>NC_063357.1:18298092-18328231 GCF_021869965.1 Rhincodon typus | reverse complement strand
ACCCCGTCCACGCAATAAGAACCAAAAAAGAATCCCCCTCGTCCTCACGTACCACCCCACCAACCTCCGGATCCAACGCATCATCCTCCGACACTTCCGCCATCTGCAATCCGACCCCACCACCAAAGACATCTTTCCCTCCCCACCTTTATCTGCTTTCCGGAGGGACAACTCTCTCCGTGACTCCCTTGTCCGCTCCACACTCCCCTCCAGCTCCACCACACCCGGCACTTTTCCCTGCAACCGCAGGAAGTGCTACACCTGCCCCCATACCTCCTCTCTCACCCCCATCCCAGGCCCCAAGAAGACTTTCCACATCAAGCAGATGTTCACCTGCACATCTGCCAATGTGGTATACTGCATCCGCTGTACCCGGTGTGGCTTCCTCTACATCGGGGAAACCAAGCGGAGACTCGGGGACCGCTTTGCAGAACACCTACGCTCGGTTCGCAATAAACAACTGCACCTCCCAGTCGCGAACCATTTCAACTCCCCCTCCCATTCCTCAGATGACATGTCCATCCTGGGCCTCCTGCAGTGCCACAACGATGCCACCCGAAGGTTGCAGGAACAGCAACTCATATTCCGCTTGGGAACCCTGCAGCCCAATGGTATCAATGTGGATTTCACAAGTTTCAAAATCTCCCCTCCCCCTACCGCATCCCAAAACCAGTCCAGCTCGTCCCTGCCTCCCTAACCTGTTCTTCCTCCCACCTATCCCCTCCTCCCACCTCAAGCCGCACCTCCATCTCCTATCGACCAACCTCATCCCGCCTCCTTGACCTGTCCGTCCTCCCTGGACTGACCTATCCCCTTCCTAACTCCCTACCTACACTCACCTTTACTGGCTCCATCCCCGCCTCTTCGACCTGTTTGTTTCCTCTCCACCTATCCTCTCCTCTATCCCTCTTCTATCCGCCTCCCACTCTCTCCCTATTTATTTCAGAACCCCCTTCCCCTCCGCCTTTTCTGATGAAGGGTCTAGGCCCGAAACGTCAGCCTCTCTGCTCGGCCTGCTGTGTTCATCCAGCCCTGCACCTTGTCTCGGATTCTCCAGCATCTGCAGTTCCTACTATCTCTGATTCAACCTTACAAAATACTTTTGTTACATTCTTGTTCCTTCTGAGGTCAGAAATCTTTGGGAGTGAGATCTGTTGCTGAACAAAGACTAAGGTAGAATTAAAAGACACTCTCCCAGAGTCACACCATTGTTATGGTGCGGAAGGAGGCCATTTGGCCCACTGTGTCTGAAACAGCTCCCAATCCCATTATCTTTTCCTGTAGCCCTGCACATTTTTTCTAGTTAAATAATCACCTCATGCTCTCTTGAAAGATGAACCTGTCTCACCCACACTTCCAGGCAGTGCAATCCGGACCCTAACCACTCACTATGTAAAAAAAAAATGATCTTGCATGTACTTCCTTTGCAAAACACCTTGAATCTACGTGCTTTGGTTATCAATCCTCATACAAGTTTCTCGTCATCTACTCTGTCCATCTACCCCTGGAACATGCTTATTGCTAGATTTTATGGAACAGGTTACCCTAAGCAAGTTCCTGGATGGCAAGCTGGTTCAAGATATCGAACTGTCACTCCATCACGGCACTTTGCATCAGCACCAGGTGTAATTATGGCAAGCACACATGAGGCAAAAGGCATCTTCAGTTTGTTCAGCACAGACACAATCCTGGGGCTGCCAGGCTTGGATCTTGTTGAACAAATTGCTGATATAAAGTGACGATGGAAGCCACTTCTGTGAACAACTGTCTCATACCAACTGAATGTCACCTTGACAACGTTGTAATATCAACAGCAACAAATCCTGTCATGAACAGAAGGTGCCCCCAGTTTCAACAAAAATAAATTTTCATACTGTAATCTAGAGCTTGATTTTGTTATGAAAAATTTCCTATGCTATCAACGCATGCCTGCTTTGTCCCTATAATTTATCTCGGCTTGATGCATACCAACAACAGGATGTCAGGAAACACTGCATACTTTTGATTAGATGCTGTAATGTCAAAATCCCCCCCCTCCAAAATTAATGAAAAACGATCATATATCAGCCAGCTCTGTGACCTGTTACCACTGTTTCACTTACATCATAAAAAAGCCCCAGGATATTAATTACTCTGACAGCATGTCATAACACATATTCTGTAAACACCACTGTCTGCTTTTCGGATTCTCACGGCTGCCCACAAACCAAATGAGATACTCAGCATCACAAACCACTGCCACTTTATGTCTTCAATATTGAAAATGTGTCTTGCGGAATTCATTAGGTGGGCTAATCTATGGCAGTAGGCTGCAATAAGTACATGTTTTTGTAGTAGTGACATTTTGTTTCTATAAAACCTTATCAACCAAAGAAAAGATATCTGCTTGATGCCAGAGGCACATAAGCTAGTTTCTTCTGTGCTATTGTAGCTAAAATATTAGACAGGTTCTGTTAATATATATTCCAAAGCATTGCTAAAGCAACTGTATTTCATGTACCACCAGCCGACAGGATGTAGCAGCTCAGGATCAATATTACTTCAAGATCAATATAGCCGTAATCTGAAGCAGCACTGTCACTAATTTTTGTCAAGAGTTATAACTCAGGTTATGTTTTATTTTTGAGCCACTCTCTGGAATCCTTTGTCAGTTCCCCATCGAGCAAATAGGATGTGGGCTCACTCTTAAAAATCAGTCACACGTGGCCAGCTCCAAAATTTCATTAATTCCTTTATGAGCTAAGCCTATTGGAGGGGAGGAACTTTTGGCCTTTCATCCTGCCCCCAGCTCTAGATTGAAAATTTCTAAACTACTATTTTCAAATTTCAGTCTTCTTATTGCATCTCTCCTCCTTGGTTCACCCTCCCCTTCCCATTCCCATTCCCATTCCCATTTCCATTGCAGGAATTGCTTCCTGGCTCCTGAGTTAACTTACTCTTGGGCTTCAGCCAGTGGTCTTCCATATGTACAAACTAAGATGCATTTATATAATGCATTCACAATTCCTTTCTCTGCTACAGGATGGATTGCATGCACTCTCTTATTCCAATGTTTCTTTGGGGCACAGTTATAACGTTGACTTCTGCTACATCACTCAGTTGTGAGAGTTGATACAGAACAGGTTAATCATAGTGCTCACTAGAGCTGACCTAATCTGTTTTCATCTAATTACCATTTACATCCTTTCAAACTGGGTTCACTAGACAGAAAGCATGTGGACCTGTTCCCTAGCATGGTGGCTCAGTGGTTAGCACTGTTGTTTCACAGCACCAGGGACCTGGGTTTGATTCCACCCACGGAAGACTGTGTGGAGTTTGTACATTCTCCCTGTGTATGTGTGGGTTTCCTCCCACAGTCCAAAGATGTGTAGATTAGGTGGATTGGCCATGCTAAATTGCCCTGTAGTGTGCGGGTAGGTGAATTAGCCTTGGTAAATGCAGCAAAGGGATGGGGTAGGTCTGGGCAGGATGCTCTTCACAGGGTAGGCATGGGCTTGATGGGCCAAATGGCCTGCTTCCAAACTGTAGGGATTCTATGATTCTTAACAGGGCTCATGACCAATGATATCACTCCAGCCACTACTCTGCTTAGCACATTGTGGAGTTTCAGCCCGCAGCATTGCATTATAAAATTATGTTACAACGGCTAATCGTTAATGTTTAAGGGCTTCAGCGAATAGCAGCTCTATTTACTGCGCTGCCTTGTGTTGGTGGAACAATGCTGTTAGGATTGGTTTATTCTTGTCATTATCCTCCATACTCCAGCCTTGTAAAACAATATTAAAGATGAATGGGTTTTCAAAAATAAGTAAGATGAAGACAAAGCTCTTGGGATGTCTTGACTGGATAAGTGCATACATGATGGATCATCTCCAACATTTCAGAGTTCTAAAACTGCCAAACCCAACTCTGGCATAGTTTTCCATGTCCTTTCCCATCTTTTCCAGATTAATTCAAATTGATATGTTTATGAAACTGAGGCGAGAACTGCAATTCAAGTTAGAGCTAAAGAAACATATGCAATTGTGTAGTGTGAGATACAAAAGCCATGAAGTAGTCTTTCAGCTTAACAATAAATGTTGTAAAAACTGTTTATTCTTGGTCTTGGCCCATTCTTTCTTCATCTCATAACACAATTCAAACTGACTACAATTCTGAGGTGAGTATCTCACCTTCCTGACACCCGAAGCCCATTTATCACCTAAAAGGCACAAGTCAGCAACAACAAGCAGGAAGCTCAACACCATCCAGGAGAAAATAGCCTGCTTTATTAACATTGATTTACTGTCTTAAACATTCCCTCCCTTCACCGCCGGCAAACAGTGGTAGCAGAGTATACTATTTACAAAACACATTACAGCAATTCATCAAGCCCCGTTTAATGGTGTCTTCCAAACCAATAAGCTCTACCACTTGGAAGCAGTAGATCTAACGGGCATGCAGCATTGAAAAAGCTGATTACCTGTGCAAAGTAATGTCGGTTGGTCACATTTGTGATTAACAGGGCCCATGGCCAATGATATCAGCCTGCAGCATGCATTATCCAATTGCTGTTTAACATATTTTTATATTGTTTAAGGGCTTCAGAGAATAGCAATTCTAAAATATGGTGCTGACTTGTGATGGTGGAAGAGAAAGTGCTGCTAGGATGCTTCGAACATTATTGGATCTGAGGAGGGGTGAGGAGGGAGAACTTATTTTTGCAGTGATGCTCCTCTCTTCCTGGCTCCATAAAAACACAATAGCTGCTAGGTGAAGCCTCCTGGAGCACTTCTTTCTTCTACAGTTGGCTCATCCGTTACAGCCTAGCATCATAGCGTTCCCCAGCCCATTGTAGCTAGCTACATTAGCACTAAAAAGGCTTTCAGTATCTCATGGGACAGCACGGTGGCTCAGTGGTTAGCACTGCTGCCTCACAGTGCCAGTGGGACCCAGGTTCAATTCCAGCCTTGGATGATGATCTGTGTGGAGTTTGCATGTCCTCCCTGTGTCTGCGTGGATTTCCACTGGGTGCTCCGGTTTCCTCCCACAGTCCAAAGATGTGCAGGTTAGGTGGATTGGCCATGCTAAATTGCCCGTAGTGTCCAGGGATGTGCAGGTTAGGTGAATTAGCCATGGGAAATGCAGGGTTACAGGGAGACGATAAGCTCTTTGGAGGGTCAGTGTGACTTGATGGGCTAAATGGCCTGCTTCCATACTGTAGAGATTCTAGGTTAAGCCAGTAAGGTCAGAATATGAAAATAAATGTGTGCTCTTGATGCTGGCTTTGGTGAACAGTGAGGCTGTGCACACAAATTCATGCCCAATGTGGGTGACATTTGAACCTTGTCAAGTTTCATAATTAGATTGTAACCAGATTGTAGAAAATCACCTAAGAGTTGCTCACCGTCTAGACTAGAGAGAGCTCAGCTGAAGAATTAGTATCTAAAGGAACATAAGATGCTCCTAACCTCAATCAAAAATCAAATAATCTTGTTAGAAATAAATGCCTGTTTACAGGACATCAGCTCTGAATGTCTGCCCACTATGCTAATTAATTTTAACTGGTGCTGTTTCCTGTGAGTCCAGAGGATATTAGAGTGGGGCCATTGGGGAGGGGGCTGGGCACGGAGGGCATTTGTTTTGCACTTGACACAATACACTGCATCAAGCAGAGTGTCTGTTTCCATCTCAACATTCCAACTGGATGGATTTTATTGCTGTGAAATCCCACAAAGCTGGCTGGTTTTCAATGACCTGGAAGGCAGCCAATGACAGTTTATGAGTCCCATTGGAGAAACCGGTCTTCACAGCCAGTGGATGGCACAGGCTAGTTTATATCTGAAACCACCTGATAGCAGACAACTCCTTTGCCTTTGACAATCTTCCAACATAAAGCATTCAGGCACTTTACCTTCCCAGTGACCATTAAGTTCTTCACCAAGTAATTCTGATGGCCAAAGCTGTAGGAACAGGGTAAACTGCAGTTGTGTATTGGGCCAAATCGGAATCCCCACACAGCACACTCTGCGGGAATTTGAATTTTCTGATGAAAATTCCTAGCCTGAAACCCCTGGTCCCAACAACAACGCCACCTCTGGATGCAGTACATCCCCATGCAAAAGACCACCCTCCATCAAAGCACCTATACTCCCAGACATGACACATCTGCCCCACCCGTAACCTGCCCTAAACACTTCACCACTTTGGGACAGGCCAAATTCAGAATCCTGGGTGGAATTATCGACAGGAGGTGAGAGAGTATTTTTTAAAAATTGCCCTTGAAGCCTGTGGGAATCCCGACTGTCAGGGATAACTGAATCTTTCTCTCCATTTCTTTTCTCTCTGACCACTAGAGACCCTAAATAATGTAGTTTCGATTGTTCTCGATTGTGAAAAGATCTGTGCTTCACCGACACAGAGTGAATTTCATTCACCTTACTGCTGGTTGGCTGTGAATGATTTCTTGTCAAACTGGTGAGTTTTCTGGAGCATTTGGAGGCAGCCACTTTGGGGGTGAACAGAGAGAGAAGTCAGCTTTTAATGTGACTTTTTAAGAGGTTTACTGCCAGCAATTTTAATGCTCCTGTTGATCCATGGGCTGGAAATTGCTCAGCGCTATTGTTATTTAATGGAACATATGCTTTCTTCAAATGAATTATCCTTTCACTCAAATAAAATGAAAGAGCAACCAAAATCCAAAACAACATAACAAGTTGAAACTTTTGCTGCTTTTGTTCTTGCCACTGCTTGCTGTGTGTGTACTAGCCAAACAACAGGTCTTCATAATCAAACTGTTCTTATGAAACTACCCATAATACTGGCAGATGGAAAAGAAAGGAACCATTTTAAGCATCTTGTATAGTTTATGAAGTAACTGAGAGCTGAACAGTGAACAGAAAAGTTAAAAAAAAAATCCTTTATCTCGGAAGTTCTATGAAACTTTGGCTATCAGAACAATGAGAAAATTTGAAAACAAGATCAAACAATAAGCAGATTTTCAAATAATCATAATATCTTCTTCTATGCGGTTTAGTTGGAGAAATGATTTTAAATGATAAATTAATCCTGACAGTCCCAGTTTAATGCTGCCTTACATATTTCCAGTGTTACAAATCATATAAATAGCTTATATAAGCTGTAAAACAGTGTTTGTGAACGGTGGTCAACATTGATGGATTAATGCTGACAATAACAGCTTATACTTGCATGTTCAATGGGGACTGATGAGAAATATCTCCACCAAATATCATTGCATCTCTTATAACACCTTTTTTTTCCCAACCTTGTGGTAAAACGACCCCTTTGTTCTTGTGGAAGGAATCTTGCTTTACTGACTTGCTTCAAGGTACAAGGGAGCAATTGATACAATTATAGCTTTATCACTGACTCACTTAAACCTTGCTAAGGCAGGAAACAATTTGACAGCTTTAGTGGGGGGGGGGGGTGCTACTTATTGGTTGTGGACTACGGAATACATTATGAGAGCAGCAACCTGCCTGCAGCAAAAAAGAATTGCGTCAATTTTAGGCATTCTTCTTTGATTAGTTTAATCATTGATTATCTTCCCAGGAAAAATGTGCAGACCGTATGCTTCTTCTTAAAAATGGACAAGAGTTTGCCCAAGCACAATCAATGGAAAAGCAAATTCTTAGGTGGAATTGTCATAGAGAGGGTTCCCTGCATTATTTTTGCTTCATTAGGTTTTCTCAACAGTTGCAAGGATACTGTGTAACTGTCAAGTTCCACACAGATCAAATGAGACTCTCAAATCTAGGTTTAAAAGTGGGACCTCTCCCCACTTCAGAAAATGACCAAGGTTTTCCCGTAGGTTATTCTTGTGCAGCATCAGAAGAATATATCGGATATGGAGCCCTGGCCTTGGTGGGTAATGCTCTCGTCCCCAAGACTGACAGATATGCATTAGAGTTCCATTTCAGACTGACCTTCCAGTTGAAATATTCCACTCCTTGTTGTGGAGAGTGTAACGGTGAGTAAGTTGGGGAAATAAAGGGTCAAAGTGCAAAAACACATCAGGATCTCGACTTTTGCAAAAAGTTTTCCCAATTTTTACTTCAAGCCTTAATTGGTGAGTTCAGAATCTTGTCATCGAGTGTCCTTTATATCCATGCAGCTGCATCTCTTTAAAGCTGTAACTTGTCTTATTTATATGCCAGCCCCAAATCTCTCCTTCCCTGAGAAACGAGATGGCTCAAATTCCCAAAGTGCAAATCAAAGCAGGTACCTGGCAGCTACCCGAAGCATGCTGGATGTTTATCTTGGCCATCACTCAACTGCTTCATGACAACAATGTCCTATCTGCTTTAGGATCACCATCCTCCTTGTCCCTTCAGCCACACAAGTTGGCACTGGCAAACCACCAACCTTATCGCATGCTCATGCCTGCTCTCAGACCAACATCTACACCAATTTAGCTCTTCAGCACTTTAGTTTGGAGCCCAGGCACACCTATGGCTTGCGTGCTTCTGCCAGGTCACTTTGTGAGCAGGAACACAATTGCATCTCGTACATCTGCACAGGAGAGGACGGTGAATAAAGAAGCGGAGTCTGTTCATCTCCGCCAATTTTGGACGTTAATAATTTGGGCATCCCATATGGAAATGTATCAAATTTTGGAACCCTGGTTGTAACAAAGAGAAAACTTTAAACCAAGGTGCTGACTTAAGTTGACATAAAGGACCAGATATTCATCGTCTCACAAAGACGGGCAGTGAGTCAGAAAACACAGAACTTCTATTTTGCAGCAATACAATTTTCCTGTGTCTTCCTGGCCTTACTCTAGATTCTTTTGGGTTGGGAAGCCCTTGGGTGCAAAACTCACATTATACCACTTGCTGAGCTCAGGCATCCTCACTGTGAGGATGACAGAGAATCCGTATTTTTGTGTGTTGGTACAGATTTAGGAATCCGCCTACTTCCAAAAAGATTTCGCACCTTCTTGGAGAGTTCCTCACCACCAGGAAAACCTGCTGAAGAGTCAGGGACATTCTGCTAGGGAACTGGGAAATGTTTTGACACCTTCAAATGTCACTATTAGATGCTAAACTGGAAGTAGAGACACTTCTTTTTAATGCAGTGATTCATCATAAGGCTCTGACCTACAAAGACAACAAAAACACAGAACAGAGATAGTAGGAACTGCAGATGCTGGAGAATCCGAGACAACAAGGTTTCGGGCCTAGACCCTTTTCTAGATCCATTTCTGATGAAGGGTCTAGGCCTGAAACGTCAGCCTTCCTGCTCCTATGATGCTGCTTGGCCTGCTGTGTTCATCCAGCTCTGCACCTTGTTGTCTCAAAAACACAGAACAATTTGACAGTTTCACTGGGAAGTCTGCCCACTCAGTTACACCCCACCATACATAAGGAAAGCAGCAATTTAATGCTTCCCCATTCCATTGGCAAAATTCTGCATTAATATTTAGCTCTTTCCTTTGATTGGTTGAGATCATGTGATCATTTTACAGGGAGCTTGTGTAGTTCTGAGATAACCAATTATAGATGGTGGGGTATCCTAACAATTATATCATCACCAAAATGATGCTGGAAGCTTACATAACAGGCTATTGAGAATGATATAAGTGAAGTTCAGTTCTTTGTTTAGCTACTGAATCATAGAATTCCTACAGTGTGGAAACAGGCCATTCAGCCCATTAGGTCTGCACCAACCCTCCGAAGAACAACCAACCCAGACCCAGACCCCGACCCTAACCCCATAACCCCACATTTAGCATAGTTAATTCACTAGCCTGCACATCGCTAGAGACTATGGGACAATTTAGCATGGCTAAACCATCCAACCTGCACATCTTTAGACTGGAGCACCCAATGGAAACCCACACAGACACAGGGAGAATGTGCAAACTCCACAACAGTAGAATCGAATCCAAGGCCTTGGTGCTGTGAGGCTGCCAGGCCAGCTGTAACTATCTTTTCTCCTCAAAAAAGAGTAACATTTTAACATTATATAGTGCTAAATAGATTTACTCATTGATCTCCTATAGATTTCTGAAAACATCACTCCTCCTCTGCAGTAGGTTTAGCTTGTTCTGGTAGTTCACAGCTAATTCAACAAGATTGTTATAACAAACACAGTTTGTAGAATTATAGCTTATTTTCAGTTGAAAGACCTTGTTTAAATAATTCAAAAGCAACTGTATGAGAATGTATTAAACATTGCATGGGCACAAGAAGAAAACCATTTATGTACAGGGCAATAGGAGGAGGCCATTCTGCCCCTTGAGCCTGTTCTACTGTCTGGTGAGATCATGGGCAGTCTGCAACCTAATTCCACATACTCATGTTTGCCTTATATCCCTGATAACTTTGGTGAACAAAAATCTTTTAATTTCAGATTTAAAATAGAACACAGAGAGATTTGCATTTAGGAAGCACCTTTCACAACTGATGAATGTCTCAAAGTGCTTCCCAGTCAATGAAGCATTTTTTTTTCCAAAGTGTAGTCACTGTTGTAGGAAACACAGCAGCCAATTTTTGCACATGAAACGTCCAAAATGAAAATGATAGCAACTAGATAACCTGTTTTTGTGATGTTGACAGAGGGATAAATATTAACCAGTACGCTGGTGATTTCTCACCCATTCTTCTTCCATATGGTGTTAGAGGATCTTTCTCATCGTCTGGACTGAGCAGATGGAGCCTTAGTTTAATGTCCCATCCAAAAGACAGGACATCCAGTACAGCATACAGAGTACTGCTCTCAACAGACTAAAACATGATGGAAATTAATAAGTGCTCTTATATCAATTGCTGTTAGTGAAAGAGAGTTCTAAATTTCTTCCTCTCTGTGTGAAGTGTTTCCTAATTTCACCGCCAAAGACAGTGATTATGGCTATGATAGGGGATAGCAGCCTCAGTGCACCAACTCTCAAATATTTACATCATTCTTTACCAGTCTTGTACAAGTAAGAGATGCCTTTGATTTGTTTCTTGGATAGAATCAAACTCCGATATTTGCTTATTTCCTCACATGCATCTGTTCAGAAATGAACGGCGTTAGTTTTTTTATGAATAAAGCATACTTTCGAAATAAAAAAATATACGTCCATCTTTACTATGAATCAGAGTTTGTCAATGGACAGTTTGACTAAGGAGGCATCACAGCCATTTTCTTTCAACATGCACAAACACACAGGAGGTAATATTTTTGTTTTTTTATTTTTATTTAGCAAACGTAAATCAGCTTTTGTCAAGTTTGTGCCTACCCAATGTTTCAAAGCAGGTGGGTACAATATGGACGGCAATTTACTTTTGTCTGTCACATGCACAGGCACACACGCGCACACCCACACACACATACATATATAGATACACACGCACACATACACACACACACACACAAATAATTAGGATGGAACTTTTAACAGAACTGCTTCTGAAGAAAGGCTCATATTTCAGATGGAGTCCTTCACTTGGAGGTGCTAATTGACTCACCATGCGTGTTGTTTTCTTTATCCCCAGACAATTAGCAAGGTGCCATGAGGGTCTTAGTATTTTAATTTTCTCCTGTGCCTGATACAAAACCAGATAGCAAGAGTCCATGGTGACAGTGAAAGCAGTTAGCACAAGTCAAGAAAAGTGCAATGAGGATACATCCTGAACATGTACACTTAGAAATGGAAAAAAAAAGGGTGAAAAAGGCAGGAAGGAACATATTGCATCAAAAATAATGTTTCAGGATATATCAAGGAGCTTTAAGGTTGAAAAAAAAAGATAACAGCTTGGATTTTGGTGCCTGGACTTTTCCAACTCACTTTGACATCACATACACTTGTTATCATCTGCAACGTATGAGCAAATCTCTTGGCATTTTATTTGGCATAACATGAGGCACTTCCTGTGATTTATATAAAACCTAATATAAACATGACATCACAGCATATGCACCAGCTATTCACAGAGACAGTAGGGAAGCAGATTATTGGATGTGGTGACATATATATCATTGAATTATTACAATGGTGCCTCTCATGCTCCCCCATGGAATGAGATGTCCCAAATAACTCAAAGATCTGTCAAAGTTTGTTTTCTCCTTATCAAAGTTGATTGATGTCTTAGATTTACGTAAATTACTAGAAACGCAGATAGGATTAGTTTCTACAAGTTGGCAACTTTCATGTTGTCATAAATAGGAATGAAAAGAGTTCTCACTGTGAAATTTGCACTTGGTGAGAAATCACACAATTTTTGACCTTGTCCACCCCAGTCCAACACCGGCATTTCCAAATCATAATTTGCAATTTGTTTAACCACCCCAAACCTCTCCTTCTGCTTTAATTATCATCTTTAAACTATTTGATAATTTGCTTTTGATTGTAAAGGGGTCTTAAATTGATGATTACATGTTTCTTTAGCAAGAAATAGTTATTTGATATATAACTGGTGGATTTGATATTGTTTATTAAATGTGATTTGTGCAGAATCAAATAAAGCCTGAATTCCCAAATCTTCATTCTGAATAAAATTTCCTTATAAAAGTAAAAGGCTTCTTTGGCCTTGTTCTATCTCATTTTCTTTCACAGTTCTGCAAAGTTCCTGGATCCACGTTAATATATGCATGCTGTTGCTATTATAATCTATACGTTAACTGTACAAAGGATACTTAAATGCAGCACAATTGCATAAAAGCCCTATCAATGAACTTCAAAGTTTAAAGGCTTATATTTTGCAGCAAATCCGGAGAAAAGGTTATTTTTGGAGAATTGAGAACAACAGTGAAAGAGAAATGTGGAATTTGAATGCTGTCTCTCCAGCTCCTGAGACAAAATCTTGATTCTAGTTTGTATTCTGCAAATCAAAGCCCCCTCACATCTGTCAGTTGTGGGGTACTTGCCCAGAATAAATCTCAGCTCAGCTGCCAGTGGGTGTGCATGCGTGCACAGTATGCAAATCTCCACAACCCAAGGACGGCAGGTGTGGGAGTCAAATAGGAAACTTCACCCTGTTGTGGAATGTGTTTTTCCGATGCTTCGGTTGAAACACAACTGGGGAGAGTTGCAGGGGACTAGTGGGAAACAAGCCAATTACAAAGTGGATGAGCATTCCAATACTAAATCTAGCAAAGTGCAGAAATCTTCATTTATCCTTGAGGCCAGGTAAGGGAAGAAGCAATATTGAACTGACTCCTCAGAGCTAAGAGTAACTGATGTCAACTCTAATGCAGAGGTTAGGTGGAATGGTAAAGGGGTGGGGGAGGGTCGGGGGTGGGCAGGGGAATAATTGCCTAGTTTAAACATTGCTGCAGTGGTTTATTAATATAGACTAGGAACAGTGATGACCGGTTCACTATGCATTGCCCTTTGCCTGGCCTATGTGAGAATTACACTCCTAAATCGGTTGTGTTGCCCTTTAGGCAAATCAGAAATGAGCTCCAATCTCCATTTTTGACCTGGCCATGTCTAAATCAGGAAAGCTGGCAATACTCACTTCTGGCCCTTGAGTTTCTTGACCAATTATCTTTAAAGGTACAGTTGCAGTCCACTCAAACATGGGTCATAAAGAGAATAAAATCTCCTGTTTATGCTGGGCAAGCTCAACACAGTGACCATGGGCTGATCTGGGACTTGACCCTCTCACTTATTCAGGCCTGTCTCTGAGTTTCTCTGTTGCCTGAAGTTGCAAAAGAAGGAATAGACATTTAATAGTACAAAATGTGATTATTTCTGGATAAAAAAAGATACACTTTGTCCAAGCTTTTCATCTTGAACTGATCAGGGCAACTTAAAAGGAAAACTAACAATTCAGATAAGTGGCTTGATTTGTAAAAGTGTTGCCATGCAGAATGCACCAGTTAGTAATGATTGTCAGCTAATGGCCAAACTTTATTTTAATTTTTAATCAAGCAGCTTGATTCTGATTGATCAAAGCATTGCCTTGAAAAATTAATAAGCGAAAGGCTGTTTTTGTCACCTATTTTGTTGAGCTGAAGTTGACGATTTCCCCTTAAATTGGTATTGCTGATGTGTTCTGATGAGTGAAAGCTGAAAATCTTAGACAAAATGTGTCTTTGCTACAGATGTACTGGGATTGGTGAGGTGACCTCTGGTGTACAGTTTTAGTCTCCATATTTAAAAAAGGACATCATTGCATTAGAAGTAGTTTAGAGAAGAGTCACTTGCCTGATTTCATGCAATGAAAGGTTATCCTGCAAAGAGAGATGCTCAGCCTGGACCTGTATCCATTGGAGTTTAAAAGAATGAGAGGTATTCTTATCAAAACATAAAAGATCTTGATGGGACTTGACATGTTTGATGTTCCTCCCTGTGGCAACAACAAGATCTAGGGACCACAGTGTAAAATTAAGGAGTCTCTCATTTAGGATTGAGATGAGCAGAATTCTTTGTCTCTGAGGGTTGTGAGGCTTTGGAACGCTTTCTTTTTCCAGAGGTCAGTGGAGGTAATGTCATTGAATATTTTTAAGGCAGAGGTAGATAGATCAGCAGCTAACAAGGGAAACAAAGGTTATTGAGGTTAAGCACGAAAGTGGAGTTGAGGCCATAAATTAGGTCAATCACAATCATATCAAATATGCACAGAAATACAAGCAGCACAGCAAAATCATTTGCATTTTGTGCTTGACAAAAACACTCCCTTTGAGGCATTTTCAAAGATGTAATCTTCAATAGACGTAAAGAAATGAAATGTTCCTTTGAAGGCAGCATCTTGGAAGCTGTTCAGGAATAATTTAATTGTGTAAACTGATCATAGTTTGAAACAGGATGTGATTCAATTTATTTCTGAGTGTTTTCTGATCTGAGAGCTCATTGGTTTTGCTGTAATAAATGGTCTAAAATTTACAGGAAGGTGGAAGAAGGGCTGTTGAGGGGGTGGATGTGTTGGTGAAGAGCTGGAACTGCAAATCACAAGGAGGTCCTGCAGGGTTTACCGACCTTGGTACAGCTTACATTGTTAGAAGTGCTATACAAATGCATGTTGTTGTTGAGATTGAAGGTGACTGACTGGAGATTGCAATAGAATGGGATTTGAAGAAATCAGTGGTTGGGTTGGCTGTTGGGTGGGTGGGTGTGGTGGATATTTAATAGGTCACCGGTTGAGCAGGGTAGCTGTGGGTTGATGAGATTTCAAATTAGTGATGAAAGGGAAGACTGTAGATCTGGGAATAATGGAGTATGTTGGTTGTTGGAGATTTCAAATCAGACAGAGGCAGAGAAGAATGAGCATAGGGTGATATTTCAATTGACCATCTGGAATTTCAGGCCAGGAGAAGGAAGGGAGGGTGTTTGTTTCATGTGACCTAGGTAAAGCATTCCTCATCCTCTTAGCCATTTTAGCACCACAGACAATGCTGGAATATCATTTGGTAGCATTCCCGCCTCTCTTAAGATTCTGGCCTTGACCCTACCCATGTTAAAGTTATTAACTCAATAAGTCAGTTAGTATTGAGGTTGGTTGGCTCGCCGAGCTGGTTTGTTGTTCTGCAGATGTTTCATTACCCTGCTGGGTAACATCCTCAGTGCAGCTTCTCCGATGAAGCGTTGGTTTGTTTTCCCACCTGGTTTTTAAACTCTGGAGTCTGTTGAGCTGGATTGCCTCACTTCCGGTTTTCCTTCATAGTGGAGTGTATATGGGGTGGAGTTCTATGTGTTTATTGATGGCTTTCTTCGTTGAATACCAGGCTTCTAGGAATATCCTGTGCCTGTCTCTGCTTAGCTTGTCCCAGGATTTTGGTGTTGTCTCAGTCAAATTGGTAGTTCTCCTTATCCATGTGGATTGAGATGAGTGAGTGTTGGTCGTGTCTTCTCGTAGCCAGTTGGTGTTCGTGTACCCTTGTTGTTAGTTTCCTTCCTGTTTGTCTGATGTAGTGTTTCTCACAGTCTCTGCAGGGAATCTTGTATATGACGTTGGTCCTGTCCATAGTGGGAAGTGGGTCTTTAGTTTGGGTGAGCAGTTGTCGTAGGGTTGATGTTACCCAGCAGGGTAATGAAACGTCTGTGGAACAACAAATCAGCTCGGCGAGCCAACCAACCTCAACACCCAAAACCTGAGCTACAAATCTACTCCAAAACCTTAGAAGTCAGTTAGTAATTCTAAACACACATCCTCATGACCATATTTAAAGAACTGACCTGCCATACGAGAGCATGTCAGTCATCTGATTGCTAATAAACCCCCATTAAAGGTAACATTTTCAATCCTGACCCATGCCCTGCATTCTTCTGACCATTGTAGATTGGGTGGTTTGTGAGGGCTTAAATAGCCTCCTTGGGCATTGTCTCCGAATCTAACCCATTTGTCCTGAGACAGTACATAATCCCTCAGGATTTCAAAATTTATGCTTGTCTCATCTAATTATGTGTGGGGTAGTCCCTTGGAAGGAGGGTGATTCTTGTAGATTGGGTCTTTTAATGTAAGGAGGCTGTTGCATTGCATGTCCTTATGGCCACTTCTGTATCATTTTTGTAAACCTTCACCACATCTTAAATTCTTTACATAATGTGGCAACCAAAACCACACACATTTTATAAGTCTCATCAGGGAGCAATATATGTTTCACTTTTTGTCACTACTTTTTAATTCTATCCTTCCAGAAATAAACCTTAGTGTTTTGTTTGCTTTTCTTGTGGGTCGTGCTAATTTGTACTGCAATTTCTAGAGACTGATGTTTTTTGTATTCTGCATCACCTAACTGCTGCTTTTTGATTCTGCCCATTCGGCCCCTAAGACCTTTACAACACTGTTGACATTATTTTTTTATTCATGCGATTGGGCATCACTGACCTGGTCAGCATTTATTGTCCATCCCTAATTGCCCAGCGAGCAGTTAAGAATTAATCACATCACTGTGTGTCTGGAGACACATGTAGGCCAGGAGTTTTCTTCCCTAAAGGACATTAATGAACCAGGTTGTTTTTTCCTGACAATTGACAACAGTTTCATGATTATCATTAGACTCCTAACTCCAGATTTTCTATTGAATTCAAATTACCCCTTCTGTCATGGCAGGATTTGAACCCGGGTTCCCGAACGTTACCTGGATCGCTGTACTAATAGTCTGGCAATAATACCACTAGGCCATCGCCTCCCCTCAAATGGAAGATGAGGATGAGAGCTGGAGGGGGTCCAGATTGGAATTCCAGACCATACAGCCTACAGAGCAGAAGACAGGACTGCCAATGACATGATGCAAGTAAGGTAGGGAGGTCAGAGGGAACAGACTTGGAATTTCCAGGGCTGGGATGGAGGGGTGAGGTTGTGGAGGTAGCTGGGGAGAGGGGTGGTGGGAAGGAATTACTGGATGAGGAGGATGACAAAATAAAATAACTTGGCCTAGAGTCTGAATTCAAAGGCAACTCTATTCATAATAAATAAACAATATCACAGAGATTAATGAACATTGAAGTAGGTGTTACCATGCACACAGGCCCATCACCTGACTGCAAGCAGAGAGCCACTGTGCCAGCTACTAAAGGAATGAGTCTTCTCGTCAATCGCTGTCAGTAAGCATTTTGGCCAAAGTAATGTCACAGAATCATAGGATCCCTACAGTGTGGAAGCGGGCCATTTGGCCCATCAAGTTCATACCGGCCATCCGAAGCAGATCCCAAACAGATCTGCCCCCCCCACCAAGCTTTACCTGTAACCCGACATTTCCCATGGCTAATCCACCTAGCCTACACGTCCCTGGACACTGTGTGCCAATTTGGCCTGCGCATCTTTGGTCTGAACACATCATGGTGGGTAATGCTGAAATACGATTACACACAGTGACAAATGCAAATATTATTAAGGAAACTGCAGTTACATTTATCTAATAAGGTTTGCTGCATATGCCATTGCAATTTCAAATTGTCACCATTACCATAGGCCAGTTGTACACATGAATCGTAATGTACTGACTTCTCAATTAAGTTGTCAGGATCTGTTTGGCTACTTTTGTTCAGAATATTTTATGGCCTGTGTTTCCTAATTCCTAATTCACACCTTGCAACTTTAACTATTGCCGGGACAGGGAAAGCAGAATGAGTCAATTTTAAGCCAAGTGCCCAATAGTCACAGAGGTGTCAACAATGGAAACCATATAGCTGAGGTAAAGTCATGAGTCTGAGTTTGATTTATTGCTCTCACATGTTCTGAGATACAGTGAAAAATGTTGTTTTGTGTGCTACACAGGCAGATTGTACCATAAGTGACAGTTGCAGCTATTAGGGGAGACACAAATGGAATTGATAACCCTTTGATTTCAGCCTGCATTTCCTGATTTGTTTTCCCCTTTGTCTCTCCCCAAACCACTCTTTCCTACCTGTCTGATGGGTAGTGTGCATGTGTCTGCTTTCAATCTGAAATGATAGAAGCCAAGGGAATTGAATGTGTGTTTTCATGTTTGCGTTTGTGTTTATATGTATGTGCGTTTGTGTGTGAGTGTGTGTAAGCATGTGTATGTGGTCTCAGCAATGTGGGCGATGTGAGGTTTGTGGCAGAATCAGAAGAGAAATGTAGTGAGGCCCATCTTGACATTAGGAGCATCTTCCGGCATGTTTTATGCCTTTGCCAAGTAGTGAGTCAAGTTTCTCACTAGGCAGAGACAATAGCCAGTTAAGGGGGAATTACTGCTTGTTAAACTTCTCATTAATATTTGGTTCCCCACCTTTCCAAATGTGCTGTCTGCTTTATCCTACATTACTTCACCATTCTCATAACTTCCAACCATTTCCTATCCCTCACCTGGAATCCTGGCATGCACTGCCTTCAGCTGTTAAATTCTATTCCTCGACTGCTACTGCCACCATAGTTAGCATCTCATTTCCCAAACACCGGCTGCAGTGTGCGTCATCTGTAGCAGTTCATCAAGGCTTTTTCTCAACAGCACCTCTCCAACTTGCAACCTCTACTGCCCAGGAAAAGAAAGGACACCAGATACATGGGAATACCATCACCTCTAAATCATATCACTGTAATTTGGAAATATATTCACTGTTCCTTCATTGTTGCTGCAAGCAAAATCCTGGAGCTCTCTCCCTTATGGCTAACATCACATGTACTTGTTTAAGAAGGCAGCTCACAACCGCTTCACATGGTCAATTAGATAATATTGTTGACTTTACTGATGATGGGTAAGTCCATGAATGAATAAAAACTATCTGTTCCTTCTTTGATACACCATCTATATTTGTAACTTATCCGACATCAACACAGGCACATCTTCGCAACGTTCTAACAGATACTACACTCCTTGGCACACATAACACCAGGGAAGATGCCAGACTGTAGGATGGCCACAATTAACCCCAATCCTCATCCCTGTGGTGGAGACTGCCATTGATGAAGTGGGCAGAGGTCAGGTAAGGACATGCAATGATGCTGAAGGATATTGTGTTATTCAATTGTTCGCTGCTTGTTTATGTGTCTCTGCTGACCCTTTTCTGTTGTGCGTGCTGTCAGTAAAGCCTGGGTGAGTTTACAGTCTGTTCCATTTCTTCTCACGCACTGTATGACCCCCTGCTATTGTATTGAGCTGTCACTCAATTGCTACTACTTACTTAGTCATGCCACCAAAAATAACTTGCATTTTGTATAGCACCCTCAACCTAATAAATCCTCACATGGTACTTCAAGTCACATGAGGACATTTAAGAATATGTGGCTTTAAGGACTTCCTTAAAAGGAGGAGAAAAGCCAAGAGGTTTAGAGAGGGCAACTTAGGACATGAGCTCTAGGCAACCTTATCCTGGTTGCCTCATTCCAGCGCTATTGCAAGATCTCATTCCAGCCAAAGGAGGAAAGGCGTAGGGCATATGCCTGCATATGCAGAGTGCTCTACCCAAAACGTTAAGATTCATTAGCTCCTTTAAGGAACTCTTTTAAAGTAACAAGTGCCCTTGACGGAGGAAAGCTTACATGGTGCAACTTTAAAATCGTCCTTCTTGGTGTTATGGACATTTTTCCTTGTTGTGTTCAACTTTGGGGAACACCTCTCCTCCTTCTTCTCCATCACAAACTCCCCACCAAACCCCCTTCACATGGGGACCATACTCGTGCGAACTTTCAATTTCTCATCACAACTCAGTGATTGTCATAATAAGCATTTACAACTCTTCCCTTTCTCAATAAAGTGATCACTCAACATGCTTTCTGGTGTAGTAGGAACTGCAGATGCTGGAGAATCTGAGATAACAAGGTGTAGAGCTGGATGAACACAGCAGGCCAAGCAGCATCAGAGGAGCAGGAAAGCTGACGTTTCGGGCCTAGACCCTTCTTCAGAAATGGGGGAGGGGAAGGGGATTCTGAAATAAATAGGGAGAGAGGGGGAGGCGGATAGAAGATGGATAGAAGAGAAGATAGGTGAAGAGGAGACAGACAGGTCAAAGAGGCAGGGATCAGTAAAGGTGAGTGTAGGTGGGGAGGTAGGGAGGAGATAGGTTAGTCCAGGGAGGACGGACAGGTCAAGTGAGCAGGATGAGGTTAGTAGGTAGGAGATGGGGGTGCGGCTTGAGGTGGGAGGATGGGATAGGTGGGAGGAAGAACAGGTTAGGGAGGCAGGGACGAGCTGGGCTGGTTTTGGGATGCGGTAGGGGGAGGGGAGATTTTGAAGCTTGTGAAGTCCACATTGATACCACTGGGCTGCAGGGTTGGTCTACTACAGCCACATCACCTTTCTTAGTACCTGCCAATGGAACCAGATCATCCCCAATGGACTACAGTCCACATTCAGGCCTTCCCAATTTGGCCCCAACCGTGTTTCAGAACATTGAGACCCTTCAGAAGCGTTTCTCCCTGTGACTCCTGAAACACACACTTGCAGCAATGCGCCGGCATCTCCTGGCACAACAATCAAGCCTACCCCAGCTCAGAGCCTCCCTCTCCCAGACCTGCAAAGGACCTCTCCTGTTTTTTATTATTCATAGGATCCACAACCTGAACTCGCAATTCTACTCAGCTTGGACACAAAAAACCGTAAGTACAGTAAACTTACTGGTGCCTACCACCCAAAACGGGCTTCGTCCACTGCCCAAAACCCCAACCCTACCCAGGACCTTCCCCACAATGTGCCCGCCGCCATTGGCCATGTGGCCACTGTTGGAGCAACCACGGATGACGTCACATCCTCTGCTGCCGGGTACACCACTTCCGGGACAGCGAACGCCATTGACACCGCTGCTGATGCCACCGCCTCCATTTCCGAGGCCAATACCATAGACACTGAGGACGCACCTACCGTCACCGCTGCTGCCGCCGCCTACCCCGCTCCGCCCACCACCGATGCCGATGCAACTCCACCCACCGCCAACGCCGACGCAACTCTGCCCACCACTGCCAACGCAACTCGGCCCACAGCTGACGCCGACATCGCTCCGCCCACCGCCTCCACAGCCAGCAGCTCCAGAGGAGACAGCAACACCCAGCCCTGCTGAGTCTTCACCATCCCCCCAGACCTCCCCCTTACTGAGGACGAATGGTCAGTCCTCAGTAAAGGGCTCACCTTTGTCCCCCTCCACCCACACATCAACGAATACTGGTCACGTTTGGACAGCGAGCAGTTTTTCCGCCGCCTCCGTGCTTACTTCTTCAACCTAACCCTCCCTCTACTGACCCCTTCTCCCGCCTCCAACACACCCCCCTCCTCCTGGACACCAACCCAAGGCCTCCTACCCTCCCTCGACCTCTTCATCTCCAACTGCCGTCGTGACATCAATCACCTCAACCTCTCCACCCCTCTCACCCACTCCAACCTCTCCCCCGCAGAACGTGCAGCCCTCTGCTCCAATCCCAACCTCACCATAAAACCCGCGGACAAGGGAGGCGCAGTTGTAGTATGGCGCACTGACCTCTACATCGCCGAGGCCAGATGCCAACTCTCTGACACCTCCTCCTACCGCCCCCTTGATCGTGACCCCACTCCCGACCACCAAACCATCATCTCACAAACCATCCACAACCTCACCACTTCAGGTGACCTCCCATCCATGGCCTCCAACCTCATCGTTCCCCAACCCCGCACCGCCCGCTTCTATCTCCTTCCCAAAATCCACAAACCTGAATGCCCTGGTCGTCCCATTGTCTGCGCCTGCTCCTGCCCCACCGAACTTATCTCCACCTATCTTGACTCCATTTTCTCCCCCTTGGTCCAGGAACTCCCTACCTACATCCGTGACACCACCCATGCCCTCCACCTCCTCCAGAACTTCCAATTCCCCGGTCCCCAACACCTCATCTTTACCATGGACGTCCAGTCCCTCTACACCTGCATTCCCCATACAGATGGCCTAAAGGCCCTCCGCTTCTTCCTGTCCCGCAGGCCCGACCAGTCCCCCTCCACTGACACCCTCATCCGCTTAGCCGAACTCGTCCTCACCCTCAACAACTTCTCTTTGAATTCCTCCCACTTCCTACAGACAAAGGGGGTGGCCATGGGTACCCACATGGGCCCAAGCTATGCCTGCCTCTTTGTAGGTTATGTGGAACAATCCCTCTTCCGTACCGACACTGGCCCTAAACCCCACCTCTTCCTCCGTTACATCGATGACTGTATCGGCGTCGCCTCGTGCTCCCACGAGGAGCTCGAACAGTTCATCCACTTCACCAACACCTTCCACCGCAACCTTAAGTTCACCTGGACCATCTCTAATACCTCTCTCACCTTCCTGGACCTCTCTGTCTCCATCTCCGGCAACCACCTAGAAACCAACATCCATTTTAAGCCCAACGACTCCCACAGCTACCTAGAATACACTTCCTCCCACCCACCTTCCTGCAAAAATGCCATCCCCTATTCCCAATTCCTTCGCCTCCGCCGCATCTGCTCCCAGGATGAGGCATTCCACTCCCGTACATTTCAGATGTCCTCGTTTTTCAAGGACCGCAACGTCCCCCCCTCAGTGGTCGAGAACGCCCTCGACCGTGTCTCCCGCATTTCCCGCAACTCATCCCTCACACCCCCTCTCCGCAATAACAACTAAAACAGAATCCCCCTCGTCCTCACGTACCACCCCACCAACCTCCGGATCCAACGCATCATCCTCTGACACTTCCGCCATCTGCAATCCGACCCCACCACCAAAGACATTTTTCCCTCCCCACCCTTATCTGCTTTCCGGAAGGACCACTCTCTCCGTGACTCCTTTGTCCACTCCACACTCCCCTCCAGCCCTACCTCACCCGGCACTTTTCCCTGCAACCGCAGGAAGTGCTACACCTGCCCTTATACCTCACCCCTCACCCCCATCCCAGGCCCCAAGAAGATTTTCCACATCAAGCAGATGTTCACCTGCACATCTGCTAATGTGGTATACTGCATCCGCTGTTCCCGTTGTGGCATCCTCTACATCAGGGAAACCAAGTGGAGGCTTGGGGACCGCTTTGCAGAACACCTACGCTCGGTTCGCAATAAACAACTGCACCTCCCAGTCGCGAACCATTTCAACTCCCCCTTCCATTCCGCAGACGACATGTCCATCCTGGGCCTCCTGCAGTGCCACAACGATGCTACCCGTAGGTATCAATGTGGACTTCACAAGCTTCAAAATCTCCCCTCCCCCTACCGCATCCCAAAACCAGCCCAGCTCGTCCCTTCCTTCCACCTGTCCCTTCCTCCCACCTGTCCCTTCCTCCCACCTCAAGCTCCACCCCCATCTCCTACCTACTAATCTCATCCTGCCCTCTTGACCTGTCTGTCCTCCCTGGACTGACCTATCTCCTCCCTACCTCCACACCTACACTCACCTTTACTGGCTCCATCCCCGCCTCTTTGACCGGTCTGTCTCCTCTCCACCTATCCTCTCCTCTATCCATCTTCTATCCGCCTCCCCCTCTCTGCCTATTTATTTCAGAACCCCCTTCCCCTCCCCCATTTCTGAAGAAGGATCTAGGCTCGAAACGTCAGCCTTCCTGCTCCTCTGATGCTGCTTGGCCTGTGTTCATCCAGCTCTACACCTTGTTATCTCATGCTTTCTGGTGACGTATTCAAGATCTGCAGGGTTTCCTCCTCTTCATAGAAGCTGCTGTACTGCACGAGCTGAATTCTCCCTGTGTTTTGCAAAGCTCATTTACAAGAGAAATACATATCTTCCAGCACAGTGTTTGCACAGAACAGCCTGTTTAAGACTTCTCACAGTTCAATGACCAGTTCAAAGCCAAGAATTTTTTTTTTAATGAACTTATCAAAGTCTCCTCAATTTGAATGTGAACTTATCCACCCTAATGACAAGTTAAAGTTCTGATCCAGTAAGATATTTTTCTCTGCTGCTAATGAGAGACATACGCTGCTTTTATATTGTAGTTTTGCTCTTTTAGTGGCGCTGGATGCAAGTCTTGAACAACCACTGCCAAATCCTAAGTCAGCTTGCCAGATTTGCTATGGCTGACGGCAAGGAGACCAATTTAATAAAAAGGATGAGCTGGAGATGACATTCAGGAAGAGACTGTCTTCAGTAATGCGTGTTTGACCAAACCATGCTTTCCATGCATTCGGAAATATAGACGCAATTCAAGCTGAAACGTATCACTGCATGAATTACGTGTTCTTGTGAGCAACGCTCCAGAAATCTGTTGCTGTTCCCTCTTTGAGAACTGGAAAACTTCTCAAATCTTCCTTCACAAAGATTTTGCCTTGATTGGAGGCTGGTGCAATTACAACATTTAAAAGGCATCTGGACGGGTACATGAATAGGAAGGATTTAGAGGGATATGGGCCAAATGCTAGCAAATGGGACGAGGCCAGATTGGGATATCTGGTCAGCATGGATGAGTTAGACTGAAGGGTCTGTTTCTGTGTTGTATGACTCTATGACTCTTTGATTTCTCCACTGGCCAGGACTGGGACTGGCTGATGTTCCTGAAGGCAGCCTCCTATTTGTGTGCTTTGGGATCACCATGCAGTGAAGGTTAATCGAGCAGGTTCCTGTGAGCATCCAGGGAGACTCAACATGAGTGAGCACAATGGCAGCAAGCAAACAAGCTGGAGATGCAGCCAATTCTAGGCCATGAATTAGATGCATATTCCCATTCACAAAATGCCCTTGCTGCAGCAGTACAATGATGGTCACTGTTGCACCCTGAGGTGCAGCATTGGTGCACGGTGACTCAGTGGTTAGCACTGCTGTCTCACAGCGTCAGGGACCCGGGTTCGAATCCAGCCTTGGGTGACTGCCTGTGTGGAGTTTGCATATTCTCCCTGTGTCTGTGTGGGTTTCCTCTGGGTGCTCCAGTTTCCTCCAACAGTTCAAAAAGGTGCAAGTTAGGTGAATTAACCATGGTAAATGCGGGGTTATGGGGATACTGTAAGGGGTTGGGTCTGGTTGGGATGATTTTCAGAGGGTCAGTATGGACTCGATAGGCTGAATGGCCTCCTTCCATACTGTAGGGATTCTAGGATTTGATGAAGAGCAGAAGTATATTGGAATTGTGCCAGGAGGAGTTATAGAGGCTGGCACATGTGTGATGCCAACATCCAAAGGGTGTCTATGGCCAGTGCCTATGGAGTGTGCCCTGAGATGTTGGTGCCTTGTGTCCAATATGAAGGTTATTCAGAGCAAGCAGTGAGCTGAAGTCAGTAGGAATCTACTCTGACATCCTTGTCGAGAATTATCAGTGACAAGTTTGCTTGCGGTGGGTGGTACGATGGGAATCTTCATTTTAATGAGAGGAGAATTGCCATTAATAAGGTCACTGAAAAGCAATAATCCCCTTAATAAGAAACTGGCCAGTCCCTCATGAGAATCTTGTTTCAACATCCAGAAGATAGTTACAAGTTGCAGTGAGTTGTTCCTGGCATGGAGATAGGCCTTGCTGGAATTGTCACATGATTCTGCCACATTTCTCACCATAGACAATATCATTCAGGCCCCTTTAAAGATTCTGCCCTTTGTGTCTATAACTGCGGGTAACTTTCCAAAACAAAGTGATGTTAGCAGAATACATGAGTGCACTCAAAGCAACAGTTTCTTTACTCTGGGATAGCAGGAACTGCAGATGCTGGAGAATCTGAGATAACAATGTGTAGAGCTGGATGAACACAGCAGGCCAAGCAGCATCAGAGGAGCAGGAAGGCTGACGTTTCGGGCCTAGACCCTTCTTCAGAAATATTTACAACCAACTTTTCTTCATAATTTAATTCAACAGAGAGTGCAAGTTCAGTCAGGAGCAGTACCAGGCATAACTAAAAATGAGGTGTGAACCTGGTGTAGTTAGAATGCAGGACTACTTGCATATCAAATAGTGGCAGCAGCATGCAATAGATAGATCTAAGCAATTACACAACCAACAAATCAGATCTAATTTCTACAGTTCCAGTTTTGACTGGTGATGGATGACTGAATAACTAACAAGAAAAGGAGACTCCACAAAAGTCCCTATCCTCAATGGTGGAGGAATCAATTCAGTTCACTTCATGTGATATCAAGAAATGACTGAAAGCATTGGATGCTTGAAAGACTATGGGCCCTGACAATATTTTGGCAATAGTATCGAAGATTTGTGCTCCGCAATTAGCCATGTCACTGACTAAGCTACTACACTGGCATTTACCTGAAAGATGGAAAATTGTCCAGTATGTCCTGCCCACAAAAGACAGAACAAATTCAACATAGCAAATTACTGCTCCCATCGGTCTCCTTGTGATCACCAACAGTGCTGTCAAGCAGAATTTGCTCAGCAATAATCTGCTAACTAATGCTCAATTTGGTTTCTGCCAGGGTCACTCAGCTTCTGATCTCTTTACAGCCTTGGTTCAAACATGGACAAAAGAGCTGAACTTCAGAGGGGTGAGGTGAGAGCGACTTCCATTGACATCAAGGCAGGATTTGACTGAGGGTAGCATCAAGGAGCTGATGTGGCTCAATGGTATCAATGGGAATTGGAGGGAAATGTCTCCACTGGTTGGAGTCATATATAAAGTAAAGGAAGACAGCTGTGGTTGTTGGAGGTCAATCATCTTAGTCCCAGGACTTCACTTAGGAGATCCTCAAGGTATATTCCTGCACCCAACTATCTTCAGCTGCTTCAACAATGACCTTTTCTCCAATATAAGGTCAGAGGGGAATGTTTACTGGTGACTGCACAATACTTGTCACCATCCATGACTCCTCAGATACTGAAGCAGTTCATGTCCATTTGAAGCAAGGCCGGAACAACATTTAGGCTTGGGATGATAAGTGCAGAGTAACACTCAAAGCATACAAATGCCTGTCAATAAGAATCTCAAAAAAGGGAGAATCTATTCATTGCCCATTGACATTCAATAGCATTACGACTGTTAAATCCCTAAGCATCAACATTCTGGTGGTTACCATTGGCCACAAACTGACTGAACCAGACATGTAAGTAGCTACAACTGGCTACAAGAGGAGATTAGAAGTTAGGAACTGCATGGTGTGCAACTTACCGCCTGATTCCCAAAAGCCTGTCTACAAAGCACAAATCAGGACCATGCAATGGAATACTCTTCACTTTCCTGGACAAGTGCGACTCCAACTGAATAAAAAAAGCTTAATATCATATTGGACAAAGTGGCCTGCTTGATTGGCACCTCATCTATCACCTTCAACTATTCTGATCCCAACTAATGTATTACAAGACAAGCCAGATCCCAGACTGATACCTGCCATGACAGATTTTAGTTTGTATTTTCTTTATTTAATGAGCTGATCTGTCACTGAAGCACAAGCACTAAAGCTGCAGATTTGGTTTTAACAATAAAACATAAGGTTATTCCACAAAAGAAAAGACATGATAAAACAAACCAGGCTATCTATGTATAATACATTTTGAAAGGTTTTGAAGCATACAGTACAAAATACAATTTCATCTATCTCAACACCATCATGATACAGGACTCAAACACCAGAGAGAATTTGGTTCTCTGTCACATCTGTAAGCTTCACTTAACTGTTTCTTTCAATTCCTGGTCTTGAAAGCTTGATAGCTCCTTGCTTGATTAGAGAAACAACTGAGCTGAGCTTTCTCAGTTTTGAATAACCCTTTGAAGGTTCTAACCAACTCTTCCGGTTTGGAACTTTCAAACTAAATTTTTAACATGAGATAAGCTATTTTCTAATTATTTTGAATTAACTCCTTTCTCTTGGAGAAACTGTTTCATACATTCAATTTCAACCAGTGCTTCTGCAAACTGAAAAATAAACTTTCCAAACTATGGGTTCTCCCCTCAAAATGTCCTGATCTTTCTTAACGAAAAGCAAGCTAATGCTCCTCAATTTTTCTGTCCATGCACAAAGCTCTCCAAATACAAACAAATCCCGATTATAACTCCAGAGATTTCCTCTCTGACACAGGTTTAAAAAAAAATCCTCCAGAAATACCTGACAAGTTT
Organism: Rhincodon typus; assembly: GCF_021869965.1. Classification (NCBI taxonomy): domain Eukaryota; kingdom Metazoa; phylum Chordata; class Chondrichthyes; order Orectolobiformes; family Rhincodontidae; genus Rhincodon; species Rhincodon typus. The sequence continues at coordinate 18,299,932 of NC_063357.1, read as the reverse complement.
ATCATTAAAACACCTCAAACCAACAGATCAAAATCCACATGACACCAGTTCCAAATTCAAACTCTCAAATAACTGATATTAATATATATGTATCATACACCTTACCTCACACAACATTCACTCTTTCAACCACCAGTGAACAGTGACAGCAGTGTGTACCATTTAAAAGATTTTCACCAGTAACTCACAAAGACTCCTTTAATAGTATCGTCCAAACCTGCATATGGGCAGCAGATACTTGCTAGCATCACCACTTGGAAGCTCTCCTCCAAGACTTATACCATCCAAACTTAGAACTGTATCAATGTTGCTGGGTCCAAATCCTGGAACTCCCTTCCTAACAGCACTATGAGTATACCAGCCCTCATCGACAGCAGTGGTTCAAGAAGGTGTCTCATCATCACTTCCTCTGGACAACGAGGGATGGCCAATAATGTTGGCCCAGATAGCGTTACCCACATCCTCTGAATGACTAAAATAGTTTTGAAATTCCGTTATAAGTACTATCCTCTTCATTTCATTCATTTTCCAGCAAAGCAAATTTCCAAAATGTCCCTTTTCATTGGTGGAAAATTGAGTAACAGGTGAGACACAGAGTTTAGAACAAAAAGCCGAGATTTTGTATTTTGCATCCCACGTGCTGAGAGTGGGGCATGTTCAGTGATGACTGTCTGAGTGCATTCCCCACTGAGGAAACTTGCCAGATCAAGCACCAAGCAGCTTGGTAAGAGCTGTCTAATGAATTACAGGTTTCAGTGTTGAAGACCTGCCTCACCAGAAGCTAAGACAACAAGGTGCAGGGCTGGATGAACACAGCAGGCCAAGCAGCATCACAGGAGCAGAGAGGCTGACGTTTCGGGCCTAGACCCTTCATCAGAAAAGGGGGAGGGGAAGGGGGTTTTGAAATAAATAGGGAGAGAGTGGGAGGCGGATAGAAGAGGGATAGAGGAGAGGATAGGTGGAGAGGAAACAAACAGGTCGAAGAGGCGGGGATGGAGCCAGTAAAGGTGAGTGTAGGTAGGGAGTTAGGAAGGGGATAGGTCAGTCCAGGGAGGACGGACAGGTCAAGGAGGCGGGATGAGGTTGGTCGATAGGAGATGGAGGTGCGGCTTGAGGTGGGAGGAGGGGATAGGTGGGAGGAAGAACAGGTTAGGGAGGCAGGGACGAGCTGGACTGGTTTTGGGATGCGGTAGGGGGAGGGGAGATTTTGAAACTTGTGAAATCCACATTGATACCATTGGGCTGCAGGGTTCCCAAGCGGAATATGAGTTGCTGTTCCTGCAACCTTCGGGTGGCATCGTTGTGGCACTGCAGGAGGTCCAGGATGGACATGTCGTCTGAGGAATGGGAGGGGGAGTTGAAATGGTTCGCGACTGGGAGGTGCAGTTGTTTATTGCGAACCAAGCGTAGGTGTCCTGCAAAGTGGTCCCCGAGTCTCCGCTTGGTTTCCCCGATGTAGAGGAAGCCACACCGGGTACAGCGGATGCAGTATACCACATTGGCAGATGTGCAGGTGAACATCTGCTTGATGTGGAAAGTCTTCTTGGGGCCTGGGATGGGGGTGAGAGAGGAGGTATGGGGGCAGGTGTAGCACTTCCTGCGGTTGCAGGGAAAAGTGCCGGGTGTGGTGGAGCTGGAGGGGAGTGTGGAGCGGACAAGGGAGTCCTGGAGAGAGTGGTCCCTCCGGAAAGCAGATAAGGGTGGGGAGGGAAAGATGTCTTTGGTGGTGGGTTGCAGATGGCGGAAGTGTCGGAGGATGATGCGTTGGATCCGAAGGTTGGTGGGGTGGTACATGAGGACGAGGGGGATTCTTTTTTGGTTCTTATTGCGTGGACGGGGT
>NC_063357.1:18264616-18268092 GCF_021869965.1 Rhincodon typus | reverse complement strand
TGATGCTGCTTGGCCTGCTGTGTTCATCCAGCTCTACACCTTGTTATCTCAGATTCACCAGCATCTGCAGTTCCTACTATCTCTCTCCTTCAAGACTGTTGGCTTCAGATCTAGAAGCATACCTTGTGGAAGAGTGAAAGACCCTGTGGCCTGGGACTGCCAACTCCCCGGAATTAAACAAGCTTTACACTGTGGCAAACACTGAGGAATTGATGGCACAAAATGAAGGTGTTTCAGCACCACTAGTGGTGGGAAGTTTTAAATAGGAGCACAATAAGTTTCCAATGGCAATTCTAACAGCAATTTGCATTTATGTAGCCCCATGAAGAGAGTAAATTGCTAGTTCAGTGACATTCTCACATTTCAATTTATTAAGTGTTGAGGCACATCCACTCTATCTGTCAAAGTTAACTGCTGGTAGCGGCACTCCTACTTATGGTCAGGCACAGAGCTCTATTCAATTCAACTGGTTGCTTATGAGCTGCTCCTTAGTTAAAACTTGATATTCCAGCTGCCTTGCTGCATTCAAAACAGATTGTGCATGTTTTCTGGAAGACAGGCTGAGTGATCTGGATCTGTGCTTATTCATAAAGTTGACCCTTAGTCTATTATTTCAGCTATTTCAACTTGCTGAATTAACTGCACTGCAAAGAAAGTTACATTGTATCTGCATCAAACAAATCACCAAGTGGACTTTAGTGTAGTTTAGAATTTTAGTTTGAAGGTTCTCCACTGAACATTGCAGCACGTCAATCTTGGATGATTCCACTGAAGTTTTCACTTCAGAAGATTGTGTTATTCTTTTGGTTAATGTTAAAAAGATAACCCAAGAGGTTGCGATGAAAGTGGTGTTATTATACTTCTATATCCTTCCACTCTTAACTAAATAGATCTGACTTAGATGTATGAGTTTGAGTCCTTTATATATTATGATCTCCAATAAACCAGATATAATAAATTCAAAAGTTTACTTTGGCACGCACTTCCTGTCTATAAAAAATAGGCATAGGGATAACACCCATCTAATCTTGCACCTATAATGGTCTGGGCTGGCTTCCTTCCTTCATATGGCATAGCCAGAATGGCGGGACTTGCCATCATTCAGAACCCTCTTCTCATGTAATAAAGATTATTGTTCCGTTTGAGATTTGGTATTTTTGCTATTCCGTTCTGATGGGTGCAAGACAAAGAATGTTGACAGCATGTCTCTTCTTTTCATCATATTTCATACTTTAATTCATTACTTGTGCATCTCTACATAACACTGAAAAAGTTGTTCCTTTTTCTTTAAAAGTGTTTACATGGCATTTGTTAAACATTTATCTTTCCTTGGAAAAGAAGAACCAAAGACCAAAGGCTTTAATGACAACTTCCTGAGCAATCTCATAAGATAATGAAAAATTTACATTTATATGACAATTCTCTACACAGGAAGTAATACATCGACAATGACTTTTTTTAAAGTAAAGCCAATGTTATTATTTTGGGGAAAAAAACAGCCAATTTCTGCTCAGCAAGATCGCACTAACTGCAATGAGGTGAACAAATCTGTTGGCTGAGGGATGAATATTGGTTATGAAACCATTTAAAACTCAGTTCCTTGAACAATCAGCACTTTGCCAGGACTGGAATGTCTAGGTTAGATACTAATGTTCTGAAATGGGACTTGAATCTACAACCTCTGACTCAGTAGCATGAGTGCCAATAACAGAGTCAAACTAGCACACATGGAAAAAGATTTCCTGTACCACATTGTGAATAGGCATGCAAGTATGTATGAAAACATTTTCCATCCTGTAAAATATGCTGTTTACTAAAATATTTACAATTGTCATAGTGCACAGTACAAGAGCTTGCAGAATTAGAGCACATGGATTAAATGAAAGATATCACATGGATTGTTTGCGTTGTACAATTTTATTTCCTATTTTAATTGACTCCAAATTACTTTAATTAACAATGCACAGATTATATTGTGTGGTTAATTTACTGAAGTAAAACATGCCTATTAATCCAAGGCATTCACAATGCAAGCTAATTGTTTTAGTGAATGACAAGACTCTCTTGTACTCTGCAATACAACACAACTTTTTATATGGGGTATTGTTTAGAGGTCTGTCTAAGTACAGGATACATATTTCTTCAGTTTGATGGAAAGGATTTAGTGTATTTGCAACATTTTCAGGGAGCTTCACATGTCTTCCAATTGCATCTGATCCATTGTTTTATACACTCATTGCTACGAGTTCACAGGAGAAATGATTCTAACATCCCCAGGCAAAACTGTTTAGTATCATCAGTGTGCTAATTTATACGTGGTGTGAATTGAACTGTACAATTACACTGTTTATAATTATTATTGACCTATTACTTGTAGACTTGCCTCAATGATCTCAACTTTACAGCTAATGAAGTTGTATATTGGATGGGTTGCATGACATAAATAACAGAAAAAATTTTCTGAAGAAGGGCCCCAATCCGAAACGTCAACATTCCTGCTCCTCTGATGCTGCCTGGCCTGCTGTGCTCCTCCAGCTCCACACTGTGTTATTTCTAGCACATATAGATCAGATTTATTGAAAAGGCAAAGTAGATGGAGGGGCTACTGAAAATAAGCCAAGATTATCTTTATCAACACATGTAGCACGAGCACTTAGAGACAAAATTCACATCACTAACATTCACTAGGGTGCAGAAGCATACAATTTTCTGTTCATAAGAACATAAAGGTTTGAAACAAGAAGAGGTTATTTGGCCTCTCAAGCCTACCCTACCATTCAACAAGATCATGGTTGATCTGCCCTAAGACTCATCTCTTCTTTCATGTCAGCTCATCACAGCCCTCAGTTTCTCGATGTTTCAAAAATCCGTCTACATCCACTTTAAATACTTTCCATGATCTAACCAACACAACTTTCCGCAGTAAAGAATTCCAGACATTTAGTACCCTCTGGGAGAAGAAATACCTTTGCATCTCAGTTTTAAGTGAGTGTTCCCTTATTCTGTAACTATGTCACCTAGTTTGAGATTCCCCCACCAGTGGAAAGATCTTCTCAACACCTACCCTATCAAGCCCCCTCAGTGGTTAGCACTGCTGCCTCACAGCGCCAGGAATCCAGGTTTGATTCCACCCTCGCGCAACCGTGTGGAGGTTGCATATTCTCCCCCTGTCTGCGTAGGTTTCCTCCCACAGTCCAAAGATGTGCAGGCTAGGTGGATTAGCCACGTTAAATTGCCCATAGTGTCCAAGAATGTGTCGGTTATGTGGATTAATCATGGGAAATGCAGAGTTACAGGGGTAGGGTAGGGGTGGGTCTGGGTAGGATGTTCTTCAGAGGGTTGGTATAGACTTGATGGACTGAATGGCCTGCTTCCACACTGTAGGGATTCTATGGTTCTGTGTTCTTTATGAATCTGCTGTCCCTGCAGTCTTGCCTGCCCTTTATGAAGCTGCTGTCCCTGCTCTCTTGCCTGCC
>NC_063357.1:18163781-18264606 GCF_021869965.1 Rhincodon typus | reverse complement strand
CCCTTTATGAATCTGCTGTCCCTGCTCTCTTGCCTGCCCTTTATGAAGCTGTTGTCCCTGCTCTCTTGCCTGCCCTTTATGAAGCTGCTGTCCACACTGTCTTGCATGTTCTTTTGAAAATGCTGTCCACATTCTCTCATATGCCCTTTATGCATCTGTTGTCCTCATTCTTATGTGCTTCAGATCTACAGAAGTGCTGCTCCATTTCCTTTTATTTGATTAATTTACATTTCTGTGAATCAATCTTTGTGCATCTCCAAGAAAAGTCTTTGAATGAACTTCTGGAGGTGCTGCCATAGATTTTGAGCTCTTTAATTAAGACTCTTTGGAAGAAGAGATGCTGACAGATAATCCATGCTGCCATCTGTGAATCTATTGTGGAAAAGTGCCTACACTATACATTTTGTACAAATCATTCACATGCCAAAGAGAATGGCATAATAAGATTCCATCAGTATGTCAACTTGCATAAACTTAAAGATAAAACTAGAAGCGATCATCAGTTGGAAAACATCTTCACTAATATTCCTGCTTGAAGCTTAAACTTGAGCAAAGTAATTTAAATTTTGCTATTCAAACCTCATCTAATGGCTCTTTTTCTCTTTGAGATTTCCTGGGAAATAGATGCAACCATGATGATTAATAATACTGACTACAAATGAAGCCTGTTTCCCACTTGGTAAATTCATAGAACATTTGTACCTCATTTGATAACATTTTCCTTGTGCTTTTGCAATGGTTATTTGGTATTATTTTCAGCAACTATTATAACATGAAAAAGATGAATTCAAGAAAAATCTAATTTCAAAGATTTTGTCTTCATCCCTGTAAACTAAACCAATTCAAATATAAGAGTGTCAATTAGTGTTCCAAAATTCCCCATTGTTAGTTTAAGTTACTTTGAGCCTGTTAGATAGGAGCAATATTCCTTCTAAGCTGTGTGGCTTCCAAGGATCCACAGACACTGTTTGGTGAGCTGATACCATGCCAACACGTTCACTTCTGGATTCTCCAGAATTTAAGAGATAAAATAGGTTTAGGGGTAACATGGGGTTAGCATGGTAAAAGATAGGTTAACCAACAGCAAGTAAAGAGTTGAGAAAATTGGATCTTTTTGAGCTTTAACTAATGGAGTATTACATGGATCAGTGCTGGTGTGATTGCAGAACTCTGAGGTGCAGAGAGATCTAGGCATCCCAGTACACGAATCATCAAACAGTTAGTATGCAGTACAGCAAATAATTCGGATGGTAAATGTAATGTTGTCGTTTGTTGCAGGGGAAATAGAATATAAAAGTTCAGAGGTTTTGCTGCATCTTTCGAGCTTTTGAGAGATCGGATCTAAAGTACAGTTCTGGTGTCCTTATTTGAAAAAGATATAATTGCATTCAAAGCAGTTCAGAGAAGGTGCATGATTCATTCATAGGATGAAAGGCTCTCCTTATGAGGAAAAGTTGAACAAGATTTTGCAGGGACTTGATAGGGAGATACCTGGAGGATGTATCCTCTCTCATGGGAGACCAGAACAATGGGATACAGTTTAAGAATATGGACTTTGTCATGAATTTCTCAATGTGCCATTAATTAGCGAGAAAGTTGAAAGAGGAATGTAACAATAAAAGCATTAAGTGGCATGTTTATTCACAAAAGAGAAGGCTGAATCTCCAGTGCAGTACTGACAGAACGATGCATTGACAGAAACTGGTCTTTTGGGTGAGAAAATGGAAAGATTTGCATCAGTCATCTCAAAGTGCTTTACAGCTAATGAGCTACTTTTTGAAGTGTAGCAACAGACGAGAAGTAGGGAATGTTTACGTCTATGTCACAAACCCCTAGGTCTAATTAGTCCCACTCCAGGGTTAGGGAACAATAACAAAATGGAACATGGAAGTGTGGAACTGAGGAAGTGTCATGTTGCGGATGAGACACTAAATCAAGGTCTCACCTGCCTGCTTACGTGCTGGAAAGGATCGCATGGCACTATTTTAAATAAGCACAGGGGGAGTTATTCCTGCTCTCCTGGTCCAATATTCATCTGTCAATCATCACCACACAAACAGATTTTCTGCTTAATATGACCTTGTTTGCAGTGGTTTGCTTGTTCAAAGTTTGCTGCCATGTCGTTTTATTACAACAGCCACAGCATTCCAAAAGATATTCATTGATGGCAGAGTGATTGGAGATGGTTGTAAAAAGCATTGCATGGATGCAAATCTTTCTTCTGTTCATGTAACAACACTACACTTTTTTATACAATAAAAGCTCAGAAATCAGAGAACACAAGCTGCACTAATTAGAAAACGGAGCGCATTCTGTCAGCCTTGATTAGTCATTCATTATCACATGCACGGCTTGTGCACAAACAATTTCTCCTGCAGAAACCTCAGTGGTAGTACTGGTGTGACTCACTGTGGGTTTTTTTGTGGCATGTGTTTTGAATTATGCAGTAACATAGCCACAGTATTAACAACTGAGTTGAAGTGTGCACAAGTTCTCAATGAATGTTACAGTCACTGAATAGGACTGCTAGGACATCAAGATAATTCTCCTGGCTATCAGGGTATGAATTTATGAGGAACCTTGAGATTCACCAATTGCAACTCTCAAGATTATGAAAAGAATGAACAAAAGCTGATCCATACTAGAGACAAGAGCTAAAGGTAAGGAGGCAAGTTCAAAAAGGAGCATCAGCTTGAATTTTTTCATCCAAAATGATTATAGCCATTGGATAAATGAGGCAAAGTCAATGAAGCAGCATGTATTAACAGGAGCAAGAGAGGATTTAATGTATTTTTGGAAATAGGAACTATTGAGGTAAATGGTAAGGAAGGTTGGATTGATCGATGAAAAATTGACAAATTTGCAGCCCTACTGGGTTCCTAAAACTGATGGCCCTCAGAAAAATGATGCATCGCTTTGGGGCAGACCAAACTAGAGGACATAAACATTAGATAATCATACCAGGAAATTCAGGATTCACACCTTTCCCTAGAAGAGTGGTTAGAACATGGAACTCTGCCATATGGGGCACTTGAGACAAGAAACAGAAGCATATTTATGAGGATGCTGGATAAATGGTGAGATAGAAAATAGCAGAAGGGCATTTTGATAGGATCTGAAGGAGGGAAGGAGGCTTGTGTGAAGCATAAACAGCAGCATGGAGAATTTTGTGGAACAGACTGGTACAGCCGTTAGGCTGGCCAGACATCCAGTTTTGCACAGGCCAGACCAGTTTTAACTGTCAGGTACAGGGTTTTCATAACTGACATTTTAACTACAGCTCAGAGAAGGAGAGTGCTTGTTTCTTCATTTGTCTGGCAGAAGCCTTGATGTGACAGGCAAGAAGGAAACAGGACTTTTTCATGTCTTTCTCTTAGGTCTTGCTGTCTTCCTTACAGCACTGAATCTCTGCATTTACAATGACATTACCTCTTGTGCATTGGTACAGGGTCCAGCATCAGTAGCCTCCAGCAGTGACCACCTTTATACTGTGCTATGCAATTCTGTGATAAATTCATATATCAAGGGCTAAGGGACATTCTGTAAGAGCCTGATTCTACATAGATACAGTGCTTGATTTCATTATCCTTGATTTCACAGCCAACACTTTTTGTGCTGGTCTGACTCTACTTGACTTCTACTCCGGGGCCTGAGGTCCATAGATACCTGATCCATGCCCTCCCTAACACTCCTGTCATATTTAAGAGTTGAGAATGGGATTGAAGTCAAGGTGGAAAAACCACAAAGTCCCTTTTAGTAATAGCAAGAACAGATGTAGAAAAGGCAGTTAGTATAGTGGAAAAACAGATTACAGTAGCTGGCTTAATGACACTAGATTCAATTGGCGCACAATGCATTTGAACTCAGATGAGAAAAAGTTAATCAAGTGTGAGAATAAAAAGGGATCAATGAAAGAGGTAATACTGAAGAGAAGGAAGAACAAAAGTCACACTCTGTTCAGCTGCTGGTCTGAAATTTGAATTTTCAACATGAATTCAGTAATAGGTTGCAGGCATTTAAAAAGTTCCTGTTTCCATTCCTGAACCTACAATTTAAAGTGTAATAGAATGACAGCGTTGGCACTTTAAGTCTAGAGAAACCTGCGATGGGTTCCCCTTGGGGAAGTCAGTAGAAACTTTTTAATGGATTATTTTGTTACTGACACAAAGTTCAAGATCTGAACTTTAAGCCAGCAGCTGGAAATCATTTTAAAACATTCCAATTTCTTCAGTGCAGTGAGTGATTAAATGCATTTCTGCTGAAGTGACCCAAATCAAATTGAGCCGTCAAAAGCTTGGAAGCCTCTGTTGAATGAAACCCCTGGAAGCTGAGTGGGTTTGGAGTTCAGTTCAGCGCTTATTTTTAGCATTTCATGCACCATCCACTACTAATACCTGGTGTTGCACTAAACAGATTGTGATAAGGAAATAATAAGTTTGAAGAACATCCACGTTAGGTCAACACCCCAGGACAAAACACAGTTTGTAAAATACTTATGAGTGATGTTGATAATTGGAGATGTTGTCATTGAGGACGTTGCATAAGAGGAACGGTTCTAAAAGATGTAATGTCGAAACTGCATTAGCTGAAAACAATCTGACCACAAGACACAGTCATGGACGGAAAAACAGTTAGTCTTGCACAGGGCTGCAGTGGAAATTTCTGAGATATGACCAGTTCATGAGAGCAGTAATCATGCCTAACTGGTTAATATTGATATTATGTCAGAAAATTGTCTCTTCTTGTTAAGACCCTCTTGATTCCTCTATCTTCCACCACTGATAATTAGATAGGATCTTAGAGTGAGCATAGAAAGGAGGACTGGTGGCAGTGGACATTCCCAGCTACAAGCCACCAATGATTGGGGCGCAGAACACAGTACAATGTTAGAGGGGGGAGAGTGGGGAAAACTTGGAAGCTTTAATGGTGGCAAGAGTCATGGAGTTATACAGACCCTTTGGTCTAACTTGTCCAAGCCATATCATACTCCCAAACTAAGCCACTCTGACTTGCCTGCGTTCGGCCCATATTCCTCCAAACCTTTCCTATTCATGTACTTGTCCAAATGTCTTTTAAACTGTACCTGCATCCACCATTTCCTCTGGCAGTTCATTCCATATATATGAGCCACTCTCTGTGTAAAAATATTGCCCCCATGTCCTTTTTAAAACTTTCCCCTTAAAAATAACCCCTTATATTTGAACTCCCCTACCCTAAGGAAAGGACCCTTGCCATTAACCTTATCTATGCGCCTCATGATTTTATAAACCTCAATAACGTCATCACTCAAACTCCTGCACTCCAGTTAAAAAAGTCTGAGCTTATCCAATCTATTTTTATAACTCAAACGCTCCATTCCTAGCAACATCCTGGTAAATCTTTTCTGAAATCTCTCCACTCTACTAATATCCTTCCTATACCAGGGAAACCAGAACTGGGCACAGTACTCCAGAAGAGGCCTCATCAATATCCTGTATAACTTCAACATAATGTCCCAACTCCTATACTCAATGGTCTGAGCAATGAAGGCAAGCATGCTAAACACCTTCTTAACTACCCTGTTTACCTGTGATGCAAATTTCAAAGAATTATGTACCTGAGCCCCTGGGTCTCTCTGTTCAACAACACAACCCAGGGCCCTACCATTAAGTGTCCAAGTCCCACCCTTGTTTGTTTTACCAAAATGCAATACCTCGCATTTCTCCAAATTACATTTCATCTGCCACTCCTAAGCCCATTGACCCAACTGATCAAGATCCCTTTGTAATCTTAGATAATCTTCTTTAATGTCCACTATACCACTAATTTTGGGTCATCTGCAAATTTACTAATCATGCCTCCTATATTCTCATCCAAATTGTTTATATAAAAGACAAACTAGGGAAAAATACCGATCCTTGCGGAACACAGCTGGTCAATGGCCTCCAGTTCGATAAACAAGCCTTCTCCACCATTCTCTGTCTCCAAACATCAAGCCAATTTTCAAGATCACCCTGAATCCCATGAGATCTAACTTTGCTAGTTATTCTATCATGTGGAACCTTGTCAAAGGCTTTACTGAAGTACATGCAAACAACATCTACCACTCTGCCCTCATCAATCTTTTCGGTTACTTCCACAAAAAACTCAATTGAGTCTGTGAGACCCAATTTCCCTTGCAAAAAAAACCATGCTGACTATCCCTAATCATTCCTTGCCTCTCCAAATGTATGTAAATCAGAATCACCTCCAACTTATCTATCACTGCTGTCAGGCCAACATGTCTATAGTTATCAGGCTTTTCCTTACAGCCTTTCTTAAACAAAGGTACAACATTAACCACCCTCCAGTCCTCTGGTACATCACCCATGTTTATAAATAATGCAAATATTTCTGTAAGGCCTCTGCAAATTTTTCCCTAACTTCCCCCAGCATCCTGGGACAAACTTGATTGTGTCCTGTTTTCAAAACATCAATATATATATCCCTGAGTTCTGTAGCCTCCATTTCTTTCTCCACAGTGAAATCTGATGCAAGATATTCATTCGGTATCTCTCCCATCTCCTGAGGTACAACACATTGATGACCTTGTTGATCTTTAATGGACCCTATTCTCTTTTAAGTTGTTCTTTTGCTCTTAATGTACTTGCGGAATCTCTTTGGATTATTCTTAACTTTATCTGCCAAGGCTAACTCATATCCCCGCTTTGCCCTCTTGATTTTCCTCTTAAGAATGCCCCTACTATCCGGATAGTCTTCAAGAGATTTATTTGATCCCAGTTTTCTTTATCTAATGTATGATTCTTTCTTATTTTTGACTAGACTCTCAATATCTTTATTCATCCATCATTCTCTAATCCTACTAGCCTCACCTTTCACTCTAACAGGAACACAATGGCCCTGAATTCTTATTATCACACTTTTGAAAGCCTCCCACTTATCAGTTGTCCCTTTAACTGCAAACGGTCTATACCAATCAATTTGTGATAGTTCTTGCCTCATACCATTAAAATTTGCCATGCTCCAATTAAGAACTTTAACATTTTTGGAAGGTCTATCCTTTTCCCTAACTATTTTAAAAATAATAGAATTATGATCACTAGTCCCAAAGTATTCCCTTATTAACATTTCAGTCACTTGCCTTTCCCTTTTTCCAAGAGAATGTCAAGTTTTGTTCCTTCTCTAGCAGGTACATTTACATATTGATAAAGAAAATTTTCTTGAACATGTTTAACAAGTTCCTCACAATCTAAGCCTTTAACACTACAGCAATCCCAGTCAATGTTTAGAAATCCTATTATTCTTAGATATATCTGAGATCTCTCTACATATTTGTCCCTCAATTTCTCTCTATTGGGGGCCCACCAAGGTGATCATCCCTTTCTTATTTCTAATTTCTACCCAGATAATTTCACTGGATGATCCCTCAGACATATCTTCTCGAATTACTGTTGTGATATTTTTCCTTAATGAAAACACTACACTCCCTCCTCTCTTGCCTCCCTTTTCATCTTTCCTATAGCTTCCAAAGGCTGGAACACTGAGTTGCCAGTAGTGTTATTTCCTCAGCCAAGTTTCTGTAATAGCTATGACATCCCAGTTCTATGTTGCCATGCATGCCCTGAGTTCATCAGCCTTACCTGTAAGACCCTGTGCATTCAAAGGAGTTAAAGGTCTGGGTGCAATCAGAATTCTTGTGGAGAAGCTTGCTGTGGTGGTACAACTGGTAATACCATATTGTGGAGGCTCCTCAGAAAGGCATCTAGATCCCAGAAGTAAGTGTAAAGACACTTAGACTTCTGAAACCACATAAATGCTCGCTATGATGAAACTGTGGAGCTTCATGACACTTGGCAATACTGGCTGACAGTTAAAGTCATTAACAGGGTTTGTAGTCTTATTATCATACCTAAAGTAACAATCTGGATTTTTGAGCAAATCTCCCTCCAATGGGTTGGATTTTATCATCTACAGAAAGTTGAGCCTGCTTCTTACTGCCCACACAAGTGCATCAGACATTTGGGCTAATTATTCACAATTCTCATTCTATAAATGGCTAATAACGACCCTGCAGGCCAAGGAGAGGGTGGATCCTGGTCGTTCCTTAAGCAGACTGTCAATGTCATTTAGCAGGATGCCTCATCACCAGCACTTTAAAAGAAGCACCAAGGCATTGCTTGGTTGGTGGTGAGAAGGGCACTACCTGTGAGATTCTTCATTTATGCCTGGATGCTCTGCACCACTGCACACTCCCCTTGAAGCAGCTATTGGGGTGGGGTTGAGACTGACACACATCGCATGCTGGAACGTGCCCTTGCAAAGGAAGTATGGTGACGGATGCAGTCATTTTTGTCGAGGTTAATCCCAAGCAGCTCTGTGATGCAGGGCTCTGTGCTCTCTGGTCTGCTCCCCAGCACGCACACTGAAACAAACATTGGCTTTGTCTGGAGGACCATTATCTTGGTGAGAGACACTCTTTGTTCTGCCCGAACCTTGTTGGCTTTCCAGAGCAAGGAGTTGACCTTGACTGAGTGTTGCAGACTGGCATATTCCAAGGTCCAGGACTACATGCTGAGGGACGCACTAAAGCTTGGGGCAGCTGCTGCCAATGAGCAGTGGGGAAAGAAGACCATCTAAAGTCTTTCTGTCGAAGTTAAATTGGGGTCTGTTCAGTTATCGGACCCTCCCAGTGCCTCAAATATATGTAAATATAGTCTTGTACAAGTAAAAAATGCCTTTGGTTTGTTTTTTGGATAGAGTCAAACTCCAACATTGTTTATTTCTTCATATGCTACTCTACAGAACTGAACTGCTTTAGTGACTATGTATGCATATAAAGATTTGTTATGAATAAACTATATTTTGAAAATAAAAAAAATCATGTAGAAATGACTGAGTTGATTTTACTGAAAAGTAATTCATTGCTGAACAACCTCTCTGGCCCTGAAAGACTAACTTAACAATTGTGGAGTTTTGTGGATTCAGAAAAAATAATGTCACAGTGTTTTACATTTAGACTTCATTGTCTTAATTTGCTCCTTTATGTCTCTCAATTACTCCCATGTGCATGTCCAAACAATTATTTTGCCTTCTGTACAATAATTTAAATATGCCATCTATTCCCTGTTTTGCTGTCTGCATGAGGATTCCCCATGAGGATTCTGCAATTTGAGCTGCGGACAACTTCCTTCTCCCTTGTCCTGCTCATAGATGCCACAGTTTCACCTGTAGAGGGAGCTAACTTCAAATAGATGCCAGGAGAGTGGAAGCCTCCATTGATACACCATTCATACATTAAATGTCTGTGGACAACTGCATTGAGAAATGAACAATACTTTGTCACTTACAGCAAACTCTGGGCCCTGAGCTTGCTCCAAAAGAAAAAAAAATCACAACTTTTCTTTCCCTTTGTTACATTTTGCGAATAAAACTAAAACCAACTTATCGTTCGTGCGTTGAATAGTTACCTTCGTATCTTAAAGCTAATCCAGTAGATGTACCAGAGCTGTCAGTAGTCAATTCAATGAAGAAATGTTGTGAATCACTGACGATGCCTTCGATGGGCAGGTATTCCACTTCATAGGAGTCATAAACTGAAGGAGCGTCAATGCTGTCCCCATTCCGAATTATGACCCTGGCAAAGAAGAGAAACTCTGGTGCTTATTTGAAAAGTCATGTCAAGTTACGGTTGACAGAGTTGACCAAGAAGCAGGGGAAAGAGAAAAAGTAGGCATATATGCCCTCAAATCTGTTCTGCCATTGAATCCAATCATGGCTGACCTTATATCACAATTCCACTTTCCCACTTGCTCGTTATGTACCTCAGTTCCATGACAGATCAAAAATCTGTCCCTCCCAGACCTAGATAGATTCAACAATGGAGAATGTACCACCTTCTAGATCGAGAATTCTAAAGTGCTGAACGCAGAAATATTTCCTTATCTCTGTCATAGATACCCTTTATCCTGACCCTATATTCTGGATTCCCCAGTCAGGAAAACAACCTCTCGATATCTACCCTGTCATGTCCTTTAAAAATCTAACATGTTTCAATGGGAACAACTCTCATTATTCTAATATCCAGAGAGTACAGGCCAAATTTATTCAGCTTTTCATTTTTAGAACTTACTGAATGAACCTTTGCTGTATACTTCCAAGGCAAGTAAATCTATTCTTGGAATATGGATATCAGTTCTATGGACATTATTGTAAGCATGGCCTCTTCAAAGCTCTGTCAATTGTAGCAAGGCATTTTTATTCTTGTTCTCCAATCTTTTTGCAATAAACCTCAACATGCCATTTTCCTTCCTAGCTATTTGATCCATCTGAGTGTTAATTCTCTAAGTTCCTTGTATGAGTACATCTAAACATATTCTGAATAGCAAAGCTTACAAGTTTTACATCTTTTAAAAAGATTGGCTTTCCTATTATTACCACCAAAGTGAATAAACTCACACTTCTTCAGATTATTTTCCCTGGTTTCCCACTCACTTAACCTTCTTTGAGTCCTCCTCCTAGCTAACATTCCGAATTAACCTCGAAGCATCACCCTAAGTGCCTTCACCCAATTATAAATAGTGGCGTTCTCAGCACTGATCATTGTGACACTCCATTACTCACAGCCTACCAATTCATAAATGCCACATATATCCCTATTCTTTCCATTCTTGCCATTGACCAATATTTGATCCTTGCTTATATAATCACCTTGAATCTAAAAGCATTTATTTTTGCATATTGGGCTTTTTGAAATATTAAAGATTCTTAGAGCTTGAAAGGGTAGATGCAGAAAGGTTGTTTCCCCTCGTGGAACAGTCTAGGACCAGAGAGTATATTCTCAGAGTAAGGGGTCATCCAGTTAAGACAAAGATGAAGAGGAATTTCTTCTCTCAGTGGGTACTGAAACTGTGGAATGTTTTACTTTGGAAGGTGGTCAAGCCTGAGTTAATGAGTAAATTCAAGGCTGAGATAGGCAGATTTTTAATCAGGAAGGGAAGTGAGAAGTATGGGGAGGCAAAAGAAAGTGAGGTTCAAGATTATCAGATCCACCATGATCTTATGGAATGATGCAGCAGACTTGATAAGCTGTTGCTACATCTTATGTTCTTATTGAAGAGCTGATCTTCATTTTCAAGCAGTGTATCTACTTTCTTCTTGAATGCAAGTAAGGGACAACATAATTTATTTTATACAAACACTTTGATTATGATTTCTTAGAAACTGAACAATTGGAATCATCCTGTTGGTGGCACAGTCTGAAGGTTATGCTTCCCCAAACCTCAAATCATTTCTCCCAGCCACCACATTCAAGGTATAAGTTGTCTTCCATAAGATATTTTGGAAATTCAGACTTCAGAGCCTGGGAACAGATATATTTTGAGATTCTTTAAAATACAGCCTTGTGCACCACTTTTACAAATACTTAACACCTAATTTGCCCATTTACTTTTTGAAAGATGCTGCAGTCAAGAGGATAGATTCCAATTGTGATTAAATTTCAGATCACAGGATAATTCCGAATAGCCAAGTTCATCCAACTGAGGTTATGCTGCTTGCAGGCAAGAATGGAGTAAGGAGTTACATTTACAGCAGACATTACCTGTCATCGTCTTCGGCCAGTGCAACTTTCTCAAAGTGCAAGTGTAACTTCTGTCCTTCTGGAGCTTCAATCAACCAGTAACAGGTCAGGTTGTTGCTATAGTTACCCGGAAAGTTGGGTGATGTGATGCGGCCTACAGTTGCATTTCGAATGAATCCCCCACAGGTAGCTGTAAAAGAAAATTTGCAGTTTATTTAGTGCTCACTCCTTGATTGAAAGAATGCCATTAAGAACTTCTGAAACAATTATTTCTTGTCTCTTTGCTCCATTTGTAATGGAATGTTAACATAGCTTTAGAAAGCTGGTGGTAAGAGAGTGCCGAGTTGCACAAAAACATGCATTGCATCTTTGCAGTTCCTTCTCATACAGTTGTATTGTGTTGTTATGGTTTCAGGATATTCCTCTGGTTACTGCTTATGAAAATTATTGCATAAAGTTAAATTCTGTGACAATGCCAGCATTGTCAAATATATACGCATAGATGTAGATTGGAACACCACTCATGCACACATTTTATATTTATATGTAAATATTTTACAAATATTGGACAATGCCAGTACTGTTGTCATATTTAACAGTTGTCTGCAGAAATGGATGTGTTACTGGAATTCAGGCTTGGTGACATGAGTGCTTGATGATACGTGAAACATTTGTGAGATTGCAAATGCCTGGGTCACATTAACACAATAAACAGTCTTGCTGCAGTCATCTATTTTTTCATCGGAGTGGAAAAGGTATTTCATCACCGAGTTAATTGTCCTGCCTTTCAGTGGCCATAGTACTGCATTGAATTGGATCTCTATTTGTACTGAAATAACGGATGTTTCTTTGCATTCCTTGAAAAGGAATAATTAAGATATGTGCCCAAAATGACGGATTTAAACAAATTTAATCCTTATGTTAGGGAATGAAGAGATAAGGATGGAGAATAAGTTCACATGAAACTTTTGAAAACTTGTTTTTAGCATTCTGTGTGTCATTTGTTCTGAAATTTATGATTCAAATTTGAAACAATGATTAAAATTAAATTCAATGAAGAGAATTACTACAGTAAATGAAAAACCAATCAAGCACAATGGCTACCTTCAGAGCAATAACAAATATAAATATAAATAAAAGAAAACATAGCAGATTGTCCCTCTTATCGAACCCAATTCACATGTCTTACCTAATTTAACCATCATGGAGAGCACACATAAGCTATTTAATCAGGTTACGGAGTTTGGTAACATTTGAGGTAACACATACCTCAACTACTGCCCCAAAAGTAAATTGTAAATAATACCAGATGTGCCTAGCTTTATATCCTCTATCGCATGCTCTTAAACATGATATCCACTTTTTCCAGAATATATTTATGGATTTATTCACTCATAAGTTGAGCTGAGCTTTATCCTTGACACCCATTATTATGACTACTTTCTGCCATCACTGCTGCAGTGCTGTTTTATTCACCACCTTCTAAATATTGTAAAGAGCCTCATCCGTCGCCTTTATCACCTTGGGACTAGACAACCGCAATAATCTCTGGACAGGCTGCTTGCCTCAACGCTCCCTAAATCATAATTTGTACAGATTGCTCTTCCTTGTAGAACATTTTGATATGGTTTCCTGCAAAGTTGTTATTTAAATGTAATTTGTTGGTGATCTATTATATATAACAACAGAGAAAATAAATCATGTTAATGCATTACACATTATCTAATATGACACAGCATGGTTTCTGGGCTTCAATTAATGGAATTTGTTTCCTAATAAAATCAACCACTGATTATTATGCGACAATAATTATCCATTAGTTGTTTAACCTTTCATTTGAAACACCAAGCTTGATGGGCTTGATTGGTCATCCCTATTCCATATTTCTGACACTCTTTTGCAAGATAAATTTGAATTTATTTCATTCCCAGTGAGTGTGGGCCCACAAGTCCAAAATGTGGTTCTAACTTCAGCAATCTGTACTCTTGCTTCTGGTTTTTCATTAAATTTGTTACCCTCCCATTGATTCTATCCCTTTCAGTCCCTGACTGGTACATTGAAAAAGGCTTTCTGAAAGTCTATACTGTATACATTCCTTCCATTGCATTTTCTATATCCAAGATATCTGCCACCTTCTCAAAGATCTTATGTCAAAATATGTCTCTTTTTCTGCAATCCATGCCTGAACTGACACTTGAGCGATACGAACAGAGCTGTAAGGGGGAATGAATATTGCTGACTACTCCAGGACATTCATTTAGGCAATATCCTTCGCTGAAAAGAAATATTTGCCAAAATACTCACATTAGGAAAGAGTAACAGAGACTTGAAAGATGCAGAAGTTAAAACATTTGTAGATATTATTGTGGAATGAAGAAGTATTAAAAGCTTAAGATTTCCAGAACCCATCAGCTGTCCTGTCAGGGAACTGTTTTAGGATCGAGTTTCTGTTCATTAATATTAGTCAAGCCATGGCAATCTGGGCAGAATTGGCTGAACTGGTGTTGAAGTTTGGGGAACTTTAAAACGTTAGTCAGTTATGCCTGAGATCAGTTCAGGAGTCAATTTGCCTGAGTGAGGCCTCACCTATAAATTGCATGATCTGCCCCTACCTGCTTCCAACTCTTGGGTAAGATTATAAAAATCTGTTGCTTCAGGAAGGTTCTTCAAACTGTATCCAATTTCTTTGCTGAGAGGGCACTAGCTGGCTGTTTGTAAGTTTTTGACATCAAAAAGTATGTAATACACCATGAAGTTGATCAATATGCACCAACAAAACCATTTGAAGGCTGAGTCTCTTATTTTTAAAAATTATTTTCACTGATTTTTTAAGTCATATTACACTCAGATGAAAGTCTGAATGTCCTAACTGAAGTTCTTATTTTTGGTTCCATTTTCAGCTGTATTAATAAAACTACACTTAAGTACATCAAACAAATACATTGTAATGCAGACATAAATAATTAAATTTGATCATACTGCCTGGTTGTATTGGCTTACAGCAGGTTTTAAACTTGTGATTGTGCAAGTAAATTTTAATGAAAATTTGAAGCCTAACTTAGCCAGTGTAGGATCAAGAAAATTGTGTATGACTCTACCAAAGTTGAAACTCTAACTGAGGTCTGAACATACAAAAAGAAGCATGAGCTTTTTTGAACAGTCAGTTTGGGGTGTTGAACTTTTTGACGTCTTGGGTTGTAACTGAACTGAAACCAGAGCTGCTCAACATGACATTCGTTGCTTTGAATTTAGTTGATGAGAACAAGTGAGCCAGAGACCTCATCTGGAGGTTCATTAAACATGTGACAACTGCAGAAGGAACAAGCCAGCAACACATATGTGCCTTGGCACTAAGTGATAGTTAATAGAGGTCCCTGAGGTAAGGTATCGAGAGAAAAGAAAATATTTAAAATGACAAAAGAAAATTTCATTGAAGAGAAAATCCCTTAATTGTAAACACAACCAAACAATATTTTTAAAAATATGTATTGTAGAGAGACTTAAAGCATGATCAGTGAATTGCTGCTGGGAGAATGTCCAGGATCTGCTGTCTTCCCATGGAGACTGCTTCATATTACAATTTGGCGTGGCATTGAGTGAAAGCCACGCAATTCTTCGAGGGGCAATGTCAGGACAGACTCTTCTGCTGAGCAGTGTCCACCTACAAACCACACCAACTGGGCAGCAAGTTGGCTAAGAATCCTTGACATATTCAAGAACATAAGGGAAAGGAGAAAAGGTCGGCCATTTTGCCCATCAAGCCTGCTCTGCTTCAGTTTTCAATATAATCATGGGTGATCTTTGGCTGTAACTCACTTTCCCACCTGAACCCCCTCTCCCCCCACCCCAGCCATACCTTTGATTCCAAAAAGACTCCAGAAATCTATATCTCTTAGCCTGTGATGACCCAGTGGAGGCAATGGGCCAAAAATCAAGCTCTGTTATTCCTGACGTCATATCAAATGTTAAAGTTTTGATTAAGGTATTCTCTGTACCTCAATTTACCAGACTTTCAGACTAAGGTTGGTAGAAAGCATGGGCCAGTCTCTGCATTAACCAAGAATTTATTATTTATTACATGGAATTAGACTTTAGTCACAGGTAAACAGATATAAACCATTAGCATTTAACACTACTAACTAAAACTCTAATCCCCTTGTAAACTCTCCCTTACACTTACACAAAGATAAACAGGTTGGAAAATAGATAATTGCCAGAGGTAGATCATAGATCATAGAATTCCTAAAGTGTGGAAACAGGCCATTCAGCCCAACAAGTCCACACCGACCCTCTGAAGAGCATCCCACCCAGACCCATCCCTCTACCCTTTCCCTGACATCCTGCATTTCAGGTAGGGAAACTGGAAAGTCAGCTCTGTGGTCTTTGCTTCCTTTTTATGATGTTGAAATAATCCTTCTTCAGCGACCAGACACCTAGCATTTCCAATGTCTTTCTTTGGATGCTTTGACTGGCTTATAAGAAGTAGAAAGTAACTGATTCACTTAGAAACGGTCTTTGATTTATCAATTTTACTCTAGGGTCACTGGAAGCAAAACACAGACTCTGCTTTCTCTTCAGATGCTGCCAGACTTGCTGAGTTTCTCCAGCAATTTCTGTTTTTTGTGCATTTCAGAAGAATTCAATTCCAGGTGGTGTCCCATGAGTAGAATGGACAGAATTTGTGAGAGACTTTGGTTGATTATTAATCTGCAATTCCTTCCAAAATACCTATGGCAGGAGAGTTTCCTGATTGGCCAGAGCCATGAACATAGAACATAGAACATAGAACATAGAACATTACAGCGCAGTACAGGCCCTTCGGCCCTCGATGTTGCGCCGACCTGTGAAACCAATCTGAAGCCCATCTAACCTAAACTATTCCATTATCATCCATATGTTTATCCAATGAATCCATGTTATAGTTGCAGTGCAACAGTACCCCATTCTCATGTTAAAGACACCATACAGAAGTTTGTTCATCCAGCTCTACACCTTGTTATCCCAGACTCCATCCTCGGCAGTTCCTACTATCTCATACAGAAGTTCTTGTTATGTATAGGCGATATCCTTGTTTCAAAGGACAACTACACATATACTAACAACCAATTTAAGATGACAATGGGAAATAAAGCAAGGCTTAATTATGTTTGCTGAAAGCTACCTTTATTAAAATGCTGAGTCTTGCTTTCTGCAAACAGAAAGAATATATCCAATCGTTGCAATTTTTCCAATGAAACAACAGCCTTGGAGATAACTGCTCATTGATTCATTCTCAACACCTCAACCAGTCAAGTCAGAAATCTTTCTCTCATGCAGTATAAGTTGTCGCTTATTCTGAGATTTGGTATTCTTGTCGTATCCATTATATTATAAGCCAATAAGAAATAGGAACAGAAGTAAGCCATTTGGCCCCTCAAACCTGTTCTACCATTCAAAAGGATTATGGCTGACCCCAATGATAGTAAGACGGAAAGCTTCAACAACAGCATGTCTCTTTTTTCTCAGCAACGGGTAAAACTGTCATACTTGGGGCTGCTTGCTTTTTCATTCAACATTCATACACATTGAAAGGGATGCTATTCTCCAATGAATACACTGACAGCAATAAATGTATCTTTCAATTGAAACATGGTGCTCTATTACCATTTGCTAAAGGTCAGTGTTCATGCCCCTGGCAAGTATTGATCTTGGATCTCTAAAACAACAAAGAAATTGTAACCCTATAGACATGTACAAATATTGAAAATATTTAAGTGCTGTACTTTCAATGCATCTACTGAAGGAAAGAGGACATCCCTCAAGTTAGAGTCCAACAACTGAATATAAAATGAATGCTACGTTACTATAAAGCTGGTTTTGTGCTGTGTGAGCACCTGTGCAAGGGTCACCAGATGTTGATACTGAGGTGTAACATGATCAACAACAAACCTAAAGTAGAGTTGGCAGGCGTTCTAAAGGCTAGTCCTATTCTCATTTTACTGGGTCTTCTTATTTCAGCTAATACTGTGAGAATCTCATCGAGGGGCTTAATGCGAGTCTTGCACAATATCAAAGCTGTTTACAATTCAAGCTCTCAAAGCAACTTGCTCCAGTGGCAAATCATCTGTCTGATTCCAGCTGCTGCTGCTTAGCAAGAACAGAGGGAGAACATTTAAGACTCATCAATGAAAGCTGACTACATGTGATCATTGACTTAATTGTAGGAATTTGTTACTTGTGCCTAGAAGCAAATTGGCGCATTTTCCAAACCTGAAAAAGCATTTCCCTGTTTTAAAGAGCAAAAAAAGTCTTGTAGAAATGCCTCTAGACAGACAAATACTTTGTACAGGGTGATCAGGCCTCCCTCAGATTGAAATGCCAGCTCTGGTTTTGATGATTTCGATTCACTTTCTGGGTTGGAAACTTAAGGCTTGAAAGGTCACTGCAGGAGGAGTGCAAGAAATCTGTCCAAGTATTAACCTTACATACACATAGACACAAGTAATTCTTTAGAGCCAGAAGATGTTTCTTAAAAATGCAAAGCTATTTATTACGAGAATACTAATTAGATTTAAAAGCTGAAGAAAACCTTTCAGACATGACTGAATCTATAGAGAAAATCTTCAAGTTGATTTTCAGTGTTGCTGAGGTCAGTTTTAGCCGAAAAATATGACATTGATTTTTTTTTTTCTCTTGGAATGAAGCAATGATTCATTAAATTTTAATCTGCATAGCTATTTCATTGATTACGGTGTCACAGTTTGACATAGAGTTACTGACCTGCAGCCTGAGAGTTATGTGGTCTCAGACACAAGAGTCACTGCAGCTCGAGCTGAAGAGGGAAAACTTGGGGCGGAAGCGAAGTCTCCCGATTAGTACAGAATGGACCTATATATGGGTGAGAATATTGGCTCACGTTCCTACCACAGCTATCATTGAGACCAACTCTTTGCACCTTTGTCACATTGCCTAACTTTGACCTTGCCTCTGCTTACCTGCTGCTGAAACCCTCATCTATGCCATTGCTATCTTTAGACTTGATTATTTCAGCACCCTTCTGTCTAGGCCAAACATTCCTCACCCCCACTGAGCTTCAAATCTCTGCTGCCATCTCCTAGCTTTCAATAAGTCCATCTTGCTCATCTTTTCAGTTTTTTATACAATCCATTCATGGGATGTCACTGGCTGTGTCAGCACTTAATTGTCATCCCTGGTTGCCCTTGAGAAAGTAGTGGCGAGCTGCCTTGTTGAACTGCTGCAGTCCACGTGCTGTATGCAGACCCACATTGCCGTTAAGGAGGGAATTCTCTGGTCTACACTGACGCCTGGTCAAATGGAGACTTGATTTCAAAAATTCTCATACTTATTTTCAAAATCTTCAATGACTCCATGGTTGCCTATCTTTGTAATCTCCTGGCCTGCAACATTCCTTCAAATATTGAGCCTTCTTGGCTTTAACCACCAGTGTTTTGTGGCTGCGTCCTCAGTTGCCTGAGTCCTAAGTTATGTAATTCCCTCTGTAGCTCCTTCTGCTTTCCTTCCTTCTGCCTGTTCTTCTTTCAGGCTCACCTTAATTTCAAAGAAACATCACTTTTTATTTTCAGAAGTCAGTTGTGCTCACAAAACGCAAAGAATTGTCAAACTTTAAACTGCTTGGGAAATTCAGTTAAGGGAAATTATACCACAATTGAGCTTCATCTGTGCAATAACAGGAACTTGGCTTAAAGAGGGACAAGTCTAAGCAGCTCAACATCCCTGAATGTAGGTATTTCAGGCTGATAAACAAGGGAATTTAAAAAAGTGGAGGTATCCAATTATTAGCTAAAGAATCAAGTATTGCTGTGAGGAGGCATGATATTCTAAATGAAACATCAAATTACATCATATGGGTTGAGCTCAGAAACACAAAGGAGGGGCAGCCACATTGTTAGGCATGTACTATAGACCCTAAAATAGTGGGAGACTGATAAAGAAACAAGTATGTCGACAAATTTCTGAGTGCAATAACAATAGGGCAATAATAGTTGGGGAACTTCAACCACCCAAATATCAACTGGGATATAAACAGTGAAAGGCAGAGATGACACAAACTTCTTGAACTGCATTCTAAAGAATTTTTTTGTAGACAGCACATAACAAGCCCAATGAGATGGAGTGCAATTTTAGATTTAGCCTTAGGAAATTTAATACTTCAGAAAATGCAGAGGATTGCAAAAGTTACAAGGTGAAGTGAAAATGGAAAGCCAAGAGCAGAAATGAAAAAATATTGGCTGAAAAATCAATGAAAATCCAAAAATATTTTATGAGTACTTTGAGAGCAAGAGGCTGACAAAAAAAAAGGGTAAGGCCTATCGGAGATGTATATGGTAACTTGTGCACAGATACAGGTAATGAGGGCTGGGTTCTTACTGAGAACGTTGTCTCTCTCCACGGAAGAACAGAATGATGTAGTCATTCTAGTTATAGAGGTAGTTATTAGGTAAAATGGGCAGAATCAGAGGGGAAATGCTGGTAGGACTGACTTTCTTGATGGGGACAAATCACTAGGACCAGATGAATTGTAAATCAGGTTGTTAGAGGTTTTCAGCAAGAACTTAAAAGGTGCGTTGAGGATACACGTCCCGGAGGATTGGAGGTCTGTGAATGCTGTACCATTGTTCAAAAAATGCACAAGAGATAGACAAATACTCACAGGACTGATTGTTATGACTTTAAATGACGAGAAATAATACTGAGAGTTAGAATTAAGGGAAGGTTATGTCTTGCTACTTTCTTTGAATTTTTGAAGAACTAATAAGTACTATCTGTTGAGGGTAATGCAATAGATGTTGTCTGCATGGATTTTAATGCAGCATTTCACAAGGTTTACATGGAAGACTGGCCAGAAAAATATAAGCCCACGGGGAATGTGGTGGGTTGGATCCAAATTGGCTCAGACTCGGAAAATAAATAGTAATGGCTAACAGAGATAACAAGGTGCAGAGCTGGATGAACACAGCAGGCCAAGCAGCATCAGAGGAGCAGGAAGGCTAACATGGCTAACAGATGATTTTACAAATGGAAAGTGGTTTCTGATGGTGTTCCACTGGGTTCAGTTTGGATCTCATGCTTTTCTAATACATACCAATGATTTAGAATCAAATGTGGGACACACCACTGGGAAATGAGCAAATGACACAAAAATTGGCCAAGTTAGTTAATAGTGAAGAGAATGGCTGTCAACTGCAGGATGTTAGCAATGATATGTCATCCAAGTTGCAGAGTTTCTTTTTCTGGCTGATACCTGAATTTGTAGTGTCTTGATGGTTACCGTAATGAGCAGCAGGAGGTCCAGGGACTTCTGTGCTCTCTCGTTGCTGTGTTCGTCGTGCACTGCTCTGCATTCTCTTTTATGGAGCCAGTTGTGTGGTACTAGGGTCACTTGAGCTAATAATTCAGAGCACAATGTGGAGAAAATGGGCCGGAATCCCAACAAGACAGATGATCAATTTCATTTCAGAACTGAAATCTCAAATTAAAAACTAGAACAATGTCAACCACGGTGAAATTGTTGATTGTTGCAAAAACCCATCTGGCTCACTAGTGTCCTGTAGAGAAGGAAAACTGTTATCCTCACTTGGTCTGACCTACATACAACCCAGTCAGCATTGTGGTTGACTCTGACGTACCCTTTAAAATGACCTAACAAACTGCCCAGCTGCATCAAAAGCCTAAGAAAGGAACAAAACTGGATGGACAAACCAGCATTGACCTAGGAAATGACAGTGACAGACTCAGCCCTGTCAACCCTTCTATCCAACATCCGGGAGCTTGTGCCAATATTGGGAGAGCTGTGCCACACACTAATCAAGCATCAGCCTGACATAGTCAGACTCACAGAATCATACATTGTTGACAGTGTGCTAGACACTACCATCTCCATCCCTATGTCTTGCCCTACCAGCAGAACACACCCGCAAGAGGAGTCATCAGCTCAGTGATGTACGATCGGGAGAAGAATTGCAGGGAGGAGTCTTCAGCAATAACTTCAGCCCCATGAAATCGCAGGTGAAACAAGGACAAGGAAATATCCTGCTCCCTCAGCTGATGAATCAATACTCCCTCATCTTGAACTGCAATTAGAGGAAGTACTGAAGGCGGTAACATATTCTGGGTGGAAAATTCAATGTCCCTCACCAAGAGTGGCTTGGCAGCACCACTACTGATTGAGCTGGCTGAGTCCTATAGGACATAGCTGCTAGTCCTGTCTGTAGCAAGTGGTGAGGGAACTCATGGGAGGAAAATACTGACTTGACCTCATTCTCACCAACTTGCCTTTCACAAATGCTCCATGACAGCATTATAGGAGAGACCATCACACAGTCATTATGGAGATGAAGTTCCATGGTCACAATATGTTGTATTGTTTTTGCAAATGGAAAGCCTTTCCAGTGGTGCAGTGTAGGGCTCAATTTTGGGTTGCTTGTTGTCTGTGGCACATATTAAGGATTTGAACTTAAATGTGGGAGGCATTATTGGGAAATTTGCAGCTGATACAAAAATTGGCCAGTGAGTAGATAGTGAAGAGGATGGCTGGTGACCTGAGGGAAATATCATTGTTTTTATTTGGAGTGGACAGAGAAGTGGCAAATGGAACTCAAACTAACAAGTGGAGATTATGCATTTAGGGAATGCAAACAAAACAAAGGAAAAGCAATAAACAGGAGGATATTAAGAGAGGTGGAGAAAGTGGGAAACCTTGGAGTATATGTTCACAGGAACCTGAAAGTCACAGGACAGGCAGATAAGGTGGTAAAGAAAGCATATGGGATGTTTTCCCTCTTGGGAAAAGTATTGAACACAAAGGTGAAATGTTGGAACTATATAATACGCTGGTTAGGCCACAGCTGGAGTTTTGTGAACAGTTCTGGTAAGCAAACTACAGGAAGGACATAACCGCTCCTGACAAAGAACAGAGGAGATTTACGAGAATGCTGCAGGACGTGAAAATTACACCTATGAGGAAAGATTGGATGGGTCAGCATTGTTTACCTTTGAACAGAAGAGGCCAAGGGCTGGTTTAACTGAGGTGTAACTAGGGATGAGCAATAAATGTTGGCCAGCCTGAGACACCCATGTCCCTCGAGACAATAAGAAAAAAGAGGGCTTAGATTGAATGGAGATGGGAAATCTGATGCCTCTAGATAAAGGTCAATTACCAGGATAGATGGATTAGAGGGGACATGAGGAAAGTTTTTCTCACTCAGAGGGTGGTGAGTATCTGGAATTTATTGCCCTGTTTGGTGACTGAGGTGAAAACCTTCATCTCATTTAAAAGGAATTTGGATCAGCACCTAAAGCATTGTAACCTACAGGTTTACGGACCAGTTATTGGCATATGGGATTAGAAAGGACAGCAAGTTTGTACAGCCAGTACAGATACAATGGGCTGAATGGACTCTTTCTGAGATATACCTTTCTATGGTTCTATGGTTAAACTAGCTTTATCACTTGTAATCATCTATGAATAGATTTCTCATTGTAACTCCTCTTAGATATCCAGATAAAACACACCCAGAGAAGTGTTATTCTGATAATATTGCTTAGATAAATAATACAGAAGGGATGGGATTAATATTTATTGAGGTGACAGATTATGAAGCTGGGAGTGAATCATTTACCCAAAGCAAAAGCTGAATTTTAATTTTAATTAATCAAACAGTACCCTACCTTACCTCCCAGTGTTCCTGCTCAGATGGGCTAGGTGAAAAGGATTGTACAAGACATAATTAAATGAAGTCAGCAATAATAGGACTTTTCTGTTCCTTGTGGTATAAAACCTGCCAAGAGCAAAGCGCCTATTCACTTTGGCTTTAAGTAAAATAACATATGGAATCCGTTCCTAGACACTGCAGAAAAATCAAACACAGCTTATTCTATTTGATAGAATACTGATGCCATCACATCCAATATTTGAGTACATATATCAATAATATATTGAAATAATCATCAGAAATCTTTACCAGTTAGTCCATTCTATTACTGCTAGTGGTTTTGTCCCAACTGTATCACGTTAGTGTTAGTTTAGAGATCTACATACACATATGCATAAATGTTTTAAAAATGTGTATTATATAAAATTGATTTCTGTTGATGCTAAGTGGATTTTTTCCCATTTTGCCCTCAGAGTAAAAAATTCTCTTAGGTTGGAAACAGCATGGTCTGTGAGACTGTAAAACCCACCATACTCTGCTTAAAAAGTCATTTTAACTTGAACTTCAGAAGAGCACCTTCTGCTGCATCAGTTGTGAATGATTCTACTTTCAAATGTGATTATAGCTGCCTGGGCATATTGCTCATTTATGTCAAGCTGTGGGCTGCTGTGGGCCTGCAGTTATATTGATCAGGGTAGAGTATTCTTAGAACTGACAGATTAGTCCAAACTGGATTCAGACACATATGCCAGAGATGACAGGACTGGCTGTTTATTCACTGCAGGAATTCTTTGTAATACAGATTGCAGGAGGTGGTAGGATTGAAGCAATTTCTTTTAAAAGTCCTTCCTGGGAATCTGGGCATCACTGGCTAGACCAGCATTTATTGCTCATCCCTAATGGCCCAGAAGGCAGTTAAGAGTCAACTACCTTGCTGTGGGTGTGGACTCACATGTAGACCAGACAAGGTAGGTCCAGTAATTTCCTTCCCTAAAGGTCATTAATGAACCAGATAGATTCTCCTGACAATTGGCAAGACACAGTCACCATTAGACTCTTAATTCCAGATTGTTTGCATTTAATTCAAATTCCACCATCTGCCATGGTGAGATTCAAACCCAGTTCCCTAGAACATTACCTGGGCCTGTGGATTAGTAGCCTAGTGACAGTACAGCTAGGCCATCGCCTCCCCATAGTCAGGAGAAATGAAGCGATGATACTGAGGAGGCATATGGCTCTGTTTAGTAACAGTTATACATTAGAAAGACGGTTGTTTCACAACAATAATCATAGAGTTAGTAATAGAGTCATAGGAATTTTACAGCACGGAAAGTGGCCCTTCAGCCCATCTCATCTGCACTGGAGCATGAACAAGATCTACCGGCATTAGCAATCCTTGCCTCTGTATTTAATACCTTGTCCGGTGAAGGAAAACATCTCATAATCTCTCTTTGCCAACTCATCTATCTGCCTTGCCACCTTCGGAGACCTGCGGAGTGGCACTTCAAGGTCTCTCACTTCCTCTGCCTCTCTGAATATCCTCCCATTTACTGCTTTATTTATCCTCCCCAAATGTCTAAGCTCACATTCTCCAGGCTGAAGTCCTTTACCACTTTTCTACATGAAGAAGTTCGACTAGAATTAGTAAAAATTTGGAATCAAAATACAGAGAACATTACAAGAGGAAATGAAGTAGTAGAAAGTAGATTGGACAAACGAATGTATAAGAGTGCTAAAGTTATATAATGACTTAAACTAAGCTAGAAGAAAGCACTATATTGAACAGCAGCCGTAATTAAAGTTTATAACTCGTACAAAACTAATTTGAAAAATTTGCATTCCAAAGTCCATTAACTCCACTTTTGTCCAGTTACTTTACAGGCACCCACATATTCTTAACATGAAGGGATTTGCTATTGTCTTTTTCTTTTTCCAGAATTGAGCTGAGTGAGATGTGCAACAACAACTTGTGCTTATATAGCATCTTTAATGTGGTGAAACATGCCAAATTACTTTGCAGTGACAGCTGGACTGTAATCTGGTCAAAAAAGGAGGTTGGGAGGACAGTCTTAAAGGAGGGAAGAGCACTGAAAAGCCTCGTTTACTCCAAAGGCACAAAGCGCTCAGACAATCTACCTTGCTTTTAAAAAGCACTTTGGACAAAGATGTTGCCAAAGATGAGGCGTGCTCCTGTCATGCTTACCGATGCATTCCGGTTCATTGTCACTCCAGCGAGGCTTGCTGCCATTGACACAGGTGAGGGAAGGGAAACCTTGCAGGTGGTAACCTGTGTTACAGTAGAAGTGCGCCACTCCACCAGGATGGAGGCTGGTGACAGACACATCGCCAAAGGACGGCTTCTGTGGAAATCCACAGCTCAGCAAATACGCTGCAGGAACACAAGAGGAAATTTTTAGAAAAGAAAATTCAATAAAATCCATTGGGAAAGAAAATTACTCACAGTGCTTTAATCACATTCTGAGAGCATTGGGCATTCTTCTCTCACTAGTAGCATCTGGATGTTATTCCCTTTGAAGGAGAAACAGAAGTGTATTCAAGTGAAATCAAAGTCCCAGAGTTCATTAAATAAGAACAGAAAAATGCTGGAAATACTCAGTAGACCAGGTGACATCTGGGCCCTACTGAGTGTTTCCAGCATGCTGTTTTCTTGTTTCTGATTTTTGTATCTACAGTCTTTTGTGTCATAGTTAACGCGCAGAAATAGTTCATACTCTACACTGATACATTTTGTGGGCAATAGCCGACTCCAATTCTTGTTAATGTTCAAGTGAAACTGGTTTTCATGTTTTTGGCTCTTAAAGGACTGCCTTCATTTCGAGTTCTCTGCTCGAAGGTGGGCCCTTGGTGATTATTTGCTGAAAATGTGTCGTAATGCTGTGATTTTCTCTACTATGGGTACAGCAAGGTAGCAAACCTACAGCCTACCTCAATCGTAATGGGGATTGAGCCCTGTGCCTGTTGGTATTATTCACATCCACACGTTGGGTATCTAGCTGACTAAGCTAACTCAAAACAGAACAAACAATTGAAATAACAAGGTGTAGAGCTGGATGAACACAGCAGGCCAAGCAGCATCAGAGGAGCAGGAAGGCTGACGTTTCGGGCCTAGACCCTTCTTCAGACCCTTCAACTGAAAATCATATTTGAATGAAGCAACCGAAATATGCATCAATAGGTCAAAGAGGTCTAAGTTTCTGAAATGGCAGAGACCACGTTAGAAGTTTTTTCACTAAAAGAGTGTCAAATCTTTGAAATGCTCTGTCTGAGAGAGCAGTGAATGCTCAGTAACTGAGTATATTCAAGGCAGAAGCTAAACAATTGTTGGATACTAAAGAAATTAAAGAATGTGGAGCGAATGCAGGAAAATGGAGCTGAGGTAGAAAATCACCTATGATCTTGTTGAATAGCAGTGCAGGCCTATTCTAGCTTTTATTTCAAATGTTGTTATATTCTTATAGTAATCCCCGAGGACTATATGGGAATAATCAGGACATAGTATTAATCCTCATCTGAGGCTCAACCTTCTGGCTCTCAGACAAGAAAGCTACCAACTGAGTGAACCATGACATTGTGGAGATTATCGAGATTTGAAAATCAATAATGAAAGAAAAGAGGGACCGAGAGGGTGTTGCAGCCAAAATATTTTCCCATCGCAGTGAAATCAGAGTGGCCCAATGAGATAACTTACTCTGAATATTTGGCCAAAAATGTAAGAGTTGCAAAATCAACTTTGGGGGTCTTAAAATACAGAAAGCACAAACAGAAGATTCTTGGTAACATTACACAATGCAGCATGGGATGTGATTTAGAGCTTACAATTATTCATTAGTTTTGTTAGGAAGTTGGACATAGATTAAGACGAAGCAAGAAGAACATAATTTGAAAGTGAGCCAAACTTGTAAAAATAAGATCAGTTCAATAATGCTACTTTGTTTTGTAAAACCCAGTGTAATCTATGCAGAACTCTAAATAGCATTTGGAATCCTCTTAGCAGCTTTCAAACTCTTCAGAGTTTGTATTGTGTTACTTGACAGAAATTATTTTGTGCATATTTATAATCATCCCAAAGGAATTTGGATAACTGCATGTGTCAACTCAAAATAACTCGGTGTGACCCATGTTCTAAATAAATCATACTGATTCACTTTCTATTGCTTGCTAATTTTTGTCCCTTCCCCCATCTTTCCTCTTCACAAGCCATTGTCTTCTTGATACAACCCCAGTCAAGTGACTATTAATCATGTACAAGGTGGTTTGAGCAGACTGATTTGTCCACTTTGGGGCTGATCCAACGTTGATAGTCCACACAAGACGCGTGGTAGCAAACAGCAGCAGAATTCTGCCCATTTTTCTCCTTTCCTAACCCTGGTTTGACCTGGCTGAGATTCGGTCAATCAGCAGATGCCAAGATTGAATCAATAGGAGATTTAGGAGTGTTGGATTTGTGACTCGATAAACTTGCCAGGACACCAAGGAATCCAGATTCATAAGAACATGAAAAGTAAGCTTTCAAAGTAAAGTACGGAATGTTACCTGCGTCATCAGACTAAATATAATAAATGAATTGCCAGATTTCAACTAAAAATAAAAACGAATTTTGAATCAACCTTTAAATCCACGTGAATATATTGTTTCCAGTTTCTCTTCTGTTGAGTTTTACTGACAGTGTAAATGTAAGGGGATAATGATGATGAGTTGAACTGTGCTATAAAAGCCGGTTATTTTTATCTGTATGTTTATAGAAATCCCGACTAAACAGCAAGATATTTTGCAAAGCAACTAACAGGATTTGACTGAGCAGCAGCTAAGCATATATTCCCAAATTTAGTTTGTGTTTGCACTCACTCCTACTGATAAAAATATTTCAGGTTTCGAACTCTTTTAAATTCCTCCATCAGAGACTACTTGCACACTATACAAAACACAATGCAGTGCAATTAAAATTATGGCATCATATCAGTTATACTGTAAAACAAGTTGTTCTCAACATAAATGAGAAGTTTCCCTCAGGATACGTGTTGTAGTGAAATAAATATTACCATCTTTTACATAAATCCCATGCTGCAATCCCATTACCGTTCAATTTATACAATTGAAAGTGTCTCTTCATCTATTGCTTTCAGCCATAATATCCCATCAACAAAATAGGAATGGAAATAGCTTGTAAATCCCATTAAGCAAACACCTCCCACACATGAACAATCTACCCCTTATCTCCTCCTGACGTTTCTCGATTCTCAAACTGAGTGAACTGTTTATCCATTTCCTCAGGCAGAATCTAATAGGGGCCTGAATGACATTGGCCATGGTGAGAAATCTGGGAGCATTGCTCCATGCACTATCAGGTCAGGCCTTTCTCGACGTCAAGGACATTTCAATTGCATTTTTGTACAGTTCCGGACAATGAGGCAAAATTCTTGCTAGAGAGTGGCGTGATGCCTATTAATGGGAATAATTGCTTGTTAATAGCCTCATTAACTACAAATCTCATCTCATTAGTATGCAGTTTCCTATTTTAGCACCTGCTGCAAGGAAACTCATGCTGACAATTCCCAACATGAAAGTCAGAGGGCATACCTGGAGCTTGCTTCTTGGATTGCCATATCAGACAGGCATCAACAACATCTCAGGGGGAAGGCACCAGCTGCACTCACCCCCTGTCCATGGATGCTGACATCTGACAAACTGCCCAGCCTCTCAGAAACACCATGGCACCTTCACAATCCATTTTCAGGATGTTTCTGCCATTTAACACTGTCCTTCATGGTGCATCAACAACTAGCTACGAAATGCTGCTGCAAGGACACTTTGTGTGCATGAACAGGCAGCTGGATTGGACCAGGCTGCATCACAGGATTGCTTGGTTGCTCTCTGAGTGCTCACATACTAACTTCAGACTTCTATTTTGTTCGAGGACACTTTAGGCAGAGTACTCCACATCAGTTAAATAGTGTGCCCAATCAGTGACAGCGATGTCCAAAGATAGGTGATGATGAGGCAAAGGCACAAGCTCACATGAATGACCACATTATAGAGAAGAGCTATTCACCTTATATTTATTGCTACACCATCCAGTCTAATTCCCAACAAGCTACTGATTGAATTCATTTTGAAAGTACTGGTTGACATTGACTGAGTCAGCAACCCTCAAGACACCAAAAAAAAGTGGAATAAAACTATTCCGAATGTGGCATTTATGTAGAGAATATCACAAAGCACTCTTTGCTGGGAGGAATGTAAAGTGGCAGAGATACACAAGAGAAAAATAGTTGAGGGAACAAACTCAAAGCTTTAGATGGAGATTTAAAATAGATGAATAGAACTTTTTGGAAAAGAGAGTCAAAATGATTTGAAGTATTGCAGCAATGGAGTGCTAAACCTCTCCTGGCTCATTCACTGTTATTATCTTGCCAGGCTGTTTCTATGTCATCCAGTATTGGATGAACACAAATTTCCTCCAATTAAATATTAGGAAGTTGAAGTCATTGTTTTCAGTCCCACTGCAAACTCCATTCCTAGCTACTGACTCCATCCCTTTCCCTGACAATAGTTTGAAAAGTTTATCTACTGGCAAAGCTGGAGTCATATCTGACCCTAAGACAAGCTTCTGACCTTATACTTGTTGCCATCGTTAAGACTGTCTACTTCCACCTCTGAGGCATTGCCCAACTTCATTCCTGTCTCAGTCTCATCTGCTGCTAAAACTCTCATCTATGTCTTTGTTACCTTGAGACTTGATTACTCCTGCTTGATCTTGTTACATTTAACGGTGTGTAAGCTTGAGGTTATAAGAATCTCCACTATCTGTATCTTAACTCAGAGCTAACCTGCATAGGCTCCTGGCCAGCCAATACTTTAATTTTAAAACTCTCATGTGTATTTCAAATCCATCCATGTCCTCATCTCTCCTTATCTCTGACATCTCCTCCAGCCCCACAACTTTCCATGGTAGTTAAACAACTGTAATTCTGTGCTCTCCTTAGCATCCTTAATTTTAATTACTCCACCAATGATGGCTGTGCTTTCAATTCCATAAGGACAAAACTCTGGTATACTCTTCCTTCACCTTTATGCCTCTCTACCTTGCTTTCCTCCCTTAACACTTACAAATGGCCTCTTTGACTAAGCTGTTTGTCATTTGATCTAATTTTCCTTATGTGACTCAGTGCCATACCTAGTTTTGTGATACTCCTGTGAAGCACCTTGGGGCATTTCATTGCATGATGTACACATATTTTATTATTACTTATTCTGAGTTTGGATTGTTGAATTTTGAACTGGTGGCATATGGGGTTTTCTGTGTGTCTGAAGGGGTTTAATAATTAACTTCTGAATATTTCTGTAGGCGTGCTGATTTATTTTAAAACAGTACAAGAGAAAGACTTCCTGCATAGGAATGTTTTTTCCTTTATATTAGGAGAATTTTACAAGCAAACAAAGTAAATAGTTGTGCATCAGGCTCTGGTTTAGAAAGTTGGGATTATTTTTTTCTTTTATATATACCCGTAGCTTGGAAAAGATGATTTGTATTAGTTCAGTTTGGGAAGTTCTGTAGAGTTTTTATATGAGCATGGATGTACAAATCTGTTGCTGCTGAGAAAAGGAGAAGATTATTTAGATTTTTTACAGTAGGTTATTTCAGATTAAGATGTGTAGTAATAGTTCCAAATCAGAAATGTTTGGTTAAAACCCTGAAGAGGTTATTTGAATCTGAGAGAGTTTAAGGTCAATTGTATGAAGGTTCCAGCAAGAAGCTATCAGATCCTCAAGAGTGGGAGTTGAAGCCCCAGTTAAATTAAACCCTACAAAGGTGATAGAGAAGGGAATTGGTTGGCTTGCATGCGATGAAGGAGTGCTTTTGGGATTAGTAAAATTATATACTTACTGTGTGTT
The DNA here is from genome assembly GCF_021869965.1 of Rhincodon typus. Lineage (NCBI taxonomy): Eukaryota > Metazoa > Chordata > Chondrichthyes > Orectolobiformes > Rhincodontidae > Rhincodon > Rhincodon typus. Next base: position 18,233,463 of record NC_063357.1, on the reverse strand, counting down.
TCAAAATCTTTAAGTGTGTGTTAAGTGTAAATTGGTTTATTCTATTTATCTTCATTTCTTTTGCATGATAAACTTCTGTTTTACTGTTAAATTGGATTCTGCAGCATTGCGTGTTTGTTTTAATGAGAGGCCATCTCAGTAATAATGTTCACTCTAGGCTGTACAGCATTTGGAGGGTCTGTGCATGTTGATCAGCATGTGGATACATGGGCATCTGGTTCAGGAAGCCAATGTGCTGTACACAGACTGTGAAGGTCCATAGACTGACAGGTGAACTTAGAAGGAACTTTGCGAATTAAAACCAAAAAATAAACTGATCAATTAAGCTAGATTTCAGGCTTGGACCTGACTTGTCTAGTAATAACACTTACTGGAATTATTAAAAAAAAATGCTTTGAAGATGCCATATGAATTTCTGTTAATGTTTAAGGTAGAAATTCTAAACCAAAGTACCAGGGTGGCTGAAGTTTCATCTCCAAAAATTAAGGGTTGGGAACAGCAAAGGAGAGCACAAAGATTTCTTATTAATTTTGAAACCTCCTTTTACATCACAAGGCTGATGAGAATTGTCATACTGTGGATGGACAGTTTAGATATTTGCCCTCACATTGTGGTAGCAGTCACAGAGTCATACAGCACAGAAACAGGCCCGTTGGTCCAAATTGTCCATGCGGACCAAACTGAACAAGTTCCATTTGCCTGGGTTTGGCCCATATCCCTCTAAACCTTTCTTGTTCATGTACCTGTCCAAATGTCTTTTAAATGTTGTAATTGTACCCACCTCCACCACCTCAACTGGCAGCTCATTCTACACATGCACCACCCTCAGTGTGAAAAACCTGCATAAATCTTACTCCTCTCATCTTAAACCTATACCCTCTAGTTTTGGACACCCCTACCTTTCAAAAAAGACCTTGATATTCACCTTATTTATGCCCCTCATGATTCTAAAAGTGTTCTCACCAATGTCTCGTACAGTTGCAACCTAATGCCCAACTCCTATGTACAATGTTCTGACCAATGAAGGCAAGCCTGCTCCAAACATCTGTTCACACCCTGTCTCCCTGCAATGCGAATTCCAAGGAACTGTGACCCTGCACCCCTATGTCCCTCTGTTCAACTACCTCCCCAGAGCCCTAGCATTAACTGTGTAGGTCCTGCCCTGGTTTGCTCCACCAAAATGCAACATGTCACATTTATCTAAATTAAACTCCATCTGCCACTTCTCGGCCGATTGGTGCATCTGATCAAGATCTTGTTGTACTCTTAGATAACCTTGTTCACAGTCACAATTTTGGTGTCATTTTTAAATTCATTTTTGCGATGTGGGTATCACTGGCTGACCAGCATTTCTTGCCCATCCCCAGTTGCCCTTGAGAAGGTGGTGGTGAGCTGCCTTCTTAAACTGCTGCAATCTGCCAGCTGTGGGTTGACCCACAATGCCATTAGGGAGGGGGTTCCAGGATTTTGACCCAGCGACAGTGAAGGAATGGCGATTTATTTCCAAGTCAGGATGGTGAGTGACTTGGAGGGGAATTTGGAGGTGGTGGTGTTCCCATATGTCTGCTGCCCTTGTCTTTCTAGATGGAAGTGGTCATGGGTTTGGAACGTGCTGTCTGAGGATCTATGGTGAATTTCTGCAGCGGATCTTGCAGAAAGTACACACTGCTGCTACTGAGCGTCGGTGGTGGAGGGAGTGGATGCTTAGGGATGCAGTGCCAATCAAGCGGGCTGCTTTGTCCTGGATGGTGACAAGCTTCTTGAGTGTTGCTGGGGCTGCACTCATCCAGGCAAATGGGGAGTATTCCATCGAACTCCTGACTTGTGCTTTGTAGATGGTGGACAGGCTTTGAGTAGTCAGGAGGTGAGTTACTCACCACAGTATTCCTAGCTTTTGACCTGCTCTTGTAGCCACTGTGTTTATGTAGTGAGTCCAACTAAGTCAATGATAAACCCCAGGATGTTGATAGTGGGGGATTCAGTGATGGTAACACCATTGAATGTCAAGGGGCGGTGCTTAGTTTGTCTCTTATTGGTGATGATCATTGTCTGGCATTTGTGTGGTGCGAATGTTACTTGCCATTTGTTAGTTCAAGCCATTGTCTGGACTGCTTCAGTATCTGAGGAGTCGCGAGTGGTGCTGAACATTGTGCAATCATCGGTGAACATCCCAAATTCTGACCTTATGATGGAGGGAAGGTCATTGATAAAGCAGATGGAGGTGGTTGGGCTGAGGACACTACCCTGAGGAACTCCTGCAGAGATGTCCTGGACCTGAGATGATTGACCTCCAACATTCACAACCATCTTCCTATGTCAGGTATGACTCTAACCATCGGAGCGTTTGCCCCCTGATACCCATTCATTCCAGTTTTGCCAGGGCTCCTTGGTGCCACACTCGGTCGAATGCAGCCTTGATATCAAGGGCTGTCACTCTCACCTCACCTCTGGAATTTAGCTCTTTTGTCCGTGTTTGAACCAAGGCTGTGATGAGGTCAGGAGCTGAGTAGCCCTGGTGGAACCCAAACTGAGCGTCGCTGAGCAGATTATTGCTGAGCAGGTGCTGCTTGATAGCGCTGTTGATGACACCTTCCATCACTTTACTGATGATCGAGAGGAGACTGATGGGGCGGTAATTGGCTGGGTTGGATTTGTCCTGCTTGGGCAATTACCTGGGCAATTTTCCACATTGTCGGGTACATACCAGTATTGTAACTGTACTGGAACAGCTTGGCTAAGGGAGAGGTAAGTTCTAGAGGTCAAGTCTTCAGTACTATTGCCGGAATGTTGTCGGGGCCTGTAGCCTTTGCAGAATATAGTGTCTCCAACCATTTCTTGATATCACGTGAGTGAATCAAATTGGCTGAATACTGGTATCTGTAATGCTGGAGACCAGTGGAGGAGGCCGAGATGGATCATCCACTCAGCACTTGTGGCTGAAGATTGCTGCAAATGCTTCAGCCTTGTCTTTTGCACTGATGTGCTGGGGTCTTCCGTCATTGAGGATGGGAATGTTTGTGGAGCCTCCTCCTCCTCCAGTGAGTTGTTTAATTGTCCACTTATTATGTCCAATCTGCAAACTTACTAACCATAGCTCCTATATTCTCATCCAAATCATTGATATAAATGATGAACAATAGATGCTTTTATACTAGATGATGTTATGAAGTCACTTCCATTATTGGTAGTTTTTGAGGACTCATGTCTATAGCATTGTAAAGATTGTGTCATTTAAAATACTGGGATATACCTGAACCTTGCCTTTTCTAACAGGGTGATTTTTTTACATTGAAAAGATGCTAAGGCACATTCTGAAGAAGGGTCCTGACCCGAAACGTCAACTTTCCTGCCCCTCTGATGCTGCCTGGCCTGCTGTGTTCCTCCAGGTCCACACTGTGTTATCTCTGACTCCAGCATCTGCAGTTCATACTATTTCTAAGGCACATTCAAATTCAATTACTCCAAATGATATGTTTTAAGCTAAGTAAAAAGCTGAGGTTGATAAATTTTGGAACTGCAGGATTTACCAGAAGTAACAAGTCTGATTTTATGACCATTAGGAACTGTACTTGTTTTGATATTGTTTGGAGTTGAGGTGTAATCTATGAAGAGACAAGATCCCCAACTCAGCGGTTGCCACTTTCTTTTGACCAGAAACCATGTTGACAATCCCATGTGAGAGTTGAAAAACTCAAATAGCTATTTTCATTGAATGCGTCTCGACAAACTCCTCGTGGTATCCTGAACGAACTGCATTTGAAGAGAACACAGTGGGACAACTGTGTATGTCTAGTGGCAACTGTCTGTGTCTGGTGATCTATCTGTGTGTACATGAACGCAAGACTGAAAGGAGTCTGGAACATCTCAAATCTTATTATTTGATTCTCTGAGAATTAACAAGTATTTAGCCAAAGTGCATTGTTTCCAACATTAATACTTTACATGGTATGTATCACATGTACATGTGCAGGGTTGTTTCGGAGTAACTATTTATATATATCAAATAGTGTGTTGATCAGCTTTGTGTCTGTTGATTAAAACTTGTTTTTCATAAATGAATAATTCTGTTGTTTATTAAAGAAACCTGGTTGATGAATCTTTTTACCTGGTAACTAGATAACACATTTTAATATATGATGTGACTAGTGGAGTAGAGAGAGAGAGAGAGATAGAGAGACAATACTTTGTCCAACCTCAGTTGTTGACAATGGCTCTTAATTTATGCACTCATTTTCATTTGAAAAAGAATATTCAATTTTTACAATACAATGCCCACTCTGGAAGCCAGTCGCAACCCTACAGCACAGCAAGAGGCCATTGGCCCATTTTGTCCGCAGAGACCCTCTGAAGAGTATCCCACACAGACTTCCCCCACCCTATGCCCATACCTCACATAAACCATGGCCAATCCATCTTACTTGCACATATTTGGACTGTGGGAGGAAACCAGAACATGTGGCAGAAACCCATACAGATATGGGGAGAACGTGCAAACTCCACACAGACAATCCAAGGCTGGACTTGAACCCGGGTCCCCGGCACTGTGAGGCAGCAGTACCACTGTGTCATCCTCTTGGGCTATGCTAACCTGTCTGATTACTCAAACTAGGGTTTTTTTGGATATTAGACTCTAGCAGTGATAACGTACAAGTGTGTAATCATGTAGTAGGCACACTTGGGAAGTTCAAATCATTTTCATTTCACCCAAACCATGCCATTTGAATTTGGAAGGCTACCTGGATTTCTCAATTCAGAACTACAAGGAGAAATGCAGACTAGCTTTAGTACACAAATGGAAAAGACATTCAACACCTGGGATTAGATTGTGGTTTCTTTGCATAGTGAAGGATACATTTATTACTTTAACATTTCGAGACCAGTATGCCTCTTCTTCAGAACTGCCAGATGTTACAAAAGAATAGGAGCATGAGTTGGCCATTCAGTACATTAATCCTCCCCCATTATTCAACAAGAACATGGCTGACTTTCTCCAGGCCTTAACACATCTTGGATAATACAGCCAGACCTGCAGGCTTTCTCCAACGCTTTCTGTTTTTATTTCAGAACTCCAGATCCGCAGTAGATTTGCTTTAATAAATATTTATTGGGAATTGGTTTCTTGTCTCACCACTTGCTTCTCTTCATTTGGCTGAGAAATCTATGAAGAAATTTCTCTTGAGCAAACTACATCAACATTGTTTTTTTTTAGTGTTTGTGAGGAATGTTTGGTTTGGTTATAAAAATATTAAAAATTACACTTCATAAAAACTGTATACATTGACAAACTTCCCGTGCATCAAAGGATGCACTTTCGATTTCTGCAATTCTGCTACATGATAAGAATGTATAGTGGGAAATTGCACAGCTTCAGCCTTGGGTTTTTGTCCATTTACTTCAGGAAGTAGAGATTTTGCCTTCAAACACATTTGAGGCAGGAATATAAAGGCACTAACTTTCTATCAATTGGATGGGAGGAATCTGAGATTGTAAGTGACTACTGACAGATTGTGAGTAGAGGCAGACAGGCAGACAGACACATGTTTGGAACTTGGGACTTGATGTTTCAGCAGAGGCTAAAGGCAGTTCAGTTCCCAGTCTTCTGGCTGTTCATTCCACTGGACTACCCCACCTCAATCGTTTCCCACTACATTGCTAAGTTCTAACCAACATGCAATGCTTTAAGACTCTACCCCACCACTCAGGTTTTGAAACCTCATGCCATTTATGTTGGATCTATGACCCTATTTCCACACTTGCATCGACTTCATTTCTTGGAAAGCCTAAAAAAGTGCCTAGATCATACGCCCAATGAATTCCTGATCACTGATCCACCTCTAAAACACCAAGATCACATAACTCCCTGCCCAGTGCTCTCAAACACTAACAATCATCTCCCTCTGATTTTGATTACCAGCTTCTACTTGGTACTACCAGAATCTCAAATCTCCAACAAAAGCCATAATTTCCACACATGCTCCCCAGTCTCCTTAAATAACATCTGCTTCTCTGCCTCCACCTCCTGTTGAACTACTGCTCAATCCAATCAATGCTTCTACACCTACTCCGAGACTTCCACATTACAGGATGATTGCCAAGTGTGCACGGTAATAGTATTTGTCATAATGCCCTCCTCTGCGTCCTTATAGCTCATCCAACAAACAATCTACTGCCATTGAAAAGGTCGATTTGAATTGGGCAGGAAATGTGTTCTCATAATTGTCATGGGGATGACATGAAAATAACACCAATGTATCGAAATAACATGAAGCGGCCCAATTGCTGTCTTAAGAGGTAAGGACAGGCATAATGCTTATGTATGTTGTAACTAAATAGGAAATTGAACAATCCAACTTTTTCTTTGTACCACTTCATACAATAGATAACTGGAATGCTTATTGAAATGTGAAAAGTTTGCCCCGACTGAGTCAATGCCTTTTTTTTAAACACAAACAGAAATCATTGCTTTCCACTTAGTTACTCTAATAAACAAATGATTTGAAGAACAGGGAGTGCAATAATGTGCCAATTGGTGTCTGTCAAACAGAAAACCAAAAGCTATTATGAATAATTCGTCTAAATGTGATTTCTGAAAAAGCTGGATCTTTGAAATAAAAGTAAACTGACTATTGACAAGGCAATGTACCATTTCAGTGATGACTGGTATTACAGGACAACAAGGCTAATGCCTGATTGATAGTGAAGAACTCATTCTAAAACATGCTGAATACACCTGCAATTATCTTCCTTTCTCCTAGTAAACCACCTCATATACACTGAGAGAGAACAAAAGCCAAAATAAATCAATCTGATTGCCTACCATCCTCAAGGGCACCCGACTCCTGACCATGCCACAATTGAAGTAATTTAGCTCATCTTTCCTGCTAAACAAAATGCACAGCAGTGACAATGGAACTCATTATGAATTAACAGGGCTGGTTAACCCATTGATACCAATAAATGTTAGTTCAATACGTTGTGAAGTCTCAGTTTCAAATATCGGCATGAAATCTGGAAGAGCTCTGCTTTAATCGTTCTTTTCTCCATTGCGTTTCACTTTTGGATCCCTCTGGTCCAGCATCCTCATTGTATCTAACTGATCCTCTCTTTTGTCTATATTTAACATGTGGGCCCTGATGGTGCTCACTGCTGATCTCTGAGAAAGCTGCTCACAAAGATCTAATGATCACTCGTGTTGATTACCCTTTCCTGAAGTCAGGTTAAGTCTGATTACAAGTCAAAAGGATTTCTAACCATCCAACAACAGTGATCAAATAGTGCAAAGAACCAATTACATTCTAGTATCCTCATAAACTGCAAATCAGAAAGTATAGAAAATAAATGCTAGGAGATATATATATATACATATATATATGAGATTATATAGAACTAAAATATCATGAACATTCCTTCAAGAAAAATTAAAAATATGAATAGCATTTTCAAATTCAATAAAGTTTTCCAGCTCTAATTATGGATGTAGTACACAGTTTTAAAAGAAACGTTACACTTCATTCAAAAAGGTGCAATTTTTGCCAAGGTTTTTACAGTAAGGATACAGAATAAAAGTACAAATATTCATCATTCGATGATTTTGATTGCAGAATTTTCAATAGTGCACCCTATGGGCAGGCATAGAATCACTGACATCAACTTTTAGATTTCAACATTGTGCTTACACAGATTCTTGACATTACTGTCTGCTTCATATTGCCATGACCATGGATCATAACCCCAGATTACCTACGGACACAGTGAACTTCTAATTCTAACATGTGTTTTATTTTTCAGAAGAAAACTGTAAATGTAAATCCAATGGCTGACTGGAGAAGAATTCTGGAATGTCACACCTGACAGTGACAAAAAATTTCAAAGGAAGAAATACAGTACAAACTGAACTGTAATCTCCCATGAATATCTCAAACTTTGAACATGATGGCAATAAAGACAGTAGTTTGGACAAGTGACATGTTTGTGCCTCTTCCCCTTTTAAGAGTAAGTGTGTGTTATGGACCAGACCAGACCCCGTCAAAATATTTTAAGAAGGTGGCTTAGACTCTAACTTTTTCTTATTTTAAAGGCAAGTATAAAGTGTTGTATTGCAGATGCAATGTGGCTGGTCAAACTACATGACATTGAGCAAAACACAATTTATTTAAACAATATAGTTAAGATACAACAGAAAGAAAGAGGAATTTAGAAAAACAACTGTATTGGAAAACTTAACAGAATAATACATACAGTAACTATTACTAATGCACTCTTCCAATATAGTAACATCCCATAAACACATCGCTTGGCAGAATTCAGAAAATAGATTTGTCTCACAGGTAACCCAGCAGTAGAGAGAAACCCCAGCTTCTAGCTGTAAGCAAAACAGGGGAAAGATAGCTTCTACTTCTTTAAAACTCTAACAGCTTCTGCCCTGTTTAGACTCCAACAGCAACTGGTTAAAGCTAACCCTAAAACTAAAAAAAAATGAATTCTTGTCTGTGAGAGTTGGTCACACCCATCAGGCTGCTTCTATTGTTCCAACTTTAAAAAAATACCCAAGGCCTCACAAGCTGTTTACTTCACTGGCTTTCCAAGTATATAGCTTGGCACTCGGTCTTAAAACCTCTTAAAGCCACAGCATCGTCACTCACAACCTGTAGACTGATCTGTATAGCTTTTTATTTTTCTCTCTTTTTGGACTCACTTCTAATTTTTAATTTGTGTGGATGTGTGTTGTCATGATTTCTTCGAATTTTTAGAAACAAAATCACTCTTCTGTTAATTCAAGAGAACCTGTTTGAATTGGCTCCTTTTAAAACATAAATTCATTTGGTCTGGGTAAAAGGTATCCACCAGGGAAGGAGGTACATTTTAATTAATCTTGCTGCAACCAATAAAGAATAAAGTAAATAAAGAAGGGCAGCCTGTTTATCCCTCTTTATCTGAGAGCTTGACAACTTGGGTTATCCATTTGGAACTGTAACAAGTTTGGAGACTTAGCCCAGGGAGTGGTCATAATAATAACAGTAATGAAGTTGATCTCTGACAGTTTTATATCATTGCTGAGGCAAAATCTGAGTAATGGTTTACACTAGTATTATTCCGACATCAATAAAAACTGAAGGAACTGCAGATGCTGGAAATCAGAAACAAAAACAGAAATCACTGGAAAGGCTCAGCAGGTCTGGCAGCATCTGTGGAGAGAAGTCAAAGTTAATGTTTCGGGTCCAGTGACCCTTCCTAGGAACTGAGGTCACACAGGTTACTCAGAACTGAGGAAGAGTCACTGGACCCGAAATGTTAACTCTGATTTCTCTCCACATATGCTGCCAGATCTGCTGAGCTTTTTCAGCAATTTCTGTTTTAATATTATTCTGACAGTTTCGTTCCAATGTCAAATCTCCTGAAGTGTGGAGTGACACAGAACTCAGAGGGCAAATTTAATTCCTTTGTGTCAGCTTGAGCAAACCTGCTGCTCTTACTGGGTTCACTGGCTTTTCGCAGTTACATACAAATTGCTGATTACCAAGATCAATACAGATACATCGTAAAATTACAACAAAGGAATGTTTTATGTAATCTTACTGAAACAATTCATTAAACATTTGCAACTATTTTCAATTTATCAAGTGTCAATATGACAATAATTGACACCCATCCTTGCGTACATTTCTATTTTGCCTTGAATGGAGTAAAACATTATAAGCCACTGAATGGTACCAAAGACTTGCTAAACCAAAAAATGGCCATATTATGATGGGCAATCAAAACTTTGGTTGAAGAAGTAAGCTTCAGGGAGGGTCTCAAAAGAGTTAAGGGAGGTGGAAAGGCAGAGAGATTTGGAGATGGATCTCCAGCTGAGTTTGTGAAAGGGTCTGGACCACATCTGATGAGATTTTAACTGCATTTCTCTCCCATCAGATGTTGCCTGACTTGCTGATTGCTTACTAGTATTTGCAGTTTCTGTTTCAGATTTCCAGTTGTTTCTGTTTTGTATGATAGCTAACACCACATTCATTAAATGTAAATGATGTCCGACAGATGTGATTATTTGTAATGAAATAACAGAGAGGTTTGATGAAGCAGTGCAGTTTGTGCTGTGTATATGGACTGCCAAAAGGTGTTTGATATGGTTCCACATAATTTTGAAATTAAAACCAATGGGATCTAATGGCTAGCCCAAGTGTGAATGCAAAATTAATTTCCAGAAGTGGAAATTAGTGGTGCATAGCTGCTTATCAGCTGAATAGCATGCAGTGGTTCTCCTTAAGGGTTAGCATTAGGATCACAGCTCTTTGTGTATGTGTCAATAATCTGGGCCAGCATAATGGGACAACAGCTTCAACATTTTCAAAAGACATAACATTTGAAAATGTTGTAATGAGTGAGGAGGATATTTATGGACTTCAGGAAGGCATGGATTGATGAGATGGGCAGTGTCTTGGTAGATGAAATTTAATGCAAAGAAGTATGATGTTTGTAGTCTGTGAAGAAGGAAAGACTCAATCTGAGCTAAATTACCCAAATTTAAAGGGGATACTGGAACAGAGTCCTGAAGGTTCACATACATAAGTCTTGGAAAGTGGTAGAACATATTGAGAAAGCTGTTCAAAGGAAAGGTTCAGGAAGGCTGACATTTCGGGCCTAGACCCTTCTTCAGAAATGTCCAGTTCTACACCTTGTTATCTCAGATTCTCCAGCATCTGCAGTTCCTACTATCTCCAAAGGAAAGGTTCTTTGGCTTTAGAAATGGCTTTACAGGTGCCACATTGAACATTTACAAAACACTAGTTAAACCTCAGCCAGGGTCTTGGGTATAATTCTAGAGAACACACTTTAGGAAGAATGTGAAGGCAGACAGTGCAGAGGAGATCTACTGTGACTGATACTAAGGATGATGGATATCAACTACGTGGAAAACTGGAGAAGCTGGGATTATTCTCTTCTGAATAGGGAAGATAAAAAGGTGTTTAAAAGAAGCATCAAAAATCGTGAAGTGCATAAATACAGCAAATAATGCAAAGTTTCCACTGGCAGAGGGGTCAATAACCACTGTACAGCATTTACTAAACTGATAATTGACAAAATAACCAGAAGAGAGTTGAGAACTTTTTTTTTCCACAAAGCATACTGTTTTGGAGTTGCAATGCTCAATTTGAAAACGTATTAGGATGTTGATTTAACATTAGGAAAGAGGCAGCAAATAGAAATAGATAACTCTTTCAAACAGCCAGCAAAAGCAGAAGAGATTGAAGGGCCTCCTTCTGAGCTTCATGATTGTAAGCTAAAACATTGTTTCTTAGCTTCTTAGATTTTCAGCTTCAACAGACGTTATCTTCAAACAGCTTCTGTGCATGATGCTTTTTTCTTCAAGGAATTAAATGAAATGCATTGAAGCAAGTACATGCTGCAGCTAAGTGCTTCTGCTTGCAAAGCTCTTCTTTAAACTGAATGACTATTTGATGAATGGTAACAATCTTTCTATTCCATAAACTGTGGCATATTGTGGGCTCCAGCATTTGACCACTGCAGATTTATTTTGTGTAGCAATTACCAATACTGAATGAAAAGAATTAATTTCCTGTTTACTCTGCTTAAAAGCAGTATATTAACTCCTGTAGGTTTCCTTTGGAAACAGTATTAAAAAATAACGCAAATTGTAGGATTTTATTTTGCAGGATTTATTTAGAGATGCTGTATTCCATTATCAGTACAAAAGATTATCCCTTAATGGCTCAGCAACATCGCAGCATGTCACTCCCCATGGGTTCAGGAAAAGTGAATAATTTTCCTGTGGACTTATAGAATTTTAAACACATGTAATTTTTGAAAATGGACACACAATTGTATTATAACACTAACTACACTTCAAGTATATTTCACGGCTATGAACTTCTTTGGGAACATTCTGAGAATGTGAATGTTGCTGTATAAATATAAATTCTTCCTTTTCTTTTTACCCCCACTGCTGCTTTTTGGGTATTGTTGACTGAAACCTCTCTATCCATTTTTGTTCTCGTCTTTTGCCTTTTGACCTGTGGAACTTAGAGTTAGTGACTGGCTATTGAAAAAGTGACCGAATAAAACTTGGACTGTATGCATACAACGGATATGTTGAGAAGTGGAGATGCGGTAAAGAGAATTGAGAAGGGGGTTTAATTAATTTAAAGTGAAGCAGAATTGGGAGGAGTGGAAAAATGAGGTGGGTGATTATATGTGAAAAGAGAATGGTGTCAGCGTATGGTTTAGGTATAGTAAAGGAAGAGGTAAGTAAGTGAACTCTCAACCTCTTGAACATCATTGTCATCCTGAGTACTCTGTCTGGTCCTTGGCTTATTTTCTGTTAGGCTTCATTCTGAGCTGGTTCTCTTGATGGTTTTGGTCAGTGGTTGTGTGCCATTGCCTTTACCTCTCACAGGCACGATGAGGAGACTGACCCTAAGCCTACTGCAGCCAGCGTAGGAATCAAACCTACACTGCTGCCATCACTCTGAGTCATGAACTAAATGGCAAGCCAACCAAGCTAAACACAACAGCCATCTTCTGAAGAAGGGTCTAGGCCTGAAACGTCAGCCTTCCTGCTCCTCTGATGCTGCTTGGCCTGCTGTGTTCATCCAGGTCTACACCTTGTTATCTCAGCTATCTTGAACATGCCCTGAGGTAAAATGAAGACCAACATCAATGCTGTGAAGGTGTACAGGATAAAGGGATGAAAATTATTGGAGGAGCTGTGAAGTGATCTTAACCTCTTCCTGTAATGAAAGAGCAAAGAGTTCAGCTGTTGACCCATCAACATTATTTCCAATTTTTTTGATCCCTTGCCGATATTACACTGGGAAAATCAGATCTCAAATCTGACTTGAAAGGTCATTTTCAAAAAAAAAATTAATATGGTGATCTTTCATTGAAACATAAGCACTTAAGGCTGTGGATTAGGTTTTAATAAGATAATGTAAATTTATTATACAGAAAAAAAAATGAACAAAGCTTCTTACATATAACACAGCTTTAAAGGTTTCAAAACAAGGTTTCAAGGTTTCAAGGGCAGAACAAGATCCCATCTACTGCCTCACGACTATCACTTTACAGGAAACCAAAATCCGGAAACATTTTTCTTCCCTGTAGCCTTGACTGAATTGATTTATCTCAGTTCCGGCCCGGTGAGCTGTGAAGCCTTTTCCTTGAATAGATACACAACTGGTAACTTCGATTTTTTCAGCTTTGAATAACCAATGCAGGTTTCTAAACAAATAGTCCAAGTCTGGAAGTTTTCACAAACTGAAACCCTTGCATTGTTCCCATAAGTGCTCTGAACAATCTCCTTTTCTAGGAGGAACTATGCTTGCTTCTGACCCCAGTCAGTTCTCCTTCCAAATGAAAGCTTTTGAATTAAATCTAAAAGATCTTGTTCATCCCATATGCTGCTAAAGGTAACGGCTTGATATTTTTTCCCTTTCCTATCCTAAGCTCTCACAATATTGACAACAAACTTCCATTAACACTGCAGGGGTCCTTGTAGTCACCTGCTCTCTGATACATGCTGGGATTTAAAATCATGCTTCTGCAAAGACTGACCTAGTTAAGGTTAGAACTCCTGCACAGAAACAAACCAACACTTACATGATGCTAGATCAAAATCAAAACCCTAATAAAACAAGTTATTAATGTTCATAAATTGCACAGCTTTCATCATACAATCTCCAGATCAGCAGCATCAAAAACTGACATCATTCAATCCACTGGACTTTGTGAGATTGTACAATGGGCAATATTTGCCGTCTGCCCGTAATGACAAATGTGACTACATTTCAAAATTCAATAATTGGATTCAAAGTGTTCTAAATTTTTTTATTATAAATATTTAGAAAGTGCTGTATAAATGCAAGTTACTTTTTTACGATACATCAACTTATTTAAATCCTGAGAAGTTAATGGCAGTTTAGAACTCAGGTTTGTGAAATCACAACAGGTCTACAGGAGTACTGTTTAACTGAAAACTCCCTGCTGTTCAGCCAACTAGGTTAACACCTTTTGTGGGGCACTGACTTTCATGGCTATCCAGAATTAGCAGAAATTTCCACGTTGATAGCTGTTCCTTTAGGTTTCAGTTATGAACCACTTTGCCTAGTGAATCATTAATAACCTGTCAGAAATGTCTGGTATTAGATGATTGAATCTAACACAGTATTCTGAACCTCCACTGCCCAGGATGTCATCGAATTGTCAGTTTGCAAGAAGTACAGTAAATGGCTGGTAAAAGGCAGGTTCTGCAGAATATTTTCAATCTCTGTTTCTTACTGACTTGATTGTTGTCAACTGACAAAAACTTTTTAATAGAAACATATTTTGTAGCTTTTATCTCACTTGTTTGAATTGATAAAATTACTTCTTTGATGGTTTGAAGGCAAGAATTCAAATTGTGGGCTATAAATTAGAACTTCAGTTGGTTGGTCTTGTATCTAGCTTCCTGCTGCTGGCACCAAAGAATCATGTTAGTGTGTGTTGTATTCGCAAAAGTGCATGAAACAGACACTTTAAACAATAAAGTCCCATGCTTTCAATTGAATATAGTTGGCAGATGCTGAAAATTCATGTCAGTGTGCTGCAATTGTGACATGCAAACTAATGAAAACCCAAAGCAATTTAGATTGTTGGTATAATGTTGCTTTATCATCTTTGACCAGCAGAGCTTCTTTTCATTTGGGTGCTGTGAGGACTGCCTTTTACCAGACTGCAAATAGGATCTATCTGCCCAATACAATCATTATAATGCAACATTTTTCAGAATATTACTCATTAAACCATTTTTAAGCACAGCTGATAGGAAACTGGTAAAATTTGAAGCAATTATTTCTGCAGTGTCCATTTACTGATATGATCTGACATTTAAATTTAACTAAAAAGTGCCCGGGATGACATAATTTGCTATTTCAAATGCCTTCTAAGAAAATCAAGTTCCATGTCAGTCATGAGATCAGTATGCACCCAGATCTGTATACACCCAAAGCATCAGGACATCCTCCCAACTTATCTGAGGACTATTCCAATCTATCTGAGGTGTTCCCAAATGGATTGAAACTTATCAGACTGGAATTCAGACTAGAACCATGGGTTATTCTTTCAAACTGCATGGCTTTATTAGTACACACATAGAATCCCTTGGTTAAGAATGAAGGGTGGGCCGAGGAGTGGCAGTTGGAGTTTAATTTGGATAAATGTGAGGTGCTGCATTTTGGAAAGGCAAATCAGGGCAGGTAAGTGCAGGTCCTGGGGAGTGTTTCTGAATGAAGAGACCTTGTAGTGCAGGTTCATAGTTCCTTAAAAGTAGAGTCACAGGTAGACAGGATAGTGAAGAAGGCATTTGTTATACTTGTCTTCATTGGTCAGTGCATTGAGTATGGGAATTAGGAGGTCATGTTATGGCTGTACAGGACATTGGTTAGGCCACTTTTGGAATACTGCATTCAGTTCTGGTCTCCCTGCTATAGGAAGGATGTCGTGAAATTCGAAATGGTTCGGAAAAGATTTACAAGGATGTTCTGAGGAAGGGTCACTGGACCCGAAACGTTAATTATGTTTTTTCCTTCACAGATGCTGCCAGACCGGCTGAGGATGTTGCTAGGTTTGGAGGGTTTGAGCTATAGGGACAGGCTGAACAGGCTGGGGCTATTTTCCCTAGAGCATCAGAGGCTGAGGGGTGATCTTATAAAGGTTTATAAAATAATAAGGGGCATAGATAGGGTGAATAGCGAAGGTCTTTTCTCCAAGGTCGTGGAGTACAAAACTGGAGGGCATAGGTTTAAGGTGAGAGGGGAAAGATTTAAAAGGGACCTAAGGGGCAACTTCTTCACAGAGAGGATGGTGTGTGTATGGAATGAGCTGCCAGAAGAAGTGGTGGAGGCTGATATAATTACAACATTTAAAAGGCATTTGGATGGGTATATGAATAGGAAGGGTTTAGAGGGATATGGACAAAATGCTGGCAAATGGGGCTAAATTTATTTAGGATATCTGGTTGACATGGACAAGTTGGACTGAAAGGTCTGTTTCCATGCTGTACAGCCCTATGATCCTATGATACTATGTGCATGTTATTGAGTTGTCCTTA
This sequence comes from Rhincodon typus, assembly GCF_021869965.1. Lineage (NCBI taxonomy): Eukaryota > Metazoa > Chordata > Chondrichthyes > Orectolobiformes > Rhincodontidae > Rhincodon > Rhincodon typus. The sequence continues at coordinate 18,217,364 of NC_063357.1, read as the reverse complement.
TCTTGGACCATTACTTCTGAGCTTGCAACTTCAGAAACTTTCAGCTGTTGAATGGTGCAGCAAATAAGATGGTCTGTGTCTAATCACTGGGTCAGTAGGAAACCTTCTGCCTCCGGATTAATCAACCTTTGCAATGCCCAAAGTACAGTGGCCCTCCGTCAGGATTGATGCCGGCTGCAAAACCCTTGGCATCAGCTGGGCACCATGGTTTTCTTGCCTCCGTTGATTGATGGCATATTGCTCCAAATGTATGAACAGCTTGCCAATGGATATGCAACGAGGCCCAACAATGGAGGACAGAAACAACATCAACTTTAAGCAAAAGCATAGCTTTGAAACAAAAGTACCACGAAAATTTCAAAGATACCTGAGGCTAGCATGCTTGCTTTTCCAACCTTCCAGCTGATGCTCAAACTAGTGTTCTTTCTATAACCATAGATGAAAGACTGATATCATAGCTTTCTGAGGTCCAGCTGTAATGATCTATTAGCAAATGTAGGGGTGGGAACAGATAGTTCTAAAGAGAAGAAAATGAAATGTGGATGAGCATATATTGCATCATGGTAAATTCCCAAAGCAAGGAAATCATTTAATCAGTAATGGCTTCCCTGCTTACAAACCTTGAAAGAACACTCATCCATGGATATAAGAAATGTTTTAAGTGTGTGTCCAAACGTTCTGGTTCATTGCATTCCAAATGAGTATCAATCAAGAGAATTCCATACTCATCAACATTTCTGGCGACTAATTCTTTTTGACAGTTCATTCATAAATGACAACCTTTTCAAACAACTAATGTTACAAAATATCCTTTGCGATCAATTATGGAACTTGCAGAAAGGGGATGTGGCTGTGAGCAATTGAGTGAGAGTGAGTGAGTGAGTATTTAATTGAGGAAGTGAACAAATATCAAAGGGAAAGTGAATGTGCCGATACATAAGTTAGCAAGTGTGTCTATGCATGTGCAGCAGTAAGACAATACAAAAAGTAAATGCTACAAAATTTCACAGTGTTCTGGAAAAATAACAAATAGAAGAAAGTGTTTGCAAGATAACTTTCATGTCTGCAGGACATCCATTTGATACAATTTTGAAATACAGACTCTTGTCATTTTCTACAGCCAATTCGCACATAAAAAGATCTCACAAGCACAAAGTGTAGTAGTAACCGATAATGTTCGTTGGTGTTTTCCAAGAGATAATTATTTTTCTCGCCTGTCTTTCCACAGTGACAAGTGATGGTTTATGTCCAACTGACAGGTAGACACATCCTCAGTTTAATATGTCACTTAGAAATTAGCAATGTTGATACAATACAATGCTCCTTGACTGGCTCCAAAATATCAACCTAGATTAGGTATGCAAATCCTTGGATTCAATATAATTGTTTTGACTCAGAGTTGAGATGACCAACAGAACCTAATACTTATACTGCACTAGTATATAGGCAAGAGTTCCATTTATTTGTGCCCTTGCACCTGGCTTCTAGTTGGAAGTCATTCCCCTTTCTCCAATGCCAATTTGCAAGTACAGATTTCCAAGACACGTTTACATCATTGTTCGCAACTCAGTAAGATGTAACTTTGGTAGAACCTCAGAAATAAGAATCATAGAATCCCTACAGTGTGGAAACATGCCCTTTGGCCCAACAAGTCCACACCGACCATCAGAGCTTCCCACCCAGACCCATCCCCATCCCCCTAATCTACACATCCCTGAACACTATGGGCAATTTAGCATAACCAATCCACCTAGCCTGCACATCTTTGGACTGTGGGAGGAAACCGGAGCACCTGGAGGAAACCCACACAGACACAGGGAGAATGTGCAAACTCCACACAGACAGTCGCCCAAGGGTGGAATTGAACCTGGGATCCTGGTGCTGTGAGGCAGCAGTGCTAACCACTGAGTCACCGTGCCGTCCCAAGAGGTGGATGAGAAAACATATGCGAGACCAGGGAATCAAGTTGGCCATACTGAAAAATGTGAAGCACTCATTGAACTAGCATCAGAAACTGCTCTGTTCTGTTAGCACAATACTTGTCTTCAAGCTATATATATTTGCTTAGATTGTAATGTGTTAGTATCAAGTTGCAAGGTTACATTTACCTGCTGTGAACCATAGGCATTGAAACCATTCGTCATGACTAATGACTCAGTGGTAAATGACCAAACTTCATAATTTCTAATGAGGAGGCACAGCAACTTGATTAAGTAACTTTAGCAGACAGTTACCTGTACCACCTGAAAATATACCATATAATGTTTCTCAAATTCTTCCATTAAAAACCATAAAGGCAGATTAAGAGCACAGTGCACTCTTAAGGCATCCTCTCCAACTAACAGGGTTGAAATAGAAGCCATAAGCTATTCCATAATTGGGGTGAATAAGGTCACAATGTCCAATCTGGATTTGGATGATTGAAAAGCTCAAATATCTCTCAGCCATTGCGTAAATTTTGCTCCAATTGAATTTTCTTTAGTTAAAAGTGAAAGGGAATGCTGGCTTAGCCACAAGTCACTAATAGGTTTTCTCCTGTGCAATTCCTCTTTTGTTCAAAAGTCAGATGCCTCTAGCAATGGTATGCCTTCCTACTGGACAACTGAGATTACATTTTTCTGGCCAATATCACTGCACACTTCTAACGTAATGCATTTACTCTGCTAAGCTCCTGGAGCTCCACAACAGGGTGCTGACTCGAGGAATTTCATGTATCTCATTGGGACACACATTGCTAAGTGTTGTGGCATTTTCCAGTCACAGGATATATGCAAAGCAGTCCAATTCAAAAGAGGAACAACTTGCGCCCAATTTACAGAGGCATAGCTTCCACTGCAAAATTTACGTGGGCTGTTTTTTTTGGATGTCCCAAGGAATATTAGTGTGGAAGTCTGAATTTTGCAACAGTGTGGTGGTTTAGTAGTCACTGTTGTTTACTGATGTTAGCTTGTTTCCTGCTTACAACCAAACAGAAATCCTACAAACCATCACAATGGGAGTTGAACTCTCATTCCCTGAATTGTTAGGCCAGGCTTCTGAATTATTGAATCAGTCTGGAAGATATCAGGTAGTATGCACTCTCTACTACATTAAATCTAAATAAGACACATCTATTAAATCTCCCTGACTGGAAAAGCTGTACTACAGGAGAAAAAAATCATATGCAGCCCTACGTAACAGAACAGAGAAAAACACTATGTCTGCAAATTCAGTGACATGTAGTTTTTAATTACTGCAGTGAATATATGGGTTACCTTCAAAGAAATACATTGGAACAGCACAGTAATTAGGATTATCTTCATAGTGCCTACATTTAGTTAAGTAGATTTACTGAACATGTGGTCTCTGAGTTGTGGGATTTATGGGGTAAGTTGGTGCGACAAGCTATTTGCATGTGTGCAGCTCCAGGTTAATTTAGCATCTGCCTAAATTACAAAATTTCTCATGGTCAACAAATACTAAAAGATAAGACAAGCTCATATTTTGTTCTTAATTATTTGTAGGTGTCAGAACCATTGCTGTTTTCTTTTATTTTATCATTTTTGGTCTGAAGCTATAAACTTTGAGCTGAGAGTTCCTGTTGACCTTTGGAGCAGCTGCTTGTTTTGTTTTAAAAAAAGAAAACCTGCAAATTGACATTTGTTTATGAGCTAGGCCTGGAAGTAAATTGCAAGCTGATTCTAGTTCAAAGATCACTGCAGAGGTTTTGGTTCCAAAGATGCATTTTGCTTAAATAGATGGCAGATGTTTGAATGTTAACTGGGGCCCTCATCTGAAGTCTGTTGCCAAGCAGTCTAATCAATAGAATTTAAAAAAAGAGAAATAGAAACCAAATCTTGAATTGGTTTTGTTTTTTTCATTAATCAGAATAATTGTGCCTGCCAAATCTACAGGAAGGAGATCTGATTGCTCTCAGGTTATCTTCCCATTATCAACTCCTTGAAAGTTTAGAGAATAGAATCTCAGTTATAAATATTAAATGAATATTCCTTGGAGACTCCCTGAAGCTACTTGCATCGACCAGTGCCTTTGAAAACCAAGCAAGGTACAATCCCATGTGGCTTTTGACATTACAGATCGTTGAAATGACTTAAGTGAACTGGCCAGTTACATCTCTTTTATTTTTATTTTGATTTATCTCGTAACTGTGTTTGTCAGTCTGTCTTTGTGTGACTAGGGGCTGGAATCAAAGAAAACGGCATTTAAATCATACACATTAATGAGATTACCTTGTTGTTTAACTTTGCTGTGCTAAAGCTACTGCATTATTAATAATTTGCTAATTCTTTTGTTTAATCTATGAACTTGGTGCCTGGTATTGGTTATTGAAAAATCTGATTCACAACCATTGGGCAATTTTGAGTGTCATTGAATGATCGAATGTTTCTGTGTTGTGGCTCTCTGTCTCCATTTCATAACTGTAGAGGTGACATTTTGTCTTCTAATTGGAGTCTGTCCATCTCTTGTAGTTCCCTGAACTGCTTGGGTACATATGAAATAGTAGATATCCTGTCCATAAGCCTGGTCTTAGCCTGAACTAGAGATTCAGTTCATCAGGGAAATTGTGGTGACAAATGATTCATTATCACTCAGGTGCACTCAATAACAAACATTTTCACTGCCCCTGGGGATACTTGTATTGTGGTACACAGACAGCCAATCACACTAGGTCTGGCAATCATAGGAATCCGTAGCATTTGTCACAGACTGTTAAATCATTTGCTGCAACCATTGTTGTCTGTTGAGAGATGGATGAGAGCAGTTTTCCTTCTCTCTCTCTCTGTTGGCAGCTTCTGGGCCTCTGCTCGCAGTGGCTTCTGATGATATCACACAAGATTGAGAAGTCACTGTATGACAACCCATGGGTGGAAGCTTGTGGATTTTCATTCTGTTTTACAGCACAGTGGAAATTAGATTGCTGCTTGTTGTGTTAAATTAGCTTCAGTTCATCTTTTTATTCTCTCTCTCTTCTAAGTGCAATATCTTCCAGTTGTGTGTTTTCCTTCTAAATTGGTATTCTTGCAAATTATCCTGATGAGTGCAAAGTGAAATGCTTCCTCAAAATGTGTATTTTATCCAGCAATACCCAAATTTTATAGAGTGGCATTGTTAAATATGCAATGTATGATGAAGTATTGGCCATGTAACTGGACTAAAATTCAGAAGCCTGGGACAATAATCTGGGGAATGACCTTTCAAATCCCATCACAGCTGTTTAAAAACTTGAATTTTTCTTTAAAATTAAATTTAGTGATAATAAAAGTCAGTATTAATAAAAAGAAGTGACCTTGTCACATTGTTGTAAAATTCCAACTGATTAATTAATGGTCTTTAGAGAAATAAACTTGTCACCATTACTAGCAACCTATTATGTGGTCCCACTACCACAACAGTACGGTTGACTTTTAAATGCATTCCAACAATTACCCAGGTGTGTCAAAATGAGAAAACAAACTATGTATTGTAATGGTTCAATGATAGATCGAGACAAGTGATAAAAGACAATAAAGGATCAATTACACCAAAATCCACTGCAGGCAAATGGAATGGAAGTATCAGAAAGAAAACAAATTAGAGAAATGAGTGAAAGAAATTAGGATAATCATCACAGATAATTAAAAATACTCAAATATTCTTCGGAGAGGAATGGAATTCTTGTAATGTCCACTTGTACTTTGTACTTTGAACACAGTTCATAGGAAGCCCAACAGGGAGAATTTACTGCTGCAGTGCGAAATGGGTAAGCAAGGAAAGGAAAGTAGGGGAAAATCTACGCAACAGTAATCTTCTTATCACATGCTTTAAGATTATAACTGAGAAGCACATTATTACGAATAAAGAGCAGGACATTGATTGGAAAAAAGGCTGACTTTGAGTAGTTGAGAGCAGAACTTGGGAAAAGAAAATGAACAACAATGTTGGCAAACAATGAGATAGATGAGCAATTGGAAATGTTTAAGATAAAGTTCAATGGAATCCCTAAAAAAATTCCACTGACTAAATAGTGGAAATTGAACGATGGATGAATAAAGACATAGAGAAAAAATTGAGAGTAGAAAGGCATGCACTAGTATGTGGCCAGAGGGTGAGAGAAATTGTCAAGTGAGAATACAAAGTGATTAGGAGATAAGTCAAAATTCAATTAGGAAAGCAACGAGGAACTTAGAAATTAAATTATGAAGTACTATAAACAAAAGTGTGGTGTATTACAGGCACATAAAAGTGGAATATAGAATGAGAATAATCCCACGAAGAGATGGACATTTTAAAATCATAAGTAGTGTGTAGAAACGGCAGGAATATTAACTAATTAATTTTCTTCCATGTGAATAAAGGACAGATCTGGTGGGTATAACTGTAGAAGAATAGACTAGAATAAATACAATCATGTTAATGATTGGAATGCTGGACTTTATAAGGTGGTTAAGTTTAAATGAGATTCTTTTAATTTAAGCTGAAACAGAATGCCCTAGTGTGGGATCTCATGTAAACGGATATGAACTCTGCCTGGTGAGCAGGCCAAATAGTCCCATGGGCCACGGTCTCAGATCAAACCGTTTGAAAGTAGGTGCAAGCATTAAAATGTGGACACAAAGGAGGAGACAGCTGGCCTTACTGCTGCCAGACTTTCAGGCTTACAGATTTTCAGAGAGAGTCAAGCTGTGAGTTTTGGGGAGGAAAGATCCACAATAGATGTTACAATACCAGCAAGAGGAAAAAGCTGCTTTTGGGGTGAGTGCCAGGAAAAGGGCTGGTGTGCACAGAACCCATGTTTGAGGAGTCAACGATTGTGATGTGTTAAAGGCTACCGTATCATCAGATGGCACCTTGCAATAAGTCCATTTATTTGGGCTCAAAGGATTGAGTGAAGTGGATTTTGTTTAAAAGGACACTAGAAGAGTCATGCTGATAAAGCAGAGAGAAGCGATCTTAGTAGAGCCAGAGCCAGTGGGAACTTTGGACTTGAAACACAAGACTCCATGTTTATTGAGAGTGTCTTCAAACGAGGTTTATTTTGACATACACACACACACACACATCAGCTTTCAAAATTCTTCCAAATGTTATTACAGGATTGAATGAGGGGGCATAATGAGAAGTGAAGGGGGCAGTGAAAGGAAGGGTAATGGAGTGCGCAAGGCCTACAGTAATGGTAAAGAGTGAAGAAGTGAAAGTGGGGCTACAGGAGTGAGGAAGGGTGAATGGATGTGAGGCTCTCAAAGAGGTTGAGGGATGAGGTTGAGGCGTACTTTACACTGTCCTAAAGAATTGAGCAAATGGAATGGGCATTTTACGGGTTACTTTTACATTGGCATACCTTTGCTCCACTTCTGGTGACAGGTCTTCTTTGCAGTGATTGTAACAAGGTCAGTCAGGTGGACTTCATAGAATATGAAATACCTGATTGGGCTTTAAATCTGGTCCAATCAGGGAGTCCTGGCTGACAGATAAAAAGATAAATGCCAGGGATTTTGGGTCACTCACTGAGAGGCAGTGCTATTGTCAAAGGCTATGTAGTTGTAAATAATGGGTGATTGGTGATGGGATGCTGGCCTCTGAAGAGTTATCTCACTCCCTGCCTCTGCTGGATGAAAATCTCACTGGCCAGCACTGCTGGGGCAGAAACAGGATTATTATATCAGGAAATTCCTAGCTCTTGCCTCCTTGATGAAAATCCATACTTAGAGATCAACATTAGTTATTCCAGGTGACAGAGATGAGAAGTGGATTCCCACAAATGCCAAGAGCACTGGCCATAGGGAGCTGGGCTCCGGCTCCGGGATGATCGGATCATAAGCTCTGGAACTCCATCCTGCAGTCGATCTGTTTGTGAGGCCATTAGACCATTGAGAGAGGGCATTGGTGCCCAAGCCCAGGCCTGCCTGAAGGCATGTTCCCCGATCATTAGCACCATTAGCAACTACCTCTCCCTGGCCCTGAGTTGGAGCAACTAGCATTGATACATTTAAGGATGAGCTGGATATGCATATGAAGGAGATGGGAATTGAGAATTAGATAACAATGCACAGGAAAAGGTTCTAATGGAGCAGAATTGTTGATATCCATGGATTGTGTTGAGTGGCTTGTTTCTGTATAATAAGCTCTATTTATCAAAGAAGATATCCCACCATCACCTTTAAGACAACTTGAGGTAGAAATGCCTGTTTTGCCAGTGATGCTTACATCCCAACAACAAATTTGAAGAAATGATTATCAAATTGATAGATGAACCTGTCTTTGCATGAATGATGAAAAGTTAGAACTAAGACTTCCCCTCCCACTTTATGCTCAGAAGATAAATTACAGGCCATTGTCTGGATCACACATAGAGAAGCTTGTCAAGCAATATTTGAGAAAGAATTTCTCTCAATTTCCCTGTGACATTCTCTTTACAATCAAAGCTATAGATCCCTTGATGCTTGACTCACTTTTCATGAGTGACTGCATAAGTAAGTACCAGTGGAAAAAGAGAAGGAAATGACCACAATTCATCTTTATTTACTGTAGGAAATCTTTCTATTGGGAATATTCTGCCCACAGTCATCCTATAACTGGACTACAGAGCTGTAGATTGACATGATCTACACAAGCTAGTTGTAACTCCCAAGGTTAATGCCACCTTTCAGCTGTACACAATATCCATGTGATTCCATCAGTAAATCAGCCTCACACAAACAATGCTGAATTAGATTTAGATCTGTTCTTAAATATGTTCAACAAAAATCTATTTTAATAAGCACTAATCAACTTTTCAAATGATAACTAGGCAAAAGATCCATATTTTTACATTAAGAGGGTATGGTGATCCCCGTAAGGTTTGCATATTTATTACAGCATTTTATAGTGATCCACTTTGTTCAAAGTGGTGTGAAATTCCGCAGGAACATTTCAAAATTGAATGATTTTAAATAATAGCTGAGAGAGATTACATGATCTTGCAGGACAAAGCCTCCACATGGCAAGGCCCAGTCCCCTTTGGGACCAATTCAGAATAATTGAAGTCATTGGTGCAACCCTCGAGTTTACTGCAATCTACATCTAAGTCTAAAAATACTGGCTTCATTGTTACAAACAGGTAGGGAGAGGTGAATCAGCTCTCCTTTTATCAAACCTCCTTGGTTGGCTCCAATAAAGATTTTTATCCAGAAAGGAGTACAGCAAACAGAAGATACAAATCTGAGCGACTGGTTTGTCATTTTGATGACATGTTGTTAATTTCAGTTCAGACTGGGCCTTGGTGCTGATAGTTTCATGAAGCTTGGCTCAAGCTGTGTTCGGGTGATCACGGCAGCTACCTTACATCAGTGTTTCTACTTTTATTTAAAATCATTTTAGTCCATTAAATATTTCAGGTATTAATAATCAGATGATGAAAGTTGAAAATTATAGTCCATTTTTACCACCTATCGTAACATGACACATATACAAGAGTTATGATTGACTGTACCATTACCATAAACCCCATAGAATTTTCATCATAAATAACAGTCACAGTCATAGAATCCTGATAATGTGGAAAGAGGCTAATTGGCGCATCGAGTCCACAGTGACCCTCCAAAGAACATCCTACCCAGACCCAGCTCCCACCCACCCAATACCCGTAACCCCTCATTTCCATGGCTAATCCACCTAACCTGCATCTCCCTGGACACTACGGGGCAATTTAGCATGGCCAATCCAACTAACCTGCATATCTTCGGATTGAGAGGGGAAACTGGGCACCCAATGGAAACCCATGCAGACACGGGGAGCAAACTCCTCACTCAAGGCTGGAATCATACTGCTGAGCCACCATGCTGCCCGTCTGGCTGAAGGCAGCTTACCACTGAAGACAACCACAACATAGAGTTAATTGTGCTATTGACATTGGCCTTTGTCCCAAGTAATCAAGGAGGAAGTGCAACAACTGATGTGGAGGGGTAAGGCATAAAGTATTGGCAGGCAGTGGCGATTATAGAAGATATGGTATCTTCAAGAATATGATAGACTTGGCTTGCACATAGCATTGTGAATTCCTACAGTCTTATATTCCCTTTGATCTCTGTCTTCAAAAAACAGCATTCTCAGCAGATAGAGGAAGGGGGTGGGTAGTGCTGAGGCAAAACAAAAATATTCACAACATTCTGAATTGATAGCAGGGAGCCGCCTGAAGCTTTGTGTATCCTCTTACCTACCTAATCATCTAGTAAAGGCTAACAAATGGCTCTCAGCATGAGGTAAATAAAAGCTGACCTCCAACTAAATGATGGATCAGGAGAAGGTGACATTCCCTATCTTGGATACCTCCTCAGTTCATTGGTTATAAGGGTTCGAAAAAATGACTGACACAGGGTAAACAACCAGCCCCTGGAAATAAAGTACTGTAGCAGGAGCCCAGGACAGGGGCCAGTCTTCTTCAGGTAGTTGCAAAGCTGATGACCTACTGGCATTATCACTCGACTATTAATCCAGAGATTCAGGTAATGTTCAGGGAACCGAGGTTCAAATTGTGCCATGGCAGATGGTGGAATTTAAATTCAATAAAGAAAACTGGAGTTAAGAGTTTAACGGTGGCCATGTAACTATGGTCAATTGTTGTAAAAACCAACCTGGTTCCCTCATGTCCTTTAGGGATGGAAATCTGCCATTTGTACCTGGTCTGCCCAACACGTGACTCCCAGTGACTCCAGACCAACCACAATATGGTTGACTCTTAACTGTCTTCTGGGCAATTAGGGATGGGTGATAAATGCTGGCCTGGCCAGTGATAGACCATTTCACATGAATGACTAAAACAAAAGTTGTCTTCAGATAGAAAATGGAACCAGAAGGATAGAGGAAGACAGGATCCAGAGTTTCCTAATGCTTGGGCTACAGGGCGGAAGGCTGTTGCCACAGAATACACTCTGTACCATCCATCCTTTTATCCTTTAGAATAAGCAAACTGCTCTCACCTTTCACAGCTGCATGCTTTTTCTACCTATTTAGCTTATCCATCATTTCTAAACTATTACTTCTTAAAATATGAAGGAGGTTTTGACTGGCAGTTTAGGGTAATCTGTGACTCTCCAACATTATACTAACAGACAGTGATTGGTAACTGTCTTTGCATTGCGACATTTCAATAGTTGCTTGCTCCATATTCAGATTGGTAGTTTTTTTTTTAAATGACGTGTTGATGTCAGCTTGCAGCAATCCCTTAAAAGATTATTCCTCAAATCAGATGTGGACCACTTTTTCCAGAATGCAACCAGCATATTCTCGGTGTCTGAATGTGTTTGGAGCTGCCTAAGTTTGGCCTCAGCTATGTTTTTGGCTTCAGATGTGTACATGCAGACAGCCCATTAGCCAGCTCAAGCACAGAGCCTTGATGCCTCTTTATTCTGCCTTACAGAAAATTACCAATGCAGAGGGAGGCTCATTTCTGGACTGTAATGATGTGCATCAGATCCACTATGTTACTGCATCTATTTGCAGATGACACTGCACAGTTTGTACATCAGGGAAAAAAAAAACAAGGTCACATCAATTCACTGTTATATTATTGCAAAACTAGTAGGACCAATGAAAGGTGGCATTCAATGCCCAAAAATTGCCATGCTGTGTGTGTCACCAACAAAAACGATGCCCAACACATGGCTTTATGTTCTATAATTGTTGTGCATTTGGTAGGTATGGTGGACTGCCACTTTAACACTCAGGTCACATGATAATATAATGAAGCTTCGTTGACTTTGGGCAGAAAGCAGCTCTCTCAAACCTTAGATAACACGGTGTGGAGCTGGATGAACACAGCAGGCCAGGCAGCATCAGAGGAGCAGGAAAGCTGATGTTTCGGGCCTGGACCCTTCTTCAGACCCGAAACGTCAGCTTTCCTGCTCCTCTGATGCTGCTTGGCCTGCTGCGTTCATCCAGCTCTACACCTTGTTATCTCAGATTCTCCAGCATCTGCAGTTGGTACTCTCTCAAACCTTGCTGTCTGCAGAGTGAACACTTCGCCAATAAAGCTCCTGCTGTTCTTTAGCACTTCAGCCTCCTGATTCTTCTTGAAATGTAATATTAAACAAATTCTCCAATAGGCAGACACATCCTAAGCGTTCATTTTAAATAAAAAACCTTCAATGGTCAGCCAACATTCTGCAGATAACATCCAAAGCAAACAAGTTTCTGTGGAGCAATCTTTGGTGCTGCAATAAACATAAATCTACAGTCTGGCTTAGCAGACATTTGGTCCAATTGTCGTGTACGCCAGTTGTATGTGGAACCCTTATACTGTATTGTAAATAAATAAAATTCAAGATAAGACAAGATAAAAATAAGATTCAAAGATCTGCTGCACAATTCTGCACAAATTAGTAAGGAGATATACAAGGACTGTATTCCATAATTAAAGATTTTCAAGGGGAGTCACTACAGCGATGGATAGAAAAATACAGACTGATCATGTTCAAAAAATTATGGAATGGACTGGTGGGAATCAGCAAACACAAGTACCTCTCGCAATGACAAAACATGAGGTTGCAGTCCACACAAACTATAAAGGCTATTTGTTTCCAAGACAGAATCTTAACCATATTTCTCCCAAGGATAATTCACAGTGGAACAAGCTGCCAAAGGAAATAGTTCCAGCTCCTATCACTTGAAATCTTCAAGACCCAGCTTCAGATAATTTCCATTGTAAAGTTTGCATTATCCAGAACACCATCTCAGCAGATAATGCCTGGTTAGCTAGCTATAAATGTTGGCAGAGTACAGATATTTAGTCAGTAATGCTGACACAATTAAAGTGGATGCAGGGAAGCAGAGGAAACACTATTTTGATACTTAAAAGCTTATTTCACACCAATGAAATGGGCATGGTGCCAACAATTGTCCAGGCCATGCAATAACTAAATTCTGAATTACTGTCTCCTTAGACCTGGAGATTGAGTTGACATTGAAATGTCGCTTTCATTAAATAATCCTCTTTATATTGACTGCCACTTCTGGGAAACAAACAGATGCAGAGCCACATGCATCTGGATTCTCTTTTACGGAAAAGCATCCGCCAATCACTTAAACATCATTTAGAATTATTACAACCATTTTAGATACCAATACTTCTGCAATGATTCTTCACACCTCATTTAATAAATCCTCCAGTGTTTCAGGAGACTCAAACAAAACATTTGTGTAGGTATAATATGAAAGGCCCTTGGTATTGCACTAGAAGACAATCCAAACAAGTGCTACATTGATGAAAACAAACTGTCACGTAAGTGACAGAATGTCTGGACACTTTTCACAGAAAGCTTGTGAGGAACCAGACAAACCTAACTTGTTTCCGTGTAAACATTCTCTGACATTGCCTGTTATTCCCAGCGATGTCTCTTCATTGTTTCCATATCAGTACTCTTTCTGGACAACCACAGTGCACTGCTTGCCATTGAATAGCAAGTGTTAAGTGAAGCATCACAGGGAGGCCGATGAACAGAATAGCAAATCAGACACAGGAGCTGCATGAACTGGAGAATGCATTACATGGAAGTGCAAAACAAGCCCAGACTCTTGTCGCCCGGACAATGACTGTCCACTTATGCCAACTGTTTGGCACCAGTAGAAGTTTCAGCAATGAATTAAAACTTTATCTCAAATAATAGCATTGGTAAAGGCCACATTGTTTTTATCCTTTACTTTTGACTGCAACTAAACTGGATAAATATTGCTCTGAATCCAGCTCCTGCTGCCCTCCCCTACCTTCTCCTGTAAACCATTTATTTCATACCTCTGCCAAAGGAAAGGACAATAAATCCTTCTATGATGTTCAAAGGAACATTTCTCAACCAGTAACCGAAAGGCTGAACTTTGGTACAACCTCATGTTGTCAGCAAAGCACTGAAAAGGTATTGAAGATATCAAACTAAAACCATGCACCGCACCCTGTGCTCCCAGATTGGAATGATTAAACTGCATTATCCCTTTTTCTCTACCCTTAAAATCCATGTCTTTGTCTGTGTCTGTCTATATGTACATCTGGGTGTTTAAGAAGGGCAGACTAATAGTGTTAATTTGATAATTCATATTTAATTTTTACCATTGGTTAAAGGCTATTTATCTATGGTTTTCTACTGATTAAGGATTCAAACATGGTGTCGCATATTCTTCTGATCTGAGGCTTTCAGACATTTAAAATGGAGAGCTTAACTAACAATTTTCACATTCGTCACAAATCTGAGAATAGCAGAGCTTGATTTTTAGCATGGGTTTAAGAGATTCAGTTGTTAGATGTCTGCAGATAAAGTATTTGAGTTTGATCTCTTTTAGTTTTTGCCCAAATAAGTGCCGATTTATTTGCTTTTACTCAGGAGTTCCTACATTCATACAATACCTATTGTCCAGCATCCTCTCAATGTCCTCACACTTATTCATAGCATATCCCATCTGCCATCTTCTCGCCCATTTACTTTCCTCCCAAGTCCTCTCGAAGCCTCCTTGCATCATAACAATTGGTTCCCAAATCATTTAGGTAGATTTTGGAACATTATAGACCTCGCACTGATGCCTGTTTTTAAAAAACACACATTGGAATTAAAAGTTCAATATGCCCATAAGTACTTTGGGGTTCTGATCCATTGTCATTATCACATATTAGAAACAGCCTGCCACTTAAGAATAGTCCGTTTATTCCTCCTCTCTATTTTCTGTCTGTTAACCAATTCTTAACTCGAAGTAGTGTATTACCTCCAATCTCATATGAACAAGGAACAAGAGTAGGCCACTTGGTTCTTCAATCCTGCTCCACCTTTCAACAGTATCATGGTTGATCTGATTTTAATCTCAACTCTACAATTCTGCATACCTCTGATAATCTTTCGTACCCTTGGCAATCAAGAAACTTCTGCCTTAAAAATACATGAAGATTTCTGTATTCAGTGCCTTTGAAGAAAGGGAATTCAAAAGACTCACAACCTCCTCAGAGAAAAAGAAAAATCCTCATCTGATCTTATTTACAAAACTTCCTTGTGGGTCCTTTTCAAACAGCTTTCTGAAAATCAAAATGTACAACATCCATTGGTTCTCCTCTGTCTAAGCCACAAGTAACACTTTCAAGAATTCCAATAAGTTTGTCAAACATGATCTCCTTGCCAAAAATCTGAATTTGTTTCAAAGTGAATATTTTTCAGTGGAATGAAAGGAGCCCCAACTGCTTTGGAAAGAGCACTGGAGAACACCAGGGGCTGGATTGTTGACAAACTTCCAGGATTGCCCTGAAATCTCCAGGAATTGAAGATTAATCTCCGTGGCACCATGGAGAGTGAAAACCCAGAGGAAGAACCATAGAGATACTATACAAACTGAGTTCTCTTTTCAATTACTCATAACACTTCCATTTCTTAGCGGTAGAAGTTTTAGAACAGGTTTAAAGTGTAGCGCAGATGATGACGAGAGGTTACGTGATTAAACATCTAGGAATGTATTGAAGCAAATTTGATAACTTGCTTCTGGGTTGAAAACTCACCCCTGATACCAGCCACTCAGAAGAATAATTTTTACAGTGTTTACTGCCCTCATGACCCTTTGGTTCGCACCCCAATTAATGGAAAGGCAATGGAGGTGAGATATCAGGGAAGTGGACCACACTCTGGACCTAATTGACAGCCTTTGCTGTGGCTACTGCCTGAGTGTAGTGTCAAACAGAATTAGAAGGTCATCATTATCAAAGTGATCATGGCAAATGGAGAGTTGGGACTCAGGATAGCTTAGGGAATGGTTTTATTGTCAAAACCTTTCATTCAAACAGCCACCCAGTTTCACTCAACACCCTAATTGCTGCTGGCTTGGTGAAAATTCCAAAGTCACAAAGCAAACTCACTTACTAATGATCTCAAGATGGTTGAGTAACCAACCAACTTCACTTAAATAAAAACCAAAAGAACTTTTTGTTTTTATTCATTCATGGAATGAGTGTGTCACTGACCAGGCAGCATTTATTGCCCATCCCTAATTGCCCAGAGGGAAGTTAACAGTCAACCACATTGCTGTGGGTCTGGAGTCACATGTAGTCCAGACCAGCTAAGTATGACAGTTTCCTTCCGTAAAGGACATTAGCAAACCAGATGGGTTTTTCCTGACAATGGATTCACGGTTATCATTAGATTCTGAATTCCAAATATTTATTGAATTCAAATTTTACCATCTGCAGTGGTGGAATTTGAATTCAGGTCTCTAGAACGTTATCTGGGTCTCTGGATCAACAGTCCAGCGATAATACCACTAGGCCATCGCCTCCCCTTGTTTATACTTATTTATATATGCTGTAAACTGTATCAGCCAGGCTGATACTTGATGTTGTAAATCGGAAACATAAACTGAAGTTGCTGGAAAAGCTCAGCAGGTCTGGCAGCACTTGTGAAGAGAAATCAGAGTTAATTTTTCGGGTCTGGCAACCCTTCCTCAGAACTGAAAACATTAACTCTGATTTGTCTTCTCAGATGCTGCCAGACCTGCTGAGCTTCTCCAGCAACTTATGTTTTTGTAGGCTTTGTCACTTTCCCAGGCACCCCTTCCCCTCCCCTACCCCATCGTCAGGAGTTTGCAGATTCAAATGCAATGAGTGCCTTGGATTGTGAGTAAGAAAGGGTACGGACTGCAGGATTCCTCACTGAATCGTATTAGTGAAGAGTGGTGGAGGGAAGGTCAATGAGAAAAACATTCAATTGAGGTGATGGCAATACAGCTTAGGATTTCAGTGTCGGAATAGAAAAGATAGAGATGTCACAAGGCTTCAAATAATTGGGTGCTGTGAGCAAATTCATCCCCAAAAGACCCCCGACAAACAAGTGGCAAGAAGCAATCATGGAGGTGATAGGAGGTAGGTTTCCCACATATGAGAGAAAGAGAGAGAGCGAGGGAGAGAGAGAATCAGTGAGGAGCTTCTCCTACAATTACTAAACACAAATATGAGAGAACACCAGCCTGCTATTGAAGATAAACTGGGAAGGCAAGAGGCCTCAGTGAGGTGTGTTGGCTGAATCTGGGGAGTGTTGTCAGCGGAGTTGGGAGGAGAATCTGGAGAGTGCAGACTATTGCAGAATAGTTGGAGGGGAGAGAGAAGAATGCTGCAACAGAGAGTGGTAATTAGAAAGCTGTAAAAGGAAGACATGGAGGCTGCAAAACCGGAAGTAGGAAGCTGTAAGATGGCAAAGGAAGCAAACAGCAGAGGGAGTGGACTGAGGAGGTTTGGGGTGGAAAATGAGGGTCCAAATGGACAGAACATTTGTAAACCTGCGAACAAAGAAATATTCAGCTGTCTGGAAGCCAGGAAAATTTGAAGTCGATGAAGTAATGAATTACTTGAAAATAATTTTGGAATCTCTAGCTTAAGGCTGCATAAATTCAGGAATCAGTATATGGTTGGGGGGTGGGGTGGATATATAGCAGATGCCATCATAATGAGCATTGAATCAATTGCTAAACTTAAATCACAGACTGAGATCTGAGATGCAGTAGGAAGACGAGCAACTAACTGGTTAAAATGTTCCAATTTTGTACAAATATGATTGAAACATATTAATAATTACTTCACCAGTCTATGGAAGGTGAGCTTTCTTACGTAGCGGTGTGTGTCACTTATACTGAAAAATAAATAAAATTGTTGTTAACTTGTGCCTGCTATCTGATGCAAATTCAAATTCTGTGGCACCCAGGAAGTTAATGTTTTCCTTGTGCACTGTGGCCTTAAAATTAATGAATGATTGCTAATTGAAGATGTCGATGAATTCTTCTAATTCTACTTCTTCGAGAGTCTAACTACCACATATATTAACACAAATAAAGCAGGCATTGTTACAATGTGACTGCTGACCTAATAAATGAGTGAGTGAGAATGGAAAAGGAGCCCTTTAAAAACAAACAGTAACCCTTGGGAAATCCTCGAGAGCTGCCCACAGTGGGGAGAAAAAGCACTGAGACACAGGTATATGTTGCAGAGGCGGAAAATTATGTGCAAGGATGGTAGCTCAGCACAATATTTTGGTTTGACTAAGAAAAAGTTTGTTTTAAAAAGTGTTACGAATCCTGTGCACGTCAGCTGGTAAGAAAGAACAACAGGTCATCTGCAGATGAGGATGGTTACTATGAAACATTCAGACTGTCAGTCTCTGTGCTAAGGGAATACTGAGCATCGTGAATAACACTCCAGCCCGCATTACCCAACATAATATTAATGGAGCAGTCAATGATTACTGCTGTGGAACTAAACACCAACTCAGCCAATTAAAAAGGAGTGAATCTAATTAGGTTAAACGATGCAGTATTCCAATGTTTTGGAAGGCAGACATCAGTATTGTGGGGAAGCTTTCAGATTAGCCACTGCATGGGTGCACTCTGTCGAACTCCTCTGTCCAGGATATTTCAAATGATTATATTTTGTGTTCTAAAATTCTGGCATCGTTTCCATTCCATAGTCTCAGTAAAGACTCCATTGTGCAGCATGACCAGCTTATGCCAAATAGCCTGTTTCTACACTGCAAGTTCAACATACATACATGGCTTTTATATTCAGATTGCACTTCTGACATTCAGACCCCAATTTAAGCTCTTGAAAAAAAAACGTTGTGATTCGTTTATGAGTCCTGAAATTTGAGAGTTTTGTTGAATCTCACATGGGAAATGGAAACATGTGGAAAGCTATATTTAAAACTCCCATATGATTTCAAGTGCTTATAAAATACAAAATGTGAGTACATTTCCAATGCAAACACATTTGTCGTTCTAAATAAAACAGCAGCACCACAGAATAACAAGGATGTTACATTTTACTGAAGATTTCAGAGACAGATGTGCAGCACAGAACGGACAGTATGTTGCAGACTTCCACTCCGTGCCTGCATTGGGAATGACAAACGGAAGAATGCATTCATGTTCGATAATCAAAATTAATTTCGTGATTAAATAAATGATAAATATCTTGTATTACCTTTAAGCAATGGTTTGTGGTTAATCCTACTGCAACATTATTTGTTTTAGTCAAATAAATCTAAAGTATTAATAATAAATATCAAAATCTTCATGCTATTTGCAGTGATATAGCGACCCTTGTTCATTACTTAATATACATGTGAAATTAGTGGAAAACATAAATAAACTAACATGGGTAGTGGCTAATTTTAATAAAGACAGCCACAATCAAGAGGGGACCAGAAGAAAAGATGACTAAAAAATTAGTGAAAGTGTTATACAGACAGAAATCTGGGGCAATGGGTGAGACATGGAGTCATAGAACCATAGAGTAATACAGCTGGAAACAGGCCCTTCAGCCCAAACTGGTCTATGCTGACCATGGTGCCCACTCAGCTAGTTCCAATTGCCTGCATTTGGTCCATATCCCTCTAAATCCTTAAAATCCATGTACCTATCTAAACGGTTTTTAAATGCTTCTATTGTACCTGCCTCAAACACTTTCTCCGGCAGCCCATTCCAGACATGCACCATTCTCTGCGTGAAGAGGTTGCCTCTCAGGCCCTTCTTAAATTTATCCCCTCTCACCTTAAACCTATGCCCTGTATTTTTCAATTCCTCATCCCTGGAAAAAGACTACATGCATTCAAGCTATCGCTGCCCCTCATGATGTTATACACCTCAGTAAGGTCACCCCTCATTCTCCTACACTCCAAGGAATAAAATCCTATCCTGGCCAACTCCTCCCTTTTACTCAGGCCTACTAGTCCTGGCAACATCCTCATAAATCTTCTTTGCACACTTTCCAGTTTATTCATATCTTTCCTATAACAGGGTTACCAACACTGTACACAATACTCCAAGTGTGGCCTTACCAATAACTTATACAACTGTAACATAAAGTCCCAACTCCTATACTCAATGCCTCAACCAATGAAGACCTGCATGCTAATCACCACCCTGTCCACCTGTGACGCCGCTTTCAACGAACTATGTATTTGCACTCCTATGTCCCTCTGTTCCACAACACTCTTCAGGACTTTACCATTTACTATATAAGTCCCAACTTGGTTTGACTTTCCAAAGTGCAATACCTCACACTTATCTGCACTGAATTGCATTTGCCAATCCTAAACCCATTTCCCAATCTGATCGAAATCCCTGTGTAATTTTTGATAACTTTCTTTGTTATCAATGACACCTCCTAATTTTGTATCATCATCTATGTAGGTCAAGCATGAATCTTACTGAATCACACATAGAGTTGCACACTTGAGCAGTTTCAATAAACATCTCATTAAATATCTTGGCAATTTTCTGAGTCCCCCTCCACTGACACCCTCATCCCTTTTCTGATGAAGGGTCTAGGCCCGAAACGTCAGCCTTTCTGCTCCTATGATGCTGCTCGGCCTGCTGTGTTCATCCAGCCCTGCACCTTGTTGTCTCGGATTCTCCAGCATCTGCAGTTCCTACTATCTCTCATTAAATATCTTAATGTCCCACTGAATAGTTGTTCAGTTGGCTCTTAATGGCAGAGAATGCAAAATGTCAGTCCAACTTGGAGTCACATATTCCGCAAACAATGGAAGCTGCACATCCAATCCTGTGGCGTAAAAGAATTTACCAAAACCTAGGGTGATGTACATAAAGCACTTTGCTTTTTCAGTTTACAACAATTTGAAGGAGATTATGTGATGCTTGGCAACACAAGCAGGCGTTCCTTGTGACAACTGGGCCAGGTCCTTGCATCAATCATCATGAAAAAGCAATGACTGCCTTAAAACACTTGCGCTGATTACTTCTGTGAACTCCTGTGAAGAACAGGGCTAATACCAGAAAGAAAGAAAGCATTTTGAAATTGGACTCCGAGCTATGGAATGCTCACTGGGTGCAGAGAAAGGTGGAATGGCCACTTAGAGACCTGTCAAACCACAAATTGTGGCAGGCATGACATGCTTAACTGCTAACTGAAAATTATCAGGTTCCTGCTTGCAAAACTTTGTACTTTAAAGCAGAAAACTAAGAAGAAATAAGAGTAACTGTCTCTGACTCCTGGGATCTGAGAACTTAAAACGCCTTCCCTCCTCTTGACCTCTTCTCCCTCTTCCGATATTCAGACTTTTAAAATCAAGCTTTTAGTTTGTGGATCATTTCTTGCTGATTTTCTCCAATTCAACTCCTTTTTGACCATGGTGCTAGGGACAACTTATTCTGTAACTCCATTATCCTTCAGGTGAAAAGCTCCTTCTAACTTATGAATTTCATGATTTTAACTTAGAACCCCTCTCCCTTAAACAGTTCAGCATACAAAATATTGTCCTGCACACTTATAATACAATTGTATTGTATTATACAATTGTATTGTATTATAAGTGTCAAAAACTCTCAGTTGGGTTACCTTAAAGCCTCATCTACACCATGAAAAATACACCCAATGTCCTTAACTTCACCTCATGAATGCAATTCCTGACAGAAATTACCTTTTTGCTGCTCATCTCATCTCCTGCTGGAGGCCAAAGTAGATCTAAATCTGTGGTTCAAAAGAGTTGACTTTAATGGGAAACCTTCTGGAAAGATATCCAGCACAAATCTGGATTACTCCTGACAGATGAAAACTTTAGCTATTTAGACTTGCTGATGTGTGCTCTTTGTTCTTTAAGAAAGGAGAGTAACTTGCCTTTTTAAATCAATTTCTTCTTCAGTCTGTAAGCATGAATAATTTAAATGATAATGATCTTCAATGTAAGTAT
This sequence comes from Rhincodon typus, assembly GCF_021869965.1. Taxonomy (NCBI): domain Eukaryota; kingdom Metazoa; phylum Chordata; class Chondrichthyes; order Orectolobiformes; family Rhincodontidae; genus Rhincodon; species Rhincodon typus. The sequence goes on along the minus strand of NC_063357.1, from coordinate 18,195,696 downwards.
AAGATAATGAAAGACAAAGGAGGGAAATAATTCAGCGGAGTACTTAGTGACGTGTAGGTTATTACTGTATTTGCTGCATTAACCTGATAAAATATTTTATATACAGTACATTAAGGTACTGTTAGTCATTTTGCTAATGATGCTATTGAATCTGCTGTCATTTTAATTGATTTTTGAATTATTTAAACTAGTTACATTAATAAAATTGTATCGCAATGGCCCTATGGTGATTATTGAATCCGTGACTTAATTTCTGCCTTGAGGAAGTAAAATTGATTATTTTTAATGATAGTACATGAGACAGCAAACAATACAGAACTGTGGAATGTAATGGCTGGTTAAAATCAGCAGCGACTACTAACAGCATAATTATAATGAAGCAACTTTCTTGGTATTCATGGCAACCCGCAGCATCAGTTACTGTGGGCAGAATGTTATAGGGGCCTGAGAGATATGGGCTATGGAGAAATTTGTGGCACAATCACATGAAAAGTCTAGAGGGGCCTAGATCAAAGTTAGGAGTGACTCGCTGCATCTTTTATGTATTTGCAGAGTGGGGTGGCACATTTCTCGAAAGTGAATTGCCAATGAACTGGGATTATGGCCTCTTTAAGTGTCTTATTAAGATCACGACCCACCTCAATATTCAGCTTCCTATCTTGTCAAACGCACTGAAGATGCTAGACGTTGAGGTCTCGACATGGAACTCACAGTAGGTAACCTGGCGACTTCAGCTCTGCTTGCTTTAAACGTCCTCAATGTTGGACAGTGAGTACCAACACCTCAGGGCATGGTCCATGGGTACAACCTACATGCATTTTACATGCACAGACATTGGCATCCAACATGTGCCAGCATCTAAGAACCCTCACATTCATTTATAGAATGCTTCTGCATTTCCAATACTACACCTCAGTTTGTACCAGTAACTATAACTGTAATATTGCAGCAAGGACATTGTGCACTCAGGTTCATGCACCCAGCTCAGGACTGGTTCAGCCTGTATCTCCAGTCTGTTTGCTTGCTCTCATTGCATTCATTTGCTCTGAATCTACTCAGATGTTCACAGCATCCTTGCCTTGCTTTTTACACTTTGCCCTCTCAGCCAGAGACACTAGGTTCACAGTACTGCTGTGTCATTCAGTGTAGACAAAGCCAGAAAGCTTGTCATGGTTGCCTGCAGACATTCAATCAGGTAAAAGGAGATAGCTTATGATCTGAAAGTCCTGACACAGTGAGTCAAGGGCAGCCTTTGCAGCAGTCCAGGGGTTAGAAAACTTGCTGTACCTGGTGATGAAAAACTCTCAGAAAATTCCCGACCTAGCTGGCACTTAGCCACTAAAAAGTAAAAATCAGCTGTAAGTGACAAATGTTAAAAAAAAACCTTGAATTGAGTTAATTTGCAAAATTTACTATAATTAGTTTTTATTCCATAAACACTGACAGGCAGCAATGTTTCACAATGCATTTGACTTTGTTACATCATTACATTGCTGTGACAGACAAGGGTGTGATTATAATGGTATGATCACAGTGGAGGGGGACACAAATTACCAAATTATGGTATTTCGTTCTGATACCAAAATAAAACTGCATAATTAGTCCCTCTTCAAGTTCGTAATTTGTAACCATTTTAGCCTCTCGAATTTCAGGAAGATGGGGCCAGTCCTTCTCTGAAATTGTCAACCTGCAGTGCACTGAATCGCTAGACACCGTTTACCTGAAGGAACAAGAATTTCTGCAGAGTGTTTAAAATAACTAAATATCCACTCATTTGGACTATTTGAGCCATCTTTCTGCTTTAACTTTAGCATTTTACTTTTTAGAAAGTTCAGGCACACTCAGGCTAAGAACTACATAAAGTCACTGCCTTTGTTCTGGCCATATTTTAAAGAAAATAAATTTTTAGTTGCAATAATTTGTGGCTGTTCTCTCTGAGCAGAAACTTATGATTCACCACATCCAATAACTAGGCCATCAGGCAATAACATTTGATTGCTGTGAAAACTCCATCTCTGATGCCTTCAGCCAATGACTCCCACGTCCCATGCATGAGTAAAAGAATCTTGAAGAAGGATCACAGTTGCAAGTCAGCGAATGTTCTGTGTTAGAGTACTGAAGGTTTGTTCACAAAAGTTGGGAATATACATTGAATGTACAACATTATAAATGTTGCAAATTTCCTTACATTTATGCATGATTTTGCTTTATTGGTGGACAATTGCTTTGTTTTTATTTGAGTAGGATGAAAAAACGTTGTTTAATTTGTGAATGATATTCAATCTACAAGCGAGCCTGAGTGAGATTATGGTTTGGTACCCTGGCTGGTGAAACCTAAGCAATAGCCACATCCTTTGAAAATTTGTTGCAATACCAACTCGGAATTGGAGATGTCCAAATATAGATGGAGATGATTCTATCTGTTTGACTGTGCAATTCAGCTGATATTTTTTCATTGATCTATTCAGACGTATTATTACACAACTCTGGGCCAGGTAGTACCTGAATTTGGGCCTCCAGTCTCAGAGGTTGGGACACTCCACTGCACCATAAGAGCCTGGCGCCAATCGCATGATGTTTCCGTGTGCATTGTATACAGGCAGTCCTCATGAGTTCAAAATTGTAATCACTACCTCACTACTAATTAGTCAAAGGTGAAAACTGAATAATGTCTCTCACACACCACAGTCATTTAATGTGGAAGGGCCTGCAACATTGAACTTGTGAAATAGTTATGAATGAAAGCAGATGAAACAAATACTTTTGTACAGAATTGTGATGATCTGGTACTGAGGCATCCACTTCTGTGACCAAAACCAGAGCAGAAAAGACCATGTGTTTCTCTTTGTGCTATTGCTCCTTACATTGTTCATAATGTCAAGCTTGCTTATGAGACGTATAACAGATATTATGCATTTCTTATAAAGGTATCTTTATTGTAGAATTATTACACAGTAATAGTCATACAAATATGAAATCAACCACCACATAGCATGCAGGGAATCCTTGCCAAAGCTTGTTTGTCACCAGAGGGAATATTCTTAAGGTCTTGGAAATAACTGACTTTCTTCCAGAATTCACAAAATCAATTGGCTGGGACTGCTGTGTTCTGAAGCTGACTTGTGACTTCTGCCAGAAATCCACCACTTGGTTGTCTGTCAGATATTATTTGATACTGACAGGACCACCCCAGTGGGAAAATACTAAAGCTGCTATAAGACTTTCTGTTCCAAAATCTTGAGAACAACAATTATAATGAGCAGATGATTTTTGTGGTGCATTTGGCAAATACTTTGAAATCGGAGACAAAAATCCTTGGATATTGTCTGAAAAGATACAGTATATTGCATAAATACATTCCCTTTTTCCATCAAGACTGAGAGAATGGAACAGGACTGAAATGATTTTTCACACTGCCCTTCATATCGTACTAAGCACTCTGATGTCAGGCACAGCTTAGCTTTCATACAAAGCTTCCTTCAACGTTCCAAGCATTGCAGAACTAAAGACTTGAACTTTTGAAGGGACTGCCCTTTTCTGCTGTGCCTGATAACCTTACTGTTTCATAAAATTCTCTACAAGGCACCACTTGCAATTTGTGGCAGATGTGAAATATCTCCCCCAAGAAGAAAAGAAATATCTGACAGCTTGAATTTTCCAACCAGTGCACCTCCTGCCAACTGAATTGAATATCTCGTTAGCAGAGGTGTGGACAAGGTGCTGCACTACTCACTTACCCACCCTCTGTGCTCAGAGAGAACAAAGCGATGTTGGAACATGGGGTCGCTAGGGAGAAGCATGCATTTTGTGTTTCTGCATTAGACAGCAAATAAAGAGGGAAGCCAGCCTCAGGCATGCATGGTGTTTCTGCTGAAGTTAAAAAGATGTGGAAGGTTTGAGGTGCTGAAAGAACTTCAAGTCATCGTAACAGGCAAGGGACCAAAACAAAAACAAATTAGAACAAATCAGTTTTGCAAAAAGCCCATGATAATTCTGCTGCATTAAGTTGACATGAAGTGATGCAGGATTTCAGAGACATTTATCTTCACTGTGTGCCGGGGCAGTTTTTTCTGGAGTGTTCCTGGAAAGAACACAGAACTATGTGGGCAGGCAGACAGTGGGAAAGTAAGCAAAGCTCGAGAATAGGACGTGGATGAATTAAACAGATCTTCATAACAATACATAGATGATTTGTAGGACTTGGTGGTGGTGATGGTGGTGGATGCGGTACGGTGGGGGTAGTATAGAAAATATTTGTGTGTTCATTTTGTCACCTTTTTTGTAGATGCAATTTTGAAATAGCTGTGGAAATGATTCAAGTGCTCAAGGTAAGATATGAGTGGATAAAAGAGTATGTCATTTACAATATTGTATGTAAAACAAATCAGAAGTGAAAGCATTAAAAGCAAGTAACCAGAATGCGCAAAGGCAGTTGTCCTCATATTGTCTTGTTAACAGGTAACACTGAGTAACTGAAACCATGCAGTTGTGCAGGTAATCGCTAAATATGGCTAAATCCACCCTTTTATATGTTTGGGCTATGTTATGACAGTATTCTACAGAACCATCAAAGATTGCTAAATTAGATTCGTTGCCACCAATCCTTAGCATGAGTCTAAATTAATGGCACCTTGTAGATGGGGGTTAGTTAGCTCAGTTCGCTGGGCAGCTAGATTGCAATGCAAAGTGACTCCAACAGCATGGTTTCAATTCCTGCAAAGGTTGATGTTACCATGAAGGACTCTCCTTCTCAACCTCTCCCCTTACCTGAGATGTGGTCTCTCTCAGATTAAACAGCCACCAGTCATCTCTCTCTGATAAGAGAGCAGTCCTGTGGTACTATAGCAACTTTATCTTTAATGAAGTGGAGAAGGATGCCCACCTGAGTTCTTTGGGCTGAAGACAGGCTCAACCTTGTTAAGCAGCATAATTTATTTCACAGTACTTAACAGCTAGTTATTCTATATTCTGCTTCTTATGATGTGTTAATGAGATACAACCAGTGTTAACTTAGGACGTAGTGCATGGCAGCGTCATTCCTGTACAAACCATTGAATCACCATGCTTGACTTGTTCTAGACTTGTTGCATAACTGTCTGTCGTAGTTAGTCACTTGTTGCTGATGAAATTTTTGGTCTTTCTTACAAGTGACTTTTTCAAATCCACAGATCTCATTTGCAGACTCAACCACTTTGGAAGGGTAGGGAGCTAAGTTTTTAGTTTTCTTCCCATTAGCAGTTCTATTGGTGAAAAGCTGCACGGGGTACACTGGAGAAATAGTTAATTAAAGCTGTGAAGAAGTCTGTGTCCTTTTTTTAAAAGGTCCTTGACTGTTTGCACTCCACATTCAGCTTCTTCATTTGGCTGAAGATATCTTGGTGAATCAGTGACATGCTGGAACTGGGAAATGATCTCAAATTTCTCAAATGTCTGATTGGCAAATTGTGGCTCATTATCAGATGTCATCACATCTGAGATTCCACAAGTGGTACATATTTCATGTAGGACCACAACAATGGTACAGAATCTGAAGACAGCTATTTGATTTAAAATCGCTAAATATTTCAAATATTTACACTCACTATATTTTGACTGGAACTTTCTCTTTTGCTCCCTTGGACCGCTTTGGTCTTTGTAGAAATGTAGACTTAAGAGGATCACCACTGTTATATAAAACATTGGTGCCTACCTGCTTCTGCTATGGACTTAATGGAAAGATTTGTTTGGCTATCAGCATGGCATATTCTGTGGCTGTTCCGACGGAGCCATCTGAAATGATTTGCGGAGATTCACCGCCACTAATCCTCCTTACTATTCATCATCTAAACTATTGATAGAAAGTGTGGAAGTGGGGAAAAACATAAGCTCAATCTTGATAAACAGTATAGGATTATTACACGGTATTCAGTGACTAGTTACATCCGTGTTATATAACAGCCTGTTGTGAGATCGAAGGCTCAACTTTAAGGGTTAGTACATATTACTATTAGTTACATTGAGTTAGCACTACAGAAACAACTTAAAGACTAGTTAGCTGTACCCAGGAATTTATTTTTCATTCCAATGGGAAGTGCGTATCTCATGGTGTCAGTTAACCCTTTCAGGAATTATCTTACTTCCAGAACAGCAACTGACCTTTTCATCACTGTGAATCTACTGGAAGAACTCAGGTGCAATATTGTGAAAACTAACAAAACTCTGCTGACTTGAGGTGGACTTGAACATCTAACCTTTATTGAATAAAAGGGAACTCAGGCCCCAAAACATAAATTGCTGGAAAAACTCAGTCGGTCTGGCAGGATCTGTGGAGAGAAAGCAGATTCAATGTTTTGATTGCAGAAGTTTCTGAAGAGTCACTGGACTCAAAACGTTAACATTGCTTTCTCCCCACAGATTCTGCCAAACCTGCTGAGTTTCTCCAACATTTCTGTTTTTGTTTCAGATTTCCAGCATCTGCAGCTTTTATTTATTTTTGTGAATTCTGGCAGCCTTGTCTAACACAAAACACATTACAGTGCAGATTGATCCTAATCTCTTTCAACAGTGAACAGAGGTATAAATCCACTAGACTTTTCATCGGGAGATGTTGAGGTTAATTGTAGTGCCTCGACTCATTCTGCTTTCTGTGATTAGGGCTGATTGCATATATTGAGCAGTTGCCTGTGTTATTATAGCTAGACTTGAGTGGCCGACTCAGGTGCAAATCTTCCTCTGTCCACAGTGCTGAAAGGATAAGTCGTGGGTGAGTTGATACCAGCAAAAGTCTTCAAGAATTTGTGGAATTATTGTAACAACCCAAGTGAATCACAATTGTACTCTCGTGAAGGAATCTTGGTATCCGTATTCCATTTATGCTATATGTAACTCTGACCCAACACCAAACCAGAGGACTCTTTGTTACCCTCAGAAATGGCCAAGCAAACCACTCTATTGTATAAAATCTCAAAAAAAAGCAAAAAAAAAACCTTATGATGCACCTGTGATCTAGGGTATGGCATGGCAACAACAATCTAATTGACCCTGCAGAATCCTTCTCGACTGCACCTAGGAAAAGCCAGGTAATGATCATTGCAAACTGCGCACCAAAATCACGAAGTTCAAAAAGAAACTGGAAATGTATTGATTACAATCAAGATGTCAGTTTCTCACGCAGTTACGGTTTTCTTGGCTTGGAGTCCGAAGGTGCTAGGTTCAAGCTCAATTCCAAATGTACAACCACAGGCTGACAGTTCAATGCAATTAGGAGAAAATGTTGCAGAGATGGAGTTGTCATTTTTGGTTTAATCATTGAACCAAGGCCCTCTATGCCCTCTCAGATGGATATGAAAGATCCAGAAAATGACCAGAAGAGTTTTGCTCAATGTGCTGGTCAACATTTATCCCTCAATCGATACCATTAAAATGGATTATCTGGTCATCATCACACTGCTGTTTGCGGTAGCTTACCAGGCTGCTGCATTTCTTAAATTACAAAAGTGACACATTTAAAGAAAACTTGGTAGACTGCAAAATGCTTTGTGATGCCTAGAAGCCATTAAATGTGCAATGTGCATGCAAATCCTTAATTCTTGCTAAAGGGCTTCATTTCTATTCTGCTGGGAACAGGGAATATGTCAATTAAAGAATCTGTTCTATAGGTCCATCATATAGACTAACCACATCTTAGGCTAAATTATCCTGTATAGATTTAATGAACATGTGCATATCTTTGATCTTCCAATGTACGATGACCATGGATGATCTTGCGTATGACTGTATAAGATTGATAGCCCGTAAAAGAACATGCATGAAAAATGTAGGCTCTATGGGTACATCTATTGTTAGTGAAATGGTTTTAGAAAGTGCATGCAATATCATGAATAAACTGTTGACTGTGTGTGGACAGGATGAGTTCTCTACAACAAAGTGTCATAAAAATGGGGAGATGATTTTGAAATTCTAAACACAGGTACGTATTTGGACATGCATGACCAGGTTACTACTCCTGAACTATACTTTTGATTTGCTTTAGTTTATGTGCTCTCTCTTTATTTAGTTCCAACAAAAGTTGGATCACAGATGAATAAGGATTATCCACAAGTTCTGAAACAGCCTGGCCACGTTTTTAGCCTTTTCAAGTATTTAAGAAGTGTGCATCAGCAACCAAAACTAGGTCTGGAGCTCTGCAGTTTTTCAAAAATATGAGCTTTACTACTGATTGAAAAACAAATCAGGATCCTTGCCAACAACTTCTTTCTTTTCATCAGAGGGAATGAGGTTGCCAAGAGTGAAAAGATAAAACTGGAAGAATTGAGACCAATTAAGGAAAGCAGAATGCAAAAGTGATGGACAGACCAAATGAGCATCCCAATGGTTTACATGTACACAAAGAAAGAGCGTGAGAGAGAAAGAAAGATAAAAAGAGACCCAGGCATATAACTACAGCAACACAAATTGTTCCTGCTTTGATTGCATTACTTCCTTAAATGGCTGCATGATCCAGCTTCAAATTTAATACCAGAAGTGTGTTAGGTATAGATAAGAAACTAAATGTGCAAATGTAAGAGAAAGTATTAGTGACTAACACTGTATTGCTGCATTTGGTTCCTGTGAATTTATACCACTTTAACATACAGCATGTTTTCCTATGAAAGTTAGCTTTAGAGCCCAATGTTAATTAGGGAAAAGTTTAAACATTGAGTGCAACAGTTACATCTCATTTTTCTTCTTGGCCACATTTCTACTGGCTATAGATTCGTTGTCACTTCAGATCCCTTGATGCACTCAAGTAGTTGCATGTGAGTGGTGCCACTCTATGCAACAGGTGTGTAAATTAAGACCCATCTGACTGTGCCCAGTTAAGATGCCATGGCATTATTTCCTACCCTGGCCAACAGTCCTCCTGACAAACTCCACCAAATGTTGCCAAAGTTACTTTTTTTTTGGGCGGGTGACTTCACTGTGCATAGAATGGCTGCCACCTCTGCTGACAGGCCTTGCATTTCAAAGGAATTAACGAGGCAATTTGAGATCTTGTTGAGAAATGGGACAAGATCATTTTTATAAATGCAGGCTTGCTCATTCTTTCTTTTTGCCTTCCTTTATTCATTTCACACTTGGGGTTCAATATTTTCAGATAGATATTAAAAATATAAACATTAACATCATTTTTTAAATACTGAATTCCCTGCGGATTTGCTTGCATGCAGACAACACTTCTTGTTTGACAAAATCTAGAATCAACTTTGATGTGTTCAAGTTACTTTCAAGAAGTTTTTCTTTAAATTTTTAAAGAGCTTAAAATCAGAAAACTCATTTAAAGTATCTACAAATAATTCATAATATAAATGCATCACTTGCAAAAAATGTTCTCAGCATTTTTTTAAAAATGTACGCAATTACAGTATAAATTGAGAATATTCCAGAATCAAAGCATCACTAGGTATCAAACTGTATTGCAATTGCACTTTTTAAAATTGGGCAAAAATGTGGTTTAAAAAAAATGGCTTTCAAAGTGCAAATTGGTCATCAACTTGTGATGCAGAATAAATAATATCTGACTCAGCATAAGTTGCTGATGATGTAAAACAAAAACAGAAAGTGGTGGAGAAACTCAGTAGGTCCAGTAGCATTTCTGGAGAGAAAAACAGAGTTAACATTTCTGATGAAGGGTCACTGGATTCAAAATGTATTTCTCTTGTATTTCTCTCTGCAGATGGTCCCAGACCTGCTCAGTTTCTCCAGCACCTTCTGTTTTTGTTTCAGATTTCCAGCATCTGCAATTCTTTGTTTCATTATATTGGTGGATGATGTGTCCACCTGTGCTGTAGATATTTTTAATCAACTTATTTAGATATGTTATGACACACTTCTGGAGCAAGTGGGACTTGACCCTGGGCCTTCTGGCTCAGAGGCAGGGACACTACCATTTTTCCCAAGGACCTCCCATTCCTTTGTAAGTTTTGCAGCAAAACAGGTTCTTGCATTTTACTCTCCCTGTGAGTTTCATTGAGTTTCTGCATTTGCACATGAATTGATCCTTAAAGATCCAGAATGTTTTGTCTGGCAATTAGTAGTGTAGGAAGCCTTTTAGCAACAGAATAACTGCCACTCAACTTCTCTAAACATTTAAACATATGAGGTCTCAATCTTGAATTTTTGAGTTGTTGCTGAAGACATTAAAAATGCCCAAGCTGATTCCTTCAGTGTACTGTGCAAATTTCTACTGGGCACACCATGAGATGCTAATCTCCAGCAAATTTCAGTCCTGCATCAATACAAATGATGCCACTGCTACAGAAAATCATCTCCAATTGTTCAAAAACACTGAAAGTATTGGCTTTGAACCTTGCTAAGGCTGATGAAGTAAAATTCTTCTTTCTCTCCAATGGAAATACAGTACCTAAGTAAAACATACATGGACAATTTCAACTTAAGTGAAAGTGGGCATGAACATGAACAATAGAGCTCTCTACTGCCCTTGAATCCCGAAAGGGTCACCACTATTCTGACCATGCAAACATATGAACTACAATTATATTTTATAAGGGTCAATGTCTTTGACTGGGAAACTCACCTGGATATATTGGATTGATCAGTGAACTGAAACATATTACAACATACGCATCCACTAGACCTAACTGGCAAAAAGTTTCACATTCACAGGTCAAAGTTGGCATGATGACCATAGTTAAATCTATAGCAGCAGTACACGCCAACTACAAGATTCACAACAGCAACTCACCAAGCACCCTTTGCCAGCATCTTCTAAACCAACAAACCCTCTTGTCAGGATGGGCAATATCAGATACCATCCAGACTTGGAATAATACTGTCATTTCTTTACGGTGCTGGGTCAAAATCCTGCTTTACCTTGCCAATAACATTGTGTGTTTATCTATACCAGAAGTACTGCATTGGTTCAAGAAGGTGGATCACCACATTTTCAAGGGCAATTAGGAATGGGAATTAAATGCTTGCATTATTAGGGATACTTATTAGGGAAAATTATTGAATATTTGAGTTAGAAGAAACAAAGTCATGGAAGAGAGTTTTGGGAGTAGACCCCAGAGGTTCAAGAGAAATTATGTTACAAAGGTAGGCAGTCATTGTGTTAGAAAGGAAGCTGGGTTTGGGGTCAAATACGATGCCAAGCTTGCAAAAAGGCTGATTCAATCTGTGATTAAACAGGGGCTGGAATCAGTGGCAAGGATTCAATGTTAAATTGAGGGGCGGAGAGGGTGCAGTGAGGTCTACTGATTGGACATTGGGCCAATGGTCAGACAGAACCAAGAGACTGAATTAGACAAGACATGCGGTGAAGAGCCAAATCTGGGTGTTGTGAACATACATGTGGGAGTTGAACTGATACTTTGGCTGATTTCAGCACTGTGTGGCATCTCAATGAGAATTTTAATTGCGTAACTGTACTGTTAGGCTGAAACTACCCAACAGATTCTTTAAGATCTGTTCAAAATGAATACAAGAAGACACATGTGCTTCAATGTAAATTTATTAGCTTAATCTACTAATATGTGAATCAATTAGCTTAATCTACTCTATAATCAAGCAAACTAATGAGTCTCACTGCCTTGTCTACATGCTGAGGACTGGCACTTGGAGCTCTATCTCAAAACCCATGTTTCTTGTCTCAGAAGCCCCAGCCCAATGGGAGTGGGATAAAGTCCCTGATATTAACAATTGTTCTGAATCTACAATTTTGTTGTTCTTTCACTACTTTTCCAGGCATTCTATTGTGTAGACATTGTCTAATCAACCAGTTCAGAGATATGATGACACACCCCTGGAGCATGTGGGACTTGAACCTGAACCAGCTGGTTCAAAGGTAGGGACAATAGCACTGCACCACACCAGACAAGCCCTCTATTTTGTGCATAAAACAAGTTGAAAAACACTTCCACGTGGTCCTGTGTTAACTGCACAATATTCTGATACCTCCCAGCCAAATCAGGCTGTTTTTGCACTAGGCCTGCTTTCCATGTCGTTTTCAACTTTCTGCAATTGCTCATTGTCACGTCCAATTAGCCTTTAGTAACTAACCCTTAATCTGGTTTGAAAGTATCATTTAAGCCCAACACCACAACAATCTACTGTGGATTTCAATTACCTTCATTTTCAAAACCTTACAACGTAAATTTCTGATGATATTGGATGAATGTCAATTACAATGACAAGATGATCTTCCATCTACTACTTCAAATGCTATCATTATTGCAAAACTTTAAATGCTGCAGTTGGCATGTATAGCACAGAGGAGCCAGTGCACAACTGAAAGCATTAATGTTTACCCAGAAACATTCTACTCTTTTAGAACATAAGAAATAGGAGCAGGAGTAGGCCATCTGGCCCATTGAGCTTGCTCTGCTATCCAATAAGATCATGGTTGATCTTTTCATGGACTCAATCCATTTACCCACCCACTCTCCATAATGCTCAATTCCTTTACTGTTCAAAAATCTATCTTTGCCTTAAAAATGTTCCATGAGATAGCCTCAATTGTTCCACAGATTCACAATCCTTTGGGTGAAAAAGTTCCTCCTCAACTCAACCTTAAATCTGCTCCCCCTTATTTTGAGGCTATACCCCCTAGGCCTAGTTTCACCTGCTTGTGGAAACAACCTCCCTGCTTCTATCTTATCTATTTCCTTCATAATTTATAAGTTTGTATAAGATCCCTCTCATTCTTCTAATTCCAATGCGTATAGCCCCAGTTTACTCAATATCTCCTCATAAGGCAACCCTCTCAACTGAGTGAACCTCTTCTGCACCCCCTCCTGTGCCAGTACATCCTTTCTCAAGTACAGAGACCAAAACTGTACACAGTACTCCAGGTGTGGCCTCACTAGCAACCCATACACCCTCATTTTAAACTCAATCCCTCTAGCAATGAAGGACAATATTGCATTTGCCTTCTTAATTACCTACTGCACCTGCAAACCAACTTTTTGTGATTCATGCACAAAGACACCCAGGGTCCCTCTGCACAGTAACAAGCTGCAATTTTTCACCATTTATAATAATAGCCCATTTTGCTGTTATTTCTACCAAAATGGATGACCTCTCATTTACCAACATTGTACTCATTCTGACAGACCCTTACCCACTCACTTAACCTATCTATACCCCTCTGCAGAATTTCAGTGTCCTCTTACCCTTTTTGTCTATCACTCATTTTAGTGTCATCTGTGAACTTTGACACATTACACTTGGTCCCCAACTCTAAATCATCTGTGTAAATTGTAAACAATTACAGCTCCAACTCTGATCCCTGAGACACACCACTAGCCACTGATCGCCAACCGGAAAAACACCCATTTATCCCCACTCTTTGCTGTCTGTTGGTTAACTAATCTTCTATCCATGCTAATACATTGCCTGAAATACCATGCACCTTTATCCTATGGAGCAGCCTTTTGTGCAGTACCTTGTTGAATGCCTTCTGAAAATCCAGATACTTCACATCTACCGGTTCCCTGTTGTCCACCACGCTTGTAATGTCCACAAAAAAATCCAGTAAATTAGTTAAACATGATCTGCCTTTCATGAACCCCTGCTGCGTCTGTTCGATGGGACAATTTTTATTCAGATGTCTTGCTATTTCTTCCTTGATTATTTTGAATTTTACCTCTAGACCAATTATTTTGGACCAAACCAAACCCCTTCAAAACATATCAAGGAGATAGCCCAAACCCTAAATTTCATCTTATCTAAAGGCCCTGTGTTGCATTCCAGGTGTGATTCAATTGGTCAAATTACTAGACTTAAAGCAAAACTTACTTTATTCTGACACCACAGTTACAAGTCATGGGCAGCACAGTGGCTCAGTGGTTAGCACTGCTGCCTCACAGCACCAGGGACCTGGGTTCAATTCTACTCTCAGGCGACTGTCCGTATGGAGTTTGCACATTTTCCCCGTGTCTGCGTGGGTTTCCTCCGGGCACTCCAGTTTCCTCCCACAGTCCAAAGATGTTCAGGCTAGGTGGATTGGCCATGCTAAATTGCCCAATGTGGAGATTAGGTGGGTTATGGGGGAGGGGTCAGTATGGACTTGTTGGGCCGAAGGGCCTGTTTCCACACTGTAGGGATTCTATGATTTCTTGAATATGAACAAGAAAGGAATTGGCATAATTTTAACTCTATCCAAATATTAACAAAATAATCTAGTATATAATTATTACTCATCAACTGTCCCAATACAGCAGCACCTTGGGAAAGGCAAATTCAGCAAAACAGATTTCCCTCACTTGCTATCTCATTTAGTCTAGGAGAAGGAACACTGGCAGAATGACTCTAGTAGCAGATAGAGAGAGTGAGAACTTAAAGTTTTTTGCAGCAGCAGCAGAGAGCGAGCTGTATCTAGCAGCTTAAACTCCAAAACCTCAACTTCAAAAACTGAAAGCAAAACTAAAACCCCGAGCCTGTGTGAACATGACTCCACCTACTCATGCTTCTTCTGTCTAATTTTTTTAAAAAAGTCCAAAGGTATTTACTCTGCATTCCATGGAGCAAACACCTCAGCACCAGGTTTACAACACCTCTCTTCAGGAGAACCAGAACAGAGAAATCCCTCTTAAAGGCACATCTCATCACACAATGAGAGAGAGAAAATGTACTGTGCATCTTTTGAGAAGTTTCAAACAAAGCACATGTTGATCAGCTCTAGGCTTGCTGGTGGTCGTCTTACTGAAGATGCATGAAACCAGGGAATGGAGGAAAAGAGAATAAATTAAAGGAATACTTTAAGGTTAATGCTGATAGGTTCAGGAACAACTCTAAATCAGTTTCTTGGCCACCAAAACATAATCAAAGAAATAATAGAATTAAAGAATGAGAAAAAGATGAACAAAGTTAATGGCAATTATGTTGATTACTTTAATTGAAATGGTACTTGATGGTGAGTTCCTTCTCCCTATTTACAAAGGAATATTGACATTCAAAAAGGAATCAGTAAGTTACTCAATTAAACTCTAATAAGAAAAGGAGGTCGACTGAAAATTTCTTAAACATGGCAGTACGGCTTCTGACATAGACTAGGCTGTATATATGAGAATAGAACATTAACTCTAAAGTAGAGGGCTGAGATATATAATCTATTTAGCTCAATGATACTATAAGTTCTTTGGAACCTCTGGGATTTGAAGGGACACTGCTAACTTTTTTTTGAAAGAAAACTGGTTCAGGAATATTGTGGTTTATTGAGAGGTAAATCTGAAATGGTATTAGCCTCCCCGGCATGAGGGGATTCAATCCTTTAAATTGTTTATCTACTCAAATAGTGGAACATGGATACACAGCCTGACCCCTCAAATTCTTTTCCTCTAACTCAGTGGTCACAGTGGACTGGAGAAGTGAAGCACTGACAAACAGAATGGTGTTTTGAATCCTGAACCTACGCATGGATCATGTATGTAGCAGAGTACAGAGGAGAGGAGAGCCCAGGACTATTCTGCAGTGACTTTTGTTATATTCTCAGATACTAGCACTGCTAGCATGTTGCACCTTCTGGTCACCAACAACTGGTGAATTATGGCAGGGATAGTTTGCAGCCACCAATCAAAGATGGTGATGCTGACATGGTAGGGAGTGTTAGGGCTCCTGAGCCTGTATGTTCCAGGCCAGCCGCTTCCTTCTCTCTCTCTCCTTTTCAATCTTTTTCTTTTTTGTTTTCTTTTCTTTCCTCTCTGACTTTGTGGGGAAGCCGGAATGGTGTCACAGGGTTGTCAGCAGCAGTGGTGGCGGTGTCTGGATCGAGGTCTCCTGACTTCGGTAGCAGTGGAGCCTGCACTCGGGAATTCAATGGGCTGCCATCTGTAGTGGAGCTTGTGCTTGGAGCGGACCTGTGGTAGGCCCACAGTGGGGACAGATCGATCATTGGCTGCGGCGGAGCTTGGTGTTCAGAGCAGGGTTGCGTCCTTTGTGCAGAATAAAGTTGAGTTTGGCACAGAGTGGAGGAAAAGTCCCAGTATGGACTGAAAGAGGAGTCCCAGCTTGGACTGGAGGTGAGTCCTGGCACGGCTGGTGGCGAGACCCAGCGTGGTCTGGTTGGAGGACTGTATTGCTGAACTTCTCATTTCTTTACTTTTCTAATTTATTCTTTTGTATCTAAGATGGCGGCTTTGTAAACTTTGCACTGCACTCATGTGAGTACATTTTAAACAAACCTAATTTAATTCAATTCAATCCAATCCTTTTGCCTGTATCAAGTCTGAAAGCCTGTCTATTATCAATGGTAAAGTATAAACTGTTATAGAGTCTGAACAAGAAGAGGCATTTGACTTACATAACAAAGGTTTACTTTCTTGCATAATAGCTATAGGTACAACTAATATTTGTCCCTAGCAAGCAGAGAAGATGAGGTTGAGTGAGGGAGCCATGGTTCTCGAGAGAGGTCGAACGACTGGTTAAGAGGAAGAAGGAGGCTTATGTAAGGTTTAGGAAAAGAGGAACAGAAAAGGCTCTAGAGGGATACAAGTTATCCAGGAAGGAGCTGAAGAAAGGGCTTAGGAGAGCTACAAGGGAGCATGAGAAAACCTTGGCGGATAGGATCAAGGAAAACTCCAAGGCTTTTTACATGTATGTGCAGAACAAGAGAATGACCAGAGGAAGGGTAGGGCCGAACAAGGATTGTAAAGGGAATTTGTGCACAGAGCCTAAAGAGATAGGAGAGATCCTTAATGAATACTTTTCTTCAGTATTCACAACTGAGAGGGACCTAGTTGTAAAGGAGGACGTTGTCAAACAGGCAGGTAGGCTAGAGGAGGTTGATGTTAGTAAAGAAGATGTGCTAGGAATTCTGAGGAAGTTGAAGATAGATAAGTCCCCCGGGCCTGATGGGATTTATCCAAGGATTCTATGGGAAGTGAGGGACGAGATCGCAGGGCCTTTGGCAATGATCTTTTCGTCCTCACTGTCCACGGGTATAGTGCTGGAAGATTGGAAAGAGGCAAACGTCATTCCCTTGTTCAAAAAAGGGAACAGGGATAACCCCGGAAATTACAGGCCAGTTAGTTTTACGTCAGTGGTGGGTAAATTATTGGAAAGGGCTCTGACAGACAGGATTTTTGATCACTTGGAAAGGCACAGTTTGATTCATGATAGTCAGCATGGATTTGTGAGAGGTAGATCATGCCTCACAAACCTTATTGAATTCTTTGAAGAGGTGACCAAACACGTGGATGAAGGTGGAACAGTGGATGTGGTATACAAGGATTTAAGTAAGGCATTTGATAAGGTTCCCCATGGTAGGCTCATGCAGAAGGTAAGGAGGCAAGGGATAGGGGGAAATGTGGCAGATTGGATTCAGAATTGGCTGACCCTTAGAAGACAAAGGGTGGTAGTGGACGGAAAATATTCAACATGGTGCTCAGTTATGAGTGGTGTACCACAAGGATCTGTTCTGGGTCCTCTTCTATTTGTGATTTTTGTAAATGATTTGGATGAAGGAGTGGAAGGGTGGATTAGCAAGTTCACGGAAGATACGAAGGTGGGTCATGTTGTGGACAGTGCGGAGGGCTGTTCTAGGTTACAAAGGGACATTGATAGAATGCAGAGCTGGGCTGAGAAGTGGCAGATGGAGTTTAACCCTGAAAAGTGTGAGGTGATTCATTTTGGAAGGACAAACTTGAAAGCAGAATACAGGGTTAACGGAAAGATTCTTGGCAGTGTGGAGGAGCAGAGGAATCTTGGGGTTCATGTTCACAGTTCCCTGAAAGCTGCCACCCAGGTGGATAAAGTTGTTAAGACAGCGTATGGTATGTTAGCTTTCATTAATAGAGGGATTGAGTTCAAGAGCCGTGAAGTTATGCTCCAGCTATACAAAAGCCTGGTTCGGCCACATCTGGAGTATTGAGTCCAGTTCTGGTCACCTCATTACAGGGAAGATGTGGAAGCATTAGAAAAGGTGCAGAGGAGATTTACCAGGATATTGCCTGGAATGGAGTGAAGGTCTTACGAGGAAAGGTTGAGAGAGCTACAGCTTTTCTCTTTAGAACGATGAAGGATGAGAGGTGACTTGATAGAGGTGTACAAAATGATCAGAGGTATAGATAGAGTAGACAGCCAGAGACTTTTTCCTAGGGTGGAGGTAGCTTTTATGAGGGAACATAGTTTTAAAGTGAAAGGAGGTAGATATCGGGGAGACGTCAGAGGTAGATTCTTTGCCCAGAGAGTGGTAGGGGCGTGGAATGCATTGCCGGAGAGGGTAGTGGAGTTGGCCTCATTAGGGGCATTTAAGTGGCTGTTAGATAGGCATATGGATGATAGTATAAGGTAGGGGTGGAGGTTAGATAGACCTTAGGTTTAGGGTAAAAGTTCAGCACAACATCGTGGGCTGAAGGGCCTGTACTGTTCTATGTTTTATGTTCCATGTTCTCATATTAACTAATTAGGCAGAATTACAAGTTTCAGCAGCCAGGCATGCCATGTCTGTCTCCACCAAAACCTCATGCAAAACTGTTTCACCATCCCAAGACTGAGAGACATTATCAGGTTGTGTGGAGCTAATGCAACTTCAGCATTAACTCTTTCAGAGCCCTTAACTGATACAACAAGGACAACAGTGCAGTTGATTTTAATCAAGCACCATCATACTTTTGGTCACTTATATATATGATTTGGATGTGAACATAGGAGGTCTGGTTAGTATGTTTGCAGATGACACCAAAATTGGAGATGCAGTGGATTGCGAAGAAGGTTACCCCAGTGCAACGAGATCTTGATCAGATGGATCAAAAGGCCAAGGAGTGGCAGATGGAGATTAAATCAGATAATTGTGAGCTGCTGCATTTTGGAAAGACAAATCAGGATAGGACTTATACACTTAATGGTAAGATCTTGGGGAGTGTTGCTGAACAAAGAGACCTTGGAGTGCAGATTGATAGTTCCTTGAAAGTGGAGTCGCAGGTCGACAGGACAATGAAGAAGGCATTTGATATGCTTGCCTTTATTGGACAGTGCATTGAGTATAGGAGTTGGGAGGTCATGTTGAGGCTGTACAGGACATTGCTTAGGCCACTTTTGGAATACTGCATGCAATTCTGGTCTCCCTACTATAGGAAGGATGTTGTGAAACTTGAAAGTGTTCAGAAAAGATTTACAAGGATGTTGCTAGGTTTGGAGGGTTTGAGCTGTAGGGAGAGGATTAATAGGCTGGGGCTATTTTCCCTCGAACATCGGAGGCTGAGGGGTGACGTAATAGAGGTTTATAAAATCATGAGGGTCATGGATAGGGTGAATGGCCCAAGGTCTTTTTCCCAGGGTGGAGGAGTTGAAAATTAGAGGGCATAGGTTTAAAGTGAGAGGGGAAAGACTTAAAAGGGACCTAAGGGGAAGCTTTTTCACACAGAGCGTGGTGCATGTATGGAATGAAATGCCAGAGGAAGTGCTGGAGGCTGATACAATTATAACATTTAAAAGACATCTGGATGGGTACTGGAATAGGAAGGATTTAAGAGGTATTTGGGCCAAATGCTGGCAAATGGGACTAGATTAATTTAGGATATCTGGTCAGCATGGACGAGTTGCATCGAAGGCGTACATGCTGTACAGCTCTATGACTTTAAATTTACTCTATCCAATAAATGATAATATGTAGGTGTAGCAACCTCCCATTCTGAGGCAGCAGGAAAGGAGCTACTCAACTTGCAGAAGTCCTACACAGAATGAAAAAGAAAACGTTCATTGATTAGAGCAAAAATTAGAACAAAAATTCTAATCATCTTCAGTTACATAATGTAACATGCTCTTGTACAATGATCATTCTGTACAATGACCATCAAGCTGCTATTCATTAAACCTTGAATAAACAGAACAACTGGGAAGTAGACACACTGTTCACAATGATTAAGTGTAATTGTATGTTGTTTTGTTTGATACAACACAGATTTCCAATCATATTCTCTTCTGTCATTGGGTTAAACATTTTCATTGCATTCAGGATGTGCTGTATTGGAGGAGAATTTTATGACATTATTTAATCAACTATTTGACCCCAATCACATTAAATAGCCTGTGCAACAAATATTTCAATTTGGTACTGTCCTAACAACATTCCACAAGAGCATAAATTGGTGCTGTAGGCCATCTTCCGTTTCCAATTCTGACGAATGAAGGGTCCTTTATTAAATTTGTGGTGCTCAAAAGTTCAAACTGTTGAAGATATACTGTACCTTGAAAGTAATTGGCAAATTGGCATTGATCCTGTTTTGTCATAACAACCAGCTCCTGGGGTAAACTGCTCAAAGACAGGACCTACAGCTTACTGATGGTGAAACAAGACAACTGATCAAATATTGGAGATAGTAGGAACTGCAGATGCTGGAGAATCCGAGACAACAAGGTGCAGGGCTGGATGAACACAGCAGGCCAAGCAGCATCATAGGAGCAGAGAGGCTGACGTTTCGGGCCTCGACCCTTCATCTGATGAAGGGTCTAGGCCCGAAATGTCAGCCTCTCTGCTGTTGTCAACTGATCAAATATTTTTTAGTTGTCAAAACCAAATTTTCATCTCATCCTTATAACATTTTAATTCTTTGTTGCTTTTTCTTGAAAACATTTTATGACATTTTGTGATGAGCTAATTTCTCTGTACTATATGTAGGCAGGGCAGAGAACTGGATTTTAAAAGTCAGATCTGGCATGGTTTGCAAAGGTGGCAGAATAGGGCAATAATCTGTCAAGTGTTCTCATCTATCTATTGCACGTCTGTATTAATGAAGATAGTAAAAATACCAGTTTCCCTTCTCTCATCTCTTTCGAATGCGTTCAAAACGTAGATCAAAATAATAAATAGCAAGTGTTACGAAAAGAGATTTTGTTCTTTCTAATTGGGCTTAAATTGAAAACAATTATTCTTTTTGAGGATATCTGACCTTAGCTATTTTCCCACCCAGACCATTTGCTGTTTGCACATTTAAGCTGCAAGTTGAAACTGGGCAGTCAACAGAAATTACTCATCCCACATTTGTCCCACATGTCTGTCTGTCCCATATTTGCCAGCCTTTGCACACGCATTGTACAGATAATTTTTAAAGTGTTCAGATCTTCTCATGGTGCATGTGTACATTGTTGTTGGCTTCCTGGATGTAATCTGCTTACTCCTGGGATGATGTTCCTTCTCCAGGGACTGTTATTCCTATCATGAGGGTTTGATCACACCAAAACGCTTGGCTTCCAGATTCAATGTCTCTACTCAGTTGATGATTTCCAAACCATGTTGCGCTGTTGCTTCTCATTGAATCTTCACAATTTCTGCTGTGTATTGGCATCCTTAAATTTCTCCATAGGGAGTTCAACTCTTGACAGCATGTCAGCAATAATCAGCTGCTTTCATTGCTTAGAAGTCACTTCCAAACGGTTTAATTGCAAACAAAGTAATATTCGTTGGAGCAAATTGAAATGTTTTGAGGAAGATGCTTTGAAGCGACTTGTGGTCAGAATCAACTGTCACTTTGTCTCTCCCAAACAGCTATTAACGAATATACTCACAAGAAAAGTCAATAGCCAGGCACTCTTCCTCAATCTATGCATAGCATCACTCAGCTTGTATACACACTTGGATGCAAATGCATTTGTTTGCCCTTGTTGCACCGTGTTCTGTCTCTCGAGCATTGCTTTGTAAGGTGACTTCATTGTTAACATCATAACACCCCCACCTAGGCATTGTCAACACCAGTTGTTTGATTCGACTGAAAGTTTCTTCTTGTTCTATGCCCCAATACCCTTGCACATCATTTGCATGAAGGTTCACACTCTGATCATGAATTAGATAGGAACTTTGCTAAATACTTTACTTTTCCAATAAACTGTTCCCCTGCTTTCACATTTTCTCAAGATCTAGGAAAGGACCTTTCACAGTCCGTATATGACCTGTGCATTTGACCTCAAGTATTATCACTTGTATCTCTTTTCGCTCAGCTTCAGTTTCATCCGGTAAGGTTTCCCTGACAGTTGCAGTAGATTCTGATCATGTCGTGCAATGGCTTCTACCATCATATCTGCACAGCATAGACAGGCAGATCATTGACAATCCATTCTCAGAAGATAATTGGCTATCTCATGCTGTCTATGTTGATACTCTTGTGGATCGATGGAAATTTGCAACAACATATGCAATCATCTGTACCTTTCAAATGGCATTCAGAATGTAGTCAGAAAACTACTTTCAACCAAATTCACTTGTCAGTATGCATTCCTTGCTTTTAGGAGAGTACAGGTCTTAGCCTTGGCGAGTTGCAACAAATTTCTTCAACAGTTGGCATGGAGTATTAAGATCCTTTGGATCAGTGCACACTCTTAGCTTTCCAGTATTTCACTGTCACCATGCTGTTATTCCAACCTTTTGGAGTTGGCATTTCCTTAATTACTCCCTTCTTTCTTTCAGGGTGAGGGCAGCTCGAAGTCTCCTTGGCACATGCTAAGTTGGTCTCACACTCTCATCTACTTTGAGGTGATATCTGCCCGGAAGACATTCAAGAACTGTAAAAAAATCTTTGTAATTTGTTCCAATCTGTTCAGCTGTCAGTAGTTTACTGGCTGAAAAAACCCACAAATTTCTTTTTAGGGTTTCCAGTCCAAGCTTCAGACTTGCTGTAGCTGAGATGAGTGGGTTTTGTTTAACATTTTCTATCTGGAACTCCAGATCTTGATTCTTCCTTTTACATTGAGCTTAATTTGTCCTCTTGGAATGAGTATCATTCCAGCATATAGTCTCAACTTCAGTTTTGGGCCACCTCCATTAACTACTTTACACCAATTGACAACGCTCATGATATTGACATAGCACCAGTGTCTACCTGACACTTCACATTCACTTGATGCTCTCCTTCTGCAGTCATCATGCTAATAGAGACAAACCATTTATCACCTTTAGTCTTGATAGTGCCTTCGCATTCTAGGCTTCAGAGTGATTTGGCAGAATCACTGTTCAAAATTTCTCCAGCAGACTTCTTTTTATGTTGCTTTGACCTTTTCCAGCAAAACACTTGTGTGCAACTTGATTCAGCTTCTTGCAGTTCAAACACCGTTTTCCCCATCCTGGGTATGTGCCCTTTTTATCACATTCTGTCCTCCACAACATTTACATCTTGTAGTCTGTACTTGATTTGTCTACTATACCTTCTAGAAATATTTCTTCCATGATGTAGTGCTTGTTAGAATCACAGTATCATAGAATCCCTACAGTTTGGAGGCAGGCCATTCAGCCCATGGAATCCACACTAACCCTCTGAAGAGTATCCCACCCACACTCTCCCTACCCCCATAACCCTGCATTTGCCGTAGCTGCACCTAGCCTGCACACCCTTGCCAATCCACCTAATCTGCACATCTTTGGACTGTAATAAGAAACCCACACAGACACAGAGAAAAATGTGCAAACTCCATACAGAAAGTCGCCCGGGGGTGGAATCGAACCCAGGATTCTGGCACTGTGAGGCAGCAGTACTAACCACTGAGCCACAGTGCCACCGGTCAGGGTAAGCCTGTCTCTCAGCATAGTGCAAAGCCTTGTCAGTTCTACCATTATTAAACTCTACTGATGCTTGACAGCCTTGACATTAAGTTCCTATTTACTTAAGAGATATGGTCTTATGGTGGGACCCCTTATTCCAAAGAGAATCCTATCTCTGTTGAGATCTACTTTCAGTTGTCCAAAGCCACAAGCTGTCTCACTGCAGTCATACAGTGATCATGATTTGCATTCTCTTCCTGAGCTCTGATGCCCAAATACCTCCCATTAATGTGTAACATTAGTAGACGGTTCAAAATGGGTCTTCAACGTTTCTCCAGTCTGATTTTTCTGCTCCATGGTGAGGTCTAGGGTTCAATACAGCTTCTGGCACTGGTTCTCCAGCACTTTCACAACTCTTATTTGTTCAGGTTTTTTAACCCTGTGGTTATCTAACAATTTTTACCATTGCAACAGGAAGGAATTTTAATTATGTGTCATATTTCATACATCTCCACAGCAGCATGGACTGACAAATCAGTCATCCTGACTCACCCGATGGTATAGAGTTGCAGGCTTCAGTTCTAACAATTCATTGTCATTTCTTGGTACAGCTGGGTCAATTACAGCTCTTAAATTCCACATAATTTCAGTGGCTCACATCTCACACCATGTTTGAGGTGTAGGCTTTAATGGCTTTTCTTTATAAACTGCAAGCAACTTAAAACAGTCACAGGCCTTTGGCAGATCACAGTGCACATTGCACCTATAAATGAATTGTCCCTGAAAGCAATGCTTATAGTGTGGACAGTTTTATTTGGATTCTTAACATGTACTGTTGGCAGATTATATCCCCCCAGATGTCACATTAGTGCTCCCATGTTCTCATTTTGTAAGTTCATAATGTCATGTTGAGCAAGACACTGATAAAAGATTGATCAGGTCTCCACAGAGAAGGAGGGAAAAAAAAATCAGCCATTAACTCACTTTGAAATTACTGTCTGTAGCCCTCATTAGTAAACTCAGAAGTATCACTGAAAGGGGTCAGTTCACTTAAAAGCTACATATAATTTAGCAAGGTGATTTAATTTTTTAAAAAGGTTCTGCCTTAGACACAGACATTAAATTTATGATATGGAGTGATAGGGCCCTAGGGGAGCAAGATAAATAAGCCAAATTTGGAAGATAAAACTGAATAAATGAATATAACTCAAAACACTCAATAGTAATGCATAAGCAAATAAGTAATAATCGACTTGCATGTATTTTTTAATACATCACTTAGCACATAGCATTTACTTTTCAGTTAAAACAAGTAGGCTATTAATCATATTAAGGTTGCATGTAGAAATAGTTAATAGTTTCATTTAGGGATCAATTCACCATTTTCAGATTCAAATGCATTGTTTTAGTAATAGACTGAATGCCTAATTACAACCCATGTTGATTCAGTTTGTTATTTCATACCGCAATGACAATTTCTTTTGCAGGAGCTGCCACTGTATCTTTATGCTTGCAAAACCTTTTATCTTCAGCCCTCTGAATCCTGTCTGTAGGAGCATTATCTGGAAATCTTGCAAGTGTCCTGGATCAATATACTTGATTCCTTTCGGAATCTATAATAACTGTGGCAACAAAATGTAAATTCATTTAGTTCGTGGGCTTGAAGATTGTATTGAAGAGCTTAAATACAATTAAAATTTCAGGCACCACACAGCCTGTCGTCACTGATTTGGAAGAGTAGAAACCTATTTAGTGCACACATATTTAATTGCATTTTTCTGTCAAATTGCATTTTTGAAACAAGAAATTACTGAATAGTAAAGCTGTGGACTACAGTGAAAATAACTTCCTTTCACTGTTGAAGAACAAATGGAATAATAAAATTAACAAATCCCAATTCTCCTCATTTGAAATGCATTATTCTCTTCAAATGCATTAATAATGTAACACCTATTGGACTTTGACTGTGATGTCCAAAGCCATTCAAATATCTCTATTTTTATTTCTTTTGTTGATCATTTTAGGCAGCTTCAGTTAAGAACCAGTGAATAACATGTGCAGTATTTTCAAATATGATCATGAGTTTGTTTTTAAACTCAATTTGGAATCTTATGTCCTCCTCTGAGGCAACTTTGGTGGCAAGAGGCATTTAATTGGACAAAATAGTCACAAATGGGGACACCATTGGTTTGGTGGGACTTGAACCCAGGCCCCCACAACATTTGCTGATGTATCTGGATTACTAGACCAGTGCTATTATCACTGCACCACTGTCCCCTGTTGAAAACACTGATCCAAAAACAGGAGTAGATTCCAAAACTGTTAGTCCCAGAGGTCTGCACTCTGGCAGATTCGTTAGTTACAGTTGTTTAAGCATATGTTTATCTGCCAAAGATGATGCATTTTACAACGTTCTCACTTCACTGCGTTTGATTTTCACATCTGTTCAACAGTTTACTTTTCTCAGAAGCGTTCTGTTTTACATTGCTCATGGCAAATGGCACCAAATTGGTGAACAAAGTGACACTATTTTAACTTAATGGTTTTGTTTTGAGGAGAAGGATTGTAACAATTATGTTGAATTCAAGACATCTTAAAAAGGATGCCATTCCTGTAATGACGAGCAGCGTGGATGATTAAAATCCTATTTTAAAAATAATTTTCCTAAATGTTGGTGAAATGGCTCTGTAAAGTTTGGGGAAAACTCCCCCCAAAGATAAAAATGCTTTTTGATAAAAAAAATTTGGAACATTGGGTAAGAAACATTCTCCTAAAGATTGGGTGAGTTTGAGTCAGGTTGGAAGTTGGAGCATCACACACCTGTATCCTGCCCATAACCCACTCACTTCTAGTTTTGACTGGGGCTATACGACCAACTTATTCTTAGTAGCTGGCTGGCACTTTAAAGTATCACAAAAAGGCCACACACTTTAACTCTGGAATGTCTGATTTCCTACTTCTCAGGACATCCGGCAACAACAGAGAAACCATAATCAAATAGGTAAGTGTCTATCCACCTATCTTTCTCAAACTTCAAGGATTGGACATCCCTGATCATTTCCATCAGAAGCCTCTGACTTCCCTATTGCTCTGAGGCCACTAAGGATTTTTTTGCTTTTCGCAAACTTCTTTCACTAGCAACAAGCCAAAAAAGTTCAGACTTGTGCATAATTCTATTTTGTCTGCACTGGACTTGTAGAAACATAGAGGATCACAGAATCCTGACAGTGTGAAAGCAGGCCATTCAGCTCATTGAGTCCACACCAACCCACTCAAAGTCATTCCACCCAGACCCCTACTCTATCCCTGTAATCCTGTATTTCACATGGTTAATCCACCCAGCCACCACATCCCTGGAAACTATGGGCAATTTAGCGTGGCCAATCCATCTAACTTGCACATCTTTGGACTGTGGGAAGAAACCAGAGCACCAAGAGGAAACCCACACAGACACGGGGAGAATGTGCAAACTCCACACAGACAGTCACCCAAGGCTGGAATTGAACCAGGATCCCTGGCACTGAGCAAACGTAAGCCGTTTAGCCTACTGAGCTGATCCTCAAACTCAATGCCTTACTCACGCTCTCCCCTCGTGCCTCTTAATGCGTTTAGTATCTATTTCTTTCTTGTGTGTTCACTGATCTTGCCTCCACTACCGTATATGGTAGAGAATTTCACAAGTTCATCAACCTCTAACTAAAGAAATCTCTCCTTATCTCAATCTTAAATGATCCATCCCATATCCTGAGACCATCCCCTGTGTTCTCTCATTTAGGTGGAACACCACTCATGCATCCCTGTTCAGAATTTCAATGAGATTTCCTCCTCTTCTTCAAACGTCCAGTAAAAGCAGGCCCTGTCAATCCAATGTCTACTCACACAACAGACCTGCCATCCCAGGAATTAGTCTGGTGAACGTTCATTGGACTCACTCTACAGCAAGTAAATCTCTTCTTAGGTAAGAGACCAAAACTGCATACACAGTCCAGATGTAATGTCACCAGATCCTGTGCAACTGCAGCAAGACATCCTTGTTCAAAGTCTTTTGCAATGAGACAGCGTACCTTCCTGTATGCTGGCTTTGAGAGACTGGTATACAAAGACACCCAGGTCCCTTTACACATCAACTTTTCCTCATCTATCTCATTTAAATAAAACTTGTCAATTCTGTTTTTTCTACTCATGCTGTATCTGTCATTTTTTGCCCATTCATTCAATTTGTCTAAATTGCCTTGAAGCCTCCTTACTCCCTTCCCGCCACTTACAATTCCTCCTAGTTTTGAGTTGTCAGTAAACCTGGATATATTACATTTGATGTTTTTCATCCAAATCGTTGATATATTGTAAATAGCCAGGGAGCAAGCATGGATCCCTGTGCACACTTACCTCTTATGTTGGACTTAATCAAAAGCTTTCTAAAAATCTAAATACACTACATTCATTTGTTGTCCCTTACCTACTGCACCAGCTGCATCCTGAAATAAAACCTCCAGTAGGTTCGTCAAACATGATTACCCTTTTAGAAATACATGGTGACTTTGTTGAGGTCTCTTGATATATTCTAAGTCTGTTATTACATCCTTTAATGATAGATTCCATTATTTATCAGTCCCTGGGACTTTGCTTTCAGTCATGTAAATTTTCACAGCGTTTTTTTTAAAACTGATACTAATTTTGTTCAATTCTTCTTTCTCAATTGTTCCTTGCTTCCCTATCATTTCTGGAAGGTTATTTGCGTCTTCGGTGAAGACAGAACTAAAGTAGTTGTTTAGTTCTATCGGATCAGCAATTTCCTAGTTCAGAATTATCAATTTTTCCATTTCAGACTGTAAGGGACCAATATTTGTCTTCACTTTTTTTTAAACATACTTACTGAAGATTTTACAATGCTTTTGTGTTCCTTGAAAGGTTTACTCTTGAACTCTGTTTTTCCTCTCTTACTCAATCTCTCAGTCCTTCTTTGCTACTTTCAAGGCTACTCTCTGTCCTCAGGCTTGCTATTTTTAAATTTTTCTTGACTTAGAATTGAATTGAATAGTGTTTAATGTCACGTGCACTTGAATGAGTGTAGTGAAAAATTTGTAATGTCACTGCTATGGCGCCATCTTAAATTTGGCTTCCTAGGTATTGAATACTAAAGTGTTTGTTACAGACTTGTACAGAGAATCATAAATAAAATTCAGCATCAGAACAAAGAATAGAGACGTTTTCTTTTTTAAAAGGACCTCGATTTTGAGTCTATACTCCAAGTCCTTGGGATCCGCCAGGCTGGCCTAAATGGGGACTCGCCTCCGAGACTTGCCTGGACTTTCTGCTCCCACGCCTGGGGACTGTCTCCAGGACTCACTATGAGCTCCGGTCTCCTCCATTTGTCTCCAGTAAGTAGAAGTTAGAAGTTTGAAAAAAAAAAGTGGGAAAGAAAGGAAAAGGAACAGACAGAGCAGAGGTGCTCCGACTGGGTTCACTTACTCTGCCACCATCTTGCCCTTTTTTTTAAGCAAACTCCTCTTTTATCTAATATGATTCATCTGTCGTGTTGGCTCATTTCGACACTTTCTATTTTTATTTCCAATATCCAGCAATAGCAGTTTTTTGTTGCTTTTCATTCATCTTCACTGATGTGATTGTCGAGAACCTAGATAATCTCCACTTGGCTCGGTGATATCATGTGTCACACATTGATTCATGATGAGTTCAGGTTCCTCGTCAAACTTTGGAGCGGATTCAATATCTGCAGGGTAGCCAAGATTCTAATTGTGAGACTTTGCCATTGAGAGATTATGGAAACCAGAATTTTGAGCCCAACTGTTACTTTACGTCACCTCTAGATGTGCCCAACAAGTCAAATGAAGCTGAACATTACTGCTGACTAAATAATAATTATAGAATAGGTCAAATAATCACCATGGAAACAAAAAAGGGCAATACATAATTAGAAAGATCAAATAAGTAGGTTCCACTGCATATTAGTCTTGATTCCTCCTGTTAGAACATGGTTTAAATCAAACCCTCACACTGTTCTTCAAAACAGCCCATATATCATCTTAGATAAAACTGAGATCCTCCTACGGATTCCTTTCATCTTTCAACAGCTAGAATGCTTGGAGAACAATGGGCCAGGCAGAAAGCATTACAATTAATTCAAAATTGAGGCTTCTGTTTTTGCAAGTACTTCTTTCAAAACAAAGCAGCCCAATGTGAATTTGCAGACATTAATTGGAATGCAGAAATGGAGCACTTTTGCTGTCAGCTGGAGTGTTGGTGAAAGGAACTTGCTCACTGATAAAATTTCAGCTTAATTTGAACTGCTTGTTTATTAAAAAAACATTCTTGGAGTACAAATATATCAGAAGTGATGAGATAGAGAAACAGAGATATCATGTAGACAGTTGCCATTTTTCACATTAAACAGTTAAGCATGGAAGTGGAAATGGTTTTTGAACTAAAATTGCTTTAATTGGATGTGGAACACATACAGCCAAACTGCAAACTTTCATGATGGGGCACAAAGAAACCCCATCGAAAGCCACTTTGCATCCTTCAGGTGTGTGCTCGGACTCAACCTCAGCAAGTTTCTGTAGCTTGAGACAGAAATTCCAACAACATCAAGGAAAATGGCTACAAATGGCTGGTTTGGCAAAACAGAAAGATTTTTGGAAGTCTTTTTTGAATCTCCAAACTACTTTGTTCCTTATGGAATTTCCCTTTAACGCCTCTGAAAATAAATGGGTATAACAGGAAAATACGGGCTGATCCTGAATGCACTGATGCTTGAGCAAAAACTGAACCTTTTAAGAGCATTTTTGTACAATTTTAAACATACTAATTTTGTTCAATTCTTCCTTCTCAATTGTCCCTTGCTTCCCTATCATTTATGCAAAGTTATTGTAGGGAATCGTACATTTGTGAGACATGTCATGTAAAATTAATACCAATGTAAAGATCAAGGAAAGATTTTGCAATAATACTTTACAAATTAATAATCTATATTTGAATTTCTTTGATCTTTCAGATCTGCTTTTCAGTTTTCTGGCTTTGTGAGCTAGTCTTAACATTGACCCTTGCCGAGACCAGCACTGTAATCGTTTTTCATTTCTATGCAATTTGTGGCACCAGTATGTCACTCTAACAACTGAAAGGTTTCCATGATTGCATGTTTTTAAACAGGTTTTGTGCTAATTGTGCATAGATTGAGAGTTTGATGGCTCGAGACTTTTCATTTTCATGTCAAGGAGGAATATGCAGTCTGTATTCAATGCTATTTATGCTGTTTTTCACCTGTGTTCCACAGTTTTTACATTACATTGTGAGCTGATGAGTTGGCACGACATTTAACCCAAAGTAGAAAATAGCAAGATGATCACAAATTCGTATGCAACTTCTTGATTACTCCCTGTCAGGAAACTCTACCCCATTGTGCTGAAGTTAATGAAACACGTAGTATGCAGATTTCCTTTTAAGCAGTCATTGTTGCCTTCCCGAGGGGAAGCTGGCTTTTCAGTTACATGCTTGCTTTTGATGACTGATGAAGCTTTTATAATCATTCCCTTTTTGCTTGCTATTCCCTGCTAGTTTCTGATATTAATCCAGTTACAAGGAACACAATCTTATATGATATCACCACTGTAAAAGTATTTGTTGCCAATTTAATCACTCAGAATTTAATGGATATTCGAATGACTAAAAAAAGCATGAAAATGGGATGTGATGAAAATGTGCCTGAACGGCTTCAAAATTATGATTGCAATCGAATCCTGGTAATAGATACCCTGGCAGTATTTCAATTTCATGAAAGTGGCACACAGTGTGTACCTAACAGGGAGTAGAGAGTCTTATATGTGCATGCACGTATAGTCAATTACTGTGTAAAGGGCATTAGCAATTTTCCATTGTTACTTAAGTACATATGGTCACACACGATATCAACTGGCACGCTGTTCAATAATGGGTCGAGCTTGGTCAGATTAAGGATATTCCTGAATTATTCTACGGTCAAATCTACTTAGAACTTCATTTTGGAAGCACAGTTAACTTCCTTTTCCGAGTCACTACAGACAACCAACTCCTCTGATCTCCTCCACTGTATCCTTGATGCTAAATTTGAATAACATTTGCAAGTAAACTCAATGTCTTCATGTCCAAAGTCAAATTCATTTGTACATCTGTTCTTCCCATGTCTAGCTTTTCCTCTTCTAGCAATTATTGCACATCCCTAATTGCCCTTGGGAAGGTGGAGGGAAGCCACCTTCTTGAGCAGCTGCAGACATAGACCATAACAAGTAGGAGCAGTAGGCCATTCAGCCCATTGAGTGTTCTCCACTGTAGACAACAGGAGGCTGGAAGAACACAGCAAGCCAGGCAGCATCTGGAGGAAAGGAGCAATCAACATTTTGGGTATAACCCTTCTTCAGAAGAATGGTTGTACCTGAAATGTTGATTGCTCCTTTCCTCCAGATGCTGCCTGGCTTG
>NC_063357.1:18150338-18163381 GCF_021869965.1 Rhincodon typus | reverse complement strand
AAGCCAGGCAGCATCTGGAGGAAAGGAGCAATCAACATTTTGGGTATAACCCTTCTTCAGAAGAATGGTTGTACCTGAAATGTTGATTGCTCCTTTCCTCCAGATGCTGCCTGGCTTGCTGTGTTCTTCCAGCCTCCTGTTTGTCTACCTTGCATTCCAGAATCTGCAATTTTTTTGTCTCTAACCAAGTGTTCTCCACTATTCAATGAGATTTGATAATCCTTAACTCCAATTTCATGCCTTTCCATGTAATCTTTGATTTCCTTATTGATTAATTATCTGTCTATCTCAGCCTTGAATATACTCAATGACCCAGTCTTGGCAGTCCTCTGCAGTAAGGAATTCCCCAAATTCACTACCCCCGAGAGAAAAAATTCCTCTGTCTTTGATAGGGCGACCCTTTATCATAAGATTCTGCCCTCTGGTCTTTGACTTTCCCACAAGGAAAAACAACATTTCAGCATCTACCTGATCAAGTCCCCTAAGAATCTATGTTTCAATTAGGTCACCTTTTATTCTAAACTCCAATGAGTGAAGGCCCAACCTACTCAACCTCTCCTCATAATACAGTCCTTCCATTCCCAGAGTCAGCCTAGTGAGCTTTCTCTGGATTGCCTGTAAAGTCAGTATATTTTTCTTTAGATAAGGGGACTAAAACTGTTCACAGTATCCCAGTTGTGGAAATCCCATTGAATACCAAACCAACACCAAAGAACTGCGGATGTTGTAAATCAGAAACAAAAACAGAAACTGCTGGAAAAGCTCAGCAGGTCTGGCAGCATTTGTAAAGAAAAATCAAAGTTAATGTTTCAGATCGAGTGACCCTTCCACAGATGCTGCCAGACCTGCTGAGCTTTTCCAGCATTTTCTGTTTGTGTTACCATTGAATACTAAGGCTGGCTGGTTAATTTCCCCATTGCTTGAGATGGGTTACTGCCTGATATTTATGAGCATGAATGTTACTTGCCATTTGTTGGCCCAACACTTCAGAATCTAAGGAGACATAAAGAGTGTTGAACATTGTGTAATCAGTCAACTTCCCTACTTCTGACCTTATGATGAAGCAGCTGAAGACGGTTGGGTCTAGGACACTACCCTGAGGAACTCCTGCAGAGGTGTCCTACAGCTGAAGTGATTGACCTCCAACAACTATATCTTCCTATGTGTTGGGTGAGACTCCAGTCATCGGACAGTTTTCCCCCAATTCCCATTGACTTAGTTTTGCTAGAGATCTATGATGTCACACCCAGGCAAATGTTTCCTTGGTGTCAGGGATAGTCATTCTCACCTCTTTTGTCCATGTTTGAACTAAAACTACAATGAGGCTAGGAGCTGAGTGGCCCAGGCAGAAAGGCTGCGGGGTAGGGAAGAGGACAACTTTTCGGGGAGACCAATTCTTTTTCCTGTGCTGTACTGTGGCCAGGCCTTGGCAATGGAGGGGGTTTGAACCCTCCAATTATGGCACTGGAGTCATAAGATTGGCTTTTCCCAATGGTGGGTGGGTCACTCCTGGGCCACAGATTGGTCGTAATGGAAACCATAATTTCCTGGGAAGCGACCAGGAGGTCTCCCCATAGGTTGAGAAACCATCCCTACGATAGTAAAATGGCCATTAATTTGTTAATTATTTGGCATCATTGCCCATGCTCATCTGGCTGACAGATGTACTATTGACAAATGTGTTATTCAGAATATCCTATGATGGTAGGGAGAAGTTAATTTCCTTCCCTATGCCTTCTGCTGTCATTTTATGAGATTTTTCACTTCCCAGCCCATGTCTAGACGGCTGGTAAACTTCAGCTCAATTTCTAAACATTAATAGAAAGCCTGCTTAAGTTTAGCCATCAGTTTAATTTCTTTAAAAGATCTTTTGCAACATTATAACAAAATTATGCAGCATTTAAAGCCACAAGGAAAATAGGAATGCTTTTCTCACAAGTTCTAAAGACCTTAACAAAATAAACATGTACGATAAGCAGAAACTAGTGTTAAATATTTATTGAATTAATAATTAAATGCCATTTTTGTAGAGAGAAAATGAAATAAGAACTCAAAGTAGTTGGGGATGTTTTCATGCCAGGAATATAATTGACTATTTTATGAAAGAAAACTTTCACATTTGCTTTCAACAGCACAAAGAAGGCAGACAAATGACAACACATTTACAAGAGTCTTAATCGAGAGCAATCAAGCAACTAGTTAGATTTCATTGACACTGCTTGGCCTGCATGAATTGCTTATAAACAGTTTCCAACTTCTGAGTAAAGGCTAATAGATTTTGCATATAGCGAACTGAATTACATTAAACACAGCAAAACAGCATATTTATGAAGAGAGAGACTTTTTTTAAAGAAAGGAGCATTACATATATTGTTTTTGATGTAAGATTTACTCAAGCACATTGAACTGTACATAAAGCCAACTTAGTACATGTTTTTCTAAACATTTGGTGTGATACTGAGGTTTACGTTTAGTAACTTGAGGAAGAACTTTCCATTATTTTGCTTGGTATATATGATAGACTAATCAACATCTATTTCAGTCTGAAAACCAAGGTATTTTACAGGTGGCAGAGACAGAAAAAAACTGCAGATGTTGGAATCCAAGGTAGACAAACAGGAGGCTGGAAGAACACATTAAGCCTGGCAGCATCTGGAGGAATGGAGCAGTTAATGTTTTGGGTCCTGAAGAAGGGAAAGACCCAAAATGTTGACAGCTCCTTTCCTCCAGATACTGCCTGGCTTGCTGTGTTCTTCCAGCCTCCTGTTTGTCTACATTTTATAGGTGGCACTCTTCCTTACTTGTTTATCTAAACCTTGTGACCAGACGAGGTGATGGCCAAATGGTATTATCGCTTGACTATTAATGCAGAGACCCTGGTTCAAATCCTGCCACGGCAGATAGTGGCATACGAATTCAATAAAAATCAGGCATCAAGAGTCTAACGTTGACCAGATTGATTGGTGGGGGGGGGTGGTCATCTGAATTATGCGGGAAGGAAATCTGCTGTCTTTACCGGGTCTTCAGACCCATAGCAATGTGGGCAATAAGCCCAGACCCCATGAATAAAAGAAAAGCCAAGCCAAGTTCTCCAGAAATAGAAATTCCATTCACTGGGTTCTGTGGGACTGGGCTATTAAGAATAGCAAGGTTCCCAATTTCAATCTCTACTGTGTGCTGGGGTAGCTGAGCTCAACCTGGGGTGGCAGTATAGTCAAACTCATAGTGGCTGTGATGTCCATTACATATCGCAGAGGAAGTCGAGCTACTGAGAATACTTAGAAAGATACAGGATGCTGTACTGAAAATAGTCCAGCACAAATTGTAATCAACATCACAAGACAAGGAACAAAATGAGGAATAAATAAATGCAGCTGCTTTAAATATACATTAAGTTAAAGAATCTAATTCTTGGATATGGAATATTTGAAGTGAAAGGAATAAATGCAATTAATGGGAAGCTAGACAAACTCATGAGCAGATGTTTTGTGAGGTTTAGATCAAGAAAGGTGCAAACATAATCATTGGTATAGACCTATTGAGTTGAATTGCCTTTTTCTTTACTTATTCATGGATTGTGTTCTTCACTGTCTTGGTCAGCATTTATTGCTCATTCTGAATATCCCTTGATGGTGAGCTGTCTTACTGAACCACTGCTATCCATTTGTGTTGGTAAACCCAAAGTGCTGTTAGGGATGGAGTCCTAAGATTCTGACCCAATGACATTGAAGGAATGGTAATTTGTTTCCAAGTCAGGTGCTGAGTCATTTGGAAGGGATCTTTCTGGTGGCAGCGCTCCCATGTATCTGCTGCCCTTCTCCTTCAAGATGGAAATGGTCATGGGTTTGGAAAATGATATCTAGGGAGCCTCAGTGAATTTCTGCAGCACATTTGTAGATGGCACATACTGCTGGGACTGAGTGTCACTGGTGGAGGGAGTGGATGTTTGTGAATGTGGTACCAACCAAGTCGGCTGCTTTGTCCTGATGGTGTTAAGCTTCTTGAATGTTGTTGGAGCTGAACCCATCCAGGCAAGTGGGGAGTATTCCATCACACTCCTGAGTGGTGTCTTGGAGATGGTGGACAGGACTTGAGGAGGCAGGATGCGAGTTATTTTCCACAGTATTCCCTGCCTCTGGTCTGTTCTTGTAGGCATTGTATTTATATGGCATGTCCAGCTCATGTTCCAGATCAAGGTTAACCTCCAGGTCGTTGACAATGCATGATTCAGTGACGGTAATGCCATTGAATATCAAAAGGCAGTGGTTAGATTCTCACTTGTTGGAGATGGTAATTGCCTAACACTTATGTGGCATGAACGAGGAGTGAGGTATTTATGGAGACTTCTTCTCTAATCACATGTTCAATGTCCACATTATTTGTGACTTGATGTGGCAGGACTGCAGAATTTAGATCTTACCCTTTGGATGTGGAATCGTTTGGCCATGTCTATCATATGCTGCTCATGTTGTTTGGCATGCAAGTAGCCTGGTTTTATAGCTTCATCAGGTTGATACCTCATTTTTAGCTCACCTTTTTCTGCTCCTGGCATACCCTCTTTCTTCAATGAACCAGGATGTGGAGGTACCATCAACACCACAAACTGCCAGCTCAAAGTGGAGAGGATCTCCAAGAAGATCATGCGTATCAATGCAGACATTGAGTTTGTATAGAAATGCAAGAATACAGAAAAGATCCCAAAAGAACTACAGATCATGAACCCATTCAAGTCAACCTACAGCACAGATTACACTGACAGATTACTCTTGCAAACTCCTCAATATTCTCACACACCAACTCTACAGCAGGTGCTGGAACTTTGAAATTGAGATATAGTCCATATTCTCAGCTTACGTTCAAGATACAGCAGAACAGTTACTTTCATTGAACCAAGGTTGATCCCCTGGTTTGTTGGTAATTGTAGAATAGGGGATATACTGGGCCATGAGGTTTCAGATTGTGTTGGAGTACAATCTGGCTGCTGCTAATAGACTACTACGGTGTCTCGTGGATGCCCAGTCGTGAGTTGCTAGATCTGTTAGAGATCTATTTTGCATAGTATGGTGATAGTGCCGCACATCATGATGGAGGGTATTGGCAATGTAAAAATGGGACTCTGAGTCTGCAAATACTGTGTGGTGGTCACATTTATCAATGCTGACTTGGACAAATGCATCAGCAACAGGCAGTTTGGTGAATTTGAGGTCAAGTATGGATTTCAAGCTGTAACGATGACTCACACTGAACTCAAAATGTTAACTTTGTTTCTGTCTGCACAGATGCTGTCAGGCCTGTCAAGTTTCTCCAGCATTCTCTATGTTTGTTTTGAATTTCCAGCAGCTGCAGTACTTTGCTTTTATTTTACCATGAAATGCCAAATGGAATAGAAGAAGAAATGGCTAAAAATCTTTTCTCTTCGGTGTCTGTATGTGTCCAAGTGGGAATCTGCACGTGCGCTCACGTATGCAATGGGAGGAGGAGAGTAGGATGCTTTTTTGAGATGGCACTGATATCCTGGAGGTTACAAAGCTAGGGGAGACTGGAGAGATGGCTGAGCGAGGCCACAGAGATCTGAAAACAGGGATGGGAATTTTAAAATTGAAATATTCTTTGATCAGGAGCTTATGAATGTCAGTGGACATTGGATAGTTGGGGGGCATGGGACAGCCAAGGTTTTACTGAGCTAAGGCTTACAGAAAGTGGTACTTAGGAGGCTGGCAAGGAGTGCAGTAAAATTCCTGATGGTAGGGAAACTATTCAATTCTCTTTGACATAAAAATTGTGGACATTCCCACAAATTGCAGGAACACAGGGAAAGGACAGGGAAGTAGGACTAGCTGAGTTGCTCCTGAAGAGAGATGACATGGAAACCAATGGACTCATGGCATCCTTCTTGGCTCAAACAATTCGATGATGATCCATGGCTGAAATGCACCCAGCTGTTGAATAGACTGGAATCCATGCATACTGAATAACATCATCTGTGGGGAAAAAAAAGTATTAGTGTGAGGTGTTCGTGAATGTTACAAGAATGATCCTGAGGGTGAAGGGCTTATCACATGAGGAGAAGTTGAGGACTCTAGGTCTGTACTCGTTGGAGTTTAAAAGGATGGGGGGGGATCTGGTTGAAACTTATAGAATACCGAGAGGTGTGGATAGATTGGAGAAGATGTTTCCACTAGCAGGGAGACTAGGATCCGAAGGCACAGCCTCAGAGTGAAGGGACGACCCTTTAGAACTGAGATGAGGAAGAATTTCTTCAGCCAGAGGGTGGTGAATCTGTGGAACTCATTGTTGCAGAAGACTGTGGAGGCCAAGTCATTGAGTGTATTAAAGACAGAAATAGGTAGGTTCTTGATTAGTAAGGGTTCAAGGGCTATGGGGAGATGGTAGGAGAGTGGGCTTGAGAAATATATCAGCCATTATCGATTGGGAAAGCAGACTCAATGGGGCCAAATAGCCTAATTCTGCTCCTTTATCTTATAGTCTTATTTAACTTTCGCACACACTGCACCCGTGAGGTGAGGATGGCTTGGAGAAAAATTAAGATCCAAACATTGGGTGCTATATGGTTGGGCTGTACTCCAAAGGTGATTTGTCAAGTAGATTGTTTCTTGTCCTCAAGAGGAAATGAAAAATATAGATAAGTATACAGTAAAAAAAAAACTGGTTGAAAAGATAGAATTAATTCCTTTCAATTAATTTGTTTCTACTTTTTAAAAAAATTCATTAATGGGATGAAGGCATTGCTGGCTAGGCAGCATCTATTGTCCATCCCTAATTGCCCAGAGGGCAGTTCAGAGTCAACCACATTGTTGTGGTTCCTGAGTCACATATAGACCAGACCAGGTAAAGATGGCAGTTTTCTTCCCTAAAGGAGAGTAGTGAACCAGATCAGTTTTTCCAACAATTGACAATGGATTCATGGTCATCATTAGATTCTTAATTCCAGATATTTTATTGAATTATAATTCCACCTTCTGCCATGGTGGGATTCAAAATCAGGTCCCCAGAACATTACCTGGGTCTCTGAATTAACAGCCTAGCGATAAGACCACTAGGTCATTGCCTCCCCTTGTTTATACTTATTTATATATGGTGTAAACAGTATCAGCAAGGCTGACATTTGATAGCAATCTAAATTAACATTAATGCAAACAGCCTAGTAAGCCTTTAAGTGACCAAAGCATGAACTGGCACAAGGGCAGAGGTGGGCACACCATTTGATGCTTCTCCTGCTGCATATAGATTGCTGCACATGTAGAGACAGGTAAGCTGGCACCGAGCACATTGCTCTTATCGGTCCACCAACCCACCAATGATAGTGTGTAAAATTCTGCCCTTAGAAATTATTATTTCTTTTTTTAAAAAACTCCTCTCCACCTATCTTCTCCTTTATCCATCTTCTATCTGCCTCCCCCTCTCTCCCTATTTATTTCAGAATCCCCTTCCCCTCCCCCATTTCTGAAGAAACTTCAGCTTTCCTGCTCCTCTGATGCTGCTTGGCCTGCTGTGTTCATCCAGCTCTACACCTTGTTATCTTAGCCTAGTAAGTTAATTTGTTAGTTTTTAAACTCAAAACGGAACGATAATTTCAATTGATAAAATCTGAAGTTTATAATTTAGAGAAAAGTAAATAGGAAATCTGTGAGGAACATTCAAAATTAGAATAATTTTTAATGCAAGACAATTTATTAGTGATAAGGTTTACTTCCCATATGTACTTTGTGAACGCATTTGGGCCTGTTAGATCACACAGTAATACCATTTTGAAATTTCTACATCATGCTTGGAATGCTGTATCTCACCAGCCTTCATGTACTGTGAAGTAGGTTTCAGACTTCAAATACATCTCCAACAGCACATATGTACTTAAGCAATAGCTAAATTTTCCTCTACCCATCTCTTTAATAAATACTGATAAATAAAGAAGGAACTCAGCTTCAATATTGATGGATTTTTGAAGAAATGGGGTGGTGAACATTACATGTACAGGAGGAGACCTTGAGAGTTAAAGGGAGAAAACTGCAGAGGATAAGACTAAAGTGGCAGAAGCCTCTGCTGCCAGTCTTGATGTGAAGGAGAAGGAGATATCAGCTAACAAACAATGATAGATAAGAAAAGAACTTCTGGCT
Organism: Rhincodon typus; assembly: GCF_021869965.1. Classification (NCBI taxonomy): domain Eukaryota; kingdom Metazoa; phylum Chordata; class Chondrichthyes; order Orectolobiformes; family Rhincodontidae; genus Rhincodon; species Rhincodon typus. The sequence continues at coordinate 18,155,246 of NC_063357.1, read as the reverse complement.
CATCTCAAACAGCTGCACAGTTGCAATAACTGTGCTACATCTTATCCTTTGGGATAACACAGTAGACTAACTGACTGTCTCTTCCTTTAAAGGTGATGGAAATCATTACAATTTTTGCAAACAAATTACTATGAGCTTCCCATGGCAACTGATAATACAGGCAGAACTAATCCGTTTAATTATTCTATAACTATCCTGCAAGGAAAACCATTGGACAATTGACAGATCAGATATAATCAGGGATACAGGACATCACTTCCAAATAAAGGTAATTGCTAATGCCCTCACGGGCCCAGTATTAAACTTGTCCAGTGTTTGGAGTGTTAGTTTTTTAATAGTTTGGAATTACAGTATGTGACCAGCCACATATGAGTTAGTGTTTTGTTATGTAATTATTCTGTTCCATTGTTCTAATAAAAGCCTGTAATAACTTACTGTTGCTGTGCAGCACTGTTTCAATGCAAGGTGCTCTTATGCAGTGCCTTTAATGTCAAGAAGTCCCAAGATATTTTTTACAAAGCAAATGAAAAAAATAAGGGAATGGGTATTGAGCCATAGATTGATAGATTCAGAAGGGTGAAATCTCATTGAAAACATGGGTTTTGAGTGTTTTTCTTGGTGCAGACAGAAAAGAAGGCCTTGAGAATTAAAGAGACAAAACTGCAGAGGATAAGCCTAAAGTGGCAGAAGCTTCGGCCGCCAGTGGTGATATGAAGGAGAAGGAGATATGAGCTAACGAACAATGGTAGATAAGAAAAGCTAGACTCTGCATCCACCCAAATAATATGATCTTTTGGAAGAAGTAACAAACCTGTGAAAATCACAGGCTTAATGTTGCAGTGAATTAAGAAAACCTGGGAAATTCTTCATTGATGCCAGTCGGCAATCAAACCTAATCCAGTGCTGACCTTAACAGTGTTGTGAAGTACTTACCTCATGTATGAGATAATCTCCTTCTATGGAAACAGGTCCAGATGATCAATTGGACTGAATTAGAGAATCAAAAGGTGTGCGTGGGAACATAAATCTATAGGATGCTGTAGTCCATGGAATGATTAGAAATTAACATATTTTTATATATTGGAGAATTGTGAGCCATTGCTGATCAGTGAGGGGAGGTATGCCTGAAATGGTGAGTAGCAGTATTTTATATTTTGTCTCGGAAGAACATTGAAAGACAAGATAAAATAGGGTCACAATTCTAAAGGGAGTGAAGGAGTGGAGGGACCTGGTTGCATACGCGCAAAGATCGTTGAAGATGGCAGGGTAAATGGAGACAGCAGTTAATAAAGCAGCCAAGGTTCTCGGCTTTATTAACAGGGGCAGAAGTATACAAGAGCAAGGGGGTGGATGTTGATCTGGTACAAGATGCATATTAGACCTCAGCTGGAGTATTGTGTAAAGTTATAGGTACCACATTGTAGGAAACATATGAATGCATTAGAGAAAATGCAGAAGCTATTTACCAAATGGTTCCGGGAATGAGAAATTTCAGTTATGAGGAGAAGCTAAAGAGTTGGGACTGTTCTCCTTGGACGGAAGAAAACTGAGAGAAGATTTGAAAAAGGTTTTCAAACTCAGGACCAGACTGGTAGGAGTAGATATAGGGAAACAGAAACTGAAATTGCTGGAAAAACTCAGCAGGTCTGGAAGCATCTGTGGAGAGAAGTCAAGAGTTAACATTTCGGTCCAGTGAGCTTACTTCAGAACACTATTTCTCTGAGTTTTTCCAGCATTTTCTGTTTTTGTTTCTAAGGAAAAAGAATGAGAAAGTAGATTTGATTATTAGGTGACAGCAGCGAATAGTCTGCACGCAAGAGAGAGATTTAACATTTTGTATCGAGTGACCCTTCCTCAGAGCCTTTCCTGTAAGGAAAAAGAGTAAGAGGGCACAGACTTAAAGTTACGTGCAAATGAAGCAAGAGTGATGTGAGATTAGTTAATAGTTAGGGTGTGGAATTCACTGCCTGGAAAAGTGGCAGCAGGTTACATTGAGGCATTCAAGAGGGTACAAAAAACAGAAATTCCTTGAAAAGCTCAGCAGGTTTGATAAAATCTATGGGGAAGGGTTGGGGAAAAGGCAGAAGATCGATAGTAGGTAATGGAACTGTGCAGACACAATAGGCTAAATGGCTTCCTTCTGTACCTAACAATTCTGTGATTCCGTGATATAAACCTATAAATGTACTATTAAAGTTGTGTGTTGAAATTTCACTTCCTTTGTTTTATCAATATGAAATTAATAGTCTTTCAGAAGGCTTGAAACTAACAGTTTCATAGCAGTGTGTCTCTTACGTGCAGACTATTCGCTGCTGTCACCTGATAATTTCAGCTGTAAATTTCTGTTTAGTAGATACATTTTGTCCAAGCTGCAAATTTATGTAAGCTAACAGCACTATTTCATGTGGTTAACTTTGGGATATTAAGCCCGAGGATTTATATTGCTATAATCTATCAAACTTAAGCAAGTCATGTTTGAAGTAATAACAGCACAAACCATTTACAGTTTAGAAAATCTTTCATTGCAGCAGAAAGCATATCAGAAACTGAAGAGAAAATATTTATCAATATTGGTTATGAATCAATCATGATAAAGGAACTGGTAGTAAGAATATATCTGTGTTCAGTACCTCCATAGCTGAAGGCATGATTGCCAATAACAGAACAGTTAAAATCAAAACTGTGCTAGCCAGCAAAATTGAATAAATATTGATATCTTGGGTGGAGATTACAGAGGAAGTGAAAGGCAAGGTCGGGGAGAAATTTGAAAACCGTGGTGAGAATTTTAAAATTGACAGCTTCCTCAGTCAGGAGCAAACATATGTCAACAAGCAACATAGGGGTGGGCTAATGGGATTTGGTGAGAGTTTGGATATGGGCAGCCAAGGTCTGACTGATCTAAAGCTTATTGAAGGTAGTAGATGGCCAAGAGTGCACTAATTCCCCTATCTTCAGGAATTTCATTTAAAATGAGTGAAGAGGTATCTGTAAGATTTCACACACTTCTTGAAGGCTGTTACATTGGCAAATGTCTGGGTTCTTGATAGTTAGCTTGTGGGCAAAATCAATTCGGAAACCTGATAGGTTTTGTCCTCAACAGAAAATGATCAAGGTGGATAATTAAACAGTTGAAAGGCTCGATGGAAGGTTATATTATGTTACCAAAGGTTAACGTAGCAAGGCAGTGACAGAGTAATAATATCACGTAACTGGTAATCTGGAGAGCCAGGTTCATGTTCTAGGGAATTGGATTCAAATCCCACCTAGGCAGGTGGTGAAATTTAAATTCAATGAACCAAGTTGGGAGTTAGAAATATGTTTCAGTTTACGGTGACTGTGAAACCATTGTTGATTGTCATAATAAGCCATCAGCTTGTTTGTGTTCTATTGGGAAGAAAGTCTGCCATCTTTACCTGGTGTGACCTACATTTGACTCTGAACTGCCCTCTTAGAAAGTCTGGCAAGTCACTCAGTTCAAGGGATGGACAATAAATGCTTGCTTTGCTGGTGATGCCCTCATCCCATGAAAGAATAAAGAAGGGAAGAAAATCCTGTTTAATTCATTTCTTTCAACCTATGTATGAATGCTGTAAACTGAAGTACTCATGTTGACGTTACTATTAAGGTTTTCATTTAAGAGCAAGGGAACCTGGTGAAAGTGGGAGTGTTTCCTTAGCCAGGAGGAAGAAGATAATCTTTGAAACTTAGCAGGCATGGAATGACGTGGTTGGGGAATTGGAAACCTGCATACAGTGCCCCAAGAGGTTTGATAATTTCATGAGGGCAGGAAAGCTGAGTGGCGTTACACATTCAGGGCTGACCTCCAGGGTGATATGCCCTGCATTCTCCTGCACAGCAGTTCTCAAAACCGCACAGCTTGCAGTGCCTCTCGTTCCTCTCTTTACAGATCCTGTACATCACCATCTGAACAGCTAAAATTCCAATCCTATTATCCTCTTATATTCATTTCTCTCACACACTCCACAAATGTCAGCAATACTTCTCCCTAAATCCAATTCTCATACCTGTAGCTCTGATTATTCTCATTGGAGGTTAGGCAGGGAATCAGCCACCAGCCCATAAGACCATAACGTCTTGGAGCAGAATTAGGCCATTCAGCCTATCGAGTCTGCTGTACTATTTGATGATGGCTGATAATTCTCAACCCCATTCTCCTGCCTTCTCCCCATAAACCTTGATCCCCTTATGGATCAAGAACATATCTCTGTCTTAAATAAGTGTAATAGAAGGGTTTGAAAAGGTTAATTTCTGAAACAATAATACCTCCCACTGTGATAATGTGAGAGTGACTTGACAGAGAAGCATCATAGCTTCTACAGAATTATTTATGTTTCTGTAAAGCTGTATATAACCTTTAACATGTAATAAACTGGACATTGATCCAACCTACCAAAGACTTGGTGATCTCTCCTGGCTAGACTAACCAAACATACAACTACTGCTGTCACATACTTTCCTCTCTGTTCCTCCAATCACTGCTGTTGCCCTCCCATATTTGCTGATTCACTTGCGATTCACTTGTGAGACGTGGTCTGTGATTGGAGGAGCAGCTTCTCAGAGGTTTTTTTTTCATTCTAGTTACATGTCCCCATGATTGAATTTTCCCATGCATTTTGTTGGCTTGTAGGGATGAATACACCTGCAATCCCTGTGTTTTGAGGCCTGGTCTAGAACCAGGGGGCAGCACAGTGGCACAGTGGGGGGCAGCATGGTGGCACAGTGGTTAGCACTGTTGCCTCACAGCGCCAGGGACCTGGGTTCAATTCCACCCTCGGGCGACTGTTTGTGTGGAGTTTGCACATTCTCCCTGTGTCTGCATGGGTTTCCTCCGGGTGCTCCGGTTTCCTCCCACAGTCCAAAGATGTGCAGGTTAGGTGGATTGGCCAC
>NC_063357.1:18023091-18149938 GCF_021869965.1 Rhincodon typus | reverse complement strand
TTCCTTCACAGACGCTGCCAGATCTGCTGAGCTTTTCCAGCAACTTCTGTTTTTCTTCCAAACCCTTGATCTCGAGCAACAAAGGGATTAAGAGTGGCCAGTGCCTCAGAACACCACTCCCTACAGGTTCTTCTACCAGTCACATACCATCTGGGTTTGGAAATACATCAACCACCCATCATTGTTGGTGGGTGAAAATCCTGGAGATTTCCCCTTGACAGGACTAAGGGTGTGCCACATGGACTGCAACATTTCAAGAAGATGGCTCATCAGCATTTTACCAAAGATTATTAGGAATGGGAAATAACTGCTGGCTTTGCTCTTAAACTTCTTTTAAAAAAATGCATTGAAACGCCATGTTGAAGGTCCAAGGTCCGCAGTGTGAAACATAACTAAATCATTTTAAGAGAAAGAACTGTGAATGTTGGAGATTTGAAGTAAACCTAAACAGAAATTGTTGGAGAAACCTAGCAGGTCTAGCAGCATCTGTGAAAAAATGGAGTTAATGTTTTGGGTCTGATGACCCTTCTTCATAATTAATGTTGAAATGTTTAAAATGTTACAGACCAGACCGAACCTCCTCAAAATGTATTAAGAAGATAGCCTAGACCCCAACTTTTTTAATTTTCAAAGGCAAGTGGAAGGTGTTGTATTCCTGTTGCAATTTAACTGGTCAAACTACCAGGCTTGAAGCAAAACACACTTTATTCTTACATTACACTTAAAATACAAACAAACTAAAAGAAGAATTGAAATGACAACTCTATTGGAAAACTTAACAGAATAATACATTATTTAACTACTAAACAGCAACTGTTCCAATATAATAACATCCCATAATCACACCCTTGACAAAGATAAATTCAGTAAAATAGATTATCTCACATCCCATTCTAGCAGCAGGAAGAGAACCCCAGCTTTTAGCTGTAACAGAGAGAGGAACAACACCTCCACATCCAGCTTCAAAAGCCCAGCAACTGCTGAAAGTTAAACTGAAATCCTGGTTCAGTGGGAGCTTGACCCCACACCTTCATGCTGCTTAAAATAAAACTCAAGGCCTCACAAGCAGTTTACTTTATTGGCTGGGAGTAGACTGCTCTATACCTTTGTCTCAAACTCTCTTCATAAAAAAAGGACAAAATACATCTCTTAAAGCCATTGTATCGTCACAAAAAGATAGTCTTAATCAGAAATTTTATGTAGAAATATGATTGTGCATGAAGTCCTAAGGTGAGGTGAGAACCAGGTTCCATTGTAATGGTGCCACAGTCTTCTCACTTGTCAATAACACTACCTCTACTCCAGCAGGAGGAGTGTTTTTCAGAGTGTGATATTAGACGGCTGATGTAACTGGATTGAATCACTGCATTCAGGAAATGAAAAGAAAAAAATATGGTGGAAAGGAGCAAATTACTCCTGAACAGCAAATGGCAATTTGCTACTTTCAACTTCACAATCTTATATTGTGACAAAACAAAATCCTGTTCTCTCATGAAACACTTCACATGACACTTCATTAAATTTGCCCAAGAATGGGTTGCCAGGTAGAATAAATGACACTATTGTAGGTAACTAGCTGAATAAATTCCTCACGATGCCGAGAGAGAACTGGTCATGATTAGGCATCAGCTCATTGTGTAAATTTTCTGAGGCCAAAATAGGTTTACAGCCTGTGCTATTTCTGGTGTTTCAGACCATAGCTTCATCCAGCTCAAAAAAGCCATGTCTCCTATTAATGACAGCTAAATTTGATTAATTTGTCAACTGCAGATTTAAAGCAGGCCTAATAAGAGCATAGGAGCAGCATCTGGAGACACAAAGTTGAATCCCTCTGTGCTTAACCCTGGAAAAGTCACTGAGAGATAAATGGAGAAATATTATGAGAAAACAAACAGCATTTGCTTTGAAATTCCAACAGAATAAATAACTTCATCTCAATCGGTTACAATTGAACAACAAATAGTGATTTAAAATGGCGGAAGCAACTCTCTAAAAGGCATAATCTGTGAAATACTGATTATCAAATGTTACTTCAACAAAGTTGATCTAAATCCTAGAGATGCATTATAATTGAGCTTATTTTATAAGAGGACGTGATCATTTGCAACATGCACTTATCACTGGTAACAATAGTCCCTAGTCCATACCTACTCTATTACTCAACAATAATGTCCAAATTGTCTTTCACATCTTTCCCAGATGTAAGCCATTTGGAATTCAGAGCACATCTACTTCAGCTGTTTATGTGCAGTAGGATGATTGTCAATCTCATTAGATTAAATGTTATTTATCAAGACATATCGCTGACTGAGAGCTCAAATGCTTTGATAACTTTGTGCGGCATGTGGGACATCGGATCCATCGTTCCAGATTATTAGGTTTTAGTTTTTACAAAATAAATTTTTAATGAAGAGCTTAGTTGTAAATGCCCTGAAATAATTTGACTGTCAAACATAACTTTTTTTATATTCGCCTCTCAACAGTTGGATTTGTTATTTTGTGCTTCTTTTACATTACACTTGGCGTCATGAGAACAATTAGAATTTTCTTGCAATGGATATTGAACTGATTTTATTGTTATCAAAGGACTATTTCTCAATGTGAGGAAGGATAAAGACAAGGTCGGAATTTAGGGAAATATTCTTGAGACAGCTCAGTGAGCTTGCAGCTCAATGCTATTGGGGAGCAGGCTAGATCTGCTTGCTTCTGATGACTAAATACATTAACTTACATTTTAATATATGATTCTGGGATGCATGTTTTTTTGTTCGAAGCAATTGTGTTATACTATACATTTTTCTTTGCGGAATCAACATTCCGGTGGTCCTTCCACTGATCCTCTTCCGTATATTGAATTCCCAATCTCAACATCCTAGGTGGAACATAGGCAAAGAGGGACAGAGATTCGAGATGAGTCAGCCTGCAATATTTGCCTGTTCAACAGTTTTTTCAATTGTATCGTCTCAACTGTGGCTATAGCACCCTCGGCTGAGTCACAATGTTCTGGGTTCAAGTCTCTCTCAAGGCTTGTTCGGAAATCTACACTGACACTCCAAAGCAGGACTGAGGGAGTACTGCACTGTTGGAGATGCCATCTTATAATTGGGATGTTAAAATGGAGTCCTATGTGACTGATCAGGTGCATAGTAACAGCTATTACAACAATATTTTGAAGCACGACTGTGGAGTTAGCCCTGATGTCTTGGCCAAAATTTAGCCTTCAAATAACATCAGAAAAACAGATTATCTGCTCATTGTTGTAGTACTGCTTTTTTTGGAATTTCCTATGTGTAATCTGACTGCCACATTTTCTACAGGACAACAGTGATGACTGTCCAAAAGAGCAGTATAGTATTACACTGACTGGAAAGTGCTCAGAGAAAATCGCAACTATAGAAAGACAAGTCCTTACTTTCTTTTCTTTGCCTAAAAGTAGATCATATGGAAAGAAAAGTGGGAAAAAATTATTGTATGACTGTGCTATATCGTGATGTGATTTAATCCACATGGAGCAAAGGCAAGAAAATAATTCAACTATTCACATTATGACACATGAACTCGTCATCCTTCATAGTCAAGAGTGGCAGTAATTGTGCATAACTTATTTCAAATGAGTTATTTTATGAATAGCAAAGAGTAGGATGCATAATTTGCTGGAAATTATAAGTGTTGGGTTGAATTGTGGTTTGACTAAAGTTCACGCCAATGTTCACCAACTATTGCCTATTTTCACAGGTGCTGTTTTACTGTTGGGAAGGAGACAACACTTTTGTTTTTATTATAATGCAGCAGAATGTTACCTCTAACATGACCTAATTATAATTGAATTACAAAAATTGTATTCAAAATGAGTTAAAATAGGCAATATTGCCTTCCTATTTCTCTTGGTTCCCTTTCATCAGCGATCAAATAACTGCAGCATCAAAATGGAATTCTTAATAAGTATCGAAGTTCATGTTAACCTTTCAAATGAATTGTAATCATATTGTTATTCCGGATACCAATGTGGTTTGCGTGGAAATGACAACTTTGCTGGAAGTACTATGCAATATCTTACAGATCTCCTTATTGGAGAGGCTTTCGATTGACAGCTTCTTTACAAACCATACAGACTACATTTTAGAGCTTAGGACTCATGAGACACTGGAATTAAATGGGCGATTAGGTGATATGGGGCTTTGGATTTCCCCTGTGGGCTCCCAAATGCCACCGTCAGGCTCAAAGGGGGTCGGAAGCTTGCCCTATGGGGCATGCAGTCACTCCCCTGTCATTTTCTCCTGATTTGGCAAATTACAGACAAGAAAGGTGGGACCCCTATCCAATAGGTCTCATGAAGCTTGAACGCAACAGCAGGATGTCACGACAGGTCAGAGAGGGAAAGGCTGGACCAAAATGGAGCTACCCTCACAAGGCAGGGAGTCTCACGGGATGGTTTATAGCTGCTGCAGAATCCAGTCAGGTCACCAATGGTCTCTAAACCTACCTTGGGGCATGGGACCCTCTCATCTTCCATTTGTTGGCCCCTAACAATAGATCTTAACAGGCTTTTAATGAATTCAAATGGCTATCCGCTGCTTGTGGGTAGGTAGCTCTGTAGATGCTCCCTATCCCATCTCTGGGAGAGTTGGCAATTTGGCTGGCAGGGCTGTACTTAGTACCTGCTCACCTTGTTCCCTGTTCCGGCAGTGCCTCAAAAACCTTACATCTTTAATTTCAGCTAGCTCTAACATATGCCTGGAGGAGTAATCCAATTAGGAAATGATAGTCCCCATGATTGATTTTCTCGTATAGGGAGATGCTTGTCCTCCAACTAGTCTCCCTCTTATCTCACCCAGTAAGAGATCATAGACAATATCTTGACTTTATCATTCCTTATCACAACAAGTTACAAAATCCATATAAGCAATACAGGCATTTTGGCTCAATCAGTCCATGCTCCTTTCCAGGTTTTTCCCATCTTTTCATATCTAACTGCGCTTTTGTAAATATCTTCTTCCCTCTCCATCATAAGCTGATCTGGATGCCCCTTAAATGCATCTGTGTCATGATAGCAAGTCCTATATTTGTTTGACAAAGTGCCACATCGAAGGGTATTACACAAAATTGTTATTGTGTAAGGGCTAACATATTAGAGGATTCATTAACCAAAAGGAGTATTGGCATAAACGGATCATTTTCAGGTTGGCAAGATGTGTTGGGCCATTGGGATCAGCGTCAGGGTCTCAACTATTTATACCTTATATCAATGACTTTGATGAAAGGACTGAATGCATCACACAAGCGTTATGATGTAGAAGGAATCCATTGTGTTTGTGCTGGACCTCCATATCAGCATCATCAGCATGATTTAATGCCATTCTCCATAGCCCTGCACAGCTATACTTGCTGATAATACAAAAATAAGTAGGAAAACAAGTTGTGAACTTAAGGACATAAGAAGTCTGCAAAGAGATATAGACAAATTGAATGGGATAAATGGCAGATAGACTGTAATATGAGAAGATGTGAACTTGTCCAATTTGGCAGAAAAAACAGAGAAACTGCATATTACTTAAATGGGGACAGAACGAAGAACTCCGAGATATAGAGGGACCTGCTTGTCTTGGTACAAGAATCATAAAAAGTTAGAATGCAGGGACAACAAGTGGTTTGGAAAGCAACCGGAATTTGTTGCAAGGGGAATGGAATATAAACAAAAACAGACATTTTTGGAAAATCTCAGCAGCTCTGGCAGCATCTGTGGAGAGAAATCATTTTGGGTCCAGTGACCCATCCTTACACCTTCAACCACTCCTATTGAATGAAATACAAAAGTAGGCATGTTTTGCTGGAGTTGTACAGGCTTTGATGAGAAGACACCTGGAGTATTTCTCATTTAAGAAAAGATGAAAAATGCATTAGAATTCCTCCAGAGAAGTTCACTCGAATGATAACTGGAATGGGGTTGGAAAGGCTATGTCGGTATCCACTGGAGTTTGAAGATAAGGACAGATGATCTATGAAAACATACAAAAACCTGAGGGGACTTGGCAGGATGGACGCCAAAAGAATGTTTCCTTTTGTGGGCAAGACTAGAACCATGGGGAGATTGTTTAAAAATCATGAGGGGATCTTCCATTTAAGATAGAGATGAGAATCTGCTTTCTCAGAAGGTAGCAAATTTGTTAATTCTTTTTCCCAGACAGCAGTGGGATTAGGATCGTTAAATATTTTTAAGGCAGATGTAGATAGGTTTTTGACTAACAAGGGAGTCAAAGGTTATTGGTGTAGGTGTTGAGCTACAGTTAGATCAACCCAGTTGATTTAAAGGCTTATATGTTTGCGTATTGAAGATCAGAATTTCCCATTCGATTTGTTGGCAATTATCTTGCACTGCTGGCCTCTATTTCTGCTCTTCCCCCAAAGTGGAAACATTATTTAAATGCTCGATCAAAACCTTTCACAATTTTAAGGCGTTCTATTAGGTCTCACCAAACCTTTTCTTTTCAACAGAAAACACACCCCAAGAGAAAAGAGACAGTAAGAACTGCAGATGCTGGAGTCAGAGAAAAGCAAGAGTTGACTGACTGGGATAACAAGGTGTAGAGCTGGATGAACACAGCAGGCCAAACAGCAGCAGAGGAGCAGGAAAGCTGAAGAAGGGTCCTGACCCGGGACGTCAGCTTTTCTGCTCCTCTTATGCTACCTGGCCTGCTGTGTTCCTCCAGCTCCACGCTGTGTTACTCAAAAGGAAAGAAACCCAGTCAGTGGATTCTTGCTTTTCTCTTCTTTCACATTTCTCCTCTCTGCACCCTTACCAGAGCTTGTGTCCCTTATACAATATTGTAAGCAGAACTTGCAGCACACTAAGTGCCGTCTTGACACAGGTTTATCATTTCTTTTCTGTTTTCTTTTAAATTCAGCCCCTTGAGCATTAAACTCTAAAGCCTATTTTGTTTTTAGGGGCAATTTCACACTGGCATGCTATTTAATTATATTCCATCGAGATCAAGCCTTGAAAACATTTTGAAGTAGAAAACAGTGTCAGTACACATCAATCCACATTCAGCAATCTGAGCTCATCAGTGCAGGCTCATAAATAAACCCTTGTTTCATACTGAATGCTTAATCCTGGTTTATCATGATAATGTTCAATTAAGTGGCAAACAGGTCTGCTTGGTCGTACTTTTGAAGGTCATAGAGTCATACAGCATGGAAAAAGGCCCTTCAATTCAACTCATTCATGCCGACCAAGTTTCCCAAACTAAACTAGTCCCACTTGCCTGCATTTGGCCCATATCCCTCTAAACCTTTCCTATTCATGTACCTATCCAAATGTCTTTTAAATGTTGTAATTGTACCTGCATCCAACACTTCCTCTGGTAGTTCATTCCACATATGTACCATCCTCTGTGAGAAAAAGTTGCCCCTCAGGCCCCTTTTAAATCTTTCTCCTCTCATCGTAAAAATATGCCCTCTAATTTTGAACTCCCTCACTCTAGGGAAACAATCTTTGTTATTCACATTATCTTTGATTACATTATCATGATTTTATAAACCTTTATATGGTCACCCCTCAACATCCTATGCTCCAGTGTAAAAAGTCCCAACTTTTTCATCCCCTCCTTATAACTTAAACTTTCCAGTCCCAGCAAAATCCTGGTTAATCTTTTCTGAACCCTCTCCAATTTAATAATATTTTTCCTATAGCAGAGCAACCAGAAATATACTCTAAAAGTGGCCTCACCAATGTCCTGTACAATCTCAACATAGCATCCCAACCCCTATACTCAATGGCCGAAGCAATGAAGGCAAGCGTGCTAAATGCCTTCTTAACCACCCTGTCTACCGATGACATCACTTTCAAAGAACTATGTACCTGAAACCCTAGGTCTCTCTGTTTGCCAACACTACTCAGAGCCCTACCATAAAGGTGTGACGATATTCTGGATAATTCTGCACTCGCATCTTCAGCAATTGTGTGATAGCAATCGAGGCCCTGAACTTTTTCCAATATCTGCGATAGAAGTTTATAATGTGTTATTAGCATTTGGGATTTTGGATTCTAAAACAGAGACAAATGGGTTTCTGGTTTTAGTTCTGCAAAGGTGATAATTTTTCAAAGTAGTCAGAAAGACATTACTGACCAGTAAGTTCAAAGATAATTTCCAAGAAAGTATGTGATTTAAATTTAATGGTTAGATAATCTGCCTGGGGAGTTCATTGATGAAATGTTTACCTTGGGACATTTTATGACCTATGGAGAAACTAATAACTGGGGTCAGTAGTAAGCTAAGTTCAGAAGAAAAGATACCAAAAGGTCAGTTTAGTTTGCGGCCATTCAATCTATCAGAGCTGGAAAGAACTCTCAAAGCTACTTTAGCAGTCCAAATTAATGGGTTTTTTTAAAGATTCGGTGAGAAAATTTCAGGAATTAGCCAGAAACTGTGTATCTCAGGGCAAGACAATTATGAAGGGAATCACATCTGAGGAACATATAGAAAGTCTGAAATGAAATGCTTGCAACTGTGTCAGTTCAAAAAAAACTAAAGAGTTAAGATAGGAATGTTACTGGTGTTGTGTGTCTATAAAGGATATTGTCAGGAATAGAGGGATTTTTTTGTATTTAAGGCAAGATGTATTGAATTGTCCTACATATAAATATATAAATCTTTGCTTTTCTCTGATGCAATACATTTATGTTCTTTATTTAAAAGCATATTCCCAGCCTCTTGTGAATATTCAGTGACTGAGCACTTGAGTAAATGAACTGCACAAATCAACTTATGATCTATTAAGCCAGGTTTCAGTCTGGGATCAGACTTGTCTATTTTCACCATCAGCTGGAATCATGACTCACTGAACGAACTAATCTGCAAAGTCAGATCTAGGGTAGCTTAATTATTCTTAATGTGTTCAGGACAGCAGCTGTAGCATTAACAAAGCTCATTCAAAGCCATTCCCTTGACGTTAATTAGAACTGTACTTGTAAAAGAAGACACAGCAGAGAATTATAAAGGAACACTCTTTAAAATCTGACACTGGAGATTATCCTTGATGAACTCCTATGGAGTATCATTTCTGATAAACTGTAACTGCATGAAACATCTGATTGCAATTGTAATCAGCATTTCTTTAAGAATCAAACAGAGACTGTAACTAGGAGACTGCAGCCTTAATCAGGGCTAGGTTTCAGCTCATTTCAAATGGTGGTTTTATCACAGAATATAATCGGCGCACCTCTACTTTTCCAAACATTGTGATTACAATCTAAACTCATATTTTAGTCTGCCTTGATGGCTGATTGGCCATGAGCAGTTCTATTGTATTGGAATGTGCTTTTGCAGAGTGGTACAGTTTTACACCGCAGTCTGCAAGAAGTTATATGCTGACTAAAAAGCTCAAGTTCCATTGATCTCTTACTGCCAATACCTTTTGAAAATGCTTTCTCCAGCAATGTTTTAATTAGCATGTTGAAGTGTTAGGTGCTGAGGTTGGTTGACTTGAAGGCTGAAGTGTATTGCAGAATAGTGACCACAGCACAGGTTCAACTCCTGTACTGGCTGATGTAACTCCTGGGGCAGGGTGCCTCCTCATCTTGCAACTTGGCAATATCAAGGCATAATTAGCTACCCTCAGACAATGAGGATGTCACCTGAAGAGAGCAAGAATTAATAAGGGCTTCAAGATTCTTGACAATGCAGTCCTGTAACGGGCAAGAACTCCTCCGTTGAGTCAATTTCCAATGGTTCAAGCTGAGCTAAGGTTCCTGTGTTCTGGTAAAATGTACATGGCATGGTGTTTTAACAGCAGCAAAGAAGGGGGCAGTCGGCCCCTATCAAGCAGTTTCTTAAGTGGCTAATTGGGGTCCTCCTCGTCCTGCTGCTATTAGCATTTTACCAATGGCAAGTGCGTGCTTGCCAGGTGGGAAGGTCTCTGGGTGAATGCTGGACGCCTGTAATGCTTAGTGGGCCAAGGTCCTCCTACTTGGACAGTCTGTGGTCCCTGGAGGAGTCGTTCTTCTTAGAACTGCCCCCATGACAACCTCACCAACCCTCTGTCTCTGGGGTCTGCCTGACTGGCACTGGTTTCCCCATGATTCCACTTCCTTGATAGGGGATGGTAGCCTGCTTTACCTCAAGGGGCAGCTCCAACAGTGGCCACTTCTCCTGACCTTTTCACCTCAGTCCTAAATGGCTGGCTCTCCATCCTGGGACTGTGCTCCTATATTTGAGACTACCTGATGAGCGGATAATAATCATTTAAACCTCTACTCTTCAAGCCCCTTCAGAAACCTTTATGTCTCAATCAGATCATCTCTCATTTTTCTAAATTCCGATGAATTTATACCCAATTTACTCTGCTTGTCATAATAGGGCAACTCTATTATCCCAGGGACCAATTTAGAAAACTTCTGTTGTATCGTTTTCTATAAGTGCATTTAAAAACTTGGCACAAGTATTATTTGTGTCTTAACAAGAATTTACAGTTCAAAGAAGGTCTCTTGACTTATTTGAAGAATGCAAGACTTCCCTTATGAGAAAAGGTTGAACAATTTGTGCCTGTATCCATTGAAGTTTAGATGAATGAGAGGCGAGCTATTTGAAACATATAAAACATAAGATCCTGAGGGGTCCTGATAGGGGGGATGCCAGAAGAATGTTGCCTCTTGTGTTGGAGACTAGAACTAGGTGACAAAGGCCTCCCTTTTGAGACAAAAGGAAGGAGCTTTTCTGCTCTCAGAGGGCGATTAGCAAGTGGAAATGTCTTCCCCTGAAAGGTTAGGTCATTGAATTCATTCAAGGCTGAATTGGACATATTTTTGATCTACAGTGGGTCAGACAGGAAAGTGGAGTTGACACCACAGCCAGTTCAACTATCGTCTTATTGAATGGCATGGAGCAGCTGGATGGCCTCCCGCTGCTAGGTTTAAGGTGAGAGGGCAAAGATTTAAAAAGGACCTGAAGGGTAACTTTTTCATGTAGAGGGTGATGCGTGTATGGAATGGGCTGCCAGAGGAAGTGGTGAAGACAGGTAGAATTACAACATTTAAAAGGCATCTGTTGGAAGGGTTTAAAGTGATATGAGTTAAATGCTGGCAAATGGGACTGGGTCAGATTAGGATGTCTAGTCGGCACAGGTGAGTTGGATCGAAGGGTCTGTTTCTGTGCTGTATAAATCTATGACTCTGTAAGTCCTGTGTTTCTATATAAAACACATTCTGCAATCTTGAGTGTAGTGGATATAGTACTGCACAAGATTAATCAACTGTCAGAGCAATAATGTTCGCAGTAACTAAAATAACTTATTACTTGAAATAATATTGGGAAGAAAACATTTTTTAAAAAAATTCTCTGAAGTTTTATTTCCCAACAGTGCAGGCTAGATTTTCTTTTTGCTTTTGCATGAGGATAGGAAACCAAAGCCAAATCTATTTCTACTCAATTTTTGCCCCTCATTGGCTCACAGACAAACCCTAGGGAGTAGCGATATATTTCTTTTGCTTGTCGTCGCACCCTGCGGATATCACTCTGGGTTAGCACACAGGACTGTGAAAACCTCACTGATTATACTTCCTGTACAGTTAATGATACGTACAACTGCATGGGTTTACTTGCCTTACAGGGCTCCACATGAGCTCCACAATGCCAGACTCAATTGTCTTTTGCATTTGGGGTCTCTCAGTGAAAATGCATCGGAAAATAAAACTGGGGTCATTAAAATTGGCAAGAGATAACATGCCTGCAGGAGAGTCACAGCCCCTGCAACTTCTCCACTTGAATGACATGATTATAATTCTGTCAATGTCAGGGCTTGGAAACTGATTATTGTTAAAACGACAGCTCTTGCAGCTAATTGAATGAGACAATGCTATGGGGCATGTGACATATAGCAGGGTGGAAAGCAATGCTTAAAAAGGTGAATGTAAGAAGAGATATATCAAAATCTAAGAAAGTCCTGACCAGCTATTCCCAAGACCAAAAACTGTATTGTGCAAATTCTCCGCATGTGTATGGTAAATATGATCATGCACCTGGGTATAATTAATATGTCAGAAGTCTCATGACACCAGGTTATAGTCCAAGAGGTTTATTTGAAATCACAAGCTTTCTGATTGGCTTTCCTAGGAATTAAGCATACAATGACAATTATTACTAATAATTACACAAATGAAATTATACGTATTACTTACAACATAGAAATGTCGGTGTTGGACTTGGGACTTGTTTTCCCAGAATGAAGGAGCAGCGCTTTGAAAACTTGCGATTTCAAATAAACCTCTTGGACCATAACCTGGTGTCATGTGACTTCTAACTTTGTCCACCCAAGTCTAACACCAGCATCTCCATACTATAATTAATATGTATAATTTCATTTGTGTATTTATTAGCAATAACTGTCATTGTACACTTAATTCCTAGGAAGCACAATTAAAGTCTTGACACCTAAATATCTTAAAGAATTACTTAACAATTTTTACATAAGAATGCCCATTTTCCGACAGAGAAGTTCAATTACTCGAAGGTGGTGAACACAGACAAAACTGAGTGTCATTTGTCTGTCAAGCAAGTGCTTCCATCAAAAACAGATTTTCTTTTGAGCTTTTATTTCCCAAGGAAATGCATATTGTATACATTCCAACCTTCTGAATCACATGTTGACCTTTTAAGCCACATCTTAGCCCTCTGAAGATGCAACAGAATCATAATAAAAACAGGAAAGGTCCTATTGAGTTTTAATGTGGTTCATTCTGTGCATTTCTTGAACAGTACTCTGTTAGAAACTCAGCATTAAATTTAAACATGAACATTTTTAAAGTTCCTGCATTAAAAGCTATTTTTAACCAGGTAGTATATCATGGCCTGATTGTTTCACTGACGAGCTTATTTATGTTTAGTCACTATTGAACTTCTTGTGTGAGTTAATTTCAGTGATGTATGTACTGTGGCTTTTGCCATCTACATCTTTATAAATGATTTCTATTCACCTACATAATCAAAGATATACTTGTAATGAAGTCTGCCGCAGTTTGATCTACAGCTATACAGATGACACTGATTTGAACTGACTGTCCTGGTATGAGTTAGGTGGCAAAACAGATGCTTCTTTGTCAATGGACCCTCTGACTATTACTTAAAAGGCAACTAACCTAAAAGCAGTGGAGCCAGATGAGGAACCCCCAGCTGTTGGCCCATAAGGAACGGGACTTCCTTTGCGGAATCTCAGGAACATTACTGTGCAGAACAAGAACAAATTCCAAAGATGCAAAACTCATTTTGACAATCCATTTTATAGTTCCCTCACAGAGAATTAGGAATTCCACTAGCTGCAGGAAGCCAATGGAGCAGTGGGAAATTATCATGGATCGGGTTGAAATTACTGAATTTATGCAGGAAGAGGTAATGAGCTGTTGCATTTTTGAGTTCCTGTTGTTTGGCCAATAATAAAGCAATTGACACAATCCCCAGCTGAGAATTACACTGAGGAGAACGCCAAAATGTTTGAACTGTTCCATTGTACATTTCTCAATAAACAGCAACAGCACCACTTTATTTGAATGATTTATGAATTATATCTTTTTAAAGTTAACACATCAGTATCACAATTCCATGTTGTGAATGTTGTAGGCCGATGTGCTGTATTTACAGAAATTTCATTCTGTCTTGTGCACCCATAGATTTGTTAAAATAGCAATGTTTTGAAAATGGTATTTATGCTAGTTGGCACTAGGTGTTGAGTGCACATTGATATCTCTAATATGACCAATTGTATTCAAGGTGTTCGATAGCAAGTTGCCTAGTGATATTGTTGGATTCTGGGAGGTCTTTCCACCAATGACCATGTTTGGGAGTAGGGCAAAGAAAAACACGGTGAAAATATGAAAGTACGAGAAAACTTAGTCCTGTCGTGTGCAGGTATGTTCAGACTGCTCATAGATCCACCAGCAGCACACTCTGTCCTGTTTAAGCGTCATTATAACACAGAGTGACGGTACAGTCAGCCTTTCTCAGCTGTAGCTTTTTGCTAGTCTTTAGAAATACACTTGAGATCACTTTAATTTAATTCTCATTGCAATAAAGGTTTGAATCAGCTGCGTATTTTGTACCCTGCCAATTATCCTTCACCTCAAAGACAAAGTTCAAAATGCATGGGATTGGTGTTCAAATTCACTCCTGAAACAGCCTAAAATGACCAGAGAAAATTTTTCCCCAAGACTAAAATGGACAAAATTGGTGATGAGTTGCTTCCCCAACCGCTGGCTACTTGTCTCTTGGATTTGTGTCTGATAGGTTGATATCAGCATCAAACACAGAATAGAGGAAGACTGTGATCGGAGGAGCAGCAAGAAGGGGTGTGGCAGCAGTGAGCAAAGATGAATGGAAAGCCGCTGAGGCTGGAGGTAAGGAGACTGAGAAGAACAAGAGGTGAAGCTGGCAGGACTAGGGACCAGAAAGCAATTAAATGATCATCTGCCTCCAGTCAAATCTGATTTTGGATTCGATAATGTCTACAGCTCGCTAAATCTGGAGATTAATCCATGTGAAAGCAAGTTGTTCATATTGCATTTCTTTTGGATAGCCAGGGTATCCCTTCGGAGAGCTGAATACCTTTATTGAAATGGTTCCAGGCCACAATCGGAATTGTGAATCAGGTATGCTTTGGGATTATTAACTATTAATGGGTGGCATGGTGACTCAGTGGTTAGCACTGTTGCCTCATAACACCAAGGACCTGGGATTGATTCTAGCCTTAGGTAACTATCTGTGTGAAGTTTGCATATTCTCCCCATGTCTGCGTGGGTTTCCTCCCACAGTCCAAAGAGGTATAGGTTATGTGGATTGACCATGCTAAATTGCCCAAAATGTCGAAGGATGTACAGCCTAGGTGGGTTTTCCATGGGAAATGCAGGGTTATAGGGTCGGGGGTGGTCTGGGTGTGATTTTTGGAGAGTCAGTGTGGACTAGATGGGCCAAATGGCCTGCTTCCACACTATTGGAATTTAATGATTAACTATGGATAAATCATGTGTGAAGGATGCAAAACCCCATTAGACCCACTAAGATCTGTCACACCTTGCCAAAAGTTATTAATGGCTGTCAAGGAATGTCACTGTCAAAATCTATCAAGAAGTATACAGGCCTTTCAAGACCTGTCAAAAAGTTGCAGAACCTGTCAAGATCTGAAAAGACATATGAAGAAGATCTAAACCCGCCAAGATGTGTTTAGACATATCATAAAGTGTCAATACCTATCACAAAGCATTAGGATTTGTCAAGAGATGTCTACCTGTGAAGAATTGGCCTCAGCCAGAAACTATCAAAACCCATTAAGAGCTTTCAAGACCTGTCTACATTAGTCAACAAGTGTTAAGACTATTTCAGAAGCATCAAGGCCTGTTACGAGGTGTCTAGAAACATTAAGATATGATAAGAAGTGATCATGTGTGAAAAGTTGTCAAGACTCATAAAGACCCCAAAAACTGTCAAGATAGGTCAAGATCAATCAAGAAATGAAAGAAGTGTCAAGACATGTAAAAACATGTTGAATAATGTTAAGTGTCAAGAGTGTCTAGAAGAATCAAGAGGTGTCAAGAGGTATCGAGGAGAGCCACAATATGCCAAAATGTATCAAGAAAAATCAAGAAGAGTCAAGAGGTGTCAAAACCTGCCAAACATAATAAGAGGTGTACACTTGTCAATATATTTTAAGAAGTGAAGCAGCTGTCAAGACGGGTCGAAACTTTTCAAAAAGTGTTGATTTCAAAAGACATGTCATGAAGTGTCAGAACATGTGAGTTACAACAGCAGCCTATTTCAGATTGTTGGCTGGTCAGCAGTATGGTGCATCTGCGAGTAATGAAAGCTATACATATTAATACACATGGCCTTGCTCACAACAACACATACACACATTGTGCCTATTTCAACTCAACAAAATAGGTGACTGCCATCCCACTGGTTCATTTCTCACAGCAAGGACCTGACCAATCAGAGACAACTTGCTGGGTTTAAAATTTTAAACAAAGCCTGGCCGGTAATTATCAATCAACATTACATTCTGCATGCCTCTATCAATTACAGTCCACTTGCCAAACGATCAGCACTCTTCTCTCATACAGTGTATATGATGCCAAGGTGCCAGCGTTGGACTGAGTGGACAAGGTCAGAAGTCACACTACACCCAGCTGTAGTCCAACAGGTTGATTTGAAATCACAGGCTTCTGGAGCGCTGCTGCTTCTTTAGGTGAAGTCACTTCACCTGACAAAGGAGCTGCGCTCTGAAAGCTTGTGATTTCAAACAAACCTGTTGGACTATAACCTGGTGTCATGTGACTTCTGACTTCGTACAGTATAAACATTGGTTTTCTCTCGAATTGGTATTCATGCAAAATGTCCTGATGAGTTCAGGATGAAAATCTTCAACAAAGTCTATTTTTTTTTTCTGCACTACTTATATCACATTCTTTTATTTTAATTTTTGGAAACAATGCTGAAGCCCTAAGGTAGGATTTTCCATCCAGTCAACCTTGTGAACTGCCATTTTCCTCAGCTCTTCCTGGGTCACCCAATCCAGCTGCCCATCTCTGCATCAGAAATGTTCATTGCAGGTGGCCATTTTTAAAGATCGGTTTGATGGAGCTGGGTATTCTCCTGCCTGCTGCACCTAAATCAGGAACACAAATTGAGGCATTTGTGTGACTTTATTTCCATTCTATTTGAATAGATAATTGATATGATCATAAGACTACGTTACTTTCAATGTCATAAATTTGAACATTGAATTCTGGTGGGGCAAAATGGATCTGAATCTTAATTCAGTTCTGCAGCTAGATCAGTCTGACAGAGATCTTTGTTGTCTAGGTTCAAATGCCCATCCTTTAAAGAAAACAACATCAGCCTCCTACCTCCCTAAATCGAACACAACAATTTCAGAAAAATAACCAGCACAGTCCATCAACAAATATGCGTGAAGAAATCTCCAAAAGCTGGATAAAATGAACAAATTAATTCAAATTACTTTTGGCCCCGAGTGATGGTCAAATTATAAAATGTCATGCACAATGTTCACAACCGTGTTGTTTGTATGGTACAATCTGACCCAATTCCAACAAGGACTGAATAAATTCAAGCAAATCCAGTTCAGACAAGTTAACTAATCCCTTCTGACTTAGTGCTGTTTGGATTAAAGATGAGAGAAAATGCATTTCAGTGTTATGGAATGCTGATGCCATGCACTGTATCCAGCTAATTTGAATGACTTCCCCTCTTAACCCTTTGTTACAAGTCTCTGTTGCTTTTATTTTAATACTTTTCTGTTTGTCCTTCAGGTCAATCATGTTTATTTAAAATTCTATTCCTACAGATATGTACTCATTTGTATGTTTAGAGCAACCAGTATATCTTTCAGCAACGCCTAATATTGTAGTTAACCCTCAACCAAGTGCCATCGTTTCATGTGTATATATTTTGTTTGGTAGCAAGCAACTAATTAACATTCTGCCAGTTGGAATGATTTCCATGAGGGATTCAGAGAGAAATTGGCTTCCTTTTGTATTTGAGCATAATTGGAGATAAATTAAAAATGCACATTTCCTTTTAAATTAGAAATTTGAAAACTGTGGTGCACTGTGGGATTCTGTTATTTGCAACAGATCTTAGACAAACACAAGGAGTGTCGGCAGGCAGAAAGAAACAGCAGAGAACTTTGTGCAAAACTGGATTGTCTTTGCCTCTAAATATAATGCAAGGAGTGAAGTGAAGAAACTCCTCATCAATAACTATGGCTTTAATATAAGCCAAAATAGGATCCAATTTTGCCTTCCTGTGCACTTTTCCACCAAATTTATGAACAGGAACAATTTCTACTTACAAGTAATTCTAGGGCACTATCATAAATTTAGTTATGTCATGTTTGAATTTGGATGCAGTCAAAACAAGTTGGATATAGATGCACTTAAATCGAGGAGAAATCTATTTCTGACAAAAGTCTTATTTTTGCTGCATCTCTGAACTTTCTTTCTGCATTATTACAATACAATGATAAAATCTCACTGTGCAGTTTACTGAAAATCAGCCTTAGTGGGCAATGTGAGAGAGTGTGGAAAGGAGTGATGATGCACTATGACTCGGTGTGGGATGGGGTAATTGGATCATCTGCTCATTGTCACTGCTGAGTGGCCATTTTCAGGTGTGGACTTTATTTGCCTGCAGCAATTGGCATTCAGAGCAGTGGTGATCACCAATTTTGGAGAGGTGGGAGACTGATCAGTTCTGAGGGAAAGTCTCGATAAGGTGAGGTGAGGTTGATGGTAAATGCAATGCATAGAAGTTGGCAGTAGGTTAGTGTATTTTTGTAGGGTTTGAAGGAGCAGCATTCTCCTGGTCTCATTAAGAAGTAAAAAGTTCAAAATATTCTAAAGACATTTTTGTTTTTGAACGGTCTCTTCCAGTGGTTGAGCAGGCCAACACCTCTGAAGATAGACAGTATAAATATATACCTCAAAATTGCCATGAGGGTCATATCGAGGATGGAAACAGGGAGGTGCATGGATTGGTCTTTTCAAAGCAATACCAAAGATGACCAAAGCAATACCAAAACCAACATGATCAGCCTAGAAAATGACCCAATTCCATTCATAGGTCACCATCATCATATATTTTTGAATAAATCTGTTCAGAGATATGGCACACACCTCTGGAGCAGGAAGGTCTTGAACACTGGTTTCCTGCACCATAGATGGGGACACTGCCACTGCACAAAAGAACCTACAACATTAGCACCTTATTATGCTGGGAAGAGGTCATCACACCAGGCCCCATTTTCATCCAGGACTTCCAAACTGCAAAACCCCTTTTCTCAAGAATTCCAGGGGTACTATTTAAGATAATGGGAAATAGTTCTGGTGAAGAGCTGCATCTAAGCATCATACTGTACTTCCAGATTGTGTTACACCTTGAATGGGGCAGAAGTGTCATGAGACAATAAATTATGGTAAAGCATCAAAAAGGAGATACTGGGAGAGGTCTTCAAAAGATTAGCCAAAGAGGTGGGTTTTAAGGATGGTCTTAAATGAGGAGAAACTGGTGCAGACTAAATATGTTTAGGGAGAAATCTTAGGGTGTTGATGACTGAAGGCATGACTGCAAGAGGCATAAAGAAAGTGGGAGATGCACACTAGGCCAGAGACAGAATCAAAGGCTGAATCATAACAATTTTTGGCTAAGTGTTATTCTTGTTGAGCTTCATTTGAGGCTTCTCTCCGTAAGGCCTAGTGAGCTGGCTTGCTCTATTGCCCCAAATTCGCCTCATTAATGACTTACCTCATCCCCTATGGCACCCCTTATGTCTGATACTGGCATGATTCCCCCACTCACCATAGTTGGAGCAACTTGTTATTGGCTCAGTATTCTGGAATGCACTGGCAACCCTGGCTGACAGTGCCATTTTTAAAGCACCACTGTGCACCCGGACAAGAGCTGGATAGGGAGAAACTGGCACCATGGTTTGCTGACAGGGAGCTCAATGTCCTGGTGAACATGCAGGTGCAGAGCGGGGATGTTCTTTTCCCTTAGGACTATCGCACTAGCACTTGCTAACCTGGACTGAGGTCGCTACCCAGATAGGGCGGTCTCAGCAATCCAGTGCAACGGCCTTCCATTGTGCCTGGCAATGACTCTTTCTGCTCTGTCAGGATAAGTGTCCCACCTCTCCCTCTGCTATCCCACGCTCAATTTATCTCTGTGCTTCACACACCTCCCACCATGGCCACAACATCTCACTTTCACATGCAATATCTTTCTGCATTTACCTTCACGCATGCCAATTCCCCTGACCCCTAACCTTGCACGCCCTCTGTGCTGCCTACTGACTATCTTGGGACACCTCAACACCTTGCCCACCAGCTACACCAACACTAATGGGTGCCAGACTTTTTCATCTCACTCTATCTTTGCATTCCAGGGGAAAAACCCATAATAGCCCCAGCATGGGTGGTGGGGTGCCTGACATCCATCTCCTCACCCCGTATGAGCTGAAGATCCTGGAACAGGCTGGAGAATACTGGGACTACTCTAATGGAGATGCCTAAACATCCATGTCTACCAACTAAGTAAGAAGCCACACTCCTTACTTTGCATCCCTCATCTGAATCTCACTGTTAATGTAGATTGCACTTGCTACAAGTAATAACCCTTGGTCATGGCATCTTCTCTTTTTTACGTCTTGCAGGTACCAGCAGCATGTCCATGGTCTCAGCGGTAAGAGGCTGTTCCTGCCTGACATCTCTTCTAGCACCTCTGAGGAGGAAGCTTCAGATCCCTCAGAGGATGTACACAGCAAAGCTGCTCTTGCACACCGCCCCCTCCATGAGCTCAAATACTCAGGCACCTCCAGAGGGCAGGATATTTTTGTGACATTAGAGTCGGGAGCACCTATTGGTGAGCACTTCACTGCCACATCTCAGCAGCTGGTGGAAGAAGAAATGCACTGGCATTCACTGCACTGGCACTTGGAGAACTGCCACCGACTCGGTACATGTTCAGCCCCAGGCAGCACAGAGGCCTCATGGTGTTGACCATTCTAGACTTTGTACAAGTGCACAGGAGCAGCTGTCTGTGGAGGGCAATGGCCAATATGGCTGCAGGAATGCAGCAACATCACAGGGACCTTGCTGCTTCAGGCTTGCAATAGCCTGGCTATCTCCACAGACAGGCTGATAACTGCCATCGAGACCCAGGTCCAGCATACTCAGAGCCTGCCAGATATGGAAATGGTACCGCACTTCATTGCTCTAGCCACTGATGCACACCGACGGCAAGATGACAGGGGGACAGGGGAACTAGGCCTTGTTCCAGCTGGCTCTTCATCAGAAGGAGACAGGGATGTGTCAGGAGACACCCAGTCAGAGGAGGAATCACAGACAGGTTCCCCACCTCCGGCTCCCAGGACACTCCAGAAATGCCAAGACCCTCCAACTGGACCTCTGGCAAGGTCACATGCAGGATGTCTGGGTTTTCTAGACACATATACGACTGGGGTCAGCTGACCGAACCCTCCAAAGCCAAGGGCTCCACTGTAAGGCTGGTTCTCAGCACTTCAGCAGGGACTACACTCAGGCATTGTTAGGGCCAAAGAAAGAACACCTTTTGAGGGGAGGCGATGGCCTTGTGGTATTATTGCTGGAATATTAACACAGAAACCCAGATAATGTTCTGAGGACTCGGGTGAGAATCCTGCCATGGCAGATGGTGGAATTTGAATTCAATAAAATATCTGGAATTAAGAACCTAATGATGACTATGAATCCATTGCTGATTGTTGGAAAAAACCCATCTGGTTCACTAATGTCCTTTTGGGAAGGAAACTGTCATCCTTACCTGGTCTGGCCTACGTGTGACTTCAATCCCACAGCAATGTGACTGACTCTGAATTGCCCTCTGGGCAATTAGGGATGGGCAATAAATGCTGCCTGGCCAGCGATGCCCTCATCCCGTGATTGAATAAAAACAAATGGTGGCACAGGTGACACTTGATTGTAAATAACGTCTAATGGTTGTAAATATAAACGTTCACTTCTGATTATTATACTTTGTGGGAGTCTCTGTGCAGTCACAAATGCAACTTTGAAGGTACTGAGGCCACGGGTCCTTATCCTTGGATGATGTTCCATGGACCAGGATGTGGAATCAGCAGCTGCTGCAGGGTGAGGAGGCAATGGCTGATGTGCAGGGGACTGGGCCATCGGCAGCTTGGTGCCATGCTTTCAGTGGCACAAGTCAGTGTCATTGCATCACAGGCATCAGTGGGGTTCAGCTGTAATCATGCATGAAATGGTCAGGAACACATGGGTTGAGGAGTTGGCCTGCACTCGGTAGGTTGATGCTCGAAGGAATGCTAAGCTTGCAAGTGCGTTTCACCTTCATTGTGTGGGTTTGCCCTTTCAAGGGCCCCACGTGCCCATAACTTGCAGATGCCCCTTCCTCACAAATGGCAGTGTTTACTATGCCCATTCTGGCTATGCGTACAGCCATTCTCATTTCCATACCACACTTGTTATATACAGCAATGTGGAAGGCAACAGTAGCATTGGCACCCTGATAATCCCCTGCTGCTTTGATGTTTATTGTATAGAACCCCAGGACGGATCTTGGCTCACCCCTTGAGTAACTTAGCCAAACAGCTCTGAACAATATGACCGACCACTGACTGATATCTATAAGCGCACCCCCCCCCCCCAACTACCCCCACCAACACCATCAAATGCGTTCTGGTAACTCCCCAGACAGGTCTCTCAACTTACAGGGTTGAACATTACCCACTCCGTGAACAGAAGAGGTAGGGACTCCCTGGCCGTCAGCACCCTGACTGGACCTTGAACTGTGGCCAATGATATCAGAGGTGGCCTTTAACTTATTGTATTTGGCCCCCAGATTGGTGGGTGCCTCCTGGATATCAGTGAGGGCTACTGCCCTAAGACTTCGAGAAATGGCTGTTCGCTCTAAATGCAGTCAGTGTTGTGATGTATGCGGCCATCACATGGTGTAGGTGTAAGATTGATGTGGTACTGTACTGTACAACAACATGTTCATCCCCTTAGAATCATAGAATATTACAGTCCCTCGACTGCTGACCGGTAACAATCATGAAAGCAGCATGGCTTCATGTCAGGGTTAAACAGAAAGGCAATGTGACAGGACTATGAGCCTTCAAGGCCTGGCTGAGGGGGCAAAATGTACCGATGCAAGGCGAGGCAAGGTAGGGGTGCTGCAAGCATCCAGGTACATGCTATGTGAATGAGTGGTAACAAAGCAAGTGAGCATCCCCTGTTTGCTCCCTGGTCCAATCCATGTGTCTGGTGTCTGTTGCTAGGCAGTGTCCTGGCAGCAGTATTTCTACAACGGTTGCAGGTTTGCTCTGAAATGCAGCACTGAAGTGCAGCAACATTGTGCATGCACATTGGACAGCAGGAACAGGCACCTGGCACATAGTTCGGATCAGGGAGCATCTCAGGGCTGGCAAGGCTAACATTTATTGCCCATCCCTAATTGCCCTGGAGAAGGTGGTGGTGAGCTGCCTTCTTACACAGTCCTTGGAGAGTAGGGCCACCTGCAGTGTTTTAGAAATGGGGTTTCAGGATTACCAGTTTTGCCTTTTTCCTGTGAACAAGTGAAAACAGAATATCCTACAAGTGGGGCCGCATCCCCTCCCAAAAAGAACTGGTGGTTTGACAGCCAAGCTATATGTCACACAGGTTGAATGTATGAGTACAGTCTTCTGTGTTTCAGCTTCCAAGAACAGAAAAGGGGAGTACACTTCCTTGCCAGAAAAGGAGAGGGGATAAAGGCTGGCACTTTATCTTGGGTTAACAACTGTTTTGGAATGTAACTAAGTACCCTTCATGCATCTCTTGGGATGTTAGGTTCAGATATAATGTCAACTGTCTTCATGACCATTGAAATTCAGGAAGTTGTTTCTGGGGTAGCCATCATAAATTGGCACAGCAAATGCATACTTAACTTGGGAGCAATTCAACTAGCAAACCCACATCATATCGTTTAAAATCAAAAGAATAGATCAAATTTGTCAGCATTAAATTGGTCTAGAGAAGGTTGCTCTATCGTAACTCATCACATACAAAATAAAATCAGATACCAAATGAAAACTGGCCTCTTATCAGATCAGGGTTGTCAATGTGCAGGTCGAGACTTCTATATAGGGAATTCAACACAACTGTTCATTAAAACCTAGTTATAAACTGAGTCAGAGCAAAACAATTTCACATGGTGATAAAGTAAAAATGTAACAAATCATTGTGAATATAAATGCAAAATATTCAATGTCCTGAGGAAACCTCAGTATAGAAAGTAATTTCTTTTTGGGGATAAACAATGAGATCCAAGTCTATTCTCTTGTAAAGATGCAATAGTGACGTTTTGCCCAGATTTTGGGATAGGGGCAGATTTGCTTTGCTGTGTACTTTAGCGCTGGCATTATTGAAAATAACATGCATTAAGCAAAGTGAAAGTTGACATTTTCCCTTTCTCAATGACAAATCTGGGTAAATAATGCTTATTTGGATAGGTGAGGAAGACGAAAATTTATAACTCAACTGATACTTCATTACATGCATTATTAATTCCTCATAAGTTCTGGAAAATGATACAGCCCACTATCTAGCTTTGACTTAAACCACACATCCTGCCTGCTGCATCCATTATTCATAGCCAGATGTCCATGCTACAAAATTTGTGATGTCAAGAGAAGTAGCTCTTACTAGAGTTGAAATTACGAAGAAACCTCTGTCAGGATTAGATAACGAACTAACAACATCAAGAGATTTGAAGTGAAGTTTATTCAGAATCCAATTGCTTCTGTTCATTGTAACAAAATACATGCGATTTTACACTGATTAAGATTTATTGTTTTCTTTAAAAATAAATGATCTTGGTTTCAGAAGAGTTAATGAGTTTTTGGACCAGGTGTTGACTGCACAAAGGCAGGAGGAATCTTTCCGGCTGACCTAAATATGCCAACACTGGCACTAGGGAGCCAAAACAACCCACTGCTGCTGGAAACCATTGACTTGAAAAATGAACAGATTGGCCTTATGGAGTCTATAGAGGCAGAGATAATGCAAAAGCAAACAGAGTGATGGTAAATGACTAATTCGCACTTTTCTTAGATCAAGAAGTGAGTACCCACCATATAACAGACCCAATCCCTAAAGAGGCATTCGGGTTAGCAAACATTTGACCTCTCATCATTCTGGAGCAGTTCAGCTGTTGGTGGCCATGGCAGGCCCTCCCTAACAGAGCCATTCACATTTATGTGATTTACGTAGTTTAGTGAAATGCCCTGAGATTCATTATGGGAGCATTATTTAACAAATATTGATACTAAATTACAAGAGGTGCTTGGATAGCCATCCAAAAGCCTAGCCAAAGAATTGAGTTTAACAGAGTACGTTCAAAAGAGAAGAGTGAGCTCAAGATGTGGAAAAGTTTAGGGATGGAATTCCAGAGCCAAGGCTCTGAGTAGCTGCAGGTATGGCTGCCAATTTTCTTCTTATTCATTCATGGGCATCACTGGCTAGGCCAGCATTTATTGCCGGAGGACAGTTACAAGTCAACCACAAAGCTGTGCAGGCCAGACCACATATCGATCAGCAGATTTCCTTCCCCAAAGGAAATTAGTGAACCCAATGTGTCTTTATAACAATCGACATTGATTACACAGTCATTCCTGATATTCCAGATTAATACTGAGTACTGAATTACTGAACCATAGCCTCAGGTTCTGGATTACTAGTCCAGTATTAGAATCACTACACCATCACTGCCCTATGGTGGAATAATGGGTGGGGCTGGAGGAAGTTACAAAAATAATGGTTCAGAGGACCCAGGACAGATTTGAAATCAAGTTGATAAGTTTCAAACCGACACATTGCCAGATATGAGCTGGGGAGCACAGTTGTAATTAGTTAATAAATTTGGTGCAAATATGATATAGGCAACGAGGTTATGGGTGAGTTTGAGTTGATAGAGGTACGTGGGAAGCTAACCAGGTAATCATTAGAATATTCCAGCCTAAAGATAACAGAGTCATGGAAGAAGAATTCAGAGGAGCTGAGCTCACCTTAATTTATTCTGTTTTGCTGATACCTCTGATGTACACTCAAGAACTTTACAAAATGAGTCAAAACCTTTCAAAGATTTTGCTTCTTTTAGTAGAACACAAATACCAGAACTTGCCTAGTCTCTCTTGCATGTTAGATGAAATCATTCACAATTGTTAACAATTTACAGCTTAAGGACTGACTAAGCAAATATACTGGACTGATCTACTTCTACAAAGCAATTCTTTTAACCAAACATTCAAAAATACCACTGTAGATTTAGATTAATATTTCTTTAGATTCAATCATTACAATAGAAAGAAACCTCAGAGCCACATTGACATCTGAATCCATATTCGTCGGGTGTAAGCTTCAATTTATTGCAATCATTGAAAAATTAGGAATTCAATGAAACAGGCATTGGACAAAAGGTACACCAATAATAGAGTGAGTGTGTGAGTGTGAGAGTGCGTGTGTCTGTGCATGTGTGTATTTGAGAGAGAGGGAAATGGTGATGATAGCAATTAGAAGAATTTATTTAACTGTGCAGTATCACAAAACCATTTACTTATTTGGAAAAAGTTAGGCACTTGATCAAACACGTGAACCACAGGCCATTTATAACTTTTCTTTCACAGGTTAAGCTTTCCACATTTACTGTCCTCATAATAATGTTTCATTTTATTGACAGGCTAAACCATCAACAATCAAGTCTGTATAATGCACCTTGGTAACGCCTTAAGGCTTCTCCAACAGCCCTTACTCATTTAAAGATTCAATTTGAAGACGAGAAAATTGATTTTATCAGATTCGGTCAAAAAGCAAGAAAGTTCATTTTTTATTGCCACTGACAATCTGATATAATACATCGGAGCAAGGATAAAACGAGTGACAGCTAACGCTCTGTTAGCTTAACTTCATTTTTTTGTTGTTATTGTTGGATTGAAAAACAACTGAAGGCACAAACTGTTTGGGCCCAAAATTGCTGAGTCATGGCTGTGACAGGCAGTACTATTTGTGATCTGCTTAAGTGCGAGATAATGGAACATTTTCTGTACTGATACCAGGACCCAATCAGACATACCTGGCTGTTTGTAAGGTGAATGAGCTTCATTAGTACTAAATCACTGGTAAAATTTGCTTTTATGAATTGAGGCAATTTTTATAATCATGTTAGTAATTCCAACCTGAAAGTCACTGACAGTGTTTAGATTTACCAGGATGCTGCCTGGGCTGGAGGGCAGGTCTTATGAGGAAAGGTTGAAGGAGCTAGGGCTTTTTTCATTGGAGCGAAGAAGGATGAGAGGTGACTTGATAGAGGTTTACAAGATGATGAGAGGTATAGATAGAGTGGATAGTCAGAGACTTATTCCCAGGGCGGAAATGACTATTACAAGGGGGCATAATTTTAAGGTGATTGGAGGAAGGTATAGGGGAGATGGGAGAGGTAGGTTCTTCACACAGAGAGTGATGGGTGTGTGGAATGCACTGCCGGCAGTGGTGGTGGAGTCAGATACTTTAGAGACTTTTAAGAGATTCTTGGAAAGGCACATGGAGGATAATAAAATGTAGGGTATGCAGGGTAGATTGATCTTAGTAGGATAATAGGTTAGCACAACATCGTGGGCCGAAGGGCCTGTACTGTGCTGTACTGCTTTATGTTCTGTGTTCTAATGTTGAATGGCATCAAGGTCCACATTCTATGATATGAAACAGATATCAAACAGCATTTCTTAAATTTCACCAAACATACACTGATGTGTCCACACAGAAATCAGTGATCACTGTCAAGACCTGACCCCCAGCATTGGAATGCAGGCAGAAGGACACCCATAGGGTTTCAGCAGCAGATAATATCTTATATTACAGTCAGTAGCTTGCCAGCACTTGCCACAGGACAAGTGATACACGAAGCTTACGAGAGCATGTAGGCCCCTGCGAAGAACAGAGAGTTCCCGGCATGCAGACAGATCCACTCAAGTCTGCAAAGTGCGGAGGAAGGTGACCAGAGGCATCCCAAACAATATCCAATAGCATCCCTTGTTACATGTCATACAAAATGTTGTCTAAAGGATGTGACTTGTGAATAGTACAAAAGTTCTATGACAACACTATGGCTTTAAGAGGTATATTTTGTCCTGGTATTGTTATGAAGAGAGATTGATGTAAAGGTACAGAGCGGTCTGTTCCAGCCCAATAAAGTAAAGAGCTTGTGAGGCCTTGGCATATTCTTAAAGTTGGAACGACAGAAGCAGCATGAAAGGGTGGAATCAAGCTCCCACAGAAGTAGGGTTTTAGTTTAGCTTTCAGTAGTTATTGGGGTTTTGAAGCTGCCATACATTCTCACTTCTATACCAAACGCTTCAGTTCTCTCTCTCTCTGCCAGAATTTTCTCTCCTCCTGGACTGGAGAAACATTGCATGTGAGACAATCCATTTTATTGAATTTGCCTTTGCCAACGGTGTGTTTATGGGATGTCACTACATTAGATCAGTTGCTGGTTAGTAGTTAAATGATCTATTATTCTGTTAAGTTTTCTAACAGAGTTAAAGGTAGACCAATTCCTCCTTCCTTTGGGAGATAGTAGGAACTGCAGATGCTGGAGAATCTGAGATAAGAAGGTGTAGAGCTGGATGAACACAGCAGGCCAAGCAGCATCAGAGGAGCAGGAAGGCTGACGTTTCGGGCCTAGGCCTGCTGTGTTCACCTAGCTCTACACCTTGTTACCTCCTTCCTTTGTCTGTATTTTAACTGTAGAGTAAGAATTAAGTGTGTTTTCCTTAAAGTTGAGTAGTATAGCCAATCAATTTACATCTGGAAAACAGCACCTTGGACTTGCCTTTAAATGAGAAAATGTTAGAGTCTGGGCTGTCTCTTTGATATATTTGAAAGGCGTTTGGTCTGGTCCAATACAGTTTAAGAAAAAAGCACATCAGCATGTGGAAAATATCTAACAAGGCTGTGACTCATCAGGTTACATCTATCCCAGACAGATAAAATCTCACATTAATAAAAGCAAAAGATTCTCATAAATATTACTATCACGAGTTCTTAGCATAATGTTAAGCAAAAATGTTATTGGGTTGTATTTATGACTTATGTCCCAAGCTAACTGATCTCAACAAGAGCAGTGGGGGTACATTATACTAAGCTAAGGACAGAGATGTTAAGCCAAATATCCTCTTTGCTTTCCATTGGAAGGTGAACTGATGAGGATGAGAAGGGTAAACAGAGGAAGACCCAGCTGTGATGATCACCCCTGTTGAACAGTCTCTTGGCGTTCACTGCCTGACGTATTCAGCTGTTTAAAGTGAAGGATCGGAAATCTAATGGCACTTTAGCATCAATAACAGCCTACAAGACAACAGGCATGGGAACTGGAACCCCCTTCAATCCACTGAAAACAAATCATTCAGGCTTCAATTATTTGTGAAAAATTCTTTCAATTCATAACTGGGCATTTAATGTGAGGAAGCACGGAGTGCAAGTGCTCTCTTGAGCATTTTCAACTTGTGTAGTGAAAATGAATACTGATCAATTCACTGACCATTTGTCATCTACTCATTGTCACTGACCCACTGATTTGAATCTAGCGATTTTTTAAAAGAAATGTATCACTGCTGCTCCGTTCCAGTTTTGAACCCCTCACAAAATGGGGGATTACTAATATCCTGGAAACGGTTCAGAAGTGGGAGACTGGAACAATTCCCTAGTGTAATACCTCTTTGTTATTACAATTGAATTCCGTAAAAAATGCATTAGCCTCAGTCCTAATGGATAAGATGTTTGAGTTAGTTGGGTCAACGGAGGACAAGTGGACATATGTATGAGCCAGGAAAGCACCGATCTAGGTTCGCTAAAGGACATAGTTCTTATCACAGAGCATGCAAACAAGGAACAAGAAGAGACCACTCGGCCCTCTGTGCTGGCTCTGTCATTTAATAAGATCATGGCTGACCTGATTTTAATCTCAATTCTACATTCCTGCATACCCCCAATAATCTTTCATCAGAGTCACTGACTTCTGGAATAAACTGCTGAAATGTGCCTAAGTGTGACGTTAAAATATGTTCTAAGATTTGCTGATATTAGCTGTGGTAATGACTTGACAAATCTTGGAACACGTTAATACGCACTTTGGAAACCGGAGATGCCAAGTGAATGGCTTGGAGGTATTACGCACAAAAGAAGTCAGACAAAGTCTAAAATCAGGCTCAAAACTCTCATGGAAGGTCAGGAGCGAGACCGTGAAAGGGAGTAGCCTGTTGGAAGCAGATTGGTCCGAGTCAGATTAGAAAAAATTGGCCTGTGGTTATCCTAGTCTGACTAACTAGGGGATAACTGTCCCTTTTATATCACTGTTCATACATTCCAAGTTTTAAGCATTTTGGCATTAAACCTGTTGAATTGGTAATGAAATTGTATCCCTAGTGACTCACAACCTGTTAGAAGTTACAATAAATACAAAAGGGAGTTGGAGACTTCCTGCCAATTGGAAGGTTGAAGGAGTCTAAAGGATGCAGGAGAGTGAACTGAATTTTGGTTTTTGCCTTGACTAACATATCCTGAATCACTGCGGTGGGCTTTCACACAGTTCACCTCTGCACCCAACAGATGCAATAGCTGCCTCCTCACTGTTTCCAGGGGCAGAGGGCCTGGCTCGGGTTAGCATCCTGGTCCCCCACTGGAATAAGAATACAAACATCCGCGACACTACCTCTTTAGTCACATTGGCAGAATGGGCAATTCTGGGGCTTCACTGCCCTGAAGGTGGTGAGGCATGAGTTACTAACCCATGCAGTTGTTGTGGCTGCTGTCACCTTCCTCAAAGCCTTTGCAACCCTCATTAGAGTTGGATGGTAGGGCTATTTAAATCCAGGTTCAGTGATATACACAGTTCCATACTGCCTAAGTTGGCAAATGGGGTCCTGATGGGCAAGGTGCTATTTTCTCTCAAGCTCACCCTAGGTCTCACATAGCCAGCCTGGGCTACTGTCATTTTGGGACCTCCAGAAACTGCAAAGTGATACAATCTCCCTGCCCAGACTGTCTGAAACCTTGCAGGCTGCCCCTTCTCCCAAAACCCAGGGATGCCTTTCTTACCCAAGACCACCTAGACGAATTTCAATAAGCACGGCCCTCAAAATGGATGAGGTATTCTATTGAACGTATCAGCTGGGAGGCAGTTGGTTGGCTGCTAAAGTTGGGTCAAATGAAAACTAGCATCTCCCGAAACATTTCTAAAACATAGCAACACAGACTCCACAACTTCCTGGATCATTGAAAATTACCAGAAATTTCATGTAATGATGCTGATTTCCGATTTCCTGAGAACTTCCAAAAGTGTTATTTAAAAACACCTCTATCAGTGAAAACACTCAAGGTCAGAGAAAAATAACAAACATGCCATCTTCCTTCTTAGAGTCCCTCTATCGTATTGACATTAAGAAAAATAAGAACTGAAGCCATCAAACTATTATTTATACACATTAAGCGCAGCATGACTAAGAAAATACAATTATGAAATTTTTTCTTCTGAATGTAACATATTCTGATGCCATTAAAAAGCATTCATAGATACCAAACAAATAGCAGGGGGTCTCAGTAGAAACAAAAAAACAATATAAAACATCAGATCCTGATACATCTGAAGATTTGAGTGTAACCATACACCCATTTAGGTGCAAGTGCAGGAAACCCACATTCTCTTGTCCTTTGCATGTGTGTAGTTCTGCTTATGGCTCACTAATGTCCTTTAGAGAAGGAATCTGTCATCCTTACCTGGTCAGGCCTACATGTGGCTCCAGACCCACAGCAATGTGGTTGACCCTTAACTGCCCTTTGGGTAATTATGGATGGGCAATGAATTTTGGTCTAGCCAGCGATGCCCTCATCTCATGAATGAAAAAAAGAGAAATGATCCAAATTGAGCTTTGATGGATATAACATGGATGTTGTGCAAATCATTGAGGAAATGTACATGGGTGATTTTACAATGTAAAACCGGCATAAATTAGCGATAGCAAATTTTCTCAGGAAAAGACAGGATCAACTCATGCCCTTCTGACATGGAAAATTCCAGAAATCTTCATGCCAACATGTCATCTGATGAACACCCTAAATTTACACAATCAGATAAGAATTTCTCCAGCATTCTCAGTGTTTGTTTCGGGTATGCACCCTGCTTGTTAATCATTTCTTATTCTAAAGTTGTGTGAAATAATCCTGAAAACAGGTTATAGTAAGAAGGATGAGGGATCCCTCAATATATTTGTATATATTACGCCATTAAGCTCGCTTCAACGTGAGAAGTAGGAGCAAGAATTGGCCATTCTGCCCCTTGGGCCTGGCCCACCTTTCAACAAGATCATGGCTGATCTGCCCTAGGCCTCAACTCCTCTTTCATGCCAGCTCCTAAAAGTCCTCAATGTCCTGACATTTCAAAACCTATCTACCTCCTCTTTGAATACTTTCAGTGATTTAGCCTCCACACACTCTCCAGGACAGAGAATTCCAGCCTTTCACCACTCTCTGGGAAAAGAAATTAATTTGCATTTCATTTTAAAAGCACAGTCCCTTTATCCTGTAACTATGTCTCCTGGTTTGAGATTTCCCCACTAGTGGTAACATTTTCTCAACATCAACATCTTAACAACAAATATCTTGGTTCAATAACCTCACCTCATGCTTTCCTCTCAATGTAGAGCAAATCTTGGGGACAGAGTCTCAAATCACTTATATATTGAACAGAGAACTACCTCCTGTTCCTCTGGGAAATTATATTGTCATATCAAGAAATGCACAGTAAATCCTGTTTACAGTAAAGGCAAACAATGTCATATTACTTTCTAAGTTCTGTTTAAACCTGGAAAAAATTACAATTGCCACTTAATCTGCAAAGGACTTTTCTTTGCAGGAATTTTCACTGCCTCGAATAACAACTGGAGGATTAATAAAGTATGAGCGCAAAATTCTCTTGCCACTTCAATGATTATAAATGTGATTATAAATCTACATTTGAAAACACACTACACAGTCCCAAGATAAAGAAAGAGCATTAGAATCCCTACATATTTGAAACATCAATTTATTTAAGTAAAGTTGATTATAGCTTTGAGTTACCTATTGTCCCATCAAACTTCTCAGCATGATGCTTCCGTGAATGTCAGATTCACAAACTTCCTACTATGACTCAGTTGTTGCTCTTTTCTATTCACTGCTTAGCTCTACCCTATCATCAAACAGTGAAGACAATGAGCAAGAATTGGCAGTTGCACTTTTTTTTAACATCAATGCCACCCTAGGAGTTAATAGATAGGAGGCAGACATGAACAGGACAGGAATGATCATCAGTACCATTATACTTTAGAGAGACAAGTCTGTGATAGATCTTCTAAAGATTTTCTGAGTGTTGAGAGGTGATTGAAGAGCAGCCTGCTACAACAATGGTACAATTTTAGAGCTGTGGCCCTAGTTGTGTCATTCATAAATGGAAAGAAAATGCCTTCAAATGCTGGAAAATTGAAATAAAACACACAGCAGGGTTGTCAGAGTTCAAAAAGAGAAAATTGCAGTGTGGCCTTTGCAGCGTGGACTCTTCATCAAGTATGTTCTGGCTAAGGTCTAAATGTTAACTTTTCTTTTTATCACTTCTCAGAAAATGTTGAACATGCTGGGTGCTGCCAGAATTTTTTGTTTCGTATAATCTGGAAGAACGTTTCCTTTTTTGTTCATTTTTCCACATCTGTGGCCAGCTGCCTGTTTTATTTATCATTTACTTTGGTTGTACTGTGTACACCTTTGCAATGATATGTCACGATCAGTGATGATCATGGATCATAATCCTGGATCTATGGACGTTTTGAACTTTTAATCCCAAAATGTGTCCTTTTCAAAGAAGACTGCTACATCCAAACAGACATTTGTGGATGATGCAAACATAGTGGCTGTCAGGACAGAGGTTCCCTGGAACGTTGCACTGACAAAGTATCAAAAAAACTTCAAAGAGGTGCACTTAAAAAGGGAGACTCTCACAATAAACAAAACGATTCAACTAATCTGTGAAACCAAGTATCCTAAAAATGACTGCTCAACTCTCAACCTTCACTACCTACAGCTCACAAACAACTCAGATACTGAACCCTTTATCATTTAACTTTTACCTTTTTCTGGGCTCACTTCACTTTACTAACCGGTGTGTAGGTGTGTTGTGTTATTACATCTACTTGTGCTTATGAACTAATAAATTCACTGATAAATTAACTTGACAAAACCTGGTTAAATTGGCTCCTTTTAAAAAACAAGTTCATTGGGTCTAAGAGCAAAGCATCCCCAAGGAGGGAGAGATAACAAGGTGTAGAGCTGGATGAATACAGCAGGCCAAGCAGCATCAGAGGAGCAGGAAAGCTCGGGTTTGGGTCTGGACCCTTCTTCAGAAATGGGGGAGGGGAAGGGGATTCTGAAATAAATAGAGAGAGGGGGGGAGGCGGATGGAAGATGGATAAAGGAGCAGATAGGTGGTGAGGAGACAGACAGGTCAAGGGGGCGGGGATGGAGCCAGTAAAGGTGAGTGTAGGTGGGGAGTTAGGGTGGGGGTTGGTCAGTCTAGGGAAGATGGACAGGTCAAGGAGGCGGGGATGAGGCTGGTAGGTAGGAGGTGGGGGTGGGGTTGAGGTGGGAGGAATGGATAGGTGGGAGAAAGGACGGACAGGTTAGGGAGGCGGGGACGAGCCAGGCTGGTTTTGGGATGCGATTGGGGGGAGGGGGGATTTTGAAGCTTGTGAAGTCCATATTGATACCATTGGGCTGCAGGGTTCCCAAGCGAAATACAAGTTGCTGTTCCTGCAACCTTCGGGTGGCATCGTTGTGGCACTGGAGGAGAAACAGGATGGACATGTCGTCCAAGGAGTGGGAGGGGGAGTTGAAGTGGTTCGCGACTGGGAGGTGCAGTTGTTTGTCACAAACCGAGCATAGGTGTTCCACAAAGCGGTCTCCAAGCCTCCACTTGGTTTCCCCGATATAGAAGAGGCCACATCAGGAACAGCGGATACAGTACCACATTAGCAGATGTGCAGGTGAACATCTGTTTGATATGGAAGGTTTTCTTGGGGCCTGGGATGGGGATGAGGGGGGAGGTGTAGGGGCAGGTGTAACACTTCCTGCTGTTGCAGGGAAAAGTGCCGGGTGTGGTGGGGCTGGAGGGGAGTGTGGAGCAGACAAGGGAGTCACGGAGAGAGTGGTCCCTCCGGAAAGCAGATAAGGGTGGGGAGGGAAAAATGTCTTTGGTAGTGGGGTCAGATTGCAGATGGCGGAAGTGCCAGAGGATGATGCGTTGGATTCGGAGGTTGGTGGGGTGATACGTGAGGATGAGGGAGATTCTGTTTTGGTTGTTACTGCAGGGAGGGGGTGTGAGGGATGAGTTGCGGGAAATGCGAGAGACACGGTCGAGGACGTTTTCGACCACTGTGGAGGGAAGTCGCAGTCCTTGAAAAATGAGGATATCTGGGATGTCCGGGAGTGGATGCCTCATCTCGGGAGCAGATGCAGCGGAGGCGAAGTAATTGGGAATAGGGGATGACATTTTTGCAGGAAGGTGGTTGAGAGGAGGTGTATTCTAGGTAGCTGTGGGAGTCGGTAAGCTTGAGGAGGGGATCCTTATCAATTTAACCTTCTGCAACTACCTATAAGGAGCAGTGAATAGAAAAGAGGAGGCAGTTCATCCCTACTCACCCAGGAGCTCCACAATCTGGGACATGTTGTCTGGAAACATCATAACTTTTGGCACCTTGTCCGAGGTTTGGTCAAAACAATTTGAGGGCTCACCTAAGATCTATCTTAACAATTAATCGCCATATATTCTCCACATTGTCCCAAAACCAAATTTCTTGCTGTATGATTTGGAGATTTCTTTTAGTAGTTTTGGAAATCAAAAATCATCTCCTCCTTGGCCAATATCCAGCTCTTGCCTGGAGGGGAAATTTCTGTCATTTGTTTTATATGCATAAAGACCAAGGCTTCTGTCTTCAGTCCTAGTTTTCCTCACTTGATTCTTGCTTGTCACTTCCTTATCCCTCCCTTTTTCCTCACTATTAGTGTCCATCTGAACTTTAGATGAGAATTTTCTCATTCATTATTTTTTCTCCGTCCCTATAATGCTGTTTTCTTTTAAGGCCTCTTTTAAAGTCACCTCTTTGACTCACTTTATTCATCCTTCTTAATAACATATAATCATCCAGAAATCAATTGCTCATCAGGGATTGGTTAACTCTATTCATTAGTTTATATAGAACAGCAAAGCGACTCATAGGTTCTGAAGCAGATATTACAGCAAACTAACTAATGTCTACACATGCAGCTTGTAGATCCACAGCAGTCTAACTAGCAGAAAAAGTCACAACATTGTATGGATACAGCACATGGAGTCCTGAAAGGTGAATTTTCTTAAAGGCAAGAAACATACGCAGCAATGGATACTTCCTACTTTGATTCAGAAAAGATTTTAGTTTGGTTATGCCTCTGTGAACTTGGGGTGTTATTCCATGTTAAATATATTACAGAAATACTAATTGTAATTATTGCATAAAGTGACAGATTAAACCTTTAAATTCTCTACATATCTCAATGCCTAATATACCTGGACGCCTGTTAATACGTGTGCAATTTGAAGCAGTATTGAGCCAGCCTGTAGGTTGGGATGAAAAGGGCAGGTGTAATTGTATTATCCACAGAATCATACAGTACAGAAGAGGCCCTTCAGCCCATCAAGTCTGCATCAACAAAACCACTAAATCTACTCTACTGAAGAAGGGTCCCGACCCGTAACGTAGCTTTCCTGCTCCTCTGATGCTGCCTGGCCTGCTGTGTTCCTCCAGCTCCACATTGTGTTATCTCTAACTCTAGCAGCTGCAGTTCTTGCTATCTCTTAATTCTACACTCCGTTCGTTTTCCAGCACTTGGCCCAGAGCCTTGAGTCTTATTGTATTTCAAGTGTTTTTCCGAATGCATTTTAAAAGTTGTGAGGTTTCCTACCTCGATGACCCTCCCAGGTAGTGCATTCCAGATTTCCACCACCTTCTGGCTGAAAAGAAAATTCCTTAAATCTCATCTAAACCTTTTGCATTTCACCTAAAAATTATGTCCCTTGTTATTGCCCCTTCAACTAGGGGAAACAGCTGCTTTCTATGCACCCTGTCCCCCTCCCTCATAATCTTATACACCTCAATCAGGACCCTTCAACTTTCCCTGCTCTAAAGAAAACAACCCAAGCCTATTCACCTGTCTTAATAGCTAAACTGCTCCATCCCAGGCATATCTACATTGACTCCATCTACACATCTCACTGCCTCAGAAAACAGCCAACATAATCAAAGACCCCTCCCGCCCGGTTATAATCTCTTCCAATCTCTTTCATCAGGCAGTTGATACAAAACCTTAAAGAGGTGTACCAACAGATTCAAGAACAGCTTCTTCCCTGCTGTTATTAGACTTCTGAATGGATCGCTTTATGTTGACCTCGCTCCTAGCGCATCTTCTCTGCAGTCATAACATTGTGTTCCTCATACTGTTCTATTACCCTTATGTATTTTGCATGGTATGATCTGCCTGTACTGCAAGCAAAACAAAACTTTTCACTGTACCTAGGTACATGTGACAATAATACATCAAAACAAATGAAAAAAAAATCATCCTGTTCAATATTCTCTACACTCCCTCCAATGCATCACATCCTACCTCCTGCATCATGTGATTATTCCTGTGAAGCTTAGGCATGAGCCTTCTGTCTCGCGCATCCTACCCTGCCAACTGGCCAGAAAAACACAGAATGCAAAAAAAATGGAGACCCAATGTAACATCTCTTTCCTGTCTTTTTACAACACATCTGTTATTGGCTTAAAAGTCATCTTTCTAGTTGACTCATTAGCCTAGTTTATAAAGTTTAGCAGCATAAATGGATTAAACATTCTCATTAACTTTGAGATTGAGCAAAGTAGCTTCTTCAACTGACAGCCAAGTTGAAAACTGTCTGAGAAGCCATTTTGAATATAACAAAGCTACTTGATATGAAACTAGAGTCAAATTTCTAAGTTCCTCTACCAAGTGCCAAAACATTTATTCAACCACCCAGATTCCAGATTCCCCAAAACTGTGAATAATTATTATAAGATTTCTAAAATATTTTGTCTGTTAGTACATTGTGTGCTTCTTAACAAAAGGAATACTGGCACAGGAGAATTGTCCAAATTTGCATTTTTGACTAATCAATCCAAACCAGGCCAATTGAGACCATCAATGGACTCCAATTTGATTTAGTGGAGTAATTAAGTTGTTCAAAAGTAATAGATCAACATTGCCATTAAAACAAGAGAGGGGTATTTCAAAAAATAAAGTTCAATTATCATTTAAGAATGGGTTTATTGGAAACATGGTCAGATTCCTTCAAGAATCTCCCTGTGTCTGTTTCTATCATGAGAGTCAAGGAGCCGTCTGGTGGGACCTCTGGTGTGTCCTCCTGATGGAAACTGAATACCTTGGGCCCCAGATTTCCAAAAGATTTCTTACTCACTCTTGACAACACAAACAACTTCAACGTGTCACGATCTTCCTTTGAACAGGATATGTAACAGTGAAACAACTCCCGAAAGGTTTTGTCAGGATATTTTAAATGACAAAAAGGTAAAAGTTCTATTTAGTGAATAGCATTTCAATCTAAGACTTCAGGACCATGTTATTTAAAATTTGCTGTGAAAAATTAATGTTTGTGGACTTGCTCATGGTACTGCCCTCAGGAAGTCAGGATATTGCATATTTCCCTCAGTGTATTGATGACTTTCTAGGCATAGAGTGTCTAGAATGCCACCAAATTGGCAGGAATGTGCAGCCTGAAGCTATGACTGTTTAACCAATAGTTTTAATAATGTCATGGACTTGAAACATTAACTCTGTTTCTCTCCTCACAGATGCTTCCAGACCTGAGTTCTTCGAATATTTACTCTTTTATTGAAGGCAAATTCCTACTTGGGCACCATCTAGAAGCACAATCACCAAATAAGGGGTTTAGGACTTTCAAAATAATTTAATTATAACCACAAGTCACTTTCACCCAAACATGTTGTTACTTATCATTGCAATGCATTGATTTTGCTATATAATCATATTGCTTTGAGAGGGGAATGACAAATATCAATGAAAATGCATGAGGTGTTGATTATTGACCACAATGAGACATTTTTTGATTGAAAATAGTTGAATGGAAAGTACAACCAGCTGCTGCCATTTTAAACATGATTTTATGTGTAGATTTTAGACTAATTGTTTTTAAAATCTAGGCAATTAACCAATGCCCAATCAGGGTTTACAACACTAGTGCACTAGAAATCTCAAAATGGTACTGGTATGGCCAAAGGTGCAGCATTAAAAAAAAAATCAAATTACAGTTCCGATGACATTATTAAACTCATTGAGCTGAAGTTGCTTCCTTAAAGAGGTC
Source organism: Rhincodon typus (assembly GCF_021869965.1). Lineage (NCBI taxonomy): Eukaryota > Metazoa > Chordata > Chondrichthyes > Orectolobiformes > Rhincodontidae > Rhincodon > Rhincodon typus. The sequence continues at coordinate 18,110,858 of NC_063357.1, read as the reverse complement.
ATCTGAATTCCTCAATTGTGTTCCAGCTTGTAATTCCCTTCCAGACTGCATTAATCTAAATGTAAGCTGAAGAGAGAGATAAGCATGAGAATCTGAAATGTGCCGAGAGGAAAGACGAGATACTTTGTTAGCAGCAAAAAGAATAGGACTGATCTCTGAATCAATGCTAACGGAGCAACAGGAACAAGACATTTTTTAATATGCAGAGAACATAGAACATTACAGCGCAGTACAGGCCCTTCGGCGCTTGATGTTGCGCCGACCTGTGAAACCAATCTGAAGCCCATCTAACCTAAACTATTCCATTATCATCCATATGTTTATCCAATGACCATTTAAATGCCCTTAAAGTGGGCGAGTCTACTATTTTTGCAGGCTAGGCATTCCACGCCCTTACTACTCTCTGAGTAAAGAACCTACCTCTGACATCTGTCCTATATCTATCACCCCTCAATTTAAAGCTATGTCCCCTCGTGCTAGCCACCACCATCCAAGGAAATAGGCTCCCACTGTCCACCCTATCTAATCCTCTGATCATCTTGTATGTCTCTATTAAGTCACCTCTTAACCTTCCTCTCTCTAACGAAAATAGCCTCAAGTCCCTCAGCCTTTCCTCATAAGACCTTCCCTCCATACCAGGCAACATCCTGGTAAATCTGCTCTGCACCCTTTCCAATGCTTCCACATCCTTCCTATAATGCGGTGACCAGAACTGTACGCAATACTCCAAGTGCGGCCGCACCAGAGTTTTGTACAGCTGCAACATGACCTCATGGCTCCGAAACTCAATCCCTCTACCAATAAAACCTAACACACCGTACGCCTTCTTAACAACCCTATCAACCTGGGTGGCAACTTTCAGGGATCTATGCACATGGAAACCGAGATCTCTCTGCTCATCCACACTACCAAGAATCTTACCATTAGCCCAATACTCTGTATTCCTGTTACTCCTTCCAAAGTGAATCACCTCACACTTTTCCGCATTAAACTCCATTTGCCACCTCTCAGCCCAGCTCTGCAGCTTATCTATGTCCCTCTGTAACCTGCAACATCCTTCCGCACTATCCACAACTCCACCGACTTTGGTGTCATCCGCAAATTTACTAACCCATCCTTCTACGCCCTCATCCAGGTCATTTATAAAAATGACAAACAGCAGTGGCCCCAAAACAGATCCTTGAGGTACACCACTAGTAACTGAACTCCAGGATGAACATCTCCCATCAACCACCACCCTCTGTCTTCTTACAGCTAGCCAATTTCTGATCCAGTTGATTTAAATATCAGCTCTTGGCTCATACAAACTTAACAATAAAATTATTTAAAAATAATATATTTGAATTCCCAACAAATTGATCTGTCTATGAAGTATGTAAACTTTGGAGGATTTGTTTTCCCCTGAATTGGATTATTGATACATGACTACAATTAGTTACTCAGGAAAATAAACAAGAATAGCATTTCAAAGGAAAGTAGATTAGAATTTGAGAAGGGTCAATTTGAGAAAACAAATAGAAAAGACAAGTCCAGTTGAAGAACTTGCATCAGGACAGACAGAATAGACAAAATATTCCTGTATAGTGCAGTAGTTTCGATTTATCATACAACACCCATGAAGCCAGAGCCATTGTATCATTCTGATTAGGGTTCATGATTGGAATGTGAGATAAGAACCTTCCCCTTGATGGTGGAAGAATACAGTAGGTCCTGGTCACACATTTGGAGCAATATGTCAAACACAGTCGAAATATATATTTATAATTTTACTACACAAAGAAAAAAAGCATTTTGCATCCACAGTGTTAAAAGAACATAGCTTTACCTCTCTAACACAACTGGTAAGAATAAATGTAAGTACAGCATTCACTTTGTGTAGATGTGGACACCAGGTTACTGCCTTGAACTTCACTATTATTAATTCACAAGGAGCAGTTTATCATTGAATACTGGACAAAATAGGCAAAGAAGGGGACTTTGGAGAAGATGAACCATTTGCCGTTGATGACAAAGAAGTATTGGGTACAATGTACTTTTCCTCATAGATGAAATCCTATTAAAATAAACACTGGAATACAAGACTTTGAAATAAAATTCATGACAATACAATATTATTCAAAAATACCTGAAGAAAAAGGTGCATTCTATTTTTCAAGTAGATTAATTTTATAAGATTCAAACTCAGGTCTAAAGAATGCTGACAGGGTTCATTGGACACATATCTATCATAATAACATTGAGACATTCACTTTGGATAAGGTTCTGTAGGGTAATTCAATTAATAATTTGGACAACAATAGTGACAACTACCATTTATTTAAACATTGTCCCCACCCACCCAAGTATTTTAAATGTTCCACATGTAGTGATTGGAACGAGGGCTAAGTGGATCGCATTGACTGAGTTCACTGATTGGTGTTGTTAACCTGGGCCAAACAGGGAATCTCTGGGATTCTTGTGACTCTAAGGACTGGCTCTGAGCTAGCTGGTCAGAGTCCATGTACTGTGCAAGTGTAATAAAGGATGACTTGGTGACAGGATACCGGCCTCCATGGAGTTATTTCACACAGGATGTGCATTTATAAAATGTGCCAACATTCCCTTTTGGAATTGGCTAATAACTGCATGAATCCCTACTTACAGCAGGTTAGTTCGGTCAAAATGCAGCAGAGTGTGCTGTGTGACACCTGGCCTCAAAGAAAAGAAATAATTCACATAGCTTGAAACTCCAAATGCATCTTCTTGACAGAGCGTTAGATCCTTCAGTTCAGTGACGTTTGGGGAGTTGCTGAATGAGAGAATAAATCGTCTTGTATACCAGATGGCATATGATTAAAATTTATTTTGACTTGGGGAGAATTAATACAGTGTAGCTGTTGACCCTAGGTTGTGTTTATTTGGTCCTTGTACAAGATTATTATTCAACTGCACAAACTTTATTAATTAAGTATGTGTTTCCTATTCATGTCTCATTAAAAAAATTAGAACCTATTAAAATCCAAAATCATCCAACAGGACGTCTCTTTAAGAGAATTTACTGTTTGAAGCCCTGCTACTGGCATTAATAAAGCATCTTTATTGCAGTAAATGTCCCTAGGCAGAGGAAAAACAGATGTCAAATAGTGTTAGGACAGTGAGAAAAGAATGCTGGCAAGTTTAGGAAAAAATAGGTTTTCATCAGACTTGTGAATAGAAGAAAAGTAGATGACAAACTGGAAGGGGTTAGGAAAAGGGTTTCAGAGAGTAGGGCCAAGACAGCAAATGGAACTGGCACAGGTACACGGGGAAGGGAAGCTGGACAGAGAGCTCAGGCTGCAGCGCAGGTTGAAGGAGCTTGCAGGAGTGGTTGGGTAAAACCATATCATAGCTCATAAGTGCAGATGAGGGCTTTGAAGTCAGAGACAATTTGTGAAACTGGCAATGATGATCAAGCAGTTTTGTGTGCGGTGTCAGGTGAGGTGAGGCTTTGCCCAATTGCTGGTTGTGTGGGTGGAATTTGAGAGGCAGGTGAGAACAGCATTGGAGAAAGGCAATCTGGACAGAATGAAATGGTGGAGCAGGCTCCAAGGGACAGATGATCTTATTGTGCTTTTAATTTTTCGATACTCTCATTGATAGAAGGTAAGCTTGAGATGGGCAGTTGTAAAGGTGGATATAAACAGGCTCAGTGATCAATCGGAGGTGCAGTTTGTGATCAAATTAGCCTACCCTGGCCTCCCAATGTTGTCCACCCACAATTACCAAAATCACTGACAACATCCAGCAGAACAGCTCCACTTCCCTTGCCTCACAGTGGCACTGTTGGGATTGGAGACACTCCAGCCCTGAAACTAACCCACCACCAGCACCTTACCCCAGATCATTGTACTCCTTCAATCTGGCTTTTCACACATTCCTGGTTTTAGTTGCTACACCGTTGATAGTTATACCTTTAGCTACATCGGCCCAAAGCTCCAGAACTCCCTCCTTGAAATCTTCTGCCTTTCTATTACCCCCTCTTCCTTTAAGATATCTCTTTGACCAGGTTTACCTGAGGTTCTAATGTAGTTTGGTGTCAAATTCAGTTTGATAATAGTCCTGTGAAGCATCCTAAAGTTCTTTACCTCATTAAAGGTTTTGTATAAATGCATGCGGTCGTCTCAATTTCTTTACAATATTGGATTACATAACAATAATTCTGACAGACTTTATTCAAGTTCATACTTGTGACAAACGTACACATGCATGTTACCCTCAGAATTCAAATCAGTGGGAGCCTTCAGCATCAGATTTCCAAATCAATTTAATTTATAATGTTTTATGAACATTATATGAACAATTGTTAACAGGGTAACTTTTGTTCATATCAATTGTAATTCTGGAATTTAAAATGGGTGCATTGAAATCTCTTCAGATTTGTATTGTATTCAAAGTAAAAAGGTTATGGCATTAGCTCAAAAAGGACATGCTTTGCGGTTGAGAGATTTCTCTGCACTTTCTGGGTCAGAGTTTGGGTTCCAGCCTTCAGCAAGAGGCACTTTGTGAAATTCATGCTCAGTTACAAAATGCATTGACAGCAGTCACAGTAAGTATACACTGCCTAAAGAATTGCTATTATTAAGGAGGAGTGAAAACTCAATGTAACTTCAATTGATTTGAATTTGGTGACCTGCACCTCCTTCAAAAATGGTCTTACATTCTGTGAACGCGTTATCAATTTTACTATTTTCATGAAACCAGCAAATTAACCAAGAGCTGTTAGGCCCAAAACATTAGCCATCCTGCTCCATTTCTGAAGAAGGGTCTAGGCCCGAAACGTCAGCCTTCCTGCTCCTCTGATGCTGCTTGGCCTGCTGTGTTCATCCAGCTCTACACCTTGTTATCACTGGTGCTTGTAGCTGTGATCATAGATATCAAAGATATAGGTGCCTGTTAGATTTTCATAGCAGAGGTGTCTGGCTCTTCATCATTTAGGCTGAGTATGTGTCACAATGACACCACCCACAAACTGGAGGAGCAACACCTCATATTCGGCCTCAGGAGCCTATAGCCCGATGGCCTAAACATGGAGTTCACCAGTTTTAAAATGCCCCTACTCCTGGCCTCATCCCATGTTCAACCCTCCTTCTTATCTCCGCTCCTTGACCTGACACAACCTGTCCATCTTCTCTCCCACCTATCCGCTCCTCCCACCTCACTGACCAATCCCCATAACTGCCTACCTACACTCACCTATCACCATCCCACCTAACTTCCCCAGCCCCACCCCTCCTCTCTCTATTTACTTCCCAGACCCCTTCCCCCTCCCCATTTCTGAAGAAGGATCCAACCCCAAACGTCAACATTCCTGCTGCTCTAATGCTGCCTGGCCTGCTGCAGCTCCGCACTGTGTCATCTCTGACTCCAGCATCTGCAGTTCTTGCTATCTCTGAGTATGTGTCTAATTGTTTTTGGAGAAGAGACATTGACTAATTGCTACTGATGTACAGGCACAATATACCTCTCCTAAAAACAAATGTTGGAGTTTTTTTTATTAGCTCTGAAGGATTGATGTTATGCCATAAGTAACTTTTCAAAATGCAACAATGGCCTAAGGGAGGTGCAGTTGCATTTACTATATTCCACTTCTGGGGAATGGTGCTTAGCTGGAATATTGGAGTGTGTATGAGGCAATGTTTCCTTCAAGTGAATGGTCTCAATTAAAGACTTCCCTAAAACCCAATAATCCCCTTTCAAATATTCCAGCCTAATTATCAGCATGATTGTTTGATAATAATATACTTTTAAATAATGATGGAAAGAGTCTCTAATTCAGCCCAATGAAACAATATATCTCCTTTCTTTTTCTATTCATTTGTGGGATGTGGGTGTCACCAGCTGGCCGGCATTTCTTGCCCATCCCTAGTTGCCCTTGAGAAGGTGGTGGTGAGCTGCCTTCTTGAACTGCAGCAGTCCTCCTGCTGTGGGTTGACCCACAATGCTATTAGGGAGGGAATTCCAGGATTTTGACCCAGCGACAGTGAAGGAATGGCGATATATTTCCAAGTCAGGATGGTGAATGGTTTGGAGGGGAATTTGGGCGTGGTGGTGTTCCCATATGTCTGATGTCCTGGTCCTTCTAGATAGAAGTGGTCGTGGGTTTGGAAGGTGCTGTCTGAGGATCTTTGGTGAATTTCTGCAGTGCATCTTGTAGATAGTACACACTGCTACTGAGCGTCTGTGGTGGAAGGAGTGGATGCTTATGGATGTAGTGCCAATCAAGCGGGCTGCTTTGTCCTGGATGGTGTTAAGCTTCTTGAGTGTTGTTGGGGCTGCACTCATCCAGGCAAATGGGGAATATTCCATCACACTCCTGACTTGTGCCTTGTAGATGGTGGACAGGCTTTGGGGAGTCAGGGGGTGTATTACTTGCTGCAGTATTCCTAGCTTCTGGCCTGCTCTTGTAGTCATGTTGTTGCAAGTGTCATTTAGATTGGTAGCAAGGGAATGGATGGCATAAATGTATGTGTAGCATCTGAAACTTGTGATTTTGTCTCCCTTTCCAGGACTGACATTAGGAGGTTTTTACCAATGTCTAACAAGTTGTCACTTCTGATTGTTCGCTGTGGCTCCCAAGGGAACAAAGCTTACTAAAGCCAAGCTTCTAAGGACACAAGTTACAGCTAAAAGATTATTTAATTGAAAAAAAATTGTGAATCTGAGATCAGCCCTCATTGTGCCAATGATCAAGGTCCAGAAATTATGAAGAAAAACATTTAAAAAATAGTCTACAAATGATAGTTTTGAAAATCAATATTTATTAGGAAGAGTAGGCCAATGAAGATTGTTTGGGGATCCCTGCGGTTACTGCAATCAAGAAACCTAAACAAGGCTTCTGTACATGTATCCTACATCCTTGATTGAACCACACTGAAATATAGCTGCCGCTTGTACACTGATATTTTAAACCATTTCAATATATACTTCCTGGGGCATTGGACAATTGGTTTGTCTCACCACACATTTATTCAACCTTGTTCAAAATTATTTTTCGATATACAAGCAAATCATACACCCTTCAATGTAAGCAGTGCAAAAGGTCACTTAAAAAATATAAATATAATTTATATTAGACTATCCTGACCCATTAATATATTAAAACACCACTGCGAGTAGGGAGGCTGCAACGCAAGCACCTAGTTTAAAAACACAAACATTGGAAATCCCTTTATAACTATTAATATCTTCCTCAATAACATAACGATATGATATTTCTGCTCAACATGAGTGAAAAGGTTAACTCTACACCTGTAACAGAAACTGTCAGTTGTGTGTAGCCAAGAACTGAACTTGAGCAAATAACACAACCATATTTAGAATATATAGTCAGACATAAAAAGCATTGGGCTCATAAATAAATTCCACTCAGTGCCAGGAGAAAATCAATCATTTGCAGCACAGCAAAGGGTAAAGATCAACCATGCATCCACAGAAAAAAAAAATCATAAAGGATGTCTTGGGCGCCTGTGTAAAAGGCCAAAAATATTTTTTTGTCCTGTCCTATTTAAGCCAACATCAGTTGTCAGCATTCTGAATAAGTAGATCATGAATTGGAGGGAGGTCTTGTGGCATAGTGGGTAATGCCCCTGTCTCTGAGTTGGAAGGAGCAGGTTCAAATCCTACCTGAACCTAATGGCTAAAGACATAACATGGACAAACTGCTTGGATATCATCTGCAAATCCTTCTAAAACATGCCAGTGGCAGGTAGGAAGAACAGGAGAGATTCCTGGTTGGTCTTGTGATGGAAAGAAAGTCAGATCCTCTACCATCACTATTCAGTGTTCCAGCCTACAACATGCAAGTAAAAATGTATGTTGCATTAGCAGTTGGACTCCCTGAGTGAACTGTACCACACAGATTATGATGATATCAGAACAGATTTCAGGCACCTGGATTGCCAATACAGTTCTAATGTTGGTTTTGATACAAAAAAATTATCTAATACATACTGCTGTTGTGAATTTTGTATTCTAGGCGCTAGATTCTGCAGAAAGTATTTTACAAACAAGATTGCAAAGCAAGAAAATAAACCTGTAGTACTGTCATGTCTCATCCATAACAGCCACATCAGCGAATATAGCACAGAGGCATGACAGAACCCTTATGACTATATTCTGGAGTGTAGAAAATCTCTGAACCACCAGAGATCCTACCAGCAGAGAAAAATAGGCCAAAAATACTAATAACTAATAATTACACGATAGGTTGAATAAGAATACTGTATTCCTTATGCACAAAATTTAAAATATAAAATAATAGCTACTTTGGTAATGTACTGGGGTTGATGTGTAGGGCAATCAAGAAGGGAATAAGAAGATTGGGGGTTACCCAGGTGAAGAGTTCGAATCAGTGACTCACTCCCCAGACACACAGGAGATTACAGCAAGTGAGGGTGGATGCTGCAGACAATAGCGAATGTGGTGTAGCATGATCCTCAGTGGGAGATGGGGGCAGTAGTAGAGACCGAGTGAGTGTTAGGTATCACAGAGAAGATAGTGGCACTTACCTTTAAGGAGCAGAGAAGGTCACTTACCTTCACATGACATTTCTGGGCGTTCCTCCAGACCGCAGAAACTGACTCCGGTGGCAAGCTGAGACCAGACTGGCAGGATCTGGTGGCATGACCTTTTCTGCCAGTCCTGAAGGAAGGTGATGACCCTGCTCAGCACCACCCCATTCACCAATCCTCCTGGTCCCTATCGGCCAAGTGGGATGCCAAATGGGAGTCATAAATCAATGTTGTGAGTGGGGAACATGTAGGGGATAAGTAGCGATAGGCTGCATGGTGGTAGGTGCCAAGTCGGAAGGGACTCAGACGGGGGAAGCTGGTGCTGATGGCTAGGCTGTGCCTGGGAGGCACTGTGTTGACATGACTTGTGCTGGCTTTCACGATCTCTTGATTCCTAAACGCAATATAGAAATTAATAATGGCGGTGACCACACCCAGAGTGGATGGGGTCAGTTTTCTTTTTTGTCCCAATACATGGACTCCACTCCTGAGCAATGAGAGGCCCTTCAAGGGGCAATTGCATCAGCCATGCACTTGCTGAGTACAGGCTGAAGTCCTTTGCAATAATATCATTGTGTTTCTGAAACGCATACAGTATCCAACAGTGTGGGGTAAAAATGCTGGTCCCCAGTAACCCTGATCATGTCACTGGTCATTGTAGATTGAAGATAGTTATTTCTGTGATGCAACAGTAATTCGAGGTGACCTTAAAATAGGCACCTGTGGGCCACAAACCACAAAGCTAATGCAAGACCTCATGGGCTGTACAAGGGCACAGAACTGATCCTCTTTCAACCTGAACTGTAAGTACAACACAACATGTTCTTTTCAACAATAATGCTTTTCCTGGGTGATGTGTGCTGGAAGGAGAAGAGTTCAGCATGCACAAATCCCTTATACTCTCTTACTGTCTCTTTGCAACATGACTGGTGAAGCATTCATTGGAATGAGGTCCAATGTGAAGGTTTTATGTCAAGTTATTCCATGGCCCACCTTGTCACAGTGCTCCATATCCCATTAAATGGAGGAGTATATTAAACTGGCATTTGTGAGTGATGTGAATGCTGACTGCTGACATTGCTAAGGACCCATTCTGCGTCATATGCTCCTCACACAGCTTCACTGGAAACGTGACTGATGGGTCCTGCCACAGCAGGGGTTATCTTTGCTGTAGCTGTGATGCAATGAAGGTGTAGAGAAATGGAGGAAGAACAAATGTCCCAGCAAGCCCAAGGACCAGCAGCAACCTCCAAACAATGGCCTCCACCCAAAGAGGGTGCAGCTGAAAGTCTCCTCAAGATGTGGAGGAGGTACAGGAAAACCAGAGTCTATTGTTCTCAATGCCATTTCCTCCAGATGAACGGGTGCAGTATCAGGTTGAGCTCATCCTGAGACACTGTCACAGAACTATACCAAGGTGCAGTGTCAGGTTGAGCTCATCCTGAGGCAGTGTCACAGAACTACACCAAGGTGCAGTATTAGACTGTAATTATCCTGAGACACTGTCACAGAACTATGCCAACTGCATGAAGGGGTGGGTGGCCATTCTATCCCAGTAGCCATTAAGGTGACAGCACTGAATTTTTCTGCGACTGGCTCCTTCCCTGGCAGCCTGGGTGAGATCAGTCAATCCTCAACATACATCAAGGCTGTTACTGGAGTCACTTGTGCCGGATAACACCGTTGCATCTCATTTCCGTGTGATGTGGTCAGTGCTGCAGCCTGGATAATCAGCTTTAGCAACAGCGCTGGTTTCCCCCCCGCTGCAGGGTTCAACAATACAGAAGTGTTTCACTCAATTAACGTGCGTGTGACCTGTGATTATTGATAACACATTTTAGAAGTCTGCACCAGGCCCCTGGGGAACTGCCACGATGCCTTTATCATTGAGAACGCTCACGCTCCTGCTGAGCTAGAGAGGCCAGATGCCTTACCATGACGGTTACTGGGGGACAAGGGCCACTCTCTGCTAACAAGACTGATGAGTCTATTACATAACTCCCCGGCTGAGGGCATAGTGCATTCACAGCTAGGGCCTTGGGGAAGCAAACGATAGGCCTGCTGAGGATGAAGTTCCACTGCTTGGAATGGTCTACAGTACAGTCCAGATATTGTGTGTTAAATAATCCCAGCATGCTGTGCTCTGCATATCTGGAACAGGCAAAGATGGAGGCCAATGAACTGGCAGGGCAAAAGCAGTCTTCTGAGGGGGATAATGAGGACATTGAGCATGAAGAATATCACCTTCAGCGTGCTAGTGAGGTGTAGCATCGGGTGCTACAAGTCAGACAGGATTTAATTAGAGACAAACAAACTGCAGATGCTGGAATCCAAGGTAGACAAACAGAAGGCTGGAAAAACACAGCAAGCCAGGCAGCATCTGGAGGAGGAGATGTCAACATTTCGGATATTACTCTTCTTCAGGACTGAATGTGGGTAGAGGGGGAGCTGCACATAAAGAAGTTGGGGGTGGAGGGTGGCGGAATGGTGATGATAGGTGGATATCAGTAGTAGGTGCGACCTGGTTGGCCAATGGGAGAGATGAAACCTGTTGGTAGCTGGAATGGAAGGGAGGAGGTGGGACTGGAAAGGAACTTATTTGACACCCAGTTCCGTAGAGGGGGGTTGGGTGCAGTAATGATGCATTGATTATAAAATTGTTGATGCTCAATCTGCAAGCAGTCCCTGTGTACTCTGAGAGATACATGTCCGTTTCTTTTTCTGTTTGCTTTGGTGTTGGCAAATATTTCCCCGTATGTGATGGTCCTACATTGAACAATGATAAGATGTGAGGACACACTAGGGCATTGGAGAATAAGTAGCATTGACTTAGAGATTGTCATAAGATGGGATGTGGCTAAGGACGCTGGGATGTGTGGTCTGATGCTTAACCAATGATTGGGATAGGTATGTACAGTTGTATGTGCAGGTAAGTGTCAGCCGTGATAAACTCCTGGTAAAATTCAACCTGACAAATCTAAATCCTATCTAGAGCCATTACGCAGATTGGAATCGAGTTGTTGGGAATTTTCAACCAGTATTGCTGCTCTTCCAAATCCTGCTGGAATCAAGAAGAGCATCTTCCAAAAATGGTAGACTTGTATAAATAGTTTGCTGACATATTCCTTTTCTTGAAGGAATGTGCTCGTGCTCCATTTGTTTATAAAATGCTTGGTGAGCCAAAGGTCCTGTTCCTGTTCTTTGTTCTTGGTTATCTTGCCTTCCTGTGTTATTGCTGCAGTTCAAAAAGGCAGCACACCCCCACCTTCTCAAGGGCAGCCAGGGACAGGCAATAAATGCTGGCCCAGAAAGTGATTAAGAAAAATTGCACTCATCGCTATCTCTCTCATTGCCTTTTCTGTAAATTACTGATCCCTTTCACGGTGACAAACAGCCTGATTTGAAGGAAATGGCTTGAGTGAAGTCAGTAAAGTATGGATTAGCAAAGAATTATGTTATGTCTTCTGCAAGGAGAACATTTTGCTTGCCCTTTATTTTCCATTCCCTAAACAGAAATAACACTAGCTGGGAACTTGCCAAAACTAACCAAACGATACACAATCAACTCAAAAATATTCACTAATGGGATACATGCAGTAGAAATGGTGTGGGCTTTCCTTAACATAGGTCATAAGTATACACAACATTCTAGCATTCACGGTGTCCCATTGTCTTTCAATTCATGAGGATGTGTTCTTATTCCTTGCCCAGAAAACTTGAGCTTCAGCAATTGTTAAACTTATTTATGTAGTGAAACAGTACTGTGACATAGAATGGTCCTGAGAGAGTAGGAACCTGGACTGATGTGGGGAAGTGGAGGGGGGAGAAGTGGAAGGGCACTGAGAGGGCAGGGCCAATAGGGGCAAGAGGGGGGAGGAGGCAGGACCGACAAGAGAGGGGGAGAAGCCTGGAGAGGTACCAAGGAATGTAGGAATGTAGGAATGTAGGGCAAGAGGCCACTAAGAGGAGGGGGAGGAACAAAGAGGAGGACCGAGGGGATGGAGGAGCTGGGGTGGTGGGGTGTGGTGAGTGAGGAGGCAGTGAGTGTGCTAGCAGCCAGGAGGAGCACTGAGAGTTGGAGGAGTCACAAGGGGCACCAAGAGGAGGAACAGCCAGGAGGGTGATGGGCACAGACAGTGGAGGAGCTAGGAGGACACTAAAGCGAGAATTGATTCAGTGTGGATTTCCATCCTCAGACAAGGACAAGTGTGCAGCAAATCAAGAACACTAAGTGAAAGAACTGATAAACACTCAACATGAGCCATGGCAAACATATAAATTTGTTGTAATGGAAAGATGCTCTTGGGATGCTGCTGACATTTTATGCAATGACTGTTCAGCTAAAGCATTGAAATGACCCGTGAAGTGAGGGTAAGATTCCTCTCACATGAATTGGTAAGAATGAAACCAAAACATACTGAGTTTCAGAAAAAATATTGTTCAAAAGCAGATACTTTTACATTCTTAAAGAATTGTAACCAGAGAAAGTCTTGTCCATCATTTATTACAAATAGTGATTAGAAAATATATTTTATTATTTGTTGGTGTAATGAGTAGACTCTCACCACTCACCAACTTTTGCACTACACATTTGTGCTATAGTCACTCCAATCTCCTGAGATTAAGTGAAAGCCTTGAATATTTTTTTTAATTCATCGCTGGGCTGGCCAACATTTCTTGCCAGTCCCTAGTTGCCCTTGAGAAGGCTGTGGTGAGCTGCCTTCTTGAACTGTTGCAGTCCATGTGCAATGGGTTGACTCACAATGCCATTAGGGAGGGAATTCAGGATTATGACCTAGCGACACTGAAGGAACAGAAATATATTTCCAATTCAGAATGGTGAGTGGCTTGGAGGGGAACTTGAAGGTGGAGGTTTTCCCATGTATCTGCTTCCTTTGTCCTTCAAAATGGAAGTGGTCGTGAGTTTGGAAGGTGCTGCCGAAGGATCTTTGGTGAATTTCTACAGTGCATCGAGTAGATAGTACACACTGCTACTACTGAGCGTCGGTGGTGGAGGGCGTTACTCATTGCAGTATTCCTAGTCTCTGATCTGCTCTTGCAGCCACTGCAATTGTAGAGTCATACAGTCATACAGCACGGAAATAGACCCTTCGGTACAACCAGTCCATGCGGTCCAGGCTTCCCAAACTAAACTAGTTCCACCTGCCTGCACATGGCCCATTTCCCTCCAAACTTTTCCTATTCATGTATCTGTCCAAATGTCTTTGAATGTTGTAACCGTACCTGCATCTACCACTTCCTCCGGCAGTTCATTACACATACAAACCACTATCTGAGTGAAAAAGTTGCCCCTCAGGTCCCTTTTAAATCTTTCTCCTCTCACCTCAAAAATGTGACCTCTAGTTTTGAACACCCACCCCCCACCCCCCCCCCCCACCCCCACCACTCTAGGGAAACAACCTTTGCTATTCAAATTATCTATGCCCCTCATGATTTTATAAGCCTCTACAAGGTCACCCCTCAACTTCCTATGCTCCGGTGAAAAAAATCCAAGCTTATCCTTATAACTCAAACCCTCCAGTTCTGGCAACATCCTGGTTAATCTTTTCTGATCCCTCTCCAATTTAATACTATCCTTCCTATCACAGAGCAACCAGAACTGCACACAGTACTCCAAAAGTGGCCTCACCAATGTCGTGTACAAACTCAACATAACATCCCAACTCCTATACTCCGTGGTCTCAGCAACGAAGGCAAGTGTGTTAAATGCCTTCTTAACCACCCCTTCTACCCATGATGCAAATTCCAAAGAACTATGTAGCTGAACCCCTAAGTCATTTTGTTCAACAACACTACCCAGGGCCCTGACATTAACTGTGTAAATTCTGACCTTACTTGATTTTCCAAAATGCAACAATTTGCATTTATCCAAATTAAATTCCATCTGCCACTCTTCAGCCCACTGGCCCAATTTATCAAGATCCCATTGTAATCTTAGATAAACTTCTTCACTGTCAACTGTACCACCAATTTTGGTGTCATTTATATAAGTCCAGCTCTTGCAGCTACTGTATTTATATGGTGAGTACAATTGAGTTTCTGGTGCACTGATAACTCCTAGGATGTTGATAGTAGGGGATTCAGTGATGCTAACACAATTGAATGTCAAGAGATGGTGGTTAGATCATCTCTTATTGGAGATGGTCATTGCCTGGCCTTTGTGTGATGTAAATGTTATTTACTACTAGTCACTGGCAAACATCCCCGCTTCTGACCTTATGATGGAGAGAAGGTCATTGAAGAAGCAGCTGAAGATGGTTGAGCCAAGGACATTACCCTAAGGAACTCCTGCAGAATATCCTGGAGCTGAGGGGTCCAACCTCCAACAACCATAACAATCTTTCTGTGTGCCTGACTGCAGAGCTTAGATCTGATCTATTAGTTGTAGGATCACTCAGCTCTGTCTATCACTTGCTGCTTATGCTGTTTGGCACTTAAGTAGTCCTGTTTGGAAACTTCACCAGGCTGACACCTCATTTTTAGGTATGCCTGATGCTTCTCCTGGCATACCCTCCTGCACTCTCCACTGAACCAGGGTTGATTATCACCTACCAGCCTCTGAAGACAGAGGAATGGAAACAATACAAAGCAGTTTAAAATAGTGCTAAATATTTATTTTGTCTTAATCAATTTTCCAAGTCATTACACTACAAACATATTCATTATTGACATAAACCAGTTTTTTGGGAAGATATTTTACAGTAGCTCAAACTAAGCTTTTAAAGGAACCCTATTGGAAGATGTCAATAGTGAGCATGTATTGTACATATGAGTCTCTTACAACTCCTGATAAATATCAGTGCAAGTCCACACAATTGGATATAAATTTCCACTTGCGCAAGATCTAGCGAGTGAGTGCTCTTTTGTGAGTCAGGCCTATTGCTTTCAGATTTGATAAAATACTCAGCCACAAAATAGTGGCATTGCTTTCACCTCATCATTACAGCCCTGGTGTGTAAGCACTTACCTTGATAATGGAATTGGAATGAGCCTGGATTTCCAAGTTGAATGCTCTGGAAGTGGATAGAAACTTGATTGCTTGGGCTGCGAATCACCTGCCCCTTCATTAAAATCGACTCATTGGCAAGAACAGTTGGTTCATTTCCATCGAGCCCTTCAATTGTTAGCATCTCTCCTTCAGACAGGCTGATGTTTTTGACCTGAAGAAAGATTGTTTGGAAAACATTGTTACAAAATGACCAAGGCATTTTGATGTGAGAAGAATGGGTTTGGGAGCAGCAACAGAAATTCTACATTTTAACATTTATTAATTCTGTCTTCGATCTCTCTCTCTCTCATGTAACATCGCTGCTGCCCAAGGGTTAATAATCAAGTACATTCATTTAACGTGATCAAGAAATTTATGTATAGATGCTAAACTTAGCAGTCCTCCAAGTTAAATCTTAGTTAAATATAAATTTAATGATCCAGTCCACCTGGCATTGAGTTGCATCATAAATAAACATTTGCTGCAATTTAGGACTATAACACTGCAAATTCTATCTTTGTTATGGCAGTACAGCTCCTACATGAATCAAACTGCTCCAGCCCACTTCACCCAAGTGTCAGAATGGTATTTGAAAAGTCTCCGACTCATACTGAGCCCAGAAAATTTTGTTGCACAGGGAGACAAGAGAACAAGACAACAAGACAACAGAAAACTGAAAGCAGAGAGAACATACTGATACTGTCAGATATTTGCTGGACAATAAGTGGCACACTCCTTCTGGAGAAATAATGCCTAAAATTGCTGTGCACCTCATGATCCAAAGGTTTTGGCCAAATATGTGCCAACTTTTTCCTTTCAAAATTCAGGTGCATCTTGTATTTCCAGTAAGTATGGTAACTTTAGAAAAAACTCTTCGATATAGATTGAGGTTACAGAATACAGCATTAAAATGGAGGAGGCATATTGGATAGTGCCTAAGCCATTCACAAATCCAAACTTAATTATAAAGTGAGATTTCTAGACCTGATTTGGATGGCTGTCCAGTGGAAGAGCTCAGTTCATATCTCACGTGCGACCCCGAGGTTCTATTTGCCTGTCGTTTTAACTCAACTTCCGGCCGTGATCTCCAAACTCTCACGTTACTTTTTCTACCTCTCAATGAACAGCCATTCCTGTGAAGCTCAACAGGAATTTGAGGAACAACACATAATCTTTCAATGAGCCATTTCATTGCTCTGGTCTCAACAATGAATTCAACAATGAATTCAACAATTTCAAATTATAACCATCAACCAATATTTTTTGACAATCAGTTGGTGATCATTCTGTTAGTGCCATTTATACCTCTTCTAGATCAATAGTGTCCAATATAAGGGGAGGCAATGGCCTGGTGGTATTTCCACTAGACTGTTAATCCAAATTAACAGATAATGTCCTGGGGATCCAGGTTCAAATCCCAACATGATGATCTAATGATGACCATAGAACCATTGTCGATTGTTGGGAAAACCCATCTCGTTCACAAACATCCTTTAGAGAAGGAAACTGCCATCCCCACCTGGTCTGGCCAAATGTGATGCCAGACCCACAGCAATGTGGTTGACTCTTAATTGCTCTGTGTGCAATTAGGGATGGGCAATGAATGCTGGCCTAATCAGTGACACCCTCATCCTGTGAATGAATTTAAAAAAAAATTCTAAACACTCGATAGATGTGCCAAACTGTTCACAGTTATTAGGCAAATTGATTCCTTTAGAGAGAGATGTTAATCTAATGGACCCGTATGATTGAGAACATGGCCCCAGACTCTGTTGGCACAATCCATGGCTACATCAGAAGTAAGTGGAAATTTCTGCAGGAATAACAATCCTAGACATTAAAAGAAACTGTGGCCATCCATCATTAAGGAATGTTGCAAACAGCTGCCCATTGAAGGAAGCTACATGCATATGAATGCTGTGTAACAATTAATTGCTCCCACTAAAAATATTCATTGATGGAGCTGCAGTACAGAGGCACAGCATTATTGCTCACTTTTAGTCTTGTCCTTCAATCCCAGGGCACTGCTGCAAGATTGTTAAAAGTTTCAGTTCTATCCTTTACATATCTTTATTATAATGTGGCACATACAAATCTTCACAAATTCAGTGATCATTAAATTCCTATTGGGTAGCAATGCTCTCGACTCTTTTAATACTGGTGTACTTGTCTCATTATCATTTTCTTTGATCTGTAGACATGAAGTGAGTTATTCACTGCTGGATTTCCAGCCTCTGGTGTGCTCTCATAGCCATAGTATTTCCATGCATGCTCCAGATCAGCTTCTGATCAAAGGGAACTCCTAAAATCTCAATAATGGGCATTCAGTAAAACGATCATTGCCAGATATTTATGTGGCTTAAATGTTTCCTGCCACTTATCAGCCCAAACTTAGATATTGCGCAGATCTTGCTACATGATTGCTTCAAAATTTGTGAATGGTGCTGAACATCACATTCCTGACCTCTTGTTAAAAGGAAAATCATTAAGGAAGCAGCTGAACTTTATCGAGCCTAGGACACTACCCTGAGGAATTCCTGCAGTGATGTCCCTGGACAGATGAGGTTGATCTCCAACAATCACAGCCATCTTCCCTTATGCTGGCAATGACTCCAACCCAGTGGAGAGCTTTACCTCAATTCCCATTGACGTTAGTTTTGCTAGGGGTCCTTGATGGCAGAGTCAGTCAAATACTGTCTTGACGTAAAAGGCAGTAAAGCTTACTCCATCTCTGGAGTTCAGTTACTTTTTTCATGCTTCGACTAAGTCTGCAATGAGGTCAGGTGTTGAGTTGCCCTTTTGGAACCCCAAGTGAGTGTTAATGAGCAGGTTATTCCTTTGTAAATGACACTTGGCAGCACAGTTAATGACCATTTCTATCACTTTATTGTTGGATTAAGAATAGACAGATGGGTGGTAATTGGCCAGGTTGAATTTGTTTTGCCTTTTGTAGACAGGCCACAACTGGGCAACTTTTGACATTATCTTGATATCTTATGGAGTAAAGCAAATTTGCTGAATACTGGCAGCTTTGACACTGCGGACCTCAGGAGAAATGAATCATTCACTCGGCACTTCTGGGTGAAACATTTCTTTTGTACCAATGAACTGAGGTCCCACATCATTGAGGACAGGGATACCTGTGAAGCCTCCTCTTCCTGAGAGATGCTTAATTGTCCACCACCTTCATGGCAGGACTGCTGGGCTTAGATCTGAGCTTAATTTTATTTGTTGAATGCTACTTCTGTTTGGCACAAAAGTCATCCTGCGTTGTTGCGTCACCAGGCGGACATCTCATTTTTAGGTAAGCCTGGTGCTGCTCCTGGTATTCTTGCACTCTTCATTGAACGAAGGTTGATCTCCTGGTTTGATGATAAAGGTAGGTTGATGTAAATGATGGAGCACAAGGTTACATATTGTGGTCAAATCCAATTCTGCTGCTGTTGATGCTTCACAGTGCCTCATGGATTCCCAGTTTTGAGTTCCTGGGATCTGTTTGACGTCCATCTCCTTTAGCATAGAATTCGATAAAGGATATCCTCAATATGAAGGCAGGACTCCATCTCCATGTGGACTGTGTGGTGGTCACTCTTACCAACACTGTCCTGGACAGATACATCTGCAGGACTGTAGACTGATGAAGATGAGGGGAAGGACGTATTTCTCTCTTGCTGGGTCTGTCACCATCTGCCACAGACGCAGTCCTGCAGTAAACTTCTTTAGAGCTCGGTCAGTAGTAATGTTCCCGAGTCACTGTTGGTGATGGCTATTGAAGTCTTCCACCCAGAGTACAGTATGTCCCCTTTCTATCCCCATTGATTCTTCCAAATGGTGTTCAACTTAGAGGAGCACTGAATCATCAGGCAAGGTAAGGGCAGTGTGGGGAAGCACAAGGTGGTAATCAGCAGCAAGTTTCCTTGCCCATGTTTGACCTTATGCCACGAGACTTCCTGGTGTCCCAAGTTGAAGTTAAGGACTCCCCGGACAACTCCCTCCCCACTGCATACATTGTGTCTGCCATGCCCATGGGACATGATATATCCCGGGATGTTGTGGGTATGGTGATGGCTATGGTGATGTCAATGGTGATGACTAGGACGTTGTCTGTAAGGTATGAAACTGAAAGTATAACTATGTCAGGTTGTTGCTCAGCTAGTCTTTGGGACAGCTCTCCCAATTTTGGTACAAAGTCCCAGATTGATAAGGAGTGTCAGCAGGGCTATTTTTGCCAATGTTGTTTCCAGTGCCTAATTTGAAATGAGGAGGGGCGTCAATCTGGTTTAACTCCTTTCTTTGGACTTATAGCTGTTTTCTTACAACTGAGTATTTTGCGAGGCCATTTCAGTGGGCAGTTAAGATTCAACCACATTGCTGTGGGTCTGGTGAAACATTTAGGCCACACTGGGTAAAGGTGACAGATTTCCTTCCCACTAGTGAACCACATGGGCTTTTATAGCAATTGATAATGGTTACATGGTCGCCCTTAGACTAGTTTTAATTTCAGTGCTTTTCATTGAATCCAAACTTGACCAATATTCTTCCAATATTCACCATGCCAGGATTCAAACCCATTTCCCCAGAACATTAGCTTGGGTCTCTGGATGACTAGCTCAGTGACAATATCATGTGACCATCACCTCAGGAACATCTCTAAATATTTTTGATTCTGATGAAAGTCATCAACTTAAAATGATAAATTCGCTTCTCTCTGTATATGCAGCTGACCTGCTGAGACTGTTTTGTTTCATACTTAACTCATGATTGTTTTTGATGAGTGTGACAGTCTCATCTCTCACATCTGAATAATAGTGTTGAAGCAGTGAGATTATCCAAACTCTTATACTGCATGTTCTATTCCTCAACGAACACTGCCTTTCAACATAGAGGCAACTTTTCAGGCTGATTTTCATAATGCTGTAAAGACAACAGAATATTTGGCTGCGATAAATAGGTGCAAGCTGGCTGAAAACCAAAATGATGGCCCAGTGGTATTATTACTAGGCTATTAATTCAGAGACCCTAGCAAAGTTGAACTGCCAGAGGAAGTGGTAGATGCAGGTACAGTTGCAACATTTAAAATATATTTGGACAGTTACACTAATAGGAAAGGTTTAGAGGGATATAGGCCAAACACAGGCAAATGGGACTAGTGTAATTTTGGAAATCTGGTGGCATGTTCAAGTTGGACCAAACAGTCTGTTTCACAGCTGTATGACTGTATGACCTGTGTTCGAATGGTGGATGGTGAAATTTAAATTCAATAAATATCTGGAATTAGGGGTCTAATGATGACTGTAAAACCATTGCTGATTGTCATGAAAAACCCATCTGGTTCAGTAATATCCTTTAGGTAAGGAAACTGCCATCTTTACCTGGTCTGGCCTACATGTGACTCCAGACCCAATGTGGTTGATGCTTAACTGTCCTTTGAACAATTAGGGATGGGTAATAAATGCTGGCCTGGCCAATGATGCCCACATCCTGTGAATGAATAAAAAAAACTCCACTGGAAAATACTGGAAACACAAGTCTGGCAATATAGATGGAGAACTGTAGAAACAGAGTCAATGTTTCAATTCAGTGACCCCTTTATCTGAACCAGGGGTACTCAGTGATGCAGCAATTTTTAATCAAGGCAGGGGAAGGAGGGAGTGAAAGAAGGAAGATCTTTATGTGGAAAGCAGGAGAGATAAAATAAGGAAAGGGCTGATGGCACAAGGCAAAAGGAAATGGCACTGGGGCAGGAAAGAAACAATGATGGGTCTAATGGAGAAATAAATGGGAAGCAAAACAGAATCAATACCATTAGATGCTGTTAAAAACACTTCAAAAAGCACAATGTTCAGACAAGAACAGGGTCTCGAGACTGGACATTCTTGAATTCAGTGTTGTTTGAAAGACATCATGATGTGGAAATACTGGTGTTGCACTGGGGTGGACAAAGTCATAAGTCACACAACACCAGGTTATAGTGCAACAGGTTTACTTAAAGTCACAAACTTTTGAAGCGGTGCTCCTTCGTCAGATGAAAGATGTGGCATTGTTCCTCAAGCACATGTGGAGTTTTAATTGAGCATAGCAGGGGGGCAGACGCAAAAAGATCAGAGTTAAAATCGGGTGGAAAATTAGAGAGGTTGGTAAATGGAGAGTTAGCGTTTGGAAACGAAGCTCCATAATCCCGCCAGTGAGAAAGTCTGGCAACTGAGTGTCAATCAAGCATATACGAGCTGACCTGCTGGCTTACCTATAAGTGCAACAGCAAAGAAATTCCATTCCACTCGAAGCTGCCAGTCAAACAAAGTTATTCCTGTATCCAGCATCCAGGTCTGAGCATTTAGAGGGTTGAAATGATAGTGTGGGTGAAGTTCAAGCAACAGGATTTTTAAAAAATAGAGAGTAATGGTGCCTGTGAGAATGGGGACAGGACACCTTCTTTGTAAATGGGCTTTGTCTTGACCCATATCAAACGGAGTCCTGTATGCACAACTGTGAATGCTTAAACTTATTTAAATTGCATTAATATAACTCAATTTGCTTTTGCATGTATTTCATGTTTTGACATGTCCACTCTTTGAAACAGACTCGCAGCTTCATTTTGTACAAGAATGGGAGGGAATTGAATATGACACTCTGCTTCTTCTGCTCATTGGAAATCAAAAGGTTTGAAACCTCCCACCATGATCAGTGGCAGGCAGCAGCTGGGAACTGCAGGCCAAGGCTGCACAGCTACAGGGAGTGGGTATGGTTTCTGGGTAGAGGGCATTGCCAGGTGGGGTCATGGGAAGAGTGGGTGTTGGAGGTAAGGACGGGAGAGTGTCTTTCAGCAGCCACTTCCCCTCCCATGCCACTAACTAGTCCCAGATTGGGGCAAACGTAGAAGCCCCTACAACCTGGAGGCAGACCATCCCGATTTCCTGGTTGAGAGAGCAGCCACTTTTCCCGGCTTGCCAGAAAGGAAGGTCATCAGACCAATACAAAAACAAAGTTGTTGGAAAAGCTCAGCAGGTCTGGCAGCACCTGTGAAAGGAAAAAACAGAGTTAACGTTTCAGGTCCGGTGACCCTCCCTTAGAACTGTCATCAGACCGATGGTGGTTTGAGACCCTTAAGTAACCATTATGGGGCTTTAATTGGGTGATGGTTGGGAAGGTCACCAAAGGACTATGAATCCAGTATCTGCAGAATTTTTCTCCAGTTACACCTTCAGGGTCTATTTTTCATTGATCTACCCACATATAAAGCACCAGATCACTATAAGCAATCCACTTAATCACTCCAAGAAAGGGAGATGGATCAGAGTATTACATGTCAAATTAGAAAAATAGATAAGAAATAGAAATCATTTTGATTATTTGCATTTAATTTAGCAAAAGCTCTTAGTGCAACACCGAACCTTTGAATTCAAAGACAATGCAGGATTTACGTTAGGTTTTTTTTGCCGAAAGCTTATTAAAAATTGTACATTTTAGGTAAAACCACTAAAGAACTTACATCAGCCACAACAATCAAGACCTGTTTCACTGGCCTTTCCTTTACTCATTCCTTAGTCTAAAGGGATCCAATTCATCCATCATATCTTCCTGAAGAAATACAATCTGGTAGATATCTAATCCTTCTGACCTTTAAAGGATTACCTTTCTACTTTTGCAGCTGAAGCAGAACCTGCTTTTGTGTGACTAATTGCTACGTCAAGTAAATCCTGGAGCCAAGGCAGTTATTAACCAATTTCCCAGGAATGATCTACAGCAGTCCAGAAGTAACTAATATTAGAAAACAAAATTTCAATCCATTTTGTGGAATTTTTAAAATCCATTTTAATCGATGCTAATGCATTTAAAATAAGTAATTGTATTAAGACAGTGGATGAAGAAAAGTGTTGCTAATTTACTGTGTGTGTTTTGGAAAAATCATCATCAATAATTCAAAGGCGATTATCATCCTTTCTTACATTCTTTGGCATAACCGTTACCTGAATGAGGATTTAACACAAATACCCTGTCCCATGCCACCACGTGTCTGTTGGAAGTTCTGTTGCTACAAGTATTTGGTATCAAATGGACAGAATTATTGATCTTGGAAAAAAAAATGTTCTTGCTGAGCTCTGGAACAATAGGACAAACCTGAAATGAGAGCTCTTGGGAATAAATTCATCTTGAACAGGAGTGAAATTAGACAATAAAGCATTACAGCTTTAAACTCTAATTAAAATCAGGTCAGACACGCAAGAGGCTGCCAATTTGTTACTGCTCATTTTGCACTAAGGCCCAAGCCAATTTACAGCCCTCAATGTTTGTACAACCACAATACACCGATTTTATTCAGTGGTGCATCCAGGGTCCAGGTCTGAGAATTTAGAAGCTTGAAATAATAGTGAGTCAAGTTCACACAGGATAAAACAGGGTGAGCTGTTCTGATGAAGGGTCACTGGACTTGAAACGTTAAATCTGTTGTTCTCTCGACAGATGCTGCCAGAGTGGTGAATTTCTCCAGCATGTCCTGTGTTTGTTTCTGATTTCCAGTATCTGCAGTTCGTTTTTATATAAAACTGGGTAATTATGCCTATGAGAATGGGACAGGGAAACCTTTCCTGTAAATGATTTTAAGTTGGACTCATAACAAAATGGAGTTCTGAATGTTCAATTGTGAAGGCTTAAGCATATTTGATTGCATTAAACCAATTACGTTTGCACTTGTACGTATTAAATGCTTTGACATGCATGCATTTTGAAAATAAATCATCCCTCAGCTTCATTTCGTTTGAAAATGAAAGGCAATTATAGAATCAAACAGTACAAAGGAGAGCCTTTGGCCCATTCAGTCTGCGTTGACAAAAAAATTACTCTATATCTACTTTAGTCCTACTTTCCAGCACTTGGCCCATAGCCTTGCATGTTATTACATTTCAAATGCTCAGCCAAGAACCCAGGCAGTGCATTCCAGATTCCCATTACCTTCTGAGTGAAAATTATTTTCCCAAAATCCTCCCTAAACCTTCACACTTGCACTGTAAAATTATGCCTCTCTGTTACTGACCGTTCACCTGAGGGGATCAGCTGTTTTCCATCCACCCTGACAATGCTTCTCATAATGTTACATACCTCGATCAGGTCCCCTCTCTGCCTTCTATATCCTATAAAGAAGACAACCCAAGCTTATCCAGTCTCCCTTCATAGCTACAATGCTTCATCCCAGGCATAACCTGGTGAATCTCCTCTGCATCCTCTCCACTACAATCACATCTTTCCTATAGTGTGGTGACCAGAACTACACACAGTTTTCCAGCTCGAGTCTAGCTACAGTCCTGTACAGTTCCAACATAATGTCCCTATTCTTATAAGCTACACCATGACTGATAAAGCCAAATGCCTCCATAATTGCCCTATTAACCTCTCATGTCCCCTTAGGGATATATGAAGTACCCCAAGATCCCTCTGTCCCTCGGAGCTTCCTAGCGCCCTGCCATTCATTGAGTAATCCCTTCTTATGTTATTTCTTCCAAAGTGCTCACCCTTACAGACAAATTGGTCACATGGAAATTAACCCCAAGTGTGTTTCTGTACTCCTGTAAATTTTACTGTAATCCAAGACCTTCTTCCTCACTGTCAACCACTTGGCTAATCTTTGTGTCTTCTGCAAACCTACTCATCATGCCCCACATTTTCTTCTGTATCATTTATGGGCATTTAGGGATCTAACAGTCAGGGACCCAGTACTGATTCCTGAGGTACACTGCTGGGCACTGACTTCCAGTCACACAAACAGCCTTCTACCACTAACGTCTGTCATCTACCATTATGCCAATTTTGGATCCAGTTTGCCAAGTTGGCCTGGATCCCACCTGCTTTAACTTTCTTCATCAGACTCCCATGTGGGACTTTGTCAAAGGCTTTAATGGAATCGATATAAACGACATCAACTGCCCTCATTCATACACCTAATCACCTTTTCAAAAAATTAAATTAAATTTGTTAGACATAATGCTTCTCTGATGATTATCCCTGATCAAATTTTGACTCTCCAAATGAAGATTAATTCTCCAGTGAATTTTATCCAGTAGTTTCCCAACCACTGATGTGAGACTCACTGGTCTGTAATTCCCTGGTTTCTCTATATCATTCTTTCTCTATCCTTGAAAAGTCGAACCACATTCTCTAGTCCTTTGCACCTCCCCAGAAACGAATGAAAAATTTGGGTCAGAGGTCCTGTAATTTCCTCCCTCGCCTCCCATGGTAGTTTTCCAAGTTTAAGCCCACCAAAACCTCCAATACTCTCTTTCTCAATCCGCTCAAAAACTTCATGTCTCTGTTTCTGAATTCTGTACCCATATCCTCCTTCTCCTGAGTGAAGACATTATGTGAAGTACTCATTTAACACCCAGGCAATGTCCTTCAGTTCCATGTGTAGATTCCCCCTTAGTCCCTAATGGGCCCTATTATTTTCCTGCTTATCCTCTTCCTATGATATCTTGGGATTCTCCCTAATTTTTCCAGTCAATGTTTTCTCCTGCCCCCTCTTTGCTCTCCTAATGGCTTTCTCAAGTTCCTCCTTGCACTTTCAATCCTCCGCTAGCACCTCCATTGATTTGCTCCCGTTGTACATATTAGAACCCTTTCTTTTCCATCTTATCCAGACACGAATATTCCTACACATCCAGGGTTCTCCGGCCTTGTTGCTCCTACATTTTACCATGAAGGCTACACTTTGAGCTTGTACTCTTGCTAATTCCATTTTGATTGCTTTCCTTCCCTCCCATTGTTTTGTGGGATCACTCCAGAAGTAGCTGTTCCCAGTCTGCTTTAGCCAGATCCTGCCTTATTTTAATAAAATCTACCTTCCCTCAGTCCAAATCCTTTTTTGCAGACCACTTTTTCCTTTTCCATAACAATTTAAACTGCACCGTGTTATGATCGCTATCACTAAGATGCTTCCTCAAACATCTGCCCAGCTTCATTCCCAAAATTAAGTCCAACACTGCACTGTCCCTTTTTGGACTTTCTACATGTTGTTATAAAAAGATCTCCTAAATAAATTTCAAGAAATTTGACCTGCTTAAACACTTTATGCTATGACTATCCCAATTAATGCTGGGGAAATTGAAATCCCCTAATTAAATTACCCCACTATCATTTTTACACACATCAGTGAATTGTCTACATATTTGCTCCTTTACTGTCTGCTCACTGTTTGGCGGTCTATAACGCACTCCCAGTAGTGTGACTGCCCTCATTTTATTCCTAAACCCTATCCATAAAACCTCAGTTGAAGACCTTTCTAAGATACTGTCCTGCCTTACTGCAGTAACTAATTCTTCAATTAATAGTGCAACACCACTTTCCTCTTTTACACCCTCTCCGCACTGCCTGAAGATCCTATACCCTGGAATTTTGAGCTGCCAAATCCAGTCCTTCCCTCAACCATTTCTCTGTGATGGCAACATGACATTTTCACACATCAATCCATACCCTTAACTCATCTGTTTTAACTGTATTAAAGTAGAGGCCGTCTAGTTTCACCTTACTCCCTAGCAATGCAACATGACTGAACTCCCTCTGCCTGCGTTCCTTTACTAAAGTATGTTGTGTTCTTATTGAATTAACATTCTGTGTCCCACCTAACTAGTTTAAATTCCTCCCAACTGTAATTGAATGAGACACTCTTCTTCTTCAGAAGACCAGAAATCAAATCCTTTAAACTTCCCACCACAATCCAGTTTCCATTAATCAGCTACAATACAATCTGGTCATATGAACAAAACAAAGAACTGTGGATGCTGGAGATCTACCAGATGCTACTAGACCTGCTGAGTTTCACTAGCAATTTCTGTTTATGTATACAAGCTGGTCAGCTGGGTAACAAAGCAGCCTGCATTCTTCCAGATTTGGCTGCCGCTGAACAGCAATAGAGCCATACTGACACTTTCTTTATCTTTATTCGCAAATGTGCACACACTGTCCCGTCTTTAGAGCCACAATTAATTTTATGTTTCCTATGTGGCAGTGATACGGTCACTCTTGGATCATCCTGAAGCATTTAGACCAATGATTTAACTTGGTAGGAGGATTAAAATAAAACAGGAAGTGCTGGAAGTATTCAGCAGATCTGGTAGAACCGGCAGGGAGAGAAACTTGGCTTACATTTAAGTCAAATATGATCAGAAATCCCCAGAGTTGGATATATCTAATCAGTTTTCCAGTTTGCAGAAACTAGGACAACTCAACGCTTCCAGGATCTGAGGGCACATGGATAAAAGTCCAATATTGAAGTTGTCCATTTTTGTACACATAAAATGTAACAGGAAAGTTTTCTTTTTCAATGCTGATGTTGCTTTAACTTAATTCCAGTTGGCTGAAAGAGTACCCATTGTCCTTGAAAAGAATAGAGAGTTTTCTAATTGTTGAACAAATCAAAAGATCTAAACAGCAGTGTAGCTCAGGGTTACATCATCACTGTGTGCTTAAACACAGGCTAACATCAGCTTGCCTGATGTGGTACAGCTGAGAAGTTTACAACCGTACAAGA
This sequence comes from Rhincodon typus, assembly GCF_021869965.1. Classification (NCBI taxonomy): domain Eukaryota; kingdom Metazoa; phylum Chordata; class Chondrichthyes; order Orectolobiformes; family Rhincodontidae; genus Rhincodon; species Rhincodon typus. The sequence goes on along the minus strand of NC_063357.1, from coordinate 18,082,804 downwards.
TTAATCAAAGGTAACGATCTACTTGGTACAATAATTGCATTTCAGCAACCTACTGTGTTATGGCAGTACTGATAAATTGTGCGTACTGTCATAATGGTATGAAATATAGACTGTTGACTTTGAATTCCAACTTCTGAGTTAAGACTTTCAAGGACTGAAATGGTTTTAAAATAGGAACCAAAAACATTAAAATGACCCCAGGCATCACTGACCCACAGAGTGTGGTCAAGTTTCATGAAATCAATCAACGTGTTAAACAAATGACAACCTGAGAAGAAATTGACATTTTAACCAATGACAGTGAAACCTGAAAGAAAGCCCTTCCTGGGAGGCACTAGAAGGTCCTTATAATGCATCAGATTTGGGAATTGTCATATGTTGGAGGTGAAAACCTCACCTGTGGATGGAATATACAAACATTTGAGACATTGCCTCTGTGGTAGAAAGATGGGGGCAGGTGAATTTTTGACTGCAGAACTGAAATAAGCTGGAAAAATCTTGCTCTCTGTCTTAAGAAATAAAGGCCTGTGACAACAATAGTCAGAAAGAAACATCTGAAAATTGAGGATTTAAAGTTTTACTGTATTGCTTTCTACTGCTGATGATGCCATAAATTAAATCACCAACCATGGTTCTCAGTTAAAATCGTTATGCCTCAAAGTCGGGTTGGATGGAAGGGTCTGTTTCCATGCTGTACATCTCTATGACTCTATAATGACAGATAATTATGAAACCTGCTTTCACTTGGGTGTTTAGAAGTTTAGAATCTTTATTGAATTTTGAAACATATTAACTAATCCGTGTTGGACTAATAAAGGCACCCTGGTAACAGCAGACTTTAAGAATCATAGAATCCCTAGAGTGTGGAAAGAGGCCATTTGCCCCATCAAGTCTGTGCCAACCCTTTGAACAGCATCCCACTCAGAGACACCTCCCCACCCTATCCCTGTAACCCTGCATTTCCTATGATTAATCTACCTAGCCAGTACATCCCTAGACACAATAGGCAATTTAGCATGGCCAATCCACATAACCTGCACATCTTTGGATGTGGGAGGAAACCAGAGCATCCAGCAGAAACCCACGCAGACAGGGGAAGATCGTGCAAACTCCACACAGACAGTCCCTGAGAATGGAATCGAACCCAGGTCCCTGGTGCTGTGAAGCAGTAGTGCTAACCACTGAGCCACCTTGCCCTCCTCCTAGGGCAGCTCTCACGTTTGATTACCAACCTATCCATGCTCCATTCATGGAACAACTCACCACTCAGTGGATATCTGCCGAAAGACTGGCATCTCCTATGCCCGTGCCATCAGCATAAAATGGTGGCAGAGCAGGGCACCCCATTCAGAGCTTCTCTTCTTGCCAGTCCCGTTACCTTCTTCCCTCTTTTTTTTTTACCTCTCCTCATTGTGGTTTTCCCTTTCCAGCACTCCCCGCCTCAGAGAGTGAAGTTGTGGAGTGAGCAGCAGGTCAGCCAAGTCCCGTGGAGGACCAGAGCGGGCACAGGCCAAGTCCTGCAGAGGATCAGAGTGGACACAGGCTTGTGGCAGAATCGACTGGAGCGCGCACAAACCAAGTCATGTGGTAGATGGGAGAGAGCATGGGCTGGGTCCCTGTGTGGAACCAGCTCAGGCAGTGTGGCCTGTGCCCTGGGGCCTGCAGGTGCACCCCACGAGCCCAGAACACCATGAGCTGTGAGCCCCAGAACACTCCGAGCAGTGAGCCCCGGAGCAGCAGGTGGGCTGTGAGCCCTGGAGCAGCAGGTGGGCTGTGAGCCCCAGTGCAGCAGGTGGGCAGTGAGCCCCGGAGCAGCAGGTGGGCAGTGAGCCTTGGAGCAGCAGGCGGACTGTGAGCCCCGGAACAGCAGGTGGGCAGTGAGCCCCGGAGCAGCAGGTGGGCAGTGAGCCTTGGAGCAGCAGGTGGACTGTGAGCACCGGAGCAACGTGTGGGCTGTGAGCCCCGGAGCAGTGGGTGGGTTGTGAGCCCCGGTGCAGCGGGTGGGCTGTGAGCCCCGGAGCAGCATGGGAAAGAAGCCCCACAGCAGCACATGGAAAAAAAACCCTGAGTAGCGCGCAGGCAGCAAGTCCTGGATGAAGACCATTGTGAGGGCACAATCCTTACCTTAGAACTTACCTCTGAGCACTGTAATGTTAACCCTGTGATAGTTTCCTATTTTTAACCTATTTTCTGTAATTAAGCAACTACTTCTATTCCTCTGCGGTATCCAAGAATTCTATAAAGGTACTTGTACCTAAGATGTCACCATAAGAAGGCAGATATTGTAAAAAGTTTTCACTGTATTCCTACAATGAAGTACATGTGACAGTAAAAGGATATTGTATATTGTATCATATCTTTGAAAGATCGCTGTGCACCTGGACAAGGATTGTCAGTCATGCATGACATGCTGGCATTTGCCCTGGACCTGGCAGCTCGGGACAAATCTGTGCCCTGTTTTGTGTCAGGCTCAGAGAGGACCTGCTGGATGGATTGGTGCAGATGTGGGATGTCCTCTTCCTCCAGCACCAGCAGAGGAGGCCACAGCACTGGACCATACCAGCCTGGTCTGATGTTGCTACCTGGGTTTGTGACAATACTATGGCTTTAAGAGGTGTATTTTGTCCTGGTTTATTTTACGAAGACAGGTTGAAACAAAGGTGACGAGCAATCTGCTTGAATCCAATAAAGTAAGCAGCTTGTGAGACCTTGTTTTCTTAAAAAGTTGGTACAATAGAAACAGTGTGAACATGTGGGGTCAAGCTCCCACAGAACCAGGATTTCTAGTTTAGCTTTCAGTAGCTGTCGAGATTGTGAAAGCTGCTACACCTCTCTTTCTTTGTTACAACTGAAAGCTGGGGTTCTCTTCCTGCTGCTATAATTGTACGTGAGACAATCTATTTTACTGACTTTGCCTTTGCCAAGGGTGTGTTAATGGAATGTTGCCATATTGGAACAGTTGCTGTTTAGTAGTTAATTAATCTATCATTCTGTTAAGTTTTCCAATACAGTTGTTATTCTAATCCTTTCTTTTGTTTGTATTTCAACTATTATGTACGAATATTGCTTCAAGCCTAGTGGTTGGACCAATTAAATTGCACTCGAATGCAATGCCCAGCACTTGCCTTTTAAACTAAGGAAAAGGGTTTAATCTATCGCCTTGAGGGGGTTTGGTCTGGTCCATCACAGGTTAAAGCAGCCTCAACCATTTGGAGGAATCCAAAGCAATGTAGATTGAAGGTCACTGACCTTCCCCACTCTGCCAGGGTAAGTGTCACTAACTTATCTCTGAATCCTCACACTCTATCTCAGCTCCTGTACCCACCTCTCTCCAAGGCTTACATTCGGGACACCTCCCCTACCTGCGCCAAAAGTACAGGTGTGGTACCACTTTCACCTTGCATAATCCCTGCCTCTCTCTCCTACTAGGAAAAAACAGGCCCACGATAGATCAGAAAGATTCGAGATGGGTGGTGGGCCTAGTATCTCTGACTGAGGGCGTAAAACAACAAGGCATGGCAAGGCAAGGCCTATTCCATGAGTATCGAGGTAGGTTCAGAGTGAGTGAGCACAAAGAGAGGGAGAGAAGAGCCTGCTGCAGTCTATGAGCTGGGTGTGTGCCCCTGAATGCAAGGTGTCATTGCTGCAAATGTTACAATGATCATTGCTGGTGTAACATTGAAGTGCAGAAGTGTCCTTTAAATAAACTGGAAATGTGCCATCGGGTTCTGAGAGGCTGGCATACATCAGATGTTAATGTCCATGGATGTGAGATGCATGTGGCTGGTGGCTGGTGGCTGGTGGCTATGGAGTGTGCCCCGAGATATTGTTGCTCAACGCCCAACAATGGAGGTTTTTCAGAAAAATCTGCGAGCTGAATTTTCCAAGGGCTTGCTTTGGCTTCTGTTACGAGTTTTCCCAATGTCTGCTTTTTGGGAAAGCTTGGTGAAATGGAATTTATATGGCATTATATTAATGAGGTGACAGTAAGCAATAATCCTCATTAATTGGAACCCCCTCCTGCTGGGTGAAAATCTTGCCACTTTGCTTGAGCAAAGTATAAAAGATGGCATCAGTTGGAAATGGGCCTCATTGCACTTCTCATCCAATCATGCCATTAGCAAAATGGCTCAGGCCTCTATAAGATTCCACCCAAAGAGTTGGTAGTCCAGGAAAGTTGTGATACTGAATACATTAAATCTAGTCATTTGTGAGCTGACTTTAGAAAAAGTGATCATAAAACCATTGAACTGTTGTAGAAGCCTGACTAGTTCGCTATCATTCGTGAGTTCTCCGCTTTCCATTTTGTCCAATGCCTCTGCTGTGAGGCAGATTTTAATTAAAGGAAGCCAAACTTGGGATATTTATAGTTGCGAACGGTAAACAAACTAATCAAATTTATTTCAGCAATTCAACTCTCATTTACAGTCATACGCAAGGTCTCAAGTGAGTTCCTTGCAATTGCTGTTTCTCAAAACTTCTTCTACCTTTCAGCTGAAGGCCAATTGTTTTAATGGAGTCATGTCCCAGAACTGTGATTTCTTAGCTAGGTATCAGATTTAAAAGAAAAACAAATCTCAGTGCTAAAACTGTTCTTTCAGCTAAATGATTCCATCCCAGCTTAATCACAGATAAATATTCTTCAACTACGTCTCTTCCCTCCAGTTAGAGTGCTTTACCTTCATTGATTAAGGCTATTTGTTTTCCAAGAATAGATTCTTCCAGAGATAGTAGGAACTGCAGATGCTGGAGGATCTGAGATAACAAGGTGTAGAGCTGGATGAACATAGCAGGCCAAGCAACATCAGAGGAGCAGGAAAGCTGACGTTTCGGGCCTAGACCCTTCTTCAGAAATGGGGGAGGGGAAGGGGGTTCTGAAATAAATAGGGAGAGGGGGGAGGCGGATAGAAGATGGATAGAGGAGAAGATAGGTGGAGAGGAGATAGCACGTCCCCGCCTGCCTAACCTGTCCTTCCTCCCACCTATCCTCTCCTCCCACCTCAAGCCCCACCTCCATCTCCTACCTACTAACCTCATCCCGTCCCCTTGACCTGTCCGTCCTCCCTGGACTGACCTATCCCCTCCCTACCTCCCCACCTACACTCACCTTTACTGGCTCCATCCCCGCCTCTTTGACCTGTCTGTCTCCTCTCCACCTATCTTCTCTTCTATCCATCTTCTATCCGCCTTCCCCTCTCTCCCTATTTATTTCAGAACCCCCTTCCCCCTCCCCCCATTTCTGAAGAAGGGTCTAGGCCCGAAACGTCAGCATTTCTGCTCCTCTGATGCTGCTTGGCCTGCTGTGTTCATCCAGCTCTACACCTTGTTATCATAGATTCTTCCTGTTGATTTTAATGGAATGCATTTGAACTGAAGGCTCACGTGGGGTCTATCGTCAAAAGAGCATCAATAAAACTGAAGACCTATTTAGCCCTCAGATATTCAAAATCAAATGTTATTTCTATCAAGAGAGTGATGGTGTGTCCTTTTTGTTTTTTTCACTTTCACCCACAATTTTTGTGTACCCGCCCTCATGAAAACAAAGCATTGGATTACACAAAAACTTAATATCTAATGGAACATTCTTTTTCCATGGGGGTTAAAAAAAGGAATTCCTACCTTAGTGACCTCATATGGCTGGGCAATAGAATTAAGGAACAGTAACTGCAAAGATCGAATGGTAATTTACATATTTATAGAGGATCTTTACTGTAAAAAAAATACACTAGGTGTGACAAAGAGTCTGTAACCAAATTAAAACAATCAAAAAAAAAAGCTGGATTTGGAACTGCAGATGCTGGAGAATCTGAGATAACAAGGTGTAGAGCTGGATGAACACAACGGGCCGAGCAGCATCAGAGGAGCAGGAAAGCTGTTGTTTTGGGTCTGGACCCTTCTTCAGAAAATTTGTATGGATAAATATATGGTCAGAACACTGGAAAATTCTACTTTGGTCTACTTCAAAATTGTGCCATGAGATCTTTTAAATGCAGCTGAAATGGTCACCATTTAGTGTTTCGTCCAAAAGGCAGTACCTCTAACAGTGCACTTCTGCCTTAGCACTACACTGGAATACCTGCCTTGAGGTTTCACTCAGAAATAGGAGTGTGAATTAACTGCCAGAGCTGAAAATGGTTAGAAAACGTGAACATAAAAGCTTGGTGAAAAACATACTTTGAGAAGATTTCCCGAGCAGACAGATTTACAGAGGAAAGCTCAGGAATGAGATCTTACTGGATTAAAGCTCCATCATAATGGTGAGATGCAGCAAAAAGATAAATACATGAAAGGCCAGAGTAGGACATTGCAAGATGTTCTGCAAGTACAAGGTTGGAGGGCATTGCAGAATTCTAATGTGTTGTGATCTAGGGGGTTGAAGACAAACAATATCATCAAAGATTTGTCGGGTGAATAGGTCTAACTGTGGACAGGACATGGTACTGAGTTTTGGACAAATCTGAAGTTTGTGAAGACCGGATTATGAGGAAGCTGTATAGGACAGCAGGGATGCAAATTACACTAGATGTTGGAATCAGTACTGAAAACAAAAAATGTTGGAAATCACAACAGGTCAGGCAGCATCTGTGGACAGGGAGCAAGGTAACGTTTTGAGTCTAGATGAATCTTCATCAGAGCAGTGGGGCATGGGGGGTGGAGAAGAGGGAGACAGCATTTACATGAAGAAGAGAAGGTTGTGAGGAACAGATCTTTGGAACAGTTGTGAAAGTGATGGGGTAAGGGCAGGAAGAGAAATTACTGAAGATGCAATTGCCTGCATTTGGACAGTGATTGGAGAAATGTATTGTACATAGTGTACTGGCCAGCTTGTCATAGCCACATGATCTCTATACTTCTGCTTTCACTTTGATTTGTGGCAGTCATTAAACATATTATGTGAAACATGATGACAGAAATATGAAGCTGAAATTGAGTACATTTTCAGAGTTCCAAGAAGGCAAGCCATCATAAGTAAGCAACGAAGAATTAGAACCACAGTTTGCAACTTTGAAGAGCTTGGTGAGTCAGAAAGGCTGGGAAGTTTCAAGTCCCTGCTGCTGTGGTACTGAAAGGAACAATAGGACAGAGCAAATAACAATAACCTTTTATTAGTGCTGCAGAAAGAACGCTCAAGGTATTGCAGTCTGGATCTCATTGAGGAGCAGAAAAGCCAGGTGGCAGAAATCCTGATGCCTGCAGAGATACAGGGGGAGGTGATGGCCTAGTGGTATCATCACTATATGATTAATCTAGAGACCAAGGTAGTGTTCGGGAGACCTGGGTTTAAATGCTGCTATAGCAATTGGTGGAATTTGAATTCAATAAATATCGGGAATCCAGAAATAAGTCAGCGCCATGTTGTTGTTGTTTTCTTACATTGCCTCATATGGAACTTCACTTAACTCCTTGCCCTTTCTGGAAATGTATAATGAGAAGAGAAACAGGTCAGTATACTGTGCAAGGGCAAATCCTATTCATTGCGAGCAACCATTCACTGTAACATTATAGGGACTTGACTGGGAAGTCATCACTCAACAAGATAATGATCTTATCAGCTCAAGAGTAATTTCCAGCCTCTCAGACAGGAGTTTGTTCAGGAGCAGAAGAGTTGCTGCAGCTGCAGCTGAACTTCTGAAATCTTTAAAAAAAAATCAATCGATCTGAAATGTCAGTGCATAGTGCCAGCAAGAGAGAGTGTTTCACATGCTGCCCGCTGTCTGTGGGTCCAGACACTGCTGCCACCTGGAACTCTGCTCCTTGCATAGTGCAATTCAAATGCCAGGCTTGTTGGAGCGTGCATTCAGCTGGAGAATCCAATCTGCTGAATTATTCAAAGGCACCACTGTTTTCTATGCTTTTGGCAATCACCAGGGTTAAACTCCTGAGACACTTATCCTCTTTAGTTTCTGTTTGTTGAGTCTAACTATGCCAGCTAATTGACAAAATAAAAAAGCCGGTCTCACTGTAACTATTGCAACTTCTCGGTTAGCAACAGTCCACATTCCCTGATTTTCTAAAACGTATAAAATATTCATTGAGACCATTAAGACAAATGCGTAGTACTTAACTCAAACCTAGCTCTTGAGTATCTGTTACTTTGATTTTATAGTAATACTGGGACATTCTAAGGGCCTTTGTCAGGTACAAACCCTCTGCTGAATCATAAGAGCTCTACATTAAAAAAGATTGCATAATGCTCAGCACCATTCATGGCCCCTCAGATACTGAAGCAGTCAGCATACAAATGCATCCAAGCGTGGACAAAATTAAATTCTGGGCTAAGTAGCCAGTTACATTTGTGCCACACAAGTTCCAGGCAATGACCATTTCCAACAAGCGACGCTTTGACATTCAATGGTATTGCCATTACGTAATTCTCCCACCATCAACCTTCTAGGGGTTTACCACTAACTGAACTGGACAAGTAATATAAATATTGTGGCCACTAAAGCAGGTAAGAGGTTTGGATTTCTGCATTAAGTAACTCACTTCCTGAAGCCCCCTGCTAGCTATCTACATGGAACAAGTCAGGAACGTGATGGCCATTTATGTCATAACAGCCTGCTTGGTTGACACCCTATCCAATTCCTTCAACATTCACTCCTTCCAGCACTGGATGCACAGTCAAAGCAGTCTGCACCATTTACAAGGCGCACTGCAAAACTCATCAAGGCTCCTTAGATGGAACCTTCCAAACCTACAACATCTAGAAGGACAATGGCAGCAGGTACATGGGAACACAACCACCTGCAAGTTCCCCTTCAAGCCACTCACTATCCCAACTTGGAACTATATAATGCCATTCCTTCAGTATTACTCGATCAAGATCCTGAGTTCACTCCTGAACAGCACTGAGCATGTACCTTCCCTGCCATTCCCCATCCATGGGTAACAATAGTATTGCTTCAAGAAGGCTGCTTACCACCACTTGTACAAGAGCAATTAGGGACAGACAACGAAAACTACCTTAGCCAGTCACACCTGTATACCATGAAAAAAAACAAAAAGATAAATAACACAAACATGCATCCAGTATCTCAAATAAATGGCAATTAAATAGCATGGGTACATTTACTCCAGTTATTTGGGTTTAGTTAACAGATGGAAAAGCATCGACATGTCCTACATACATTAAAACATACTGCAAGTGCAATTAGCATTAGCAATGCATATCATATTAGGTTATATTTGCATATTTTATGCAAATACTAAATGCATAGTAGCTTTTATTTTATTCATTCATTCATATCAGAATATGAATTCCAATTCATGGAATTCTTTCATTCATGCTGCCCAGGCCAACATTTATTGCCTTTCCTGAATTGCCAGAGGGTAGTTAAGAGTCAGCCACATTGCTGTGGGTCTGGAGTCACGTGTAAGCTAGGCCTAGTGAGGATGCATATTCCTTCCCTGAAGGACATTAGTGAACCAGATGGGGTTTTTCTGACAATTGACAATGGTTATGATTAGCCCTTAATTCAAGATTTTTATTGAATAAAAATTCCACCGTTTGCCATGGTGGGAATTGAACGTAGGTCCCCAGAACATTTTCTGGGTCTCTGGATTATCAGCTCAGTGATAACGCCAGCAGGCTGTTGCCTCCCCATTGCTTGTTATTAGGGCCCTCAACTACAAAGTTTGCAGAGACAGCTTCAACTTTGAAAATAAGGGTACATATTTTTTCAAACTAATCTGTTCAGAGATGTCATTACACAAATCTGGAGCAGGTGGGGCTTGACCTGAGCCTCTCGGTCCAGGGGTAGAAACACAAGCACTATGCTGCAAGGGGTTTATATTATAAGCAAAATCCTCTTCTGAAAATAGTGTGCAACAGTTCAGTAACTGAGGCGTGTAAAATGCAACTCATCAATTGGGACTGGGCATACTGTTCTTCCTATTTCTCATGGAGTTGGATTTAACTCCATTGAGACAAAAAGAAAGTGGTGTTGAAGGAGAGAACAGGAAGGAAAGAAGTGAGGAAGAGAGACCCGGGTGAGGGCAAAGCCAGGGTGGGGTGGGGAGAGCGAGAGCAGAGGGATTGCAAGAGCAGGGGAAGACAAGTTAGGGGAGAGTAAGAGTACAGGGGAGAACAAGTTCAGAGAGAGATGGAGGTGGTGGTGGGGAGTGGGAGAGTGAGATTGGAGGGACACAGAGCATGGTGGGAGAGAGAGTGGGAGAATACAGAGAGCCAGGACAGAGTAGGGGAAGGGGACAAAGTAAGGGAGGGGAAGGGAGATAGTGCAAAGGTGAAGAAGGAAACAGAAAAGAGAGAGGCTTAAGGGGACAGGGCAAAGGAAAAACAGAGAGAGAAAGGAAAAGCAAAGACAAGGATGGGGGAGGAAACAAGAGAGCAACAGTGAGCAACTAGGGATGGGTAAGCAGCAGAAGGCAAACATCACTTACAAAAGAGGAGAGGGAGAAACCCAACCACTATTTAAAGATGGCAAGAATTTTACAGCCAACACTGAAGTTCATTTTTTTCCAGGTCACTTCCCTTTCCTTAGCACTTGAAGCTCCCTATGCTGGCACACAACTTAATTAGTGCTCTAGTAATATTCAAATCAGAATGCTGCAGAAGAGGAATATCGAGTAGGCTCCATAGCTTAAAGATCATGATGGCGAGGGAAGAATAATGTTATGGACCAGACCAAACTCCTTCACATATATCAAGGAGATGGCTTAGACCTTAACATTTGTCTTATTTAGGGTGATGAGTTCCAGATGTAATTCGATTGTTCACAATAATTGGCTTGAAGCAAAACACATTTTATTCTTACCCCCAGTTAAAATACAAACAAAAGAAAGAAAAATCAGTCTAATTTTAACTCTATTAGAAAGCTTATCAGAATAATAGATTATTTAACTACTAAACAACAACTGTTCAAATATAGTAATATCCCATAAACACACCCTCGGCAAAGGCAAATTCAGTACAACAGATTGTCTCACATGCGATTCTGGTAACAGGGAGGGAACCCAAGCTTCTAGCTGTAGCAAAGAGAGAAAGATGTAGCAGCTTCAACAACCAACTTCCAAACCCCAACAACTACTGAAAGCTAAACTAAATTGCTGGTTCTGTGGGAGCCTGACTTCACCTATTCATGCTGCTTCTATTGTTCCAACTTTAAAAAACACCCAAGGCCTCACAAGTTGTTTACTTTACTGGACTGGAACAGACCATTCATTACCTTGGTCTCACCTTTTCTTCATTAAAAAAAAGGACAAAATACACCTCTTAAAGCCATAATATCATCACAACATGAGCATGAGCATGGATTTTTGTGTTTATCCCAGGACTTCCTCAGATCCCTCCACTCTGAGGAGTTTCTCATTTCAAAGCCAGCTTTTAGCTTTATAGAGCTCCTTAATCTTTCAAAAGGCAAAACAGAAGCACACACTTGCAGATTAGTGTTATCAGCTTTGGATACAGGTGTTCCTGGAGAATTTATTGAGTGACCTCACACTTCTAACCACTCCCAAATTTAATATTTTGCTTACCAATGAAAATATTCAAAGAAATTAGAAATAAGACTGCCTCCATGATTTTTGTGGTGTATCCAGGAGAACAATCTTCAATTCCTGCCTCATTCCATAAAAAAATTCATAAGATGCTACGTTATCGCCACTTTCCTGACTGCTTCAGAATTATGTGCAACAAGTAAAAGTTTATGGAAGGATATTGAGGCCTTGGAAATGCGGATGCTAAGGCATAGGGTAAAAATTCCACACCTTAAGACAAAAGAAGAAGTAGTTGGAAGTGCAAGAGCAAAAAGGCCTCTATAAAGCTATATCTAGAAAAGAAAATGTCGGTATTTTGGCCATTTGTTCAGAGCCGAAAACTTACAAAGATCGCTTATAAAAAAGTAGCAGAAAAAGTGGTTGGTTTGGGCAGCATTGGACGACTAATGCCACAGAGTGGTTGCAAATGAGCTACAATGGATACATGAAGCTGGCACATGTAATAACAGTAGAACATGACAGCAGATCACAGGAGTAGCTCCAGGCACTAGTAGCAGCAGCCACCTCACCTTAACTGGGCCTGGTCATGGTCACGTCAATCTCCAGAAATTCATTGTATGAGCACGACAGAGATCGGGGGTATTGGGGTGACAGAGATCTTTCTTAACAGATATTACCCCAATACTGTCCCTTTATCACTTTGCAGTTCTTGGGAACAGAACGTTTACTCTCAATGCAGCTATGAGGAAAACTGGGACAATAAACATAAAGACCAGCTCCCACAGCACATCAAACACTCAGAACAGAAGCAGCAACAAACTGAAACAATCAGGGAAAAGTTCAATATTTTTCAACATTTACTGGCATCTCTTTGAAATTCATAAATTGTCTTCCTTTATCAATAATATTCTATTATCTTTAATTATCTTTCTCAAGACTGTATGCAAAGAAAGGCAAATGTTTTACAATATCATTTCCACTTTAGTTCCACTGAGCACATTCAGTTGTGATAAATCTTTCAAAGCTTCCTCTCTTAATGTATGTGGGTATGCTATCATTAATCTTCATTTCCAATTATGAAAACTACTGAATTAACTAATATTTAAATTGAAATGACTAAAATAGCCTTTGGAATTCACAGGAACAAATGAAAAGATAGCTTTTTTCCCTTTGAAGTTCCACATTTTCTTTATTCTCCTTCAACCAGCCTTAGAATTTTGTTTGTTTATTGATATTGAATTCAATCAGTATGTTAGTGAGCTGCATTTATGCAAAATGTTTTGAATCCTCAGCAGTCTCAACTATTTACAATCTTAGGTGAGGTGACTGAATGTATGGTTGCCCAATGTGCCCATGGAACCAATATAAGTAAGAAAGCAAATAGTCAACAGGAATGAAGGAGATATAAATAAATAAGCATTATGGATACAAATTTGGCATATGGTGTATAACGTGGCAAATTTTGGCAGGAAGCATAGGAAAGCAGTATGTTATCTGTTCAGAGAGGAATTCAGTGGTACAGAGGGATCTGGAAGCCCTGGTACACGAAACACCAAAAGTTAGGGTGCAGGTACAGCGAATGATTAGAAAGGTGAATGCAGTGTTGTTGCTCATTGTAACAGGCAAGGGACATAACAGGAAAGTTTTTACTGCAGCTGCTCAGAGCCTTGGTGAGACCACAACTGGAGGAGTATGCACAGATTTGGTTTCCTCATTTGAAAAAGGATAAATTAATTCCAAAATTTAAAAGGCATCTTGATGGGAATATGAATAAGGAATGTTTGGAGAAGTTCAGAGAAGGTTCACTTGACTCATTCCGAGGGACGAACGACTTTTCTTATGAGAAAATGCTGAGCAGTTGGGTCTTCACCCAGTGGAATTTAGAAGAACGACAAGTGATCTTATTGAAATGTACACGATACTGAAGGGGAAGGATATGATAGATACCAGGAGGATGTTGCCTCTTGTGGATGATGCTGAATAGCTAGGCAACATAGATAAAGACAAGTTGTTGTTGTTTTAAGATAGAGAAAAAAATAATCTCTTCTCAAAGCGTTTTTAGAGTTGTGGAATTCTCTTCCCCAGAAAAGCAGTGCAAGGGGGCACATTGGATTTATCCAAGGCTGGATTAGATAAATATTTGGTAGACAAGGGAATCAATGGTTACAGGGACAGGCAAGAACACACAGTTGAGGGTACAATCAGATCAGCTGTGATTACATCCAATAGCAGAGAAGGTTCAAAGGGCTGAGTGTCCTACTCTCAAAACTTATGTTCTAAAGCACTTCAGAGCATGTTGCTCAATTAACATGAATTCACATCTCACCATGGCAACTGGGAATCTGATCTCAGTTAGTTAAATAAATTTGGAATAAAAAGCTAGTATCTGGTCTGCTCCTAATCAAGCTGCTTCAGATCAGCTACAACACTGTCATCTACCCAACAAACTGGAAGATTGTCTAGGTATGTCCTGTCTGAAAAAAGCAGGGAATGTTTGATCAGTCTAGTCTTAATTATCAGCAAAATGATGGAAGGTGATGCGAGAGTGTTATTAAGCAGCACTTGCTCACCACAAACAAGCTTAGCGATGCTCAGTTCATTTTTGATTCCAAGGAGTGTGCCAAAGTGCAAGTCTTTAATTTGTTCGAATTACTACTAAACATCACAGCGAGGTTTCATTCATAGTTGAGTTAGAGGGCTGCACTCTCCTCTGAGCTAAGAGTTCTACCCATTGAGCTGACACCTATCTATTAAGTTTAGTGGAGCAATTAAAAAAAGTTAAAGACATGCTGTAATGTAGCACCTTGTCACACCCTCACTTCTGAAATACAGAGGTCTGTTGTGTAGGAAGGCATGGAGCCATTTTGGGCAGAGCCAAGTCTTCAAGTGACAATGACCAATTCACTTTCATTGCTCGTATTCATTGATAATTCTGGAGTCCCTCTTCTATAAAATAGCAAATATCTTGCACACAGATTGTGCACTTTTGTAAGAATCACACTCAATCCCTGTCAGATCTTAGTTGTCAAATCTGTGAAAACACTGCAGTAAATCTGATAATGTTCAAACACACATAACAAAGTAATCAAAATAAAAATTCTGCTAAAACTTTCCAATAAGAAAACACACTCATTTATAAGAGTGCAAAATTTAGATTTAACTGCTCTCTGAACTGACTATTGTCTGGTTAAAAATACTGAGGTAAATGGCTAATCCACAAATAAACATATGGCCTCCAACTGTACACAGCAGCACCTAAATCCATTCGCCACAAGGCTTCCTTTCAGCAGTTGTCATATCAGATATTTCCAACCTGTCATTAGCAACAAGAACCTAGCTCATACAGACGTGGAAAGAATCTAGATGCCAAGGAGAATCTCCATTTCATTTTTGGTAGACAAAACTTGTCTTATTTTGCTAATTGGTCCAGTGAATTTTGTAGAGATTTCTTATTCAGCCTGTTCAGATGTGTTAGGAGACACCTATGGAGTTAGTAGGACTTGAATCCCTCGCCTTTCGACTCAGGTAGGGGATACTATAACTGCACTGCAAGGGACCTACAAAACCTGTTCTACGTGTTCCACTACCTCTACCATAGCTTCTGGTGTGGAGCAAGAAGAGACAGCACATCCATGAATCTGAACAGGCAACAGTACAAAACATCACTGCTGGTTGCACAAATGACTGAACGTGGTTTCAAACAATGCTTCTATTTTTCATTGGTTTAAATAGAGGGCTCTGACAAAATATCTTTACTTTCGATCATTCAACAACTGTGACAATGCCAGAAAATAAGGGATCAAACAGATTGTTCCACGAATTTATAGACCTCCCATCTCAGAGCCACTGTTGCCAACCAGATGGAATTTACTTGTTATCTGGCAAAAAAAAAGTATAAGCAGCAAGTGATAGACAGAGCAAAGCTTAACTTCAATGGGTGAGATATTGCTCTGCATGTGCCCTGCCACATCCAATCGTGAATGGTGGTGGACAATTAAACAATTCACTGGAGGAAGAGGCTCCACAGACATCCCCATCTTCAGTGATGGAAGACCCCAACACATCAGTGCAAAAGATAAGGGTGAAACAAATGCAACAAGTGCCAGAATTACCGAGTGGATGATCCATCTCAGCTTTTCCACTGGTCCCCAACATCACAGATGCCAGTCTCCAGCCAATTTGATTCACTCCACGTCATATCAAGAAACAATTGGAGGCACTGGATACTGCAAAGGCTATGGGACCTGACAACATTCCCGCAACACTGGTGAAGCCTTGCGCTCCAGGACTTGCCGCTCTCTGAGCCAAGCTGTTCCAACACAGTTACAACACTGGCATCTACCTGACAATATGGAAAATCATCCAGGTACATCCTGTACACAAAAAGCAGGACAAATCCAACCCAACCAATTATCGCCCCATTAGTCTACTCTCGATCATCAGTAGAGTGATGGAAGGTGTCATCAACAGTGCTATCAAGCAGCACCTACTCAGCAATAACCTGCTCAGTGATGCCCAGTTTGGGTTCCACCAGGGCCACTCAGCTCCTGACCTCATTACAGCCTTGGTTCAAGCACAAACAAAAGAGCTGAAAACCAGAGGTGAGGTGAAAGTGACAGCCCTTGACATCAAGCCTGCGTTTGACCATGTGTGGTATCAAGGAGTCTTAGCAAAACTGGAATCAATAGGCATCAGGGGGAAAACTCTTCGCTGGTTGGGGACTCTGGGTCTGTTCTCAATGGAGGTGAGAAGGATGAGCGGGGGATCTGATTGAAACTTATAGAATACTGACAGCCCTGGATAAAGTGGACAATGAGAAGAGTTTCCACTAGCAGGAGAGACTAGGACCTGAAGGCACAGCCTCAGGGTGAAGGGACACTTTAAAACTGAGATGAGGATGAATTTCTTCACCAGAAGGTGGTGATTCTGTGGAACTCATTTCTGCAGAAAGCTGTGGAGGCCAAGTCATAGAGTGTATTCAATACAGAGATAGATAGGTTCTTGTTCCGGTCCTATTCCGGCCCCCACCCACAACTCTTTCTCCGATACATCGATGATATCATCTGTGCTGCTTCTCTCTCTCGTCAAGAATTGGAAAACTTCATCAACTTCGCCTCCAATTTCCACCCTGCCCTCACTTTCACCCGGTCTATCTCTGACTCCTCCCTCCCCTTCCTTGGCATTTCTGTTTCCATTTCTGGGGATAGACTGGCCACTAATATCGATTACAAACCCACCGACTCCCACAGCTACCTGGACTATACATCCTCACACCCCACTTCCTGTAAAGACTCCATCCCATTCTCTCAGTTCCTCCGTCTCCGTCGCATATGTTCAGATGAGGCCAACTTTGACAAGGGAGCCTCCAAAATGTCCACATTCTTCCTCAACCGAGGATTCCCCAGCTCCGTTGTCGACAGGGCCCTCAATCGGGTCCGACCTATCTCCCGCACTTCGGCCCTCGCCCCTTCTCTTCCCTCCCGCAACAGCGATAGGGTTCCCCTTATCCTCACCTACCATCCCACCAGCATCCACATCCAGAAGATCATCAGACGCCATTTCCGCCACCTCCAGCAAGATGCCACCATCAGACACAAATTTCCCTCCCCTCCCTTGTCTGCCTTCCGCAGGGACTGTTCCCTCTGGGACACCCTGGTCCATACTTCCATCACCCCCAACACCTCCCCAAAGCCCTACGGCACCTTCCCCTGTAACCGGCGAAGGTGCAACACCTGCGCATTTACCTCCTCCCTCCCCAGTATTCAAGGGCCTAAACATACCTTCCAGATGAAGCAACACTTCACCTGCACTTCCAAGAATCTAGTCTACTGCATTCGCTGCTCACAACGTGGTCTCATCTACATTGGGGAAACGAAGTGTAGACTTGGCGACTGCTTCGCAGAACATCTACGTTCTGCTCGCAAAAAAGACCCTGATGCCTGCCACTTCAATGTACCACCTTGCTCCCTGGCCAACATCTCTGTCTCCGAATTGCTACAGTGTTCCAGTGAAGCCCAGCGCAAGCTGGAGGAACAACACCTCATTTTCCGCTTGGGGACCCTACAGCCCTCTGGACTCAATATTGATTTCAATAATTTTAGGGCCTAAACTCTCCCATGTCCCTGCCCCCCACCCCACACACCAGGCCTTGTTACCACATAGCCTGCCACTACAGACCCGCTGTTGTTAGTCACTAACAGTCCCCATTAACAACTATTCACCCTCCCAGCCTGATCGTTAGCAACTCCTTTGTCTGTCCAACTGTCTCTCTCTGTCTTTGGGCTCTATCCTATCGTTTACTCCCTACCCCACCCGCCTCCCTATTTTCTGCATATAAACTGACGTTTTCCCAGCCACCCTCAGTTCTGAGGAAGGGTCACTGGACCCCAAACGTTAACTCTGTTTTCTCCTCCACAGGAGCTGCCAGACCTGCTGAGCTTTTCCAGCAACTTTGTTTTTGTTCCTGATTTACAGCATCCGCAGTTATTTTGGTTTTTTTTTAGATAGGTTCCTGATTGGTAAAGTTTAGGGTAAGGTTTATGGGGAGAAGGCAGGAGAATGGGGCTGAGAAACATAGCAGCTACGATCGAATGGCAGAGCAGACTTGATGGGTTGGCTAGCCTACTTCTGCACCTATATCTTATGATTCGAATCATACTGGCAGGTGGTTGCTGGAGGTCAGTCATCTCAGATTATGGATATCTCTGCAGGAGTGTCCTGGAAGGTGTCAAGCTTCTTCGGTGTTGTTGGAGCTGTATTATCCACAAAAGTGGGGAGAATTCCATTACATTCCTGACTTGTAGATCGTGAACAGGATTTGAAGAGTCAGGAAGTGAGATACTTGCTGCATGATTCGTAGCTTCTGACCTGCTCTTGTAGCCACAGAATTTATGTGGCTAATTCAGCTCAGTTTCTGGTGAATGTTAACCCCAGGGAGTAAATGCCAATGAATGTCAGGAGGAGATGGTTAGATTTTCAGATTCTGACTTATGGGAGAGGGTCAATGCCTCAAACTTGTATGACATGAATGTTACTCGCCACTTGACAGTCCACACCTGGATTGTATCCAGGTGTTGCTACACTTGGGCATGGACTGCTTCAGTATCTAAGGAGTCATGACTGATGCTGAATATCGTGCAATCATCAGTGACCATCCTAATTCCTGACCTTATGATGGAGGGAAGGACATTAATGAAGAACCTGAAGATGTTTATGCCTAGAACACTACGCTGAGGAATTCCTGCAGAGGTGTCCTGGACCTGAGATGATTAATTTCCAGCAATGACAACCATTTTCCTTTGTGCCAGTTATGACTGCAGCCTGTAGAGAAGTTTCCCTCAGTTTAGCAACAGCTCTTTGATGCCACACTCGGTGAAATGTGGCCTTGTTGTCAAGGATAGTCATTTTCACCTGATCTTTTAAACCTGGGATGGACCAACATGGACCATGTTCTGTGCTTAGAAAAACAACTATGAACTCTCACCATATAAATGTCCTGGTTAAAACTCTAACCCCTTATAAAATTCCCCCTACACATACACAGATGGATGGAAAAACAGCGGTGTTATGGGTAGAGCGAATAACTGGGAAGGCAGTTCAATGTTTCTCTCCACAGGTTTCATTGAGATGATCTTATTGGCTTGCCAGAACTTTAGAACAGAATAGAATAGAATACCTACAGTGTGGAAGCAGGCCTTTCAGCCCATCAAGTTCACACCAACCCTCCATAGATCATCCCACCTAGATCCACCCCGCTACTCTCTCCCTGTAAGCCTGCATTTCCCATGGCTAACCCACTAGCTTGCACATCCCTGGGCACCAGTACAACAATCTCTCTCATCTTCACTTTCATTTACTTACAGGAAGCACGTAACGAATGGTTTATTATGCATAAATTTGCCGTCGTATCAATTAAAATCGACTGCTTACAACACTTGAGGGAAAATGAGCTGGTTTTTGTCAGGCTTCAAACAGTTTCTACTTCAGAGAAAAGGAAGTTGCCTCCCTTTCCAGAAGCCAGAAGGCTTCTGGCCAACTTATTCACACCTACAAGCAGTTCATCTATCTCACAACCAACCACATAGTTGTTGGCAGCCAGGAAGTCATTGTCATCAACAACTGGCCATTACTCCATAAACCAATCAGCTACTTATTGCTAGTTGATTTTTTTTTGTACACACTCCCTTGCTGCCAGTTCATCTGCAAATAAACATCCCCAAACTGGGTGAACAAAGAAACAGTGTTAACAACATTTACAATAAATGTTGGTATCATGCTTTTAAAAAGTGTAAGAATTCCTTTAATGAGGCTTGGTTTATTTTTCCCACTTCAGTTACAATAAAAAATGGAGGAAAATAGAAAAAGATAGTCTTCACTACTCCCCAGCTAGCAGAAATGGTTTTTCTCTCTCTATCCTAACTATTCACCTTAATACTTTGAAAACTGATCAACTAACTCCTTAATCTTCTAAATAAAAACGAAAAGAACTGCGGAAGCTGTAAATCAGGAACAAAAGCAAAGTTGCTGGAAAAGCTCAGCAGGTCTGGCAGCATCTGTGGAGGAGAAAACAGAGTTAACGTTTCGGGTCCGGTGAGCCTTCCTCGGAACATTCCTGAGGAAGGGTCACCGGACCCAAAACGTTAACTCTGTTTTCTCCTCCACAGATGCTGCCAGACCTGCTGAGCTTTTCCAGCAACTTTGTTTTTGTTCCTTAATCTTCTAAATGTATGAGAATATAACTTGGGTTCATATGGTGTCTCCTTGTAAATTAACCATTGAAGTCCACATATCATTCGATCTTAAACCTAAACGTTCTGACTTTAAAAATAAAATTTGTGTTTCACCTTTTCAGTGAGTGCTTATTATCTTTTATTTGGGCCATGGGTAAGCCAGCACTGGAAAGTGGTCCATGTATCTTTTTTGCCTTTCTATTCCTGTGGGATATCTTGTGGGCAAGGTCAGCATTTGTTGCCCAACCCTTATTGATCTTGATGTAAGAAGTATGTTAGACCATTTCAGAGGGCATTTGAGGGTCAACTATATTGTTGTGGTCCATAAGGTTCCAGAGATAACAAAAGACCCATGCCTGGCACTACTAGATTGTTAGCCATTTGTGTGTCATGTTTAACTGATACTCTATCAAATACTTATGTTTTTTTCATTCATTCCGGGGTTGTGTGCGTTGCTGGCTGGTCAGCCGACCACCATTTATTGCTTACTATAGGGGCATTTTTTTTTTTACCTTTCTCCAAATATCACTTACATGTTTACCTTATAGTGGTCAGGGCACAGTGTAGCCTAAGGTATTAGACACAGCCTCAAGGGAATCATGTACATTATTCTCTTTCAGTCGGATACTATGTGGAATACATTTTCAGCTTGACTACCTGGGCGCTAATAGAGAGTGGGCTGGTCCCTGTTGTAAAATATGCCCAAATTCCTTCCCCTTAATATTAACTGAATGAAATTTGAGTGACCAGTATAATTTTGACTGGTCTGCTGCGAAGGTGAAGAATTCCCTACACCCAATACAATGCCCTTTATATATTTATCAGTAGCCCTTCTGGGCATGCAATTGTTTTTAAGAAAGGAAAATAGAAACTCATGAACAAGTAGATGTCATTCAACTTCTTGAGTTTGAACCATGACTCATCCCTGATCAACGTCTCAGGTATCTGCTTTGGTTCTGAAAGACTTAATATTATTGCCCAGCAAAAATTCTAGACTCAACCGTTTTTTAGATGAAAAAGTTCCACATTTCCACCAAAGTTTCTGACATAATGCCTAAAGAATCCAGTTCGAATTTTAAGGTTATGCCCCGTTGTTTTGTATTCTCCCTCCAGAGAAAACTTTCTACCCATCTATCCTGTAATAATTTTCACACCTCAATAAGATCACTTTCTCATTGCTTCCATGATAATTTTAAGGACTAATAATTTCATTCTTCCTTAATTGTTTGAAATTACTGAGTTGAGACACACATTGGCTCTTTTAATGGGTTATTTCCTCCCTACTAATGCACATTTCCTGGAAAGAAAGAATGGTTTCTGTCTCATGCTATTGTCACCTTCAGTCTTAACTATTCCAACATAATCCTGGCCATCCTCACATATTCTCCCCTCCATAAACTTAAGGTCATATAAACCACTGTTGCTCATGTCTTTACTTACACTAGACCCTGTCCTCTCATCACCCCTGTCGCTCAACGACCTTTGCTGACACCTTTTCAATCAATGACTTGCTTTTAAAGCTCTCATCCTTCTTTTCAAATTCCTCAATGGACTTGTCTCTCCCACATCATCATAGAAAAAGGTTAGCTAAACACTATCACATTGCTGCTCCTAGGAGTTGCTTTGTGCTCTTCCTTCAACGATGACTACACTTGAAAAAGAGATACCTTGACTGTGATGAGCTTTGAAGCAACCATTTGTCATGAACACCCTATGTAAATGTAAGTTTTTCTTTCTCATTCAGTAAATGATGTTCATTTCTTCATTTCAAAAACCACGTTACATCTGCAAATATTACGAGCAAGTAGTAAACACATTTTTTAAAATTACATATAGTTTTTAAAAATCCACCCTGTTCACTCTCAGTGTCATAGACATCAGGTATAAAGGATCTTATTAGTTTTTTAATCAGATTTAATACAGCATATGTACCAAGATACAACACTTCCAAAAAAAACTGAAATAAACTGCATATTCAAAAAATTTAATAGGAAGAATAAGAATAAAAGCCCATGACCAAAGTTACTGAGTTCAATTCAATTGTATTATAGTAAATGTCAGGATTGTTCTGATCAGAAATCACAGAATTCATTTTGTGGAAACTGAAAGCCAATGGCTTCTCATATGGCACTGGAAGACAGGTTGCTAGGGTGTGGGATTTGAATTTACCACATCCTAAGCCACACACGCGCACACACAAAATTACATACTAAAACAAAACTAGAGAACTGCAAATGTTGGAAATGAAATGAAAACAGAAATTGCTGGAGAAAGTCAGCAAGTCGGTGACATCTGAGAAAACAGAGTTAATGTTTCCAGATTAGTGACCCTTATTTAGAACTCACCCTGACTCTAGTTCTGAAGAAGGGTCACTGGACTTGAAACATTAACTCTGTTTGCTCTCCACAGATGCTGCCTGACCTACTGAGTTCCTCCAGCAATTTCTATTTTTATCACATATTTACTTGTTACACCAATCATTAAGTTACTTTTCCCAGTGCCAAATACAAGCAACTTAAAGAGGTAAGTGAATTTTGACTTCAACTTTATGCTCAGGAGGGAGGGCAGACATATACCTCCCCCAACAAATCTTGTACATCCTTCAAGAACTTTATAGTGTTCTTCCTAGAATTTTGAAGTATATCACAATTCCTGAATAATTAAATAGACATTTGCGTAAAAATAAAAGAAGGTTTTATGAGTGAAATCTGTCTAAGTTTACTATTCTCAGAAGATATCACATACTATAACACAGCAGGCAGATATTCATTCAAGTGTGTTCACGGAATGGGATCATGTTGTAAATAATAATCCATCCATAGCTTGCTTACATATAGAATTACTCAAAGTTTTGATTACATAATGGAATGTTTAAATGTAGTAAGCAATGCAAAGAACATAATAATATCTCTATAGCACTCAAGAACAGAAAGATATCTCTTTGCACATGAAAGCAAGGAGGAACAAAACTCAACAAACAGTGTTTAAATTATAATACAGCTTTGACTGTCACTCAACAAACCCCAATATCTTAATTCATTAGATATTATATTTCTTCAGAGGACGACTGGCTCCCCTCTTTCCCACTTCCACATTCGACCTCAACAGAGTTTGTTATCACAAAGGTAACGCTTGCCAATTCTGTGAGTGGTTAGCTGATTGTGCGCTGTGACAAAAAGACACAAAAAGATAGGTTGGAGATGGTAAGAACTGCCGATGCTGATGTCTGAGATAACACAGTGTGGGGCTGGAGGAACACAGCAGGCCAGGCAGCATCAGAGGAGCAGGAAAGTTGACTTTTCGGGTTGGCACCCTTCTTCAGAAACGGGGGAAGGGGGAAGGGAGCTCAGAAATAAAGAGAGAGGAGGGGTGGGGCTGGGGAAGGTAGGTTGGATGGTGATAGGTGAACGCAGGTAGGCAGTGGTAAGGATTGGTCTGTGAGGTGGGAGGAGCGGATAGGTGGGAGAGAAGATGGACAGGTTGTGTCAGGTCAAGGAGGCGGGAGGAGAGGGAAGAGTTGGTCATGGGATGAGGCCGGGGTGTGGGGAGATGTTGAAACTGGTAAGGTCCACATTTAGACTATTGGGCTGTAGGATTCCAAGGTGGAATATGTGGTCCTGCTCCTTCAGTTTCCAGGTGGCGTCATTGTGACACTGGAGGAGGCCTAGGATGGACATGTCACCCAGGGACTCCCTAGATCTGTTTCCTGGAATGTTTTTAAAAAAGAGGATTTACTGGTCTGAGACCTGGCCTGAGAAAAAGAAATGATAAAAACTCTTCAGCTTTCTCTCTGTCTCTCTCCCTCGCACACACATATAAAATTCATACAAACACAAATAGATTGCAGATTGCATGCAGAGATTGGGCAACTTAAAGTCCTGTAAAGTTAAAGGATGTACAGATCTTGAAGGTTAGTGACTTGGCTGGTTTCAGCTTGAACTAAATGATCCTGGATTCACTGTCAAGGATGAAGCAGTTTAAGTACAGAGAGCAGCCGCTGGTTTGAGTTCTTTTAAAAGGTCACATGGCACATGGATAATTAAAAACATGGGCAAGGTTCCAACTTCCATGTAGAAACACAGAGTGAGAGACCCACGGAGAATTCTTGTTTCAACATTTCATGTGTTTGAGAGCCAGTCTGCAGAGTAATCAGGTTCTCAATCATACAAAGGGTTGGCTAGCTTATTATGTGACACTTTCTCTCCAACTGCCCTATTCATGACATGTTCATAGCTGCTGGATTTCACTTGCCTTGCTCACAAAATTGGATTAAGTCTAAATATATCTCTTTCATATCCAAGGATCCATTGCCAAAGTGATCAGGTCTAATGCTTTGCTCCTGCCGAGTTGAGTACCTGAACAATTGAATGTTTTGCTCGTGGTAAGAGGGGTCCCCCATACCTATCACTTCAAGGCCATTGGTCCTGTTAAGGCTTTGAGGTCAAGTTATCGCTACCTCCATGTCTTTGAACGAGGACAGAACAGAGATGCAAATGTTTTGCCATCTTTGACTGTGATTTCTATTGCTTTGCAGTGTGGCTCTAACCTTTTTAAAAAAAAATCAATTATTAGGTTTCAGCCAGTACATTAAAAAAAAATCATTCTGATAAAGCATATCTTGATAACAATAGTTTCAAATGCACAGCAAGGATAACTATAACCTGGCCACAAAATGATTCTGATTTGTCACATGTAGACTAACCAGACTAACAAGAAATGCTACTGAATAATTTAAAGCACAATCCATCAAATGTATTAAAATCAAACAGAACTAAGACTCAGAATTAATATCCAGATTCATGTGAAGGTTACAACACAGGAGGCCATTGAGTCCATTGTGCCTCTGATGACTCTCAAAGTACAATTCACTTAGTGGGCCTCTTGCTGTCCTCTCTCCATAGTACATTCTTCCCTTTTCCCCAATTCCCTAATTCCCTTTTAAATGCCTCATTGTACTTGTTTCCAATACATTCTCAGATAGTGTATTCCGGATCCTAACCACTTGTTTTGTGAAATGGTTTTTCCTCATACCACTACTGCTTCTTTTGTCAGTTACCTTAAATCTGTGCCCTTTATTTCTTGATGCTTGTGCTAAGGAAGAGTTCCAACTTTCCAACCTATCCATGTCACTGAAGTTCATCATCCCTGGAAGCATTCTCATTAATCTTTTCTATATTCTCTAATGCCTTAACCATTTTCCCATAATGTAGTGCCCAGAACTGAAGGCAATACTCTCGATGAGGTCAAACCAGTGCTTTATACAAGTTTAACATAACTTCCTTGCTTTTGTATTCTATGTCCCGAGCTGCTTAATAAAACCAGGCTGCTGTGTGTTTATTAACCATGCTCTCAAACTGTCCTGCTATCTTCATTAATGAATGTCCCTTTATACCCAAGTCTCTCTGCTCCTGCCCCCACTGCAGAATTTGTACCCTTTACTTTTACTGTGTTCTTTCTACAAAATGAATCACTTGATACTTTCCTGCATTAAATTTAATCTGCCATTTAATTACCCATTACACCAAACTGTCTACATCCATTTGAAATTCAACACCATTTTCCTCTCTGTTCACATTGTTTCCAAGTTTTGCATCATCCATAAAGTTTGAAATTGTGCCTGTACTCCACGGTCTTAGTAATTTATAGATATCAGGAAGAGCAGGAGTCCTGTTATGAATCCTTATGTATTCCACTTCCAACTTTCCTCCAGTCTGATCGATTAACTAAGACAGTGAAACAATGGGCAGCCAAATTTGGATAGCCCTAAACTCCAATTGTAGACATTCCCACTAGCAGAATTAGGAAATTCAATAGAAGGACACCAATGATAAAGCAAAACTCTGGACCATTAACTCCAGACTAGCAGGTCCCATGCACACTGGTCAGGCCAACTACTCAGAGCAAGACTTTGGAAAAGCGTGGAATCACAGAGTTCTGAGTGAGCTATCATTCGACATCGAGATCAGTCTGTGAAACTCTGCAAGCATGGCAAAACTTGTGTGAAAGACACAAGTGTTGTTGATTGGAAGGCAAGTGATACAGATATAGTAAGTGCAGGACCATGGCATGAAGAGAAAAGTGGAGATGGCTAAGAAGTGGGAGAGACAACGCTCTGCATAATGCCTCACCTCGTCCATTCCAATTGAAGATATAGTAGGGTCTTCAACTAACGAGCCCAATATAGTCAATGAAATTGAAGAATCTCATGAATGCCTGCCCATCTGCTTAGGGATTTCACACCGCAGCACAAAAACATGGAAATCACATTTGACTGCATTGATGACAAGGCAGATTATCTCACCTGACTGAACACAGTACACTAAACAGATAGAGATTACTCAGTTTCTCCAGAGCTAATTCCTAACATTTTTCAATGTGTTTTACTGTACAAGGTCAGGGCATTGTAAGGTCTGAGCAAATTGAAAAATAATGACATTTTTCACGTATTTATTTGTGTCACTGTGTCTTCAATCTCTTTTTGATGTCATAATCCTAGAGAATGCTAGGGCTGCTCTCTTATTAGAGAGAGAGACAACAGGTGTTGGCTCATCCTGAGGGTCACCATGCCTTGAGTGAGGAGAGAGGTCGAGAAGGAGGGACCTTCATGGTAACCTCAGCTGATACAGGAATTGGGCCTGTGCTGTTGGTGTCCCTCTGCAACACCGATCAGCTGTCCAGCCAACTGAGCTAACCAATGGAAAATACCTTTGTAAGCACAGGCCCCTTCTCAGCCATCTCAAAGCTCCACAACACAAATTTGAGCATGGGACCCCTGCAATTCAACTTTTCGTGAGTTTACTATACTCACTGTTTCCTGTCACTCAACCGATTTTGCATTTATGTTGTTAATGAACATTATATTCAATGAACACATTAATTCAAAAGTCCCTTCTATGGTATCTTATAAAATGCCTTTGGAATTTCATGTATGCTATCAACATCCTTACCCTCTCTACATAATTGGGTGTAATTTATCACAATATCATGGCTACTGCTTATTACACAGGCTTTTCAGGAACTTTTCTATTTACTTTGGAAATATAAGATTCCTGCTGTAAGTTAGGATGCGAGTTTGCTGTCGACAAGCTCTGGAGTTATTAATGAGGTGATAATGTTCACCAGATAAGAGAGAAATGTTTTATAGCTTTGATGCCCCTCTCCCCAAAATGGACTTTCCTTGCTTCTGATGGAATAGTTTCACTAAATAATTCACTCCTCCAGGTCAATCACATTTTGCTTTATCGGCCATTGTGCCTGGTAATACTTTCACATGGCTGCAGATTTTCATTTGCCAAATAGAACGTGTTATTTAAGCAAAATCAAGCAGCTTCCAGCCCATTACAGCAGTGCCTTTTACAATCTCTCCTTTCGACTACTGAGCAGCTACGTCCATTGCCCAGCAACAAGACAGATGTGAAAAATGATTTCAAAATGATGAAAAGATTATTTTGCCATCCTGTCATTTATCTTTCAGTTATTCCAATCTCTATTGCTTCAAAACTCCAAACTAAAATGCAAATAAACCAACAATGGTCTGTTTGAAAATAATTAAAGCTGATTCCAATATTGCTTATTTAGTCAAGCCGGGATTTAATTAACTACAGATCACTTTTCAGGAACACACTATTCGCAGGTTGCTGTTTTACATGCTTGTCACCCTAACTGTGTTTTCGCTGCCTATGCAGCAAAACACATCTGACATTTTGTTGAATTTGCATTGTCATAATCCATCTTTTTATGCCTCTGTTAAATTGTGATATTAATTCATGTGGCAGTCACCATCATATGGTACTCATTTCGAGTGACAATCAGATGATTCAATTTTTGCATTAAAAGCAGTAAAGTCAAATAGACAGCATGCAGGATCTAGAGAGGTCTCTGAAAATAAACTGTGATATTGCTGTTGAAACAACATTTTCTATTATTTTATATTGAGGTGGGATGGTGGCTCACTGGTAAGTACCGCAGCCTCACAGCCCTGGCAACCCAGGTTTGATTTCATCCTTGGGTGAATGTCTGTGTGGAGTTTGCACCTTTTCCCCGTGTCTGCCCGGGTTCCCTCCACTTTCCTCCCACAGTCCAAAGATGTGCAGGTTAGGTGGATTGGTGGTGCTATATTGCCCATAGTGTCCACAGATATGCAGGCTAGCTGGGTTAGCCATGGGAAATGCAGGGTTACAGGGATGGAGTGGGTCTGGGTGGGATACTCTTTGGGGGGTCAAATGGCCTGCTTCCACACTGTAGGAATTCTATGATTATGCAGCTTTTTGCCAATAAGAAACACAAATAAGCTGCTGTATATCTAAATGATGAGAAAAAGACATCCAGCAAAAAAAATGTTTGCTGTTTTCTAAAGCAGATGGGAAATGCAAAAGAGACTTTTGCTGATACAATTCAATGATTCCACACATGTTCTAAGATCCGACACGGCTATGGAAAGATTGCTGAATAAAATATTTCATTGCATTATATAGATGTAAATTAGAGTTAAATCTTTCAATACACATTGTAATTATATATCATGTTCAGTATGTATTTTGATATAAAACAGAAGCTTATAGGGATTTGCAGATTTGGAACAAACATAATGGATAAGTCAGTGGTGAGTCACAATTTAATACGAAATCTCCTTATGGTAGCACAATTGGTGCATTTATAATTATTCAAAGGATTCTTGTCCTTCTGATATTGATCTGACGAGTAAATGAACTATAAACAGACTGAAATTATTGGATATAAAGTAACATACTAACAAGCACAGAGACCAGGTTAATGACAGTATCTTACCATTTAAGAGACTGATTTGAAGTTGAAAACTGCAAGTTTTATTTTGTGGCACAGTCTATTACCAAACAGTTGGTTAAAGTGCTATTGTCCTGAAGTGTGAATGATTTATAACCCTTCACTCTGACACAATCCTGGCTGCACAATGAAGTGCAGGCCAATAAAGTAATTATTAAGGAGGAAAAGAAGATTTTGAAGTGACAACCCCTTGAAGCAGCATTTACCATGATTCCAGTCCCAGGTCTTTGAAAAAAAACTTTGTGTGATACATTTTTTAATGTAGTCTGCCCTTGTTCTAGCATTGCGTTTACAATGATGATCAGAGACCACAACAAAACTGTTTAAAAATGGAACTTTCAGCAGAAAACAGTTAAAGTTGTTGTTCTTTCACCAAGATGACACTACTGAGGTCACCCACCAATTAGCATATTGTCCACAATTGCACAGAAGCATCTGGTAGCTTTATAAAGAAAACACTGAAATGGTAAAAAGTGGGTTAAAATTGACAGCAGTTTGTACTTTGATGCTTCAGATTTCAGGCAGGCCTATACAGGGCTGAGCTGCCAGCCACAGTGAAATTAGTCAGAAGGTACTTAAATATTGAGATCATTGCTGGTATAACTGCAGCTTTTGGGTAGAAATAGATGGAAAGCATACTTGATCGCACTTTTCTCAGTTGAGTAACCAGTTAGAGAGCTTCAAAGGAATTATTGGAGGATGCTCAATCAAGTGACTCAAACATAGATTGAATTTTTATTTCTCTGGGCCTAGGAGTAGGAAAAATGGTCTCCCTCTCTCACACCCCCAAGGGTCCTTAAAGAAATAGGTGCTGACTGTTCGCACCTTCTGGCACCACCTTATTCATATCGCCTTTCTTTAGCTCCCACTGGCTCAGGGTGAAACTCGAATCTTTTTCCATTTCCCAAAGCAGCAGAGACACCAATGTGCTAAAAATACCTGCGTCACAAATGATTTAGATCTAATTTGGGCATAACCAGGTGGTCAGAACAGCCAACTTTGCACCTATTGTATTCACTAACTGAACATCACACATTAATCTCTCTGATGAGAGTCTGTAGATAGTTTTGTCATCTATTTCCAAATAGGGATTGCATTCGTCTATTTTCAATTTAGTGTCAGCGCCCCTGAAAATAACCATAAGTTTCTCACAAGCATCATCCCATGTCTCTCTTTCAGCCAAGGGATTTATTTGTTTTGAATTCTTTCAGTCTGCAATACAGTTCTGTCAAATTATGAATTTCAAAGTTCTGGGCCTGGCTTTCATTTCAAATAATCTAAAGGGATGACATTTCTCTCTCAATAAAATTAAAATTAAAAGAATTATTATTGCCCATAATTAAGAATTGACAAATGAAATAACGCTCGCAGAAATTCAGTGCACAGGGGGATATGGAACTCTGTGCAAATTGGGAAAAGTTATTTACACTTATATTGCTACATATATTTGAAATAGTTGTCAAATATGAGCCTTATCTACATGCTTCTGCCTCTCCTGGTTCCCTTTAATATAAAAGTGAAAAACAAAATTGGTTTACCTTATTTTACTTGTAGATACAGCTGAGGCATTCACTATTTTGCCGCTGGGTGCATTATTACTTGTCCTGAAAATCTTGGAGCCACTCATGTGTGTATTCATATATCCCAAGCTGTGTTGATCAACGGATGTTTTATAACAGCCCCTTGCAAAATTCAAGCCCACAGAATTAGTAAGATTTATGAGCAAAATTAGTATTGAATTACATGGGGTCTGAGGATGGGATTGGACATCTCTTACATGTGTTTCTATCATTTGTTTGTGAGATTTTTTCAGCACTTTCTCTCAATGGCACCTGGTTATTACATGGTGAAGGCAGGTTTCTCCTGCCTGTTTTTTGAGACATCCCCCTACATGCTTCAGATCTGTGTCACTAGTGCTCACAGGTTTGGTTAAGATCTTGTGCTTGAGCCAGTGTGCACTCCTTTTGCTTTCTCCATCCCAGCTTGCACTCTCTCTTAATTATAGAATCACTACAGCAAGCTATTCGGCCCGTTGAGTCCACACCGACCCTCTGAAGAGTATCCCACACTGACCCACCACCCTACACTGTCCCTGTAACCCTGCATTTCTCATGGCTAATCCACCTAGCCTGCACGTCCATGGACTCAATGGGTAATTTAGCATGGCCAATCCATCTTTGGACTGTGGGAGGAAACTGGAGCACCCAGAGGAAACCCAAAGAGGCATGGGAAGAATGTGCACACTTCACATAAGGTTGGAATTGAATCCAGGTCCCTGGCACTGTGAGGCAGCAATGTTAACCACTGAGCCACCGTGCTGCCCCAAAGTTAACTTAAGCAGGATTTGTGCCGATCTTCTTTCAGTTTTTGTCCTGAGGAATCTCAACCCTGTTAAGTAAAACGCTACCTTCACCTTGATCTCAGGTGAAGATCATAGCAAGATATGTCGATAGAGACATACTTTGTTGCAAGTATGGCCACATATATGCAAATTAATTGGTAGGGGTGGTGGGGGCTGGGGATATACATTTAAATTCTATGTCTGAACAAATTACACATTAACTCAAAGGAAAGAAATTAAGAATTTTGCATTTACACTGCAGTCTTTGTGATCTCAAGACTTGTCAAAATTGCTTCACAGTGACTGAAGTAATTTTGAAGTGTAGCATTCGCTGTAATGTGGGAATTGCAGCAGCTAATTTGCACACAGAAAACTCTGACAGCCAATGAGGTAATGATGCAAAATCTGTTTTAACATGTTAGCTGAGGGCTACATTTTGGCCAGGATGTCATTGATGTTCAAGTATTAGAACCTCCAACCTTGTAGCAATTCTCTTAATGCTGCAGTAGAATGTTAACATGAAATTTTGTGCTCAAATACCTTGAGTAAATACTCAAACTCAGAAATCTCTGACTCAGTGGCTGAGAGTACTGTCCACTGAGCCATGGCTGACGCGTGCACCATTGCTTATAACAACCAGCCAAAATTTGTGTTTAGCGTTTAGGTATAATAGCTCTTTGAGAAAATGAAATGTTCCAGCTGAACATTCATGAATCACAGATGAATAAAGCTAATACTCCATAATAATAAACTCAACTGTGGCCTAACAGGAATCAGCAGCCTAAAATGTCTCACCAAAGGCAATGTCTTCATCAACTATCTAATTTAGAGCATCATCACAACTGCTCTGGTGTGACTGAAACTGTAACTGAAATTGGCCTTGATTTGTCAATCAAAAACCACAGACACAGACCAAAATGAAAAACCATTTCAATGATCAGAAATCTTTCGGTGACACTCCATGAATCATGTTTCAGAGCTCCATTTTACTGCTTTTTTGATAGACTCTAAAAAAATTTTGGTTGTATGAATATATCTGTTCATCTAATTCACATGAACTAACAGCCTAAGGATTGTTAAAAAATAGATAAAGTTCTGTTGAAAGAGTAGTACCTTGCTGTTTTATAATTTTGTTAGGTTAGCTCTACGTTCTTGGCTTTTCTCCTTGTAATAGTATATTCAGCAAGAGTTCACAACTCAAATAGGTCTATGGATAGCAGGCACCAATGGAAAATTATTTTTCGTAAGTAATTACACTTCAAAAATTATAATATGTCAACCTTATAATAATCAACATAACCATCTTTGAACAAAATTAATACGGGAAGGAGAACAAAATGTCCTTAAGAATCTATGTTAAACTGTTCTAAATCATTAGTTAGGCCTCAGCTGGAGGTTTGTGTACAATTCTAGGCACCACTTTAATTAGGATATGGCTTTAATTAGATGTTAACTAACTGTCAACTGGTAGCACTTGCCTCTGAGTCAGACGGCTGTAGGTTTAAGTTCACTAGAGAACTTGCACACAAAACTCAAAGTTGATGCTCCATTGAGGAGTTAGTGTTACAGTATTGGAGACACTGTCTTTCATGTGAGACATTAAACCAAGCCTTTAAATGCCCTCTCAAAAGTAAGCACAAAATATCCCATTGTGCTATTTTAAAGAGTCAGTGTCCTGGGACATATTTAACCCTCGGTCAGATGATCTCACTCTCACACACACGCACAGACACACACACACACGGCCCTGGGCTGTCATTGGATATTCCCTCTCAATACTCTTGGATGTTAAGGCTTGTCCAGTAAAGATCAGCCAACATATCACAGGGTCAGGTATTCATTGGATAAATACATTGGAGGAAGCCTCAGGGAATGTTTCGTTTGGCTTCACTAATTGTGCAAGACAGTCTATAGACAAGCTCTGTATAATATATGCATGAGCAATTATTAGGCATTCAGGCTTTCAGCATGTTTATTTTCCCCCTGGACTACTCAAAAAGACTTTTTTCTTGCATCCTCTGCTGTTTCTCGTCCAGTCTTCAGAGGCTGGTTCTATAAAGAGGCACACATTCTATTTTATAGCAAGTGACACATGCAAACCTTATCCTGTACTCACTTTGGATTTAACCAGATGTATGCAAATGAGACCCCCCCACCTCTGTGACCAGAGAACTCATACTGTCCCGAGGGCAGTAAGGACTGCAGAAGAAGAAGGAGTCCCGACCCGAAACGTCAGCTTTCCTGCTCCTCTTATGCTGCCTGGCCTGTTGTGTTCCTCCAGCTCCACACTGTGACATCTCTGACTCCAGCATCGGCAGTTCTTACTATCTCTGAGTGTCAATATATGTGAAGCTGGAAAAGCACAGGAGGTCAGACAGCATCCAAGGAGCAGGAAAGTCAATGTTTCGGGCTGAAACCCTTCGTCAGGATTCCTGTCTGACCTGCTGTGCTTTTCCAGCTTCACATCAATTGACTCGTACTGTCCTGAATTTGTGTCTCTAACTTTCTTCCCTTGTCCACTTCTCTCCTGAATCTATAACACAGAAACATAGAAAAATTACAGCCAATCATGACTGCACCACCGGAAAAGGAGCACATTCCAGTTCTTGGTCTTGTAGGTTACATTTCAAGCTCATTGTATTTAAAATGTATTTGGTTATGAGAGTTACTGCCTCCAAAACTCTTTCCAGCAGTGTGCTCCAGAGACCCAGCATGTTCCGAGTGAAAATGAATCCTTTCCAACTCCCAGGTAATCCAGGCAACTTGTTTAAGTTTATGCCCCTGGTAACTGGCCTCTGCCAATATAATGGATCCTTCTATTGGAAAAGGGCAGCACAGTGGCTAACACTGCTGCCTCACAGCGCCAGGGACCTGGGTTTGATTCCAGCCTTGGGTGACTGTCGATGTGGAATTTGCATGTTCTCCCCATGTCTGTGTGGGTTTCCGTCGGGTACTCCAATTGCCTCTCACAGTCCAAAGATGTGCGGATTAGGTGGGTTGGCCATGCTAGATTGCCCTGTAGTATCCAGGGATGTGCAGGCTAGGTGGGTTAGCCATGGGAAATGCAAGGTTACGGAGATAGGGTAGGTGGGATGCTCTTTGGAGGGTCAGGGCAGACTCAATGGGCCAAATGGTCTCTATCTGCACTGTAGGAATTCTATGATGCTTATGCACTCTTTTTTACACATTCCAAATAAATCTCCCCCAGCCTCATGTAATGAAAAAGAAATCAACCACTGCTTACCCTATCTTTCTTCATCGTTAAACTTCTTCATTTTTAGTGACATTCTCAGAAACCTACATTCTCTAGTGCAATCAAATCAGATTAGAATATGCAAACTCCAGTACCTCAGTCGAGTATTCATAACAGAATGAGAGTGCCTATGGAATATTGGATAAAACTAGGTCTGAGCAGCACTATATTCAATCCTACCCTCACTCAATATTCATTCAGGGATCCCTGGATACTAATCTGTGAATGATCGATTTTCTTTAACTACCTTCTAACTTAGCACAGACCAACAATAAACATGGAACTTCAGCCTTGATATTTGTAGAATCGAAAGAGTTCTGGTAGTGAGCCCTTACCTTGCACTTCTGACCTGATTGGTTGCATTGTGGGTATAGCTATCTCCTAGCCCCTGTAATTTTCAAAGAGTCAGGCCAGCTTCACCTGGGAGGAGTCATGAAGCATAGTCCGGAATCAGGTACCTTTCAAAGGACAAGTTCAATAGGTTTTACCCATGCTGCTCGTAACCCCTCTACTCCGAAGCATGTCCACATCCACATCCATGGCCTCCCATACCTTCTATGCTAACTTATGGTCTTTCCGTGCCCATTCATCCAGTTTACACCATATACAATGTATACACTATATACTATATATGAGGTACAGAAGTGCTGAACCCTACAGTAACAATATGAGATGTGAAAAAAAATCACAATTCTTTCCAAACAGATGCACCCAAAATGCTATAAAATGTCAAACATTAGTATATCAACAACATAAGTTTTTAGCTACTTCACATCTCTTATCATGTGTAAACAAACATTGAGATATCGACAAAAGGAATCACAGAAAAACTTATTACAACCATGTAAAAATGTTAAGCCAGCAAAGTCAACATTTTACTGCAGCTATCAAAACAAGACTGCCACTTAGTTAAAAACTGAAAGAACTGCGGATACTGTAAATCAGAAATAAAAACAGAAATTTCTGGAAAAGCTCAACAATAAATCTCCTGGCAACATCTGTGGAGAGAAATCAGAACCCTCAGGACAGTTCTGAGGAAGGGTCACTTGACGTGAATCACTCTGATTTCATGGCCACATAGTTAATCCTTCAGTTTGAGCTTGAGAAGGAATTTATAATGTCAAATCTAAAGTAACTTGCGAGTAAGTGCATTTATGATGATAATACTTGCATTGAATACACCAAAGCTCAGTTTCGTATCTGCTTCTGGGGGGGTGGCAAGGCTGACATCTGCCCCCCCCCCTCCATGTGAAAATTATACCATTTAAAAGATGTTTGTGTCAAGGTTAGTCTAATAAACTGGGAAATTTCCCAACTCAAGTTACCCGCCTTGTGATAAAAATCCAGGCCTTTGTATTTCCTTTTATTCTTTATTCATTCATGGGATGAAGGTGTCACTGGCTAGGCAGCATTTATTACATGTCCAGTAGTTCAGAGTCAACCACATTGCTGTGGTTCTGGAGTCACATGTAGGCCAGGCCAGGTAAGGATGGCAGTTTCCTTCCCTAAAGGACATTAGTGAACCAGATGGGTTTTTCCTGACAATTGACATGGATTCATGGTCATCATTAGACTCTTTATTCCAGATATTTATTGAATTCAAATTCCACCATCTACCATTGCGGGATTTGAACCCAGGTCCCCAGAACATTATCTGGGTCTCTGGATTAACAGTCCAGCGATAATACCACTAGGCCATCGCCTCCCCTGTCACCTTACCACTTTATCCACTCAACAATGCAAGCAGCGAAGGCTGATTTTAATTTCTTCGTTAAGTATGATGGTTGAGGTATTGCAGGGATCCCAGATTGATGAAACAGTGCATGGAGAACAACATTGTGAACATTCCCTCTTCAAGTCTAATACTATTTTAATATATTCATAAATTGAAAGTTCTGTGTCGCTGGAACAAAATTTTTGAAGAATTGCTAGCAATTTTGAGCTCACAAATCCATCACCTATTACACAAATAAACCACAAACTTGAATTAGGTTGATTGTGCCAGTGAATTAGGTTACTGAAATTAGAAAACAAAGGACAATTATGCATAATCTGAAGCTTCATGTGTTCTTCTGAAATTGGTACAGGATTGCGGATAATTACGAAAATGACAATTAGATTATTTTAAAACAAATCATAATTTCTTTCAACATACAAAGCAAGTTCTTTATTTGGGGTCCCTTGTACAATTAAAGTCCAAGTCAAAGAGTATAAATTATAAAATAATGATGCTGACCTTTGAAGCTGCTTGACCTGAAACTCATCTTGCACCTAAACTGTTTATGCACTCACTACATAGTTGGAATTGGCGGCTCATTTATTTCCGACAAGTTTTTTCTCCCTTCCACAGCTGATTTTGGATGCCCCACTTATGCATCAATGCTGACCTAAACATTCAAATTCAGCATTCATTTGATCTGTGCATGACTGGCTGCCTCCAAAAGCATTTATAGCAAGTAAATGCAAATGCAGCGAGGTTACCCACGGGAGAGCAAAAGTCTCATCCAATATTGGTGCAGGATCTCAACATGGCACTTGTGAGGAGCTTGTACATAGTAAGTGGTTTCTACACTGATTTAGTTTCAGGTGCCAGACTTTAAGATGAGTTTAACTCCTACAAATGCATTATCAACCATCACCTGCTTGATGTACAGTGATTTGTGCACCATAAAAGCTTCATAGCATGAGGCTATTAGAGTTAATAATCAGTGCTATGCTGATAAATGTCGCAAGATAATAGTCCGTGGGCATGTCATCATTATCAAAGCAGCTCTTATCTTGGGAACGGTGCCAATATTTCAGCACTACACTGCATGAAATGGATGATTAATTTGCTTGTATTTATAAATGCAGAAATAGAGAAATGTCAAAGTTATAACAACTTGAAAATGGTAAAAAATCAACCTATTCGTTCTGTCATGACACATTCTGCCATCTATTTTTCCAAAGCTGAGGGTCAGCTCACTTCAGTCCAGAGCTGTGGCTTCATTGTATTAATGTAAAATGATCAATTTCTGAAAAAGTAAAATCCTTGTGATCAGATACAGGCATTTCCAGCTAGAAGTAGTTTCATTGTGTGATATTGCAGGATGTTGAACAGCTAGCTCCTGGAATGCACCACACAAAGGACTGTCCCAGACAAGTGGCTTCCAATCTTAGTCATAGTCAGAAATCGCACGACACCGGGTAATAGTCCAACAGGTTTATTTGAAATCAGAAGCTTTCAGAGCTGATGAAGGAGCAGTGCTCCAAAACTTGCGATTTCAAATAAACCCGCTGCAAATAAACCTGGTGTCAAGTGACTTCTAACTTTGTCCACCCCAGCTCAACACCAGCACCTACACATCATGACTACCTAATCTCAATCATGATCTTGGTGAAGAGAGTAAGCAGAGATGCAGTGCTATCCCACAGGCAGTGCAAATTCTCTTGATCTTTCTCAAGCACTTCCAGGTGATCTGGTTAAAGAATAGCGAGACCTGGGTGCAGGCCACCACACAATCCTAGAAGTTCATTTCCCTCAGAGTGTCTTTGCTGTCTCTTTGCTCAAGGTATCTAAACTTAACCCTACTCCCGCTATCTGTTCATACCATCTTTTCCTCTGGTGTAAATTTTTATCAGCTTCTCTCTCTTGGTACTTGCTTCACCCATATTCAACGGCAAAGCATTTCATGGTCAAATAACTCTCAGCAAAAGGAAATGTCTCCTAACTTCACTCTGTGGTAATAACTCTTCTGCGCTGCAGTGGAATGGAATATGTTCCACGAAACGTAAAAGATTGGGTCCATTTTATCATCCCCCAAGGGCCCTAAGATCAGCAAGTTAAGATCAGCCTGTTCAATCACAAGAGAACCATTGGTAAGCGAGTGATGGCTTGAGATGTCATCTTTGATTCAAGTAATGGCTGTTGTTAATGGCCCAGAATGTCTGATTAGTGTCAGAAACCCTACAGGTATTTCTCCTATAACGCAATAGGTGCATTCTTGTGTGACCTCGTGCCATAGAAAATTGTGCTATAGGGAAATCATTATAGAAAATTGTTAGGAAATAGCAAGAACCATAGATGCTGGAGTCAGAGTCAACACAGTGTGGAGCTGGAGGAACCCAGCAGGTCGGCAGCATCAGAGGAACAGGAAAGTCAACATTTTGGGTCAGGACCCTTCATCAGGACTCTGATGAAGGGCCCTGATAAAGTGTCCTGATGTGAAACGTCGACTTTCCTGCCTGACCTGTTGTGTTCCTCCAGCTCCACACTGTATAGAAAACCGCTATACCGGTACAACAGAAAGTTTGCGTTATCCAAACAGCATCCACTATTCTTCAATTGCATTACAGCCAATTTGCGTTAATGAAACACACGTTATAGCAGAACTACCTGTACTTCCAACCTTGATCAGACAAAAAAATACAAACATTTTGATGACTTCTAGTCTGGAAATTGCTGGAAAGGATTTTCCTGTTTCAAAACACAACCAGCAGGGGAGAAGTCACGGTGCTGTGTTCTGCAATTTAAATATTAAGCAGCTTAGACACTTTAACGGTTACTGTGAAAGGGTAAGCATGTAACATTAAGCGTTGGAGTAGAGGTGACAGATGGTGAGGAAGGGCAATAGGTTGGGTAGGGGCATTTAGGGTGCCAAGAAAACAAGTGTGAGGGTGAGTGTTTAGGGTAAATCGAGGGGTTGAGTCTGGTAGGGGAATGGGGATTGGGGGAAGGAGAGGGTTGCTGGTTAGATCTGATGTTGGTTTTGAGAATTGGGAATATGGAGTTGTATTTCAGGTTGCCTTAGGAAGTGGAGGGGAGGGTTGGAGATGGTGGGTAGTTTGTTTGGGGTAGGGGTGGGTAGTGTTGGCTTGGGTTTGCTGGGGTCGGGTTGGTGAGAACCTGAAGGGGAGGGATTATGTGGCATTCAGGTTTGATTGGGTGGTGGGGGACAATTTGTGGTGAGAAGGAATTGGTCAAGTTGATGGGAAGGGTGTTTTAACCACTGCAGTCAGATTAGGCCAGGGAATGGGAGGGTAGTTTGAGAGTGTGAGGGCATAAGTCAACGATGAGCCCAGGGGTCAAGTTAATTGTTACCGAGGAGTTTAATCTTATACTTTACTGGGTAACTATTATGGTTGGGTGATTCAAAACCCTTGCATTCATTGACTTTTAAAGGTTTTTTTTGGCAAGTTTCTAGATGCACATGTATTGCCCATCGGAATTTTCCATCACTTGGGCAATTCTGTCAGAGTCACCTCTATATAATCCTTAAGTGCACATGTCTGCCATTGACTCACTAGCCATTGGAATATCTGGGCCAATGATACAGTGTCTTGCTTTTTTTTTGAATCCACCCCACAGACTTCAAATGGATGGTGTTTCTTCCCCCAATCAGACACATCTACATGTTGCACATTTGTCAGCCTACAGTAGATGATGCTTTTTTTAAAATCTAGAAGCCAGCAGATGCTATGAATTACATTTATCAGACAATTATCTTTAAACACATCCCACTTATCTACAAAAAGTTTAAGGAAAAGTTATTACAAAAATCTCATCCTTAATTGCATTTTACCAAAATGGGCTGCTGCTGGAATAAAGAGTCCTTGGGGGATTTCTGCTTGTTGAAGATGGAGTTTTGTCTATTAATTAAACCAGGTAATTAAGGCAGACCAGAAATAAATGATGTAGTGCCAGAAACATCTGTTTGAATGAGGAGTTAGGCCCAAAGAGAAAAGAGACCCCAGAGGCAGAGGCTTCCAGCATATATGTGGGGTCAGGCATGAAAATGTCATCCTTCTAAAATTAAAACTCCTGCAGAAAAACAATGATGGATTTACTTAGCCTTTCCCACCTCCATCTGCTGATTAGTCCAACAAGGGTTGACCTGGTGTTAACGTTTGAGTAGAAATGACAAGATTTTCCATCATATTTTCCCATTGTTAGTTGTTCTTTCAACATCCATAATGACAAGGCAATGTGCGTGATATTTGATGAAATGACACCACTGCTGTAGATCTAGTAGAGATGTCACAGATATACATGTTGGCCTGTGCACACCAAGCATTGCTCACAGTTACTTTAATCAATGTTATTAAAAATAGAAAGAAAGAAGATGGACTGGGTATTCTAGAAGATGGCTTGGAAGATTCAATACAATCAGCAAGTCCAAGATCCTTTCTCTCCTCGACAGTTAGAAGTCTACTCCAGCTTTGCTTGCTAGAATAGTGATCCACAATGACAGTCACATCTTAAAACCAATGTGCTTGGGAATTGCAGAACCACAGGGAAGCCCACTGGCCAGGTTATTCCGTCTTTCACGCTTAAGGTGGAAGATGGTGTGGGGTGGAGAAAGGAGAATGGTACAGGTTTAAGTCGGAAACATTGGGTGCATTCAAAGTTGGAAGAAAATTTGGATTTTTAAGAGTATAATATATGCTTTTAAACACCCTGGTTGCCTACGTTTGCAAAACTTGTGCCATTATTTCTGTATCCCAAACATTTAGATGAGGTAGTGGCTAAATTAGCAAAGAGATACTTAGCCAGATTGATTGAATCAAACTACCACTCACCCATCTCAAATCTAGAAAGTAACAGCGAGCAAATCCTTCAGTCATAAGGCAGCATGGTGGCTCGGTGGTTAGCACTACTACCTCACAACGCCAGGGACCTGGCTTCAATTCCAACCTTAGGCGACTGTGCGGAATTTGTATGTTCTCCCTGTGTCTGCGTGAGTTTCCTCCGGGTGCTCCAGTTTTCTCCCATAGTCCAAAGATGTGCAGGTTAGGTGGATTGGCCATGGGAAATGCAGGGCGAGGGTAGGGGGATAGGTCTGAGTGGGATGCCCTTTGGAGGGTTGGTGTGGACTCATTGGGCTGAATGGCCTGTTTCCACACCATAGGGATTTGATTCTATCCTATCTCCCATTGGCTTTGATGACCAATGGCTTAATGATTGGAAAAGTTATGAACTAACAATCCTATAGAAAGCCCACATTGCAAAATGAAGAATCAAACCTTCCCCTTAAACAGTGGGCAAGCATCAACCATTTCAGACCCAGTCAGGATACAGGCATCACCTTCTTTACTGATGGAAGATTAAAGCATAAGTACCTTGTAACTGTGAAGCTCCTAATGAGACAAATATCTTTCATGTGCAATATGCAATGGCACAAGTCTGGAATACCCAATAAACATGTACAGCAAATTTTTGCTGAGATGATGAAAAAGTACTAAAGCATACCTGTTCCATGTCAGCAAATTTACATTACACTGGGAATTCATTTAGGTGAACGTACAAAGTTGCAAGTGACCTGTTTATTTCATGGCATGGAACATTCCAGATTACTGCGTGGTCACACGTGCATGTACAACAGAGGGAACGGTGGTATCACTGCTACCATCCTTGACATCATCACAGTAAGAATGTTTTCACTTGCCCCTCCCTCTCCAGCATTATCAACTTCCCTGGCCTCTACCCTTTTTTTAATTTAAATCTCTTGGGAAAACAAGAACCAGTCACTTGGCCAGTCCTCAATTCAACAACTGCCAATCTCCACAACCAACAGTCAAACGGCCTCATTGTCCAGGCAATGTTGAAGAGAAGGCACCTAGTAGTGAGCACCTTTCCCTTCCTCCAGGCTGCATTCCTTTTTATTTTATTCTTAATGCTTTCATGGAGAAATCTTTGATCATTTTTTAAATTATTGTCACGGTGGATTGTTCCCACTAAATGCAGTTCGTTCACTTTTCAGCATCTTTCGCATTAAGTTTTGCTCGCTTACAATCCCAAATTTATTACTAATGGTGAGGTTTCGTCCTGCACTTTATTGAATGAGCCCTGACTGGGAAGAACAGATGGAGGAACATGGGTGAAAGGAAGTCTTCCTTTGAATGTTCCTCCGCCCCAGTGACAAGGATGACTTGATGATAATCCTGGCTCTATTCTTCCCCAAGAATCAATCCCTTGCCATTGTTTTCCAAAACAATGCTGCCATTGGTACATAATTTGAAACTGTTGCCTGCACTTGCTGTCAAAGTGAAGTAACCCTTAAAATTGAAGAAATTAATTATTGGTGTCTTCCATTTCAAGAAAATTTGCAGCACATAAATCATGTGAAATGATTAATGTTTTGCAGGAACACTAAAGCTTGTCATTATTTTTGTCTGTGACTGGAGAAATCGCCTCCTCATTGCGATTAATTATTGCCAAGTACAGAGCTGTCCCATTAAAAGCCTGACTGCTGTTTAAGTGAGTGTTAAAAGCTGATATTCACATGAACAACAGCTGCAATTGGTTTAATTGATCATTTATTATTTTATTGAGTAACAAATGAGGAGACAGAGTTTAAGCAATGTATTTTTATTTCATTTGCTTTTCTTCTGGCAGTCATGTAGGAGAACAATTACATTCAGTGCAAGTGTTGTCCCTGACTGGAGACCACCCAGAGCTATAAGTGAAAAAATATTATTAGATTGATTTGACTTAGACTTAGACTTAGAATCCCTACAGTGTGAAAACAGGCCCTTCGGCCCAACAAGTCCACACCAACCTTCAGAGTAACAAGTCCACACTGACCCTCAGAGCATCCCACCCAGACCCATCCCCCTATAACATTTGTTGTATCAAATCAAACTGTAATGCTTTCTCTCAATTCTTCCACTGCTAACTGATCGGTCCAGCCAACTGAATAGATGGCTCATTCTTCCATTCACAACATGGCTTCTCAAATTGGCCCAGAATATTGATCACAGTCACATTCGATTCCAAACGAAACACAATGGCTGCAAAATTGGTTCGAGGCCCAGAAATCAAGGTGGCAATCACAATGTGCCACGAACCCACAACTGTTCCTTCCGATGCAGGCAGTACGCAATTTGTGTGTAACCTCCTGATCTCAATGACTGCCTCCTGCATTCAGCCAATGCTAAGCAGATTATTGTGATGCTAGCACTGCTTAAAGTTAACCTGCACTACTTAAAAAGGGGAAGTGCCCTCCGACTGCAGTAGGTACTGGAATGGGTTGTAAAAACAGGCAGAACGCAACCCAATTCCAGGGCAGGGCAGAAAGCACAGAACCATGTTTCAAAACCAATATGACACTTCTTCGGAACGGGTTCTTTGCTAGCTG
Source organism: Rhincodon typus (assembly GCF_021869965.1). Classification (NCBI taxonomy): domain Eukaryota; kingdom Metazoa; phylum Chordata; class Chondrichthyes; order Orectolobiformes; family Rhincodontidae; genus Rhincodon; species Rhincodon typus. The sequence continues at coordinate 18,039,106 of NC_063357.1, read as the reverse complement.
TTCTGAATAAATCTTACTGGATTCAAAACATTAACTCTTTCTCTCTCCACAGATGCTGAGTTTCTCTTGCACTTTGCTTTTATTTCAGATCTCCAGCATCCACTGGTCTTTGTTTTTGTATTAGGGCAGGGAGCACATTCCAAGGTTCACTGATGTTGCGCTGGATGATTCAGTGAAGGTGACACACAGGAGGAGAAGAGCTTTATATCCACTAGGGGGTTAAGAGACCCTTCAGATAAGCTGCCAAGGCAGTGACAGCAGGTAATTTTGGTGCTCAATGCCAGAATGCAGTGCCACAAGAAACATAGAAAAATAGGAGCAGGAGCAGGCCATTCAGCCCTTTGAGCCTGCTCCACCCTTCGCTTTGATCATGATTGATTGTCCAACTCAGTACCCTGTTCCTGCCTTCTCCCTACACTCTTCGATCCCTTCAGTCCAAAGAACTACATCTAAATACTTTTTGAAAACATTCAATATTTTGGCCTTACCTCTTTCTGTGGCAGTGAATTCCACTGGTTCACCACTCTCTGGATGAAGATATTTCTCCTCATTTGAGTCCTAAGTGGCCTGTCCTATATCTTTAGCCTGTGACTCCCGGTCCTGGACTCCCTGGTCATCCTTCCAATGACTTCACACAAAAAGTCAGTAAATTCATCCACAAATGCCAAACCTCACCCACTCAAAGTACCCCACCTACCAACACAATCACAACTAATAACACTACATTCATAGCTTAACCTTACCCTTGTACTTGCTCTGTGGCAAGTGTCACACCCAAATCTCCCAGCAGGTACACTTCAGCCTATATCTGCCAACACGTTGCACTCCCATCAATGGCCAAGGGTCCCTCTGTTCAGGATATGCCCTGCGTGAGGCTCTGTGATTGCCTACACTCCAGTGGTGTTGCCCAAGCTCAGTCAGACAGGTGAGGGTGTCCACTTCCATTGGGACACCCTGTAGCTCCCATGCTGCACTTGCTGCATTTTCTAATGATGAAGCCAGTTGTAGTGCCTATTTGAAATCTAGTTGGGCTTCAGCTTGTAGACGCTTCTCCATGGTTACATCATTAATCCCACATACTGAACTGAACAGTCTTTCAGCATCTCATTCAGAGTTAACCCAAAATTATATGCCTCTTCCAGTCATCTCAATCTCATCAAAAATGCCGTTCCTGACTCCCCAGTTCTCTAACAGCCAAATAAGGCTGATAGCATCTTAGAGTTAGAGGAGGTTTGTGGTCATTATATTCCTTATCCAACTCTGTCAATTGTTGGAAGGTTTTAGTGTCTGGTGCCTCTGAGACCTCTTATAACTGAAAATGCCATGGATCTGCAAGCAGTCAGAAGGATTACTCATTGCTTTTCATCTGCCCCAATGTTATTTGCCTGGAAAAATGATCGCATTCTTTCCATATACTGGGCCCAGTCTTCGACAGCAGGATCCAATTAGTCAAGCTTTCCAAATAAAGGGAATATGACAGAAATGCTTATCCCAACTCCAAGGTGATTGTTGGAAGCAAATGTTCTGCAGGCATTTATTGTTTTCTCCTAGACTTGATGACTGCTTCGCAGAACATCTATGTCCTGCTCGCAAAAAGACCCTGAACTACCTGTTGCCTGCCACTTTAACACACCACCCTTCTCCCTGGCCAACATCTCTGTCTCTGGCTTGCTGCAGTGTTCCAGCCAAGCCCCATGCAAGCTGGAGGAACAACACCTCATTTTCCACTTGGGGACCCTACAGCCCTCCGGACTCAATATTGACTTCAATAATTTTAGGGCCTAAACTCTCCCATGTCCCAGTCCCCCACCCCACACACCAGGCCTTGTTACCACATAGCCTGCCACTACACACCCGCTGTTGTTAGTCACTAACAGTCCCCATTAACAACTATTCACCCTCCCAGCCTGATCGTTAGCAACTCCTTTGTCTGTCCAACTGTTTTTCCCTCTCTTTGGGCTCTATCCTAACACTTACTCCCTACCCCACCCATCTCCCTATTTTCTGCATATAAACTGACGTTTTCTCAGCCACTATTAGTTCTGAGGTAGGGTCACCAGACCCAAAACGTTAACACTGTTTTCTCCTTCACAGATGCTGCCAGACCTGCTGAGCTTTTCCAGCAACTTTGTTTTTGTTCCTATTTTCTCCTGTTGCCACTGAAATAACTGCCCAAAGGCTGGTATTCCATCACCAAGTCACCTTTTACTTACGCACAGTACTCTGGCTATGGCTAGCCAGCTCGGAGTCAATCCCCTAAACTGAGGAGATTCTAAATCTCCTGTTTAGAGATATGTATTTTTTCTTGATTAACATTCCACCCCCAGGAAAAACATCCATGTGGCCAGGAACCTGTGACAAGCAGATTCCTGGTAGGGGCAACGCTTATGTGAAAGAAAAAGTGAGGGAGACAGTACGGACGACATCAAAATAGAATTGGAAATGGAAATAAAGCACTCTAACCCCAACAGTGCCCACCTCTCTCTAAAGACATCATCTCCTGTTTATACTTGTCAGCCAGGCCTTCCTGATTGGCCCAGGTTAACAGCCCCAATCAAGGATCTTGTAGTAAACAAGATCCACCTGGTTCCAATCACTACACAAACCAGTAGCATTGAAAAAAACTGGCATCCATGGAAGTAAATTTCATAGCAGGCATGTCCAGATTTACCTATTCAAAGCCCTCCCTTAAATGAACATAAGGTTTTCTTTTTCATCAAATCTACAAATAAATAAGATAGTTTGTAATTGTGGCAATACAATATTAGCCTTTAAATAAGAAAATGCATAAGTAATTATGCAGCAAAATTCACTGGACTCTGGGGTGGTTCCCGCAGATTGGAAAACAGCCACTGTTTAAAAAAGGAAGTAGACAAAAATCAGGTAACTATAGTCCAGTTAGCTTAACTTTGATAGTGGGGAAAATGCTTAAATCTATCATTAAGGAAGAAATAGCAAGACATCTGGATATAAATTCTCCCATTGGGAACACCTAGCATGGGTTCATGAAGGGTAGGTCATGTTTAACTAATTTGGTGGGATTCTTTGAGGACATTACTTGCATGGTGGACAGTGGGGAACCTGTGGATGTAGTGTATCTGGATTTCCAGAAGGCATTTGACAAGGTGCCACACCAAAGGCTGCTACATAAGATAAAGTTGCACGGTATTACAGGTAATGTATTGGCATGGATAGAGGATTGGTTGACTAGTAGAAAACAAAGAGTAGGGGTAAATGGGTGTTTTTCTGGTTGGCAGTCAGTGGCTAGTCGTGTGCCTCAGGGATCAGTGTTGGGACCGTAATTGTTTACAATTTACATAGATGATTTGGAGTTGGGGACTAAGTGTAGTGTCAAAATTTGCAGATGACACTAAGATGACTGGTAGAGCAAAATGTGCAGAAGACACTGAAAGTCTACAGAGGGATATAGAGTGTCTAAGTGAGTGGGCAAAGGTCTGGCAGATGGACCAGACAATGTTGATAAGTGTGAGGTCATCCATTTTGGTAGAAATAACAGCAAAATGGACTACGTTTTAAATGGTAAAAAATTGCAGCACGCTGCTGTGCAGAGGGACTTGGGTGTCCTTGTGCATGAATCGCTAAAAGTAGGATTGCAGGTGCAGCAGGTAATTAAAAAGGCAAATGGAATTTTGTCTGTCATTGCTAGAGGGATGGAGTTTAAAAACAGGGAGGCTATGCTGCAGCTGTATAGGGTCCTGGTGAGGCCACACCTGGAGTACTGTGTGCAGTTTTGGTCGCCTTACTTGAGAAGGGATATACTAGCACTGGAGGGGGTGCAGAGGAAATTCACTTGGTTGATTCCAGAGTTCAGAGCGTTGGATTATGAGGAGAGACTGAGTAGGCTGGAATTATACTCATTTGAATTCAGAAGAATGAGGGGAGATCTTATGGAAACATATAAGATTATGAAGGTAATAGATACGGTGGAGGCAGGGAGGTTGTTTCCACTAGCAGGTGAAACTAGGACTAGAGGGCATCGCCTCAAAATAAAGGGAAGCAGATGTAGGACTGAGGTCAGGAGGAACTTCTTCACCCAAAGGGTTGTGAATCTGTGGAACTCCCTGCCCAGTGAAGCGGTTGAAGCTACCTCACTGAATGTGTTTAAGACAAGGCTAGATAAATTTTTGAACAGTAAAGGAATTAAGGGTTATGGTGAGTGGGCGGGTAAGTGGAGCTGAGTCTCAAAAAGATCAGCCAAGATCTTATTAAATGGCAGGGCAGGCTTGAGGGGCTGGATGGCCTACTCCTGCTCCTGCTCCTAGTTCTTATGTTCTTATGTTCTAATCTTAGCCTTTAATCAGTTTGTGAGAATATAAAACAGATTGTGGACACAGAATACTGGGTCAGTGGGTAATAATAGTGCTGTCTTTAAGCAAGTTGCAAACTGCAGTCCAAAGGAACAGGAAAGCTGACATTTCGGGTCTAGATGTGAAGAAGGGTCCAGGCCCGAAACGTCAGCCTTCCTGCTCCTCCGATGCTGCTTGGCCTGCTGTGTTCATCCAGCTCTACACCTTGTTACCTCAGATTCTCCAGCATCTGCAGTTCCTACTATCTCTCAGTCCAAAGAAACAACATAGTTCTGTAATTCTAAAATAGCAATGCATTTATTTGTTCATGCCCGGGAATTTTATACATTTTTTATTCCTCAAAAGTCATTCGTTCATTTCATTGGCTTAGCAGGTAAATACAACTTGTGGTACAGCATGGATCCTGATTTAACACCAAACATTCGCTCTTGATTTATCATTAATCAGAAGGTTCAGCTGCTCTCACAGTAGTCCATATGCCAGAAGCAAGTCTCAGTAGATCCTATAAAGTTCAGTTATCTGCTGAGCAATCACTCAAGTCAATCCGATAATCTTCAACTTGTAAAAGTACAGTAATGTATTACATACTTAATCATAGACCTCCAGTTGCACCTTAATTATGTCTTGAATGGTGTTCCAAATCCATTTTAACACCAACAAATGCAGACAAGTAACAGATGAAGTGGTAGGAAAGGTCAGCCCCTCTATCCAATTTCTCTAAAATGATTTAATCTAGTCATTCCAGCCCTTTCCCATCACAGGTTCATTCTCTGAGCTATATATCCACTAATACTCTGATGTACTTCCTGTGAGAGAAATTACACCAGAGGCAATATATGTTTGGTAGTCTGTTCTCCGCAGCTGAATAAACTCAGAACAATGAATGCACAATTTTTTTTCTTTATTCATTCATGGGATGAGGGTGTTGCCCTCAAGTTAAAGTTAAGTTGACCACAGATATTGTTTTAATTCATGCTGGAAACACCAAACAATTTAGTTATCAAGGTTTCTAAATCCTTTCTATGTCAAAGTGACCCCAACCCTCTGTCCCTCCATGTGCCACATCCAAAACAATCTCCATTTCACATGTTCTAGCTGACGGATTGCTTTTACAATTTTGCACTGGGAGAAGACAATATAAAAATGTATGTACCGCACCAAAAACATCAAACATAATGCTTCATGGCTCAGGGTAGACTTATAACAAATACAATGGCTTCTGTGGCAAAGCTGAAACAAATTTGAACCCGTCAATATGCCTTCTGCTAAACAGAGCTTGTCAGCTAAATCTTTATCAAGAACGTAAATTCACTTAGTACAATTTGGAGACTTTGGTCTGAATTTTCAAGGGACCACAGAGGTGAGTGTGAAGGAGGAGTAGCCTGAAACTATGAGGGAAATCTCATGTGACTGGCATTCCAGCAGTGCCCAATCTCCACAGGATTCTGCAGAAATTGGGGCATTTGTGTCTATAGGTTACGCTATTGACTGCGGCAGGTAACCAATTAAAGCCCCTCAAGGCTTAATTAAGGGCATTTTTCTGGTGCAAAGTTGATTGTCCAGGCAGCCACCCATCTGGTCAAACAGTCATAGCATCCTATGAGTTTTGGAGAAAATATAATATCCATAGTATTTGATGGCTTGAGGTCCCCTCTGTGCATACACAAGCCTGTGACTAACCATCACATTAAAGTGGTCGAGGAAACACAAGTGGGAAAAAAGTCAATCTGATCAGCCCAAGTATTATTAATATCCAGTGCTTTTCAGCAGACAGGATTACAAACAATGATTTGCGTTATGTAGCATCGTTAATGCAGGACGTCAGGTCAAGTGGTTTCACTTGGAAAGTGGGGAGAAAACAATACATAAAGTTTTAAGTGTTACTCTGAAAGATGCAGCTTTCCATGTAACTTTTCAAAGCAGATGCATCATTAGTTTTGTCTAGGAATTCTAAACAGAAACAATTCAATGTTTTGAGATTTCACGAAAGATAAGCTGTTCTTCCAAAAACAGTATCTACTCTGAAAACAATGTGAGGAACAAAGAACCATCACTTCAATTCCAAACTCTTTACTTATCCTCAGTAACTAGACTTTGTTTGCAAATTCATATCTTACGTAGTGTTGCTACTCCTGTATAAATCCCACTGAGAGAGCCAGTGAATTTCCAACATGTCCTCGACACTCTCTCTTTCACTGAAGAAATATCTTCCCCCTTTTGTTCAACATCAATGAAATAAATCTTAAAGCAATCACCACATTTTATAAAGATCAGAAGAACAAGGAATTTAAAAAAAAACTAATCTGCATGTTTCAAGTTTATGAAATATATTTCCCTTTGATCTCAGTGTGTATTTCTTCTATCTATTCATGGGATGTGTGTGTCCCTGGCTAAGCCAGCATGTCGTGTCTATCCCTAATTGCCCAAGAGAAGGTGGTGGTGAGCCACCTTCTTGAACTGCTGTAGCCCATGCACATAAGTACAGCCTCAGTTGATAAAGGAGTTACAGGAATTTAACCCAGCAATGGTAAAGGAACTGCGATATAGTTCCAAATCACTGTGGTGTGTGGCCTGAAGGGGAACTTGCAAGCGGTGGCGCTCTCATGTATCTTCTGCCTTCATCCTTCTAGCTGGTAGAGGTCATAGTTTAGAAGGTGATATCGAAGCAGCTCTGGTAAGTTGTTGTAGTGCATCTTGGTACACACTGCTGCCACTGAGCATCAGTGGTGGAGGGAGTGAATATTGAAGATAGTGGATAGGGCACCAATAAAGTGGGCTGCTTTGTCTGAATGGCGTCAAGCTCTCTGTGTATTTTTAGAGCTGCACCCATCCGAAAAGTTGTGGGTGTTCATTACACTCCCGACGTCTGACTCGAACATAGCGGACAAGCAATAGGGAGTCAGGAGGTGAGGCACTTGTTTGGGACTTCCCAGCCTCTGACCTGCTCTTGTAGCTGTGTTTATATTGCTAATCCAGCTTCTACTGATTTCAATGTTGCTAGGGCTTCTGATGCAGTAGTTGGTCAAATCCTGCCTTTATGGCAAGGGCAGTTACTCTCACTGCAATGCTGGGGTTCAGCTTTGCACATGTTTGGATGAAAGCTGTAATGAGGTCAGGAGAAAAGTGTTCCTGGTGGAAGATAAACTGAGCATTAGTAAACAGGTTATAACTACAAATGCTGTTTGATTGTACTGTTAATGACACCTTCCATCACTTTCCTTATGGTTAGGAATAAGCTGATAGGTTGGTAATTGACTGTGTTTGATTTGTCTTGCGTTTTGTGAACAATATTCCACATTGTCAGATAGATGCTAGTGTTGTAGCTGTACTGGAACAGTTTGGTTAAAGGTACAGTTAATTGTGGAGCACAGGTCTTCAATACTATTGCTAGAATGTTGTCAGGGCTCATAGCCTTTGCAGTGGCCAGTGCCTTAAGCCATTTCTTGATTTCATATGAAATGAATCTGATGGAAGACTGGCATTGGTGGTGCTGGGGACCTCAGGAAAATGTCCATTCAACACCTGTGTTGAATGCTTCAGCCTTGTCTTTTAGGTACAGGAAAAAAGTAAAAAGTAGAAAAGTAGATGGGTTACAGTCAGGGGACGGAAAGGGAACAGGCAGACAGTGCAGGGATCCCCTGTGGCCGTTCCCCTCAAAAACAAGTATACCGTTTTGGATACTGTTGGGGGGGGACGTCTTACCAGGGGTAAGCCATGGGGTACAGGTCTCTGGCACAATGTCTGTCCCTGTTGCTCAGAAGGGAAGGGGGGAGAGGAGGAGAGCATTAGTCATTGGGGACTCCACAGTTAGGGGGACAGATAGGAGATTCTGTGGGAACGAGAGAGACTCGCGGTTGGTGTGTTGCCTCCCAGGTGCCGGGGTCCGTGATGTCTCGGATCGTGTTTTCGGGATCCTTAAGGGGGAGGGGGAGCAGCCCCAAGTCATGGTCCACATAGGCACCAACGACATAGGTAGGAAAAGGAATGGGGATGTAAGGCAGAAATTCAAGGAGCTTGGGTGGAAGCTTAGAGCTAGAACAAACAGAGTTGTTATCTCTGGTTTGTTACCCGTGCCACGTGCTAGCGAGGTGAGGAATAGGGAGAGAGAGCAGTTGAACACGTGGCTACAGGGATGGTACAGGAGGGAGGGATTCAGATACCTGGATAATTGGGGCTCATCCTGGGGTAGGTGGGATCTCTACAAACGGGATGGTCTACACCTGAACCAGAGGGGTACCGACATCCTGGGGGGGATATTTGCTAATGCTCTTCGGGAGGGTTTAAACTAATTCAGCAGGGGGATGGGAACCTGAATTGTAGCTCCAGTGTACAGGAGGTTGAGAGTAGTGAGGTCATGAATAAGGTTTCAAGGTCGCAGGAGTGTACCGGCAGGCAGGAAGGTGGTTTGAAGTGTGTCTACTTCAATGCCAGGAGCATCCGGAATAAGGTGGGTGAACTTGCAGCATGGGTTGGTACCTGGGACTTCGATGTTGTGGCCATTTCGGAGACATGGATAGAGCAGGGACAGGAGTGGTTGTTGCAGGTTCTGGGGTTTAGATGTTTCAGTAAGATCAGGGAAGGTGGTAAAAGAGGGGGAGGTATGGCAAAGTTAGTCAAGGACAGTATTACGGTGGCAGAAAGGATGTTTGGTGAGGACTCGTCTACTGAAGTAGTATGGGCTGAGGTTAGAAGCAGGAAAGGAGAGGTCACCCTGTTGGGAGTTTTCTATAGGCCTCCGAAAAGTTCCAGAGATGTAGAGGAAAAGATTGCAAAGGCGATTCTGGATAGGAGCGAAAGTAACAGGGTAGTTGTTGTGGGGAACTTTAACTTTCCAAATATTGACTGGAAACGCTATAGTTCGAGTACTTTAGATGGGTCAGTTTTTGTCCAATGTGCGCAGGAGGGTTTCCTGGCGCAGTATGTAGATAGGCCAACAAGAGGCGAGGCCACATTGGATTTGGTACTGGGTAATGAATCAGGCCAGGTGTTAGATTTGGAGGTAGGTGAGCACTTTGGTGATAATGACCATAATTCGGTTACGTTTACTTTAGCGATGGAAAGGGATAGGTATAAACCGCAGGGCAAGAGTTATAGCTGGGGGAAAGGCAATTATGAGGCGATTAGACAAGATTTAGGATGCATAGGATGGAGAAGGAAACTGCAGGGGCTGGGCACAATTGAAATGTGGAGCTTGTTCAAGGAACAGCCATTGCGTGTCCTTGAGAAGTATGTACCTGTCAGGCAGGGAGGAAGTGGTCGAGCGAGGGAACAGTGGTTTACTAAAGAAGTTGAATCTCTTGTCAAGAGGAAGAAGGAGGCTTATGTAGAGATGAGGCGTGAAGGCTCAGTGAGGGCGCTTGAGAGTTACAAGTTAGCCAGGAAGGACCTAAAGAGAGAGCTAAGAAGAGCCAGGAGGGGACATGAGAAGTCTTTAGCAGGTAGGATCAAGGAAAACCGTAAAGCTTTCTATAGGTATGTCAGGAATAAAAGAATGACGAGAGTAAGATTAGGGCCAGTCAAGGACAGTAGTGGGAAGTTGTGCGTGGAGTCTGAAGAGATAAGAGAGGCGCTAAATGCATATTTTTCGTCAGTAGTCACACAGGAAAAAGACAATGTTGTCAAGGAGAATACAGAGATACAGGCTATTAGACTAGATGGGTTTGAGGTTCATAAGGAGGATGTGTTAGCAATTCTGGAAGGTGTGAAAATAGATAAGTCCCCTGGGCCGGATGGGATTTATCCTAGGATTCTCTGGGAAGCTAGAGAGGAGATTGCAGAGCCTTTGGCTTTGATCTTTATGTCGTCATTGTCTACAGGAATAGTGCCAGAAGACTGGAGACTAGCAAATGTTGTCCCCTTGTTCAAGAGGGGAGTAGAGACAACTCTGGTAATTATAGACCAGTGAGCCTTACTTCGGTTGTGGGTAAAGTGTTGGAAAGGATTATAAGAGATAGGATTTATAATCCTCTAAAAAGGAATAATTTGATTAGGGATAGTCAACACGGTTTTGTCAAGGGTAGGTCGTGCCTCACAAGCCTTATTGAGTTCTTTGAGAAGGTGACTGAACAGGTGGATGAGGGTAAAGCAGTTGATGTGGTGTGTATGGATTTCAGTAAAGCGTTTGATAAGGTTCCCCATGGTAGGCTATTGCAGAAAATACGGAGACATGGGATTGAGGGTGATTTAGCGGTTTGGATCAGAAATTGGCTAGCTGTAAGAAGACAGAGGGTGGTGGTTGATGGGAAATGTTCATCCTGGAGTTCAGTTACTAGTGGTGTACCTCAAGGATCTGTTTTGGGGCCACTGCTGTTTGTCATTTTTATAAATGACCTGGATGAGGGCGTAGAAGGATGGGTTAGTAAATTTGCGGATGACACCAAAGTCGGTGGAGTTGTGGATAGTGTGGAAGGATGTTGCAGGTTACAGAGGGATATAGGTAAGCTGCAGAGCTGGGCTGAGAGGTGGCAAATGGAGTTTAATGCAGAAAGGTTTGAGGTGATTCACTTTGGAAGGAGTAACAGGAATACAGAGTACTGGCCTAATGGTAAGATTCTTGGTAGTGTGGATGAGCAGAGAGATCTCGGTGTCCATGTGCATAGATCACTGAAAGTTGCCACCCAGGTTGACAGGGTTGTTAAGAAGGCGTATGGTGTGTTAGGTTTTATTGGTAGAGGGATTGAGTTTCGGAGCCATGAGGTCATGTTGCAGCTGTACAAAACTCTGGTGCGGCCACACTTGGAGTATTGCGTACAGTTCTGGTCACCGCATTATAGGAAGGATGTGGAAGCATTGGAAAGGGTGCAGAGCAGATTTACCAGGATGTTGCCTGGTATGGAGGGAAGGTCTTATGAGGAAAGGCTGAGGGACTTGAGGCTATTTTTGTTAGAGAGAAGGAGGTTAAGAGGTGACTTAATAGAGACATACAAGATGATCAGAGGATTAGATAGGGTGGACAGTGGGAGCCTTTTTCCTCAGATGGTGGTGGCTAGCACGAGGGGACATAGCTTTAAATTGAGGGGTGATAGATATAGGACAGATGTCAGAGGTTGGTTCTTTACTCAGAGAGTAGTAAGGGCATGGAATGCCCTGCCTGCAAAAGTAGTAGACTCGCCAACTTTAAGGGCATTTAAATGGTCATTGGATAAACATATGGATGATAATGGAATAGTTTAAGTTAGATGGGCTTCAGATTGGTTTCACAGGTCGGCGCAACATCAAGCGCCGAAGGGCCTGTACTGCGCTGTAATGTTCTATGTTGGCACTGATTTTCAATGGTCTCCCATCATTGCAGTGTATTTGTGAACCCCACATTCTGTGAGTTCTTTGATTGTTTACCGTCATTCAAAAGTAGATATGGCAGAAAGTCAGAGTTTTGATTGGCTGTGGAATTGCTTAGCTCTGTCCAACCCATTCTGCTTCTGCTGCTTGGCATTCAAGTAGTCCTGTGCTGTAGAGGATATCACCTCATTTCCAGCTGTTGCCTGCTGCTGCTCCTGGCATGCCCTCCTGCACTTTTCATAGAACCAGGGATGATTTCCTGTCTTGAAGGGAAAGGTAGATTCGTGGAATCATAGAACAATTAAAGCACAGCAGGAGGCCATTCAGTGCACCATATCCATGCTGGATTTTTGTGAGTGCTATTCACCTAGTTCCACATCCACACTTTTTCTTTGTGGTTATGCAAATCTTTCTTTGACCTTTAATATTTGTAACAGATTTTGCTGCTCTTTCCCATCTACTTATCTCTAGTTTTTTTTAAACCAATACAGATTTCATACTCTCCCTCCCTACCCACCCTATAATAATAGCAAATCAGTGATACAGTTTCAAGTGACAATATCTTGATCATATTTATTGCACTAGGAAATATTAAAAGGGTCTACATTTAACATTTCTGAAAATGGAAGATATTATAAATTTTTCATGTTAAAAAAACCAAAAGTTTATATAGGTCTTGAAATGAGATTCTACAGCTCAAAAACAAGTGAATGTGCTGCATATCATGCAGTTTGTACACAAAGTCAACACACCGATTTGAAAGAAAGGGCAAATATCACTTCCATCAGCATTGCTTATACAAGGACAATGAGCTTGCAAATTATTCAGTATTCTAACTAGGTCAAGGAGGTGCATCTTATACAATTTATAGTGGATTTTTAACAACGTTAACGAAAAGCTTCACCATTACATTATAAAGACAAATAGCCATTTACCACGTGTAAAATGATGTGAACATGTAGTGTGAAACTGTACATTAAATGATTCACAGCTAAATCATTTTATGCCAGTGATTGACTAATTAGAATAATTTTGCATCACGATAAGCATGTTGAATGAAGATCAAGCTTCAACATGCTGCTTTCAAACTGGTCTGCATTGCAATTCAGCCAATAGATCAATATTGACTACCACAATTCTCAAAAATGTTTTAAGTATATTGTCAAGTGAAAATTGTTGAATGAACAAGCTGTTTGTTTATTGGAAGCCTTTGGCAGAAACAGTGAAGTGGTTAACAAGCTGTATTTCAACTGCAATCTGAAAACATTTTAAAAATGAATTAGCTCTGAGCTGATTATTTACACAGATTATACAGCATAGCAACCAAAGTCCCAAACACTTCTTCCACATGAAGCGGCATTTTATGTATACTTCTTTCAACTTAGTCTCCTATATTTGCTGCTTATAATGTGGCGTCCTGTAGACTGGGGAGATTCAATGCACATTGGGTGATTGCTTCTTGGGACACTTCTGCTCTGCAAGCCTGATCCTGAGCCCCTGGAGGCTTGCCATTTTAATTGTCTAGCTTTGCTGTCATGCTGACGTTTCCATCCTTTGTTTCCTTCAGTGTTCCAGTGAAGCTCAACGTAAGCTTGAGGGACAGCACCTATTGTTGACTTAGATACCTTACAGTCTTCTGACCTCAACATTGACAGTAATGAGTGTGAATTTCAACAATTTCAAGTCATAACTCTGTTCCTCATTTGTTTTTGCTTTACCTGGATATGCTGATCTTCATTTTATTTTTCATGGTTTTTCTTTTGGACTCATTATTAATAAACTGCTCAGAGGAGTACACTATCGATTCTAGAGGCCGATTTTGTCCTCTGAAATACTCTTGAATCACCTTCAGCCAGTGTTCCAATTACAGTATCTTCACTTAAAGTAATTGATCCTGTGCCTGTCCTTGCTGCTTTATCAATTTAGGTAAACTTGCTCATTATTGTGCCATTCACACTCTGTCCGGACAATATTTTGTTTCTTTATTTCAACAATCACCTTTTGCACCATGAAATCTTTTGCAAGTTAATTGTTATCACACCCTGCTTCATCGCAGACCAACCCCTTTGCTTTCCCCACCCTCCCCAGTCCCTTTCAGTCCTTAACCTGAAATGTTAAGTCTCATTTTTCTCTCTTAGATGCTGCAGACTTGCTGAATATTTCTATCTTTTTCTGTTTTTAGATCATAATTCAGGACCTATCTATATCAAAACATTGCCGCAATGCATCAGAAGCCTTTTCCAGAAAAATGTTGTTTTCTACAAACAAGTTGCTACATAAGACATTGCACCATGTTCAACTAAATTGATAAAGTAGCAAGGACAGGCAGAGGAACAACTATTTTAAGTGAAGGTACTACAGTCCCAACACTGACATAGGATGATTCAAGGCTGTCTTTCACAACTTCTGAGGACAAAATCTGCCCACAGAATAGATAGAGTGCTCCTCTGAGCTGTTTATAAACAGAAAATCCTTCCCAAAACATGGTCTAACTAATTTTAAACCCAAAAGCACATGAATCAATTAATTTGAACACAAATTCAAGTATCAAAGGTGGGCCCAATTCTCGATTGTTTGAGAAGAGTCAGTTCCAAGCAGCAGATTCAGGACACACAGCTCTCATTCCTGCACTCAGGTTCAGTCATTAAAATCTGGTAGTACAGAAAATCTGATTTCAAACCTCACCAATAAAGGTAAAGATGTCGAAAGAAAACTTGGTGTCTTCAGGCTAATTTTGAAAATTGCCAAATCTACTCAAAAATCAGTGTAATTGAAGAAACTCTGAAGGCTTGATGTTTGGTTGCCTTTGATAACGTTAAAACTGCTAGAAACAAATCATACCACAATTTCATACTCAAAACAAATCTTAATAAAGTTATCATTTGTGTAAACTAAACATGAAATAATTCTAGGCTAACATTAACATTCTGTGGAAGTGAGGGAGCTGTAAAGAGCTGAGAAATATCAGTCAGGGAAAATTGCTAGGCACAGCCCAGCCTAAGTAAATTGAAATCCATCATCTTGTCTAAGAAATGACAAGAGGTTACGACAGGTTTACAAACACAGGGGAAATGAAGAATGAGGTTCTCCTGTTTACCACTAGATGTATTAAATCTTCAATAAATCAACAGATACATTTTATGAATAAATGTGTAACATACTCATTCTCCATTACTGTACACACTTTTATTTTGCCATCATTGTGTGCAAGGTAAACAGATTTGTATCTATGTGTAAAGAACTCAATCAAGAATTCAGCACAAACGCAAACTGAATGCTATTGATCAGAATTTGAATACTACAACCTAGTTTATTCCCCCACAAACCCACATAGAGAACAACAATTCAAAAGCTATTGTGAATTTATTTTCTATACTTCATTTTTATGTACTTATTCTTTGGTGCTGTAACAATAGCCATTGGCTCCCGAGGTGGGCGAACATGTTTGAACAATGAAAATGGTGAATCATGTAAGCAAAGTATCTTTTCTTCCTTAGTTCTATAGCTTCAGTAGTCAGGCAGTCAACATGACCTTACATCAAAATGTAAGGTTGCTTTGTGTATACTTGAGATCAGATTTGTGAAAGGGTCCGCATGTTGGAGCTGGTGCAATTATGGGTATTGACAAACCAAACAAAGTTAAAAACAGCCCCATTTTGCTCAGTTCAAATTTCAAAATGGTATTACATATGTATAAATCACACACTTTGCATTACAGTATTCAAGTATTTGTAGTTGGAATTATAAATTGCACTCTCAGTCGAGTGCTCAGTTTCGTAGTCCTTTACCTGTTTACTCTTCATGCATCTTTCACTCTTTTCTGACTTTGATGAACAATGTCCTGTATCACAGAATAGTCATACAATTGGTTGCTGGGCAAGATTGTTCGCATTTGCCTTCCAAGCATAAGTTTTACTGGGAATGGTAAGTCCTTCTTCATTGGGATTTGACACTTAACGTTCATTGATTTGGTAGTACATTCATATCGTACATTCTGCTTGACCACTTGAGTATCGATAGTTAGATGATGATGAGGTATGGGTCATTCAGCATTTCGAACACATCTTGAAATGGTTTGCCAATGATTTGAAGTCCATTGTCAGATGCTATCTGCTCAGGACAATGAATAAACTGAAAATAGCGTCCATTCTGTCAAGGATAGTAGGAACTGCAGATGCTGGAGAATCCGAGACAACAAGGTGCAGGGCTGGATGAACACAGCAGGCCAAGCAGCATCATAGGAGCAGAGAGGCTGACGTTTCGGGCCTAGACCTTTCATCAGAAAAGGGGGAGGGGAAGGGGGTTCTAAAATAAATAGGGAGAGAGTGGGAGGCGGATAGAAGAGGGATAGAGGAGAGGATAGGTGGAGAGGAAACAAACAGGTCGAAGAGGCGGGGATGGAGCCAGTG
>NC_063357.1:18015467-18022991 GCF_021869965.1 Rhincodon typus | reverse complement strand
GTTTTGGGATGCGGTAGGGGGAGGGGAGATTTTGAAACTTGTGAAATTGAAACTTGTGAAATCCACATTGATACCATTGGGCTGTTGATACCATTGGGCTGCAGGGTTCCCAAGCGGAATATGAGTTGCTGTTCCTGCAACCCCCCTACCGCATCCCAAAACCAGTCCAGCTCGTCCCTGCCTCCCTAACCTGTTCTTCCTCCCACCTATCCCCTCCTCCCACCTCAAGCTGCACCTCCATCTCCTACCAACCAACCTCATCCCGCCCCCTTGACCTGTCCGTCCTCCCTGGACTGACCTATCCCCTTCCTAACTCCCTACCTACACTCACCTTTACTGGCTCCATCCCCGCCTCTTCGACCTGTTTGTTTCCTCTCCACCTATCCTCTCCTCTATCCCTCTTCTATCCGCCTCCCACTCTCTCCCTATTTATTTCAAAAACCCCCTTCCCCTCCCCCTTTTCTGATGAAGGGTCTAGGCCCGAAACGTCAGCCTCTCTGCTCCTATGATGCTGCTTGGCCTGCTGTGTTCATCCAGCCCTGCACCTTGTTGTCTCCATTCTGTCAATGATGGCTATGATCATTGTGCTGCTAAGTCATCAAAGAATAAGTTAGAGAAGTAATTGATCACAAGGATGTACTCTTCTCCATGCACTGTGAACAGATCTGTTGCAACTCTTGAACAAGAAGTGGATTCAACACCATATGGATATAGAAGATCGCTCCGTTGCTAAGGCCAGTATATTTGGCATGTCTCACATGCATTCAGGAGACACCAAGAATCCTGATTCATCCCTGATCATGTGCTAGCCATCTTAAGCATTCAATACATTTGGATCTGGTGTAAGATGAACATGATATTTTGTGTACCAGCCTAAGTGTCATAAGCGCATGGGATTCTTCTGCTAAAAACAGTTACAAGCATCTATGTTTTGCATCTCATTTGGAAAAGAATCTTGATCTGGAGAATTTGGGAATTAATTCTTAAAGTGTTGTTATTTTGTGTGGACATCTTTTAAGTATAATTTTGAGGTGCTGAGGACTTAAGCATACCATGTGGTTCCAACTTTCTTTACGACACATGATGGAGCTACACCAATCTGTGTGGGGGTTGGCTTTCTGAATATTACCATTTTGTTTCACCTTGTTTAGTTCTACTCAAATCTTCTCCTGAATTTGCATACTGCGCTTCCCTGGAGGATCAATAAATAGGGCTGCATCATTCTTAAAATGTAATACAGTATCACTCTTAAAATTTCCAATCAGGTCAAATCCATGAAATTTGGCTGGGTACATGCATTTGAAATCATACTGATTCAATTTCATTATGCGCTGTTTGTCCACTTGTGGTTTGAATCTCAATTTGTGACTATAGCGAGAGCTGTTCATACTAATGTTTTTTTCTTTATTCATTTACAGGATGAGGGCGTCACTGGCTAGGCAGCATTTATTGCCCATCCCTAATTGCCCATAGGGCGGTTAAGAGTCAACCACATTGCTGTGGGTCTGGAGTCACATGTAGGCCAGACCAGGTAAGGATGGCAGTTTCCTTCCTTAAAGGACGTTAGTGAACCAGATAGGTTTTTCCAACAATCAACAATGGATTCATGGTCATCATTAGATTCTTAATTCCAGATACTTATTGAATTCAAATGTCTGCCATGGCAGGATTCGAATCCAGGTCCCCAGAACATTATCCGGGTCTCTGGATTAACAGTCCCAGTTCTACCACAGCTAGACAATCTGTATCTACTTAGTGAATAATTTCAGGAAGCTGGGATAGGCTTGTGTATTGGCACTGACTTGTGATTCTGCCAAAGCATGAAACTGCTGAGCTGTTATACACTGTGAGACACACTCCCTCATAGGCTGCATGATGGAGTGTCTCTTTAAAAGTATAAGTCTTTCTTGACATTTAGTGGTGATATGTTGGCACTAGTTCCTAGTCAATTTTAGCTTTTAGTGTGTTGTCCTGTCTTTTCAAGACAAGATATTAACGTTTATGAAAGATTTTGGTCACCTAATACCATCAACATGGTGGGTAAGGTTAATAATAAGGAATGCCTGGTCAATCTTTTGAAATTTGCCTTTCACTCATTTGACTCTGAACTTCTTAAATTTGATTGCATTTTTACACTTTCTTTAACACTTTCCTTGATGCCAACATTATGGTGTTTGATCATCTTGATGATCCCCTGCATTTTATGCAGAAGTCTGACTTGGCCTTTGGAACCAGATGTACCATACATGCCCAATGTCCCTTGACACCACATGTTTGGCAAGGGAAGCTGTTCAGCTTTTGGGTAGGGTGTAATAAATTGCATCTGTTACAGAGTTGGAGTCTGTTAAGCCTGAAGTTAATTCTTACTTTGAGATGGTCTTTGGGAACTTTTCAGATCCTTTTTTGGATCTTTTGGATCACCTATGGTGTGACTAGATATGTTAGTTATTCAAATATCCACCACCAAGTTATTGGAGTCTCATGCATTGTTGCTAACATGGTGTGAGCTTACCTGATGCAACAATGAAACTGTTGCCTCTCAAAACAAAAGAAACTGGGCATAGAGACCATGGCGTTGAAAAATCCAACAGACATTTATTACAATTAACTATTATATGAAAGCAATATATCCCTCAGGGACACACTTATCTTGGCTAGTATTAAGTTGTCAGTTTGCAACACAGATTCATGCTTCTTGTAGACCATCATGCCTCATGTGATGCGAGGTAAAATGGACTATGTGATCTTTATACCCTCAGGTCACGTGTTACGATGCAGTGATAATATCATGAGCATGTTTCTTTTAGGCATATTGATATGCTGACCATGGTCATGACACAACACGTGTATTCACAGAAAAGTGCCACAGGATATTATGTGAAATTATTAATTATAATAGCCAGAATTACATTTAGCAGAGGATTTATGCTGAGGAGACTTCAGGTTCGTTCTTTACCTTAAAAGTAATAATGTATTTATTATGATGCATTTGGCAATAGATAAAGCATCAATAGGCACCAATCAGATGCACAAATATGTCTCCACTGCCTTGGAAAACTTAGAAGTTCTAATGTTTACCATCAGTCTCACATATGCTGGCATCAATGTGGTGACCCCCCTGAGTACATGCTTCCTAAGCTTGATTACCAGTCCAGAAACCAGCAGGAAGGACATGTGTGCTGTGCAGTCAAAATGGGAGCTCTCTGAATAAAATTGGACAACAGAGGACAAGAGCTTTCAAACATGGTTAGCTTTAATGTTCATCTCATCCCCAGAAGAGAACTGGCCTCATTGACCTGTCCATTTAATAGGGGGCAGCCTGCTGTTTCAGTTCTGCTCTGTTGTTACAAGCCCACTGCACACATTTGTGTCACACTCCACTGAATTAGAACCAATGTCAAAACTTGTTTATTTTTAAGTTTTCCGTCCCGCGGTGAAATGCAGCAGCAGGCTGCAAAACACACAGCTGTTACCGAGAAAATGAAATGAGAGCACATAGATACCCAAAATTACTGAGGGAGAAAATGGTTGAAGCCCACCTCAAAAAGGGACTGCAGGACATGAATATGTATTTGGCTCTGTATTGGAACTAAGAATGAAAACATATGTTAATAAATGTTTAAAGACTTTCACACCTGGATATGGGTTTCATATAATAGGACGAATCTGAACCAATTTTATGCACTCTGAGCCGTGCGCATCTTCAACAAACAGGATAGAGTTCACCTTATTTGAAAGCTAAAGTGAGATTATTCAAATAACTCACACCCCATGACAACATATCAGTACCTCTTAATGGGGAGCTGCATCTGGTTGGTGTAGATGACGAAAGTGCCTGGGAAAGCCATTCTGTTCATGAAGCATAATGACTAATTATACAACATGGTAACAAGTACCAAACGCAGCATTGGAGCAGGAGTGGGAGCTCCTTCATTAGGCAGTAGGACCGAATGCCAATATTGTCAATGCCAGAGTTTAGTTCCCACAGACAGTGATGCAGTACCTGCAAACTTCGATGTTTGCACAACATTGGTCAAAGAGAATAATTCACCTTCAAATATCATATCCCATTCACAGAACCACTAACCTCACACACTCCTCAATGTACCTTTATTCATTCTCTCATGTGCCATCAATCTCCATGATTCACGTTCATAGTTTCACCTCATCCTCGCGCGCGCAGCACAGCTACAAACCTCACAGCTACATCTCTCAGCTTACTCACCTCGCCTCACATCTGTGAACACAAACTAAACAACAGTCACTGAAACATTTTCCTCTCTCTCGCAGGAGAAGGTACTCCCACACCACAGGCAGCACTGAGCTGAGAGGGGCATGGCTTAGACAGGCATGGCTGCACGTTTCAGCGACTGGGGCAATGAAATGACATACCATCATTGAAGTCACAACAGAGGCCTGGCTAAAACCACAGAGGATGATAGTATGCTCCTACCTATTCCATCTTCTCACATCACCAGCACCCCCCTCTCATCCCATAGTCTCTTCTGATTCATAAGCTACAGATGATATGTGCATACGACTCTTGCTCTCACCCACTTTCCTTCCCATATGTATAACTTTCAAACTTTTCTCCCTTCAGAATCCAAAGAAAAAAACAGGCAGAAGTGCAGGTATGTGAAGTGCAAAAGGAACGAACGATTGATGATGATAAAATATGATTGGATCGTACATGCAGCCGTCAATCCAATACTGGCACTGGGAGTATTTTAGGGAGCAGTATTGAGGTGGGGTCTGCACAGAGTGGACGGAAAGTAATGGAACTTGTGAGAGCAGGCAAAGTCGTGGAGAGGCTGGGAGAAATGGGCACTGGATTTCCAAACTTGGAAAACTGTCCCCAGTTGAAAGAATCCTATCCACCAACAGTGAATGTCAGTAAGTTTCACTAATGAGCTATTTAAAGACAATTATCCCTGAGCCTCCTAGAATTTAACAGTGGCTCACCATTTGTGCCATTTTCTTATAGATTCATCTGACAAGCAACTGACAACATTCCTGTGGAATTTCAAGGCTTGGTTTCGAACAAGAGGAATCGTGCTTTGGCCAAATTATTCACTTAACAACAAGCAACTGTTGCCAAAATGTATTTGCCAGATTTATGGGTCGTATTGGATGTCTAATTAGATATAGTTTTCCGTAATAGCTGTGTTGCTTGCCACTATTTAACCTTCCAGCTGATTCTTCACATCTATTTGTGTTATTAAACAGTATTTTTATTGGACCTTTTGGCCACTGACTTTATAAATGATTGTTGGGTTAACTGTACACACAGTATTGATTGTAGTAGGTTCATTTAAAATTCAAGGCCTTCCTGTCAGTAGGAGCTAAACACATTAGCAAGAATCCTAATAAATCTAAGAACTCGTGATAAAGCTTTTAATAAAGCCCTTTGTCAGCGACAGACAGGACTAAACAAAAATGAGAAGTTAAGGAAAAGGACACAGGTCAACAGTGGTTAAATGCAACGTTCAACTTTACAAAATTAAATTTCATGGTTTGTTACAGTGGAAGATCACATTCTGCAATGCTTCATTTTAAAGTTTAAAAAGGTGACATTGTTATGGAAAAGTAACACATTAAAATGATTTTTCTTTCACGTTTCCTCTTGGTGTATCAATAATCTGGAGGCCTGGTGATCGATATGGGACACATGCTGTGGAATAACAGTATGCCATTCAGCCCTTCAGTTCAGTTCCTGCCATTGAATTAAGTCATGACTGATCTTCAACTAATTCCACCTAGCCCATCTTTCTCTTTCTCTGCTTCTATATTTGCTTAAAAGCAGTTCTGATGAAAGGTCATTGACTTGAAATATTAATTGCTTCTCTCTCCACAGATGCTACTAGACCTGCTGAGTACTTTCAGCACTTTCTACTTTCATTCTAAGTTTCCAGCAGTACTTTGGTTTCATAACCCTTAATACCCTTTTATTAAGTGATAACAGTAGAACAGACCTCTAAGACATGTGCAGGTGTCCTGCTAAAGTTATGATGTGGGAGCAAAAGAATCCCAGTGAATTTCAGGACCAATTTCAGCAGCCCAGTCCAACTTTGTTTTATGTTCCTAACAGCATTCAAAATGGTAGCAATCTAAATAATGCAGGAAGGTTCCACAGTTGGCATGCACTACAGATAAAACACACACAGAATGACCACTCAAACTTTCTGGTCTTGGTCCTGTTGCTGAATAGTATTTTGCTGCAGGTCAGGAAAGAATGGTCAATTCAGGCTGACACTTTCTCAAAAGGTCATTCACCCCTTCAACCAAGGATACGGCTTGCCATGGGCAGTAAATAACTCATACTAAAAGGCCTTGATTAAAAACAAATGTATAAACTAATGTATTTGGTGCAATTTTCTTATTCACCATTTTAATGAAACTATTGAGAAATTAAATATGCAATACTAGTCCTTCATTTGCTTCTGTATGATTGAGAAACTGTGAGATACCAGTTATTGGTAGAGACCAAAGAGTTTCGACAGTCAACAGTTACAATCTGACATTCTCGTAACAGTTTACGCTACCTGGTTTATCCATCACTGATATATCAGAATTCATGTCTGTTAACAACTTTTAATATAACTCCATAAATCATGTCCATTAATATATTAATTCGTGGTGATAATATTAACTGCATATTTCCATGTACCAGCTCTCCACCACACCCCCCCGCCCATTCAAACTAATTCAGGACTCGCTACTGTATCAGATTACAACCACTTGAAGTTGCGGTCATACTCGATTTGAAAGTGCGGTCATGCATAACGCACTATGTAAACAACCCCATTTAACAAGACCGACATTCCATTCAAAGGTGCAGTCAGGCACGACGGCTAACAAAACTGCACAGACACTACAGGATGGAACCTTTTTGCACCCCCACACCAAAAATAGTGTTTGATATTAAAATCTAACTGTGAACAGTTGCGATTACCAAGCACTTTATCGGAACTCCTCCAGCCAGAGTGGCTCCAAGTATCATTCAAAGGTGATAATTGGATTAGCCCTCTTCCTTTAAAGTAAAATGTTACTTCCCTGTAGACGTTTCCTGTATATTATGCAACAAGTTACTTGTCTCAAGTTTTTATTCAACATGTATAAAAGAAAACTTTACCCCACTAATAAAACTAATAAACGTTTTGCAGTGTATGTAAGCAATCTTTAACCTACTGATAAGACTAACAGCACTATGTCCAGAACCACGCAACCCTGAATGAACGAATGAATGAATGAAACTGACAGCACTACTACAACAGATGTGATCGCGAAACTGAATGAATGAATCAATGATAGTAAATAAAAGCCACAGATGGACACAACCATAAAACTAACTAAAAAAGTGATAGTAAATAAAATCCACAGACAACCAAAACTGATAGTAACCCAGACTTTTATTTTAAAAACAACATAAGACTAACACCTGAGATAACACGGTGTCGAGCTGGATGAACACAGCAGGCCAAGCAGCATCAGAGGAGCAGGAAGGCTGATGTTTCGGGCCTAGAC
>NC_063357.1:17961087-18015067 GCF_021869965.1 Rhincodon typus | reverse complement strand
AGACACTCTAATCTCATTAAAATAACCATTAACACTCAGCAATAACCGCTAACATTTAGCAAATGTTTAAACCATCGCTGATTTCCTGCAAAACCGTTTTTTATACAATATCTACTGCTTAACACTCAAGTGTTAGAATGTTAATGTATGCTTAAATTCCATATAATAATGGCTGCTTTTGAGCTATGATTTTTGGATTCTATTTTGCCTCACATCGTGCTGCTGTGAATGTACAATAAAGAGGCTATTTCCGCCACTCACTGATCCTGGTCGTCTGGTTCTTTGAACGCGATCTCACACCATCACTCCCAACACTTGTTAAATAAATCAGCAAAGGATTTGAGTAAGCTTGCAAAGCATTTATGTTACACTCAAATCTGCAAATTATTCACAATTGCTAAATGGAAACAATTCTGAGAGGTACATCCAGATCTAGGTACTCCCAGGTAGCGAAAAGTATGGAAATGTTAAAAAAAACTCCGCAAATTGCTGTTTATGTGACTATTCCTTTGTTGAAAATTGTCTTTCACTTAAACATTTCAAGTTCCCTTCTTCTTTCTTCGACCCTGCCCAATGATCACACAGTTGAGACCTATTGAAGGTTATTACCAACGCCACAGAGTAGTTAGAGTCAATCTGGTAAATTCACTCCCTCAGTATTCTGCAAGTAAACAGGGAGCACATATTTTGATACTAATTAACAAAAATCACACATTTTGGATGCGCAATTTCACAATGTGAACTCTGCGAGTACGTCAGTATGCAAAACAAAGACTTTTACTTGAGTGAGCCCTGTTGGGATTTATATAGCACTTGAGCAGCGTTATTATAAAAATTCAGATAAATGGATGCTGATTGGACCAGAAAGAAAAAAAAGCTATAGCGCCCTTAATGACCAAGAAACATCTCAAAGCACAGTACAGCCAATCACGTACTTTTGAAGTGCAGTCATTGTTATACGTGAGAAACCTGGCAACCATTATGCGCACAGCAACTCCCCCAAACAGCAATGTGCAAATAACCAGATAACCTATTTTTGTATTGAGTACCAAATACTGGCTAGGACGCCAAGGATAACTTTTTTTGGAAACAGTCCTGTGGCATCTTTCACATCCAGCCAAGAGGTTAGATGGAGCCTTGCTTTAATATCTGTAGAGTGATGGTAATGAGGGCAGCAGCTGGACCTCTTAGAATAGGAGTTCCCTGAGTTGGCTGTTAATCTGGTCCAATCAGGGATCCCTGGCTGACAGGTAAAAAGGTGAGTGTCAGAGATAGTGACACTCCAGTACCTGACTGTGAATGAGGCAGTACTAAAGTCAAGGACTGTTCATGTGTAAATAAAGGATGACTTGGTGATGGGATACCGGCCTCTGTGGAGTTAATTCAATCTTAATTGAGAGCTGGCCCCTCTAACTATGCAGCACTGTCTCAGTACTGCTCAAAGATCTTGACAGGGATTTGAACCCAAAATCACCTGCTTCAGAGAAAAGAAGTGCTTCTAAATCAGCCATGCCTGTCACACTAACGTGTGGCACATACTACATCAACAGGATTTTGCTTGTCAATGAACCCTGACTGATAATGATAAAGCATTAACATGTTTTTGTACCATCAGTGCAGAAAAGAATTTGAATCTGCCACTGTGACTCCATGCTGGAAAGCAGACAGACTGTTGCATCTCACATTGCTAATGTCGTTCAGTGCTTCATCAAAAACCACCTTCCCCACATTTGCAGTGTGAGGTATACACAACACACACACACACACACACACAGACACACACACACACACACACAAAAACACACACACACACACACCTCACTTTAGGTCACTGCCAGCTAATGTAGGTCAGCACCAGACGAGATGTACTCAACAAGCTCTTGTTGCTTAATGGCTGGTCCCAATTTAAAAAAATGTACATACATATGTTTGTTTACATTAGCAAAAAGATACAAACAAAAGGAAATGTTATTTTTATATCAATTCTGCTGCAGTTTGGATATGGACACAATGCAGTTTGCAATTACCAATTTAATTTGGTCTTTACTAAGTTATAGAGTCAGAGAGTCATACAGCACAGATTCTTACGATAACACTGTCACACCAGCAGTGTTTAACATTGGCCTGTGCAAACAGGGCAAAGCTATTTATTTTTAAGTTTAAAAAAGCACCAGTTTTCCAGATCCATTCTTAATGTTAATAGATTGAAAATAAGAATTGGTTCCTATTGGGTTTGAAAATATTATCAGGTTTAAACACTGACAGGTAAGTATATGAAGTCAGGCAATCTCCACTCTGAAACAGGTAGAGCCAGGAGTGTAACTCAGCGCTGTCAGCTTGTAACATTCTGGTGCAGCTGACTGTATTAAACCACAACTGGCAGCATGGCATATGATGGATGCTAACGGCAACATTCGCTCTTTAAGTGAATTTGTCAAAGCATAAAGTTCCAAGCTGATTCCATGGACATCAATAAGAACTTTCAGTCTCAAGTTTAAAGGTTAGCCTTGAGCAATTTTTCAGGAATACCTAGGTATTTCTTCTTCAATTCCCTTTCATCTTTCTTTCCCCATTATCCCAAGGCCCACACATGATTTTGGCTAGAAGGGCAATTTCCAAAAAAGAAACTTTAATTGTCCTTTTCTGGAGCCATTTCCTTGTGTTGTTGCCATTTGTGAGAATGTGATTGATGTTCAGTTCAGTAGTCTTGGTTGCCATGGTGGCCAGAAAACCTCACTACAGTCTGCTAAGTGTTAAAGTATTGGCTTTGATGCTCATCTTTCACCTTGAGGGATCATGGGTTCAAACATAGTCTAAAATGACTGTTGATGGTTTGAAAGTCTCCAGGCTGTGATGGTGATATGAGAAATGAGTTGTCACAATATCATCATGACCTCTCGCCAGTACAGGGGCAAGTTAACACTGACAGGTTTCATTATGTGGACGTAAGCATTTATAACAAAAACATAAAAGAAAGCAGACTGCATGATTTTTAAAACGAAGACTACATTACTTTTGGTCATTGCAGTTTAATTATCCCTCAACCTCTAACTTACCCTTTGGGTATTGAATTCCCATATCAACGGTATGGAAGATCAACTCTTTTTCATATATACTATGTCCCTGAAATGTTGGAACTCAGTGCCAATATGAAAAGTTATATCCTTTTATGTTCAGCACTTATACATATCTGACTTAGGGACCTTCTAGAATTAGTCACTGACTAAAGCGTGCATTTTGCAAACTGCCACAGAAGAAAATACAGATTTACAATGCACTGACAGAGCAAATGCAGCAGCATTTCCATTGTTCGAAATAATTCATAAATCATCGTGAGATAAAATACCATTTAATTTAGTGGAATAAAAACAAAAAATACCAGAGATATTCAGGAGGTCTGGCAGCATCTATGGAGAGATAAGGAGTTAATGTTTCACATCGATGACCTTACATCAGAACTCCTTCTTATTAAAGGTCACACCAGAAATATTAATTCGATTTTTCTTTCCACAGATACTGTCCAAACTGTTATTTCCACCATTTTCTGTTTTTATTTCAGATTTCCAGCATTCGCAGATTGTGTGGTTGAATTAAATTATGCCTTGTGTTTAAAACAAAAATCTGTTGTATAGGCCAACAATCTCACTTTTCCTTCCATCGAAAAGGAATTCTGCTAGAGAAGACTAAAGGATCACAATTTAAACTTCTGACCTGAGCTCTGGGGCTCTTCAATAATGTAACATTTGACCAGTACTAAACCAAAGAGCTATCCTATAATTGCACGCTCAAATCCTGGGAAAGGGCTTGAACCCACAACCTTCTGGTTGACTCAGCATTATCAATCTGGCACACAAATGAATTCAGCACATATACTCATATGTCTTCTGGTTATTAAGCTTCAATTCAGCTCTGGCCAAGCTATTAAGGAAAGTTCACTTCAATTTTCACTTCTATTTATCTACAGTTAGAAAGGAGTCCTTTCTTACCATAAACAGACATACAAGTACAATAAAATAGTTTCTGGCCTGAGTTTGTTTCATTACAAGTCAAAATATTCTAATCATCAGCAAGTTAGCTGTCATTTAGTCAAGGTGCAACTGGTTAAAGCAGGTGAGCAGGAAGTGATGTAAGCAAGAGGTAGGAGGTAAGCAGCTGAGAAATTACTTGGAAGAGCCTCAAATCTTCAATTACTTTTCAATGTCATCATTCTTTTCCAAATACTTTTGTTGGGCTACAATTTCAATGGGGTCATGATAAAATGCCATGGATTTTTGCATATTCCGAATGAAACACAGCACACATCTCACTCTTGAATACCAGAACAAAAGTGCTCTCTCACCCTGAGCACCATCTGCAATGATTTGACTCCCTCCTTTCCCCGATTCGCCCCCTCAGCCCAGCCCCACACCCTCATCATCAGCATTATTACCACTATTTCCTACATGAATCATAGAATCCCTAAAGTGAGAATGCAGGCCTTTCAGCCAATTGAGTCCAAGCCAACCCTTCAATCAGTATCCCATTCAGACCCACACCTCCTACCCTTTCCCTGTAACCCCACATTTCCCATGGCTAACCCACCTAGTGTGCACATCCCTGGACACTACGGGCAATTTAGCATGGCCAATCCACCTAACCCGCACATCTTTGGACTGTGGGAAGAAAGTGGAGCTCGCAGAGGAAACCCACACAGACACAGGGGAATGCGCAACCTCCACACAGACAGTTGCCCGAGGGTGGGATTAAACCCAGGTCCCTGGCACTGTGGGGCAGCAGTGCTAACCACTGAGCCACCACGCCAACCTGCTTTCAGCTCTGACGAAGGATTTGAATTGTTCACTCCCTTCTCTCCACAGGTACTGCCAGACCCGCTGAGTTTTATTTCTAGGATAACAAGGTGTGGAGCTGGATGAACACAGCAGGCCAAGCAGCATCAGAGGAGCAGGAAAGCTGATGTTTCGGGCCTAGACCCTTCTTCAGAACATACTTTTCTAGCACACCTTTTTATTTCAAATCTCCAGCATCCTCAGTTTCTTGCTGTAGAGACGTGTCTTTGTGTTTGATCACAGGATGGCCTAATCTACCAATTTCTAAACAGATTTGAATGGTCACTCAGCTTCTAGCTGCTAATATCTTTGAACTGCCCTATCCTGGTACAGATTAAGGATAACAAAGATCAATTAGGAGACTCTCAGGTTACATTGTTTAAAGTACACGTTTATGGGGAGAATGGCTCTATTATTAGAGACTGATCAACATATGCCAGCCTGTCGCCTATTATCTTTTACACTCAATTGAGTTCTGGTGTACCTTATTTCAACTGAATCCAGCCAGTTTAATAGTAAGTGGTGATATTATAATCTGTGCTATAAACAGGTAAAAGAGAAAGGAAAATAGAAATCAGGGCTTGAATTACTGCTAAGACACTATTGACAACACTCTGTGACATTTGCATTTACCTGACAAAGGAAAGGTCAAATAGAAATGATCTTTAGCAGATTGAAGCCGGAATTTTAAAAACCTTTTCTTTTGTTATCTGATTCACAAAACATCATTGTCTCAGTTCTTTCAACCCAGCTTGAGCAGGTGCAGATTTGAGGAATTTCAAAACAAAATGCGCAAAGCTCAGCTTTTCTTAAACATGACCTTTTTTGGATAACATTAACAACCAAATAAATCCTGCCAACTTTTGTTTAGCCTTACTGCAACCCCAGCTCCCCTGTGGGAATGCTCTGATCCTCTCTATAAGACATGACTTAAGCATTCGCTACAATACATTGTGCTGCCTTCATGCTAATATTACTTTGATGGTACAAAGACACAAAGCAAGTATTCATGATCTGAAAAACCGGCAGCAAAATTCTTCCCCTCTTTTTGACTGGTAAATACATTCAAATTTGTGGCTGTCAGAATAAAGAGCATCAACTTACATGTGGTCGATTGTGAGGCACGTTGGTATAAATTGTGAAATTACTAAGTGACAACCAGGGAGTGGGACATCAATTTCACATGGTCATTGGAAAGTCATGGAGGAGGAAAGCAGTTTTGTTTATCCTAGCTCATTTATTCTGGAAAAAAAAAGAATGTGTGAATCATGTTTTAGATATTTTCTGATCAACTGGTACAAGGTGCTATTACACACTTCTGGAGCAGGTGGGACTTGAACCCAGATCTCCTGGTTCAAAGGTAGGGATACTACCACTGCACCACAAGACCCCTCTGAAAGAACCCACCATTGCTCTGATCATGGCATTCAGTTGTTTTGAATGGGGCTGACAAAGGAAGGAACGATTTCTCTGAATGCTACATTCTCTATAAATGTATTTCCAATCCCTTCACATATTAAGGAATCTACCCTATTTGGATGTCCCAAGCAAATTTACTTGTTTATAGGGGCACCAATTAACATGCTGCAGATCCATAGCCCAACCATTTTAATTATGGGATGGAAAATTAAGGGCTGCAAGTACCTAATTTCCTGATACATTCCTCCTGGACGTGGCCAATCAAGGATTCAGTTCTGTAACTAGGCATAACTAACTCCCTTTGCTTTCAAGTAATTTCACTACTTAAAGCTTGCAAACAAAAACAACTGAGTTTTGCTCATATTCTTGACAGGGTAATACTTGTGCCAATATGAATATGCAAAATTGATGGGCATAAAACAAATATCAAAATTGAGTGAGCTTATCCCACATTCTCAATAGGCTTAGCAACATGTTTGAACACTTGCTGCTTTCCTCTGGACCTTTAAAACAAAGAGCTTTGAATGTTACCAGACTGAAACTCTTCACATTGTTAATAAAAAAGAAATATGTTGGTTGAAATAAACATGCAAGCAATAGACAACTGCAAGTGTATTACAAGGTACTTACACAGTTGAGGGGTTTAGAGAACATTATAAACCTTGAGGCCATAGCTCAAATGATTTATAACTCCATTTGAAGCCTGTAAATTTGTATAAACTGCCTAGATTGTTGTTTGACTTCATTTAAATATATAGAAAAATGCAGCTCGCTCAATCAAACCCATTCTTTTAAGCACTGGCATGTGCAAATAGGAACTCTGCTCTCACGGACTTTGTCATAAGCTGATACAAGCCATTGATCACAGAGCTTGTATGCGATACAACAAGGCTGCTTTTTCAGCTATTCATTGCATGGTACGAAGGCTGTGATTTTTCTAATTTTTTTTTAAAAGCCTGGGGGTACCCCCACTGCCAAAAAAACTCTATCTATTGTGAGCCAATCAGCAATGGGGGCGTCTCTTGGTGAAGCACAGGCCTCAACACTTGTATTCTTTGTTGCCTGAAGCTGTTGGCTGAGTCCTAAGGACCGCCAGTTCAGGCCTACTCCTTCAGGGATCTGATTACAAGAACCTAAGTCATTTTCATACCCTTCTTGCAGGGTCAGGGTTAGGCCCCTCTGGCCCAACCTGACAGGCAGGTCGCCATGACTACCCAGTCAAGAAACTTGGCACCTTTCTCAACCGGCAAGAAGACAGGAAGTTGGGAAGCTGGTGAGTTGAGGGTGTTAATTGGCCAACAAGTGACCATGAATTGGTGATGGGTCGTGAATGTCATCCACATTGCTGGTGAGGTAGCAAGAAGGCATATCTCACCAGGGCCAACTCATCCAATTATTTCCCTTTCTTGCCACCTAGATCACTACCTCCGGCGATGGGAAAACCGTGCCCATTGATGCTCACTTTCTTGACAGAGTTTTGCTTGGTTTCATTTTACTCCTATAGGTCTGACAGGTTTTCTGCGA
Organism: Rhincodon typus; assembly: GCF_021869965.1. Taxonomy (NCBI): domain Eukaryota; kingdom Metazoa; phylum Chordata; class Chondrichthyes; order Orectolobiformes; family Rhincodontidae; genus Rhincodon; species Rhincodon typus. The sequence continues at coordinate 18,007,298 of NC_063357.1, read as the reverse complement.
GTTTCTTCAATTTGCATTGCATGACACACCAAATTAAATTTAACAATTCAACTTGTTAAAACAGACACTATTGTCAACTATCAAAGGCATTGTCCTAAGGACAGTAAAGTCTATTATATGGACTATCAAAGAAGTAGTAGATCCCACTGCACCATTTAACAGTCAAGACCGATAAAACACTTCACTTCCTTTGAACTACACTATCCTGACAACCATTTACGCCACTGCTAATCAAAGATTTATCAACATCTACTTTAAATATACTCAAAAGACTGAGCTTCTGTAGCCCTGAGATGGAGGCAATTCCAAAAATTCACCACTCTCTGAGTAAAATAAATTCACCTCATCTCAGTTCTAAATAGCATGCTCTTATTTTTAAATTGTGGTCCTTGGTTATGGACTCCACAACCAGGGGAAACATCTTACGTGCATTCACCCTGCCACCCTGGGAACAAGTCTGGTGACCCTTTGTTGCACTCCCTTTATGGCACTCATATGTTTGCTGAGATAAAGAAACCAAAATAGGACAAAGTATTCCACGTGTAGTCTTCCCAAGCTCCTGTACAATTGAAGTAAGACTTCACTCATCCCATACTCCAATATTCTTACAATAAAGGCTAACAATCCTCCTGAAAATGGTTTACATCTTCCTTACAACACACATTCTCATTTAGTTTTACATTATCTGTATTTTCGGAAATATTACATTTGGTCTCCATGTTCAAGTCATTGATACATACTGTAAGCACCTTGGGGGTCCAAGTAGTTATGGATTCTTGTGGTGTCCCACTAGTTACAGTTTGCCAACGGGAGAATGATCAGTTTATTCCCAATCTTTTCTTTGTCTGCTGGCCTATCCTTAATCCATCTATCCCATGTGTTTTAATTTTGCTAACCACCCTCCAAATGAGGGACCTTACCAAAACCTTCTGAAAATCCGAAATGCAGTACATTGATTGAGTCCCCTTCAACAAATTTGCTACTAATATCCTCAAAAAACCCTTAGTTTGTCAAACACGAGTTTTTATTTGCAAATTCATGCTGACTATGCCCAACAGATTGTTTTTATTTCAGTCTCCATTTATCCTGTACTTTATAGTAGATTCTAACATTTTCCCTACCACTGAGGTAGACCGGACAAGTTTATAGTTCACTGCTTTTCCTTTGTTCCTTTCTTAAATAGTTGGATGACATCTGCAAGCTTTCAAACTTCAGGAATCATTCCAGAATCTATGTAATTTTGGAAGATAATTACCAATGTATTAACTTTCTCTGTAGCCAGCTTCTTCAACAGTGTGGTACGTAGACTATGAGGTCACAGGGACTTATCAACATTTTTCTTCAGTACAACCTCTTACTAATGCTAATTTCCTTCAACTCCTCATTCTCCCTTCTATCTCTAGTTCGAGAAGATATTTTAGTATCTTACTCAGTGAAAACAGACAAAGCTTAGCTTCTCTGCAGATTCTCTAATCCCCACGATAAATTCTCCTGTCTTTGTCTTTAATGGACCCACATGCATCTTAGCCAAATATTTCTTTTTTACTTACTTGTTGAAGCATTCACAGTCCATTTTTGTGATCCTTTGCTAAATTTCATTCATATGATTTTCTTCTTATTTTCTGTTTCATGATCCTCTTTCTAAAAAAACATTCCCAATCCTCAGATTTATTACTTATTTCTACTCACTCCTTAATGTCCTTTTCCAGCCACAGCTGACATGTTTTTGTGCATTTTTGCCTTTTTTTAATTCTGGGAAGCAACATTTAATTGCTGTAAACCAAGTTGTTTAAAGATCATCAATTTCCTATGTCAGTCATGCCTTTAAAGGTATTTTCCCAAACCAGCTTAGCCAACTGTGCTTCATGCTTTTATAATTTCCCTTATTCAAATTTAAATCCCCATCTTTAGATTGAACTGCTTCACTTTCAAATGTTAATGTTAAATGTTAAATTCTATCATATTGTAATTTCTTATCCCTAAAGCTTCTTTTACAAGGTTATTAATTAGCTCTTTGTCATTATAACACTAGATCTAAATTAGCCTGTCTATTTGGCTCTTCAACAAGCTGCTCAAGAAAACCATGTCATCCGTGACTACTATGGTTGCTCACACGTCATCCCTCTTGACCCTCTTGTTCTTATGCCCACTGGCAGTAAGCCAGAGATTACTGGTCGTCAGGTCTTGTTTTCTTAACTTGCATCCTAACTTATGAATTCTGCTTTGAGAACCTTATCCATCTTCCTACTTTATGTCATTGGTAACAACGTGAAACATAACTTCTGGCTGAACGTTGTCCTGCAGCCACACCATGATATTCTTGGCCCTCGCACCTGGGAGGCAATATACTACCCTGGAGTCATATTTCACACGACAGAAACACTTATCTGATCCCTTGACTATGGAATTCTCTATCACTGTTGTCCTTCCATTTTTCTTTCTTCCCCATGTACAGTTGAGACATCCCTGGTGCCATGAACTTGTCTTTTCTAAAAGAAGGGGTGAAAGGGTTCTGAAATCTCTTTTCAAACTTTTGCAGTTATTTCAATCCTCCTCCCAAGTAATAAAAAAAATCAAGCATTGTACAGTTTTCTGTTTCCCTGTGACACATTGTATTAATGACACATGAAATTGAATGAAATCTCAAATCTCCAATAATCATGTTTGGAGTGTGGCTATTTTAAACTATGCTTTCATTGGATGTGAATATTGCTGTCAAGGTGTCCCATGCTTTCCTGCCCTTTGGAAGGTAGTAGTGAGCCACTTCTTGAGCTGCTGTAGTCTGTGTGGTGGTGGTGTAATTACAAAGTTCCAGGAATTTGGCCAAGTGCTGAAAAGCAAAGGCAGCACATTTCCATATCAGGATTGTCTGTGGCCTGACGGGAAACTAGAAGATGCTGATGCTCCCACGCACCTGCTGCCCTTGTCCTATGAGGAGGCAGTGGAGCTCAAAAGCTTGGAAACCAATTTCAAAGAAAATCCAAAATGGGAGTAGGCGTCAGTATTTGGCCGTGTGAGGTTTCTCTGCTACTCAGTAAGTTCATGACTTTCATCTCCCTCAACTACATTTTCATGCACTATCCATATATTCTAAACAACCTCAGTATCTTAAGGCCTTTAAGATACTCAATGATTAAAGCATCCACACTTCTCTGGGATGAAGAATTCCAAAGATCGACAACAGATTCACAGAGCAGATTTTTCTCATGAGCTCATTCTAAATATCTGATTCCTTTTTCTGAGGGTGTGACCCCATGTTCTGGACTTATCAGCATGGGAAATGTCTTCCCAGATTCCACTGTGACAATCCCCTGAACTATTTTATATGTTTCAATGAGATTGCGTATTGCTAGTTTGTATTCTAGAGAATGTAAGCCTAATCTACTCAATCACTCTTCAGAACAATTGTTTCAATGCAGGATGAAGCACTGGCAAGTTGCTGCCATGCAACTTGTAGACGGTATAGCCTGCAAAAGGTTTGTCTGTGGAGCAGGGTGTAGGCATTTAGGATATGTCACATGCAAACATTGGAAGCAGTAGCTATAAGATTTTGGAGATTTTATAAGATTTTGGCTGATCTGATTGTCATCTTCACTTTCCTATCAATGACAGAGAGAATTAATGTTACCAAACTTGATTTGACCAATGCAAAACAGATTTTAATGACAAAAAAGTTATACCAGAATCTGAAGCCATTTTATGCAGCTCTTGCACTGCTGTCTTGTGTTTTCAGTCAGACTGGCTAACATTTTAGGGATCACATACGGCACTCCCTTTGGGGAGGTGATGGCCTTGTGGTATTATTTATGAACTACTAATCCAGGGACTCAGGTGGTATTCTGGGGACACGGGTTAATATCCCGCCTTCGCAGATGCACAAATTTGAATTCAATAAAAAAGTCTGCAATTAAAAGTCATTGTTGTTTGTCAGAAAAATCCACCTGTCCCTTAGGGAAAGAAACTGCCATTTTTACCTAGCCTGGGCCAAATGTGACTCCACACCCACAGCAATGTTGTTGACACTTAACTGCCCTCTGAGATGAGCAATGAATGCTCACCTTGCCAGCGATGCCCTCATCCCATGAATGAATTTTTAACAACTATGCATCAACAAAATTTTTACGTAAAATTGTGGATGTTAAACTGTCAAATTGCTTCAGGGAATCAGGATTACAGCCTCGCCAAAACAAACTTTCAAAGTTCTCCTTCATTTTACCTGCTTGATTGCTGGCTATAATGTCAAAGTTTCATTTTCGATTTCTAAAATTAGAAATTGCACTGACTTCTGATCAGGACAATTCTCATTTATAACTTTGACCTGGAATGCTTTTTTTTCCACAAAGATGTGCTGTGTGAATATGGAGACTTACACTTCCAGACCCACATACCCCAAGAAAGACATCATTGCAAATAAGAGCAATTTGCAGCATATTTACAGTTCAAAGTAATAAGAGGGCAGAAATCAACCTGCTGTGGCTACTTTTAATGTTGCCTGTGATTTTTTTCCAGTTCGCCTTCAGTCTGCTATGACCAATGACGTGCTTGTGACCATGATTTGTTCACTCCATGCAGTTGGACACTGCATGTTTTTCACCTGCAGCATGCTATGATTACAGATGACTTCAACCTACACACTGCAAAAGTGCATGATTGAAGCAGTTGCTCTTTGAAGGCATTGACTGTAGCACACATTTTTACGTTAAATTGATCGAATGAAATCCCTTTGAACCCTATTTTAACTAATGATTTACCCATCAATTTTAATTCCATGTGCTTACAAAATCATGCTTATTCCTTATGTAGCACAATGTGATTGCAACCCAAAACTATCATCACATAACAATGATGTCAATTGACCAAATAAACAACTGGTTCTGAGAAAGGGTCATAGAGTCATAGTGTCATAGAGTACTACAGCACGGAGATAGGCCCTTCGACTCAAACGGGTCCGTGCTGACCAAAATGTCCATCCACGCTAACCCCGTTTCCCTGCACTTGGCCCATATCCTTCTAAACCTCTCCTATCCATGTATTCGTCTAAATGCCTTTTAAATGTTGTTAATGTACCCACCTCAACCACTTCCGCTGGCAGCTCATTTCATATGCGTACCACCCTCTGTGTAAAAAAGTTGCCCCTCAGGTTCCCATGTATTCTTTCCCCTCTTACCTTAAACTGATGCCCTCTAGTCCTCAATTCCCCAACCCTGGGAAAAAGACTGAGTGCATTCACCCTATCCACGCCTCTCATGATCTTATACACTTCCATTAGATCCCCCCTCAGTCTCCTACACTCTAAAGAAAAACGTACTAGCCTGTCCAACCTCTCCCTATAACTCAGTCGTTTGAGTCTTGGAAATATCCTTGTAAATTTCTTCTGCACTCTTTCCAGTTTAATAACATATTGCCTACAGCAAGGTAACCAAAACTGAACACAATACTCCAAGTGCAGCGTCACCAACATCCTGTACAACGGCAACATAACTTCCCAACTTCTATATTCAATGCCCCGACTGATGAAGGCCAGTGTGCCAAAAGCCTTCTTCACCGCCCTGTCTACCTGTGATTCCACTTTCAGAGAACCATGCACCTGAATTCTAAGGTCTCTCTGTTTCACTACACTCCTTAAGGCCCTACCATTCACCATGAAACTCAACCCGAAATGTTAACTCTGATTTCTCTCCAAAGATGCTGCCAGACTTGCTGAGCTATTCCAGTGTTTTCAGTTTTTGTTTCTGATTTACAGCATCTACAGTTCTTTCGGTTTTTATTGAGCAAATAAAGGCATTGAGTTTCGCTATATATCGATGTGAATGAGTACTCACATCACAGCACATGCTGCAAAGTACATAATGGAAATAACTTCAATACAAGGCAGATAATGCAGTTTGTCAACATTTCCAGGATGTAAATTCTCTACTTCTTAATTATTGATTCTGTCACCTCAACCTCCCTCCTCAATGATGGTACCAAATGTGGCTTCCCACAAGGAGTCTTCCAACATCTATTCTCAAGCTTCCAGATTTCTTGTATAGCGTGATGAGGACAACTGCGTCCATTGTATTGCTTTCACAAATGGAAGTAGCCCTCTCAACATTGATCATGTGTTAACCTACAGACCTGTCTATTGTAAAAGCACAATACAATGCTGAAGGTCTGGAATAAAAGCAGAAAATGCTGGAAAATGTCAACAGATCTGGTAGAGAGAAAAACAGAGTTGATGTTTCAAGGTTAATATGACTCCACTTCAGAACAAGGAAGATCTGAAGAAGAGGAGAAGAGTAATATTTGATGCAAACGTCTCTTTCCATGTGCTGCCAGACCTGCTGAGACCTTTCTTTATGTTGGCCAGGATCAGTAGCAGCACCCTTATCTTGGAATCAAAAGGTTGTTGGCTCAGGATCAATTCTGACACTTGAGCGCAAAGGTTAGGCTAACATTACAGTGCGCTACAGAGGGAGTGCTGCACTGTCATTTGGACAAAACATGAAACCAACATCTTATCTGTCCAGGCTTCTGTAAAGCAATCAATCACATTGTAATATTAGGTTGGCAGTACATATAAAGATGTCCTTCTGGCTTTCTCTATAGCACCATGTCATGACATAACGGCATTGGGAATGTTTTCAAATTCAAAGCAAACTGAAATCAAAGTGGTATTGTATATAGACAACAGCTCCCCACGCTACAGTGTAGCTCAATGAGTGCTTTGTTTGAAAGCTCTGCCTATGTATTTAAGTCCCTTTGCGGCTGATCTCAACCTCTGTGATTTGGCACCCCTCACAAAGGGACTGTGTGCATGTGTGGTCCAGGGCAGCTAAATGGGGCATTGAAAAAGTTGCATTAGGCAATGGCAGAGCCACGTGCAGCTTGCAAAATGCCAGATGGCTTCCCCAGCAATAAGCTAGGAATGGAGAGAGAAAAAGAAACATGTCAATGTTGAAATTCTGAAATAAAAGTAGGAAATACTGGATAAACAAAGCAAGTTTGCCAGCATCTGGTAAGGGAAATGTCAGGTTGATATTTTGGGTGCTTTGTCAGAATTTAGAGCTCAGCTCACTTATTGTTAATAGGACTTAATAAAATGATGGGAGAGAAGAAAGAATGTTAACTACCAATCAAAAAACAGAAATACAGACTCCCATTATAAGGTAGCAAAAGGGCAGTGGGAAGTGTTACAGAGAAGGGAAGGTTAAATGAAAGAAAATCCCTGATATTCACTTCATAAGTAATAACTAATAATTTATTTATTTAACCCTAACAGCAAACAAATTAACGGAAATACTAATAAACCGAGCAATTCCCCCCTAATTCCAAGCTATTCGCTAACTGAACAAAATTCTAGTGGTATGCTATTCCAATAAACACAAGTCTCACTTATGTAACCCAAGTAGTAAACAAACAAATTAAAACTTAGTCTCTCAAAGTCCACACAGAATGCGTCTTCCAGAATGCTCTGCCTTTTCCACTGTCTGCCCAGTCATAAACACCTTTCTTCTGTTGTTCTCAAGTCATAAACGCCTTTCTTCCACTGATTCCTGCTGTCAGGGATGTTTTCTCTGTGAAGACTCTTAGTTTGAAGTGCCATGTTATCTTTTATGGATGAGATGGTACTTTCTTAGAGATTTTAGCAATTACTTGTGAGAGCTAGATGCTTATTTCTCAGCTGGCAGTTTGCTCTCACAGCAATTTTCAAAGCCCTCTCCTTATACACCTTGGATGACATATCAATTTTCTGATAATAGCATTAGTCCAAGGTTGTCAAAACCATCAGATTCAAATTCAAACGGCTTTCAATCACGAAGGGCTTGGTTTAAATTAACTGGCTGATTCCAGTTAGTTGCCAAAATATCAAACAAGCCTAATATTTCCAATCACATAGCTAATTGATACATGTTTCAATTTTAGAACCAGCTGTAGATCTTCAGCTGCATGCAGACACTTTTATTTTCTGTATAAATCTCTAAGCTTAGTAAAGCACTTTCTCTCTTAAAGGAACCACACACTCTGTACAACTTCATAACCCTCCCCACTTAAGAAAAAAATAGAATCATAATTATGAAATGATGGCTTCTTTTTTTAAAATCTTAACACCATTATCACAAAATACGTAGGTCAGTAATCTAAAGTTACATCCTTTATAGCAATTCTGCATACATATGTAACATTGGACCGTACTGGTTCAATCTTATTTACACATTTTCTTTTAATCCCACGATAATGCATCTGCAATAACATTTTTATGACCCGCAACACGTACAATCTGTAAATTAAAAGCCTGACTCCAATGAAATAGTCTCGTGTTCTTATACTTAAATCTTTCCAAAAAGGTGAGAGAGTTGTGGTCCGTATACACAACCATCTCCGAAACATTGTTTGAAACATAAACATTTTAATGTTGTAGGGCCATTACCAAATTCAATAGCTGTTTTTCAATGGTGGAGTATTTTCTCTGGTGGATACTGAGTTTCTTTGGAAAATAACCAATTGGCCTTTCAATTCCACCATCATCCTCCTGCATCAACGCAGCTCTAACCCCGACATCGCTGATGTCGATAGTGGCTTTAAAAGGTTTCAAGAAATTTGGTGTGGCTAAAACTGGTATGGTGTTAACACGGCTTTTAAATTCACAAATGCCTCCTGGCATTGTTCTGTCCACTGAAATTTCATTTTCTTCTTTAACAAATCCTTCAGCAATGCCACCATGCTATCAGAGTTGTATATAAACTTCCAGTAGAAATCAAAGCACCTCTTTCTTAAAGGATGGTCTCAAAAATCAAAGCACCTCTTTCTTCGATGATGGTCTTGGAAATTCCTCAATGGCCTTCATCTTCACATTCCTCAGGGGTCATCCTTCCATGACCGATGTTGTGTCCCAGGAATGTCACTTCTGCTTTCACGAATTCAGTTTTGGCTAAATGTATAACCAGTTTTGCCTCCAGTAGTCTTTCAAAGAGCATTGCCAAATGCACCATGTGATCTTTCCATGAATGGCTAAGATCATTAAATCATCTATATGGATAGCCCAATGACTCAATCCTGCCACATCTCTGTTCATAAGTCTGGTGCAGTCTTCATTCCAAAGGGCTTTGCTTTAAATTGATAAAGCCCATTTGGGGTCACAAACATAGAAACTTCTTTCGCTCTCTTTGACAAGAGTATTTGCCAGTAACCATGAAGTAAGTCCAACTTTGTGATGTAAGTGGATTGTCCTCCAGCCTTGGAATTGTGTACGAGTCCGATTTAGTTACGGTGTTGACCTTCTGATAATCCACGCAGAATCGTTGAGTACTATCTGGTTTGGGAACCAACACAATCGGCAAACTCCACTTGCTTTGACTCAGCTTTATGAAGTCTTCATAGAGCATTGCTTCACTTCCTTCTGTACCTGCACTGCTTTGAGCAGATTAAGCCTGGAGGGGTGTTGTTTAATTGGAGCAGCATTCCCTACTTCAACCTCATGTACTCTAATATAAGTACTCCCCATTCTATTCCTACATACATCCTCATATTGCTGCATCTAGCCTTTCAATTCAGTTCTCTGCTCCTGAGACAGATAGCTCACTATCCTATTCCATCCTCCAAGGACTTCCTCATTATTTAACTTATTTTGAGGCACATCAAAATCCAAATTATCTGGTTATGATTCCTCACTCTGCGGGACAGTCATTAATACCTGTTTCTCCAGTTCCCTGTCCCTGTCATAGTAAGATTTCACCATATTCACATGACATAACCAATAAACTTTTTTTTCCCTTTCTGGCATCTTTACCAGATAAATCACCTGACTGAACTTCTTCTCAATCTAATAAGGACCACTAAATCCTGCTTTGAAGGGATCTCTTACCACTGGTAACAGCACTAACACTTTATCCCCATGGGCAAACGTACAAACTTTAGATTTCTTATCTGCTTCTTGCTTCATTAGATCCTGTGCCATCTTCAAATGTTGTCTAGCCAATTCACCTACTCTGCTTAATCTTTCTTTCACCTCAGACACACAATCTAATTGTGAGATCTCTGACTTTGGACTTGTCAACATTTCCTTAATTAATTTTAAAGGCTCTCTTACTTCGTGTTCGAATATCAATTCAAATGGAGTAAACTTATTTGATTCATTTGCGACATCTATAATGGCAAAAATATAAATGAGATACCTTTATCCCAATCATTTTGGTAATCCTGGCAATTACCCCTCAGCATGGCCTTTAGGGTCTGAGGCCACATTTCCAGTGCTCCCTGGGATTCAGGATGGTACACACTTGATTAAGGTGTTTGATGCCTAAAATAGCCATGATCTCCTTAAATAGTTTGGCAAATAATTGGATCCTTGGCCTGACTGAACCTCCCTGGGTAGTCTATAATGAGTAAAGAAAGCAAGCAACTCCTCCACAACCATTTTTCCCTTAACATTTCGTAATGCAATTGCCTCTGGAAATCTGGTAGACACATCCATTATGGTTAGCAAATACTGGTTTCCACTTTTGATTTTAGGGAGGGGATCTACACAATCAACCATAACCTGCATGAAAGGGTCTTCAAATGTGGGAATTGTCATCAAAGGCGTTAGTTTTATCACTACCTGTGGCTATCGTACCATTTGACACATATAACAGGTATGGCAAAATTCAGCCACATCCTTATGCAATCCAGGCCAATAGAAATGCTTTTGTATCTTAACCTGTGTCTTCCTCACTCCTAGATGACCTCCTACAGGAAATTCATGTGCTACCTGCAATACTCCCTGTCTGTATACTATTTGGTGCACTTCCGCCCATTACATCTCTGCACTAACCTGCTGTGGCCTCCATTTTTGCCTTAGGATTCTATCCTTAAGATAATAACACTCAGAAATACATTCTGATTCATTTTCCGAGTAGGCTTTATGATATAAACCTTTTATTGGCTCATCTTTTGTTGTAACTCCATCAATATTTCAGAACTAAACACATCTGCCTGATCCTCTACCTGTTCAGATTTTTCCTTTAGCATCTCATCAAACAGCGTGTCAGCTAACTGGACCTCAACTCCTTTGGTTTTTCATTCTTGCTATAATTTATTGACTGTGGAATCTTGTCAGTACACAGTTCAGAAAACTTCCAGGGTATTTTTCTTTAAACTCCTCAGTTCCTGATATTCCTTCAGCTTCTCCATTACAAGGGGCATCATTCCCACCTTTGGTCCTGCTAAGTCGTTTCTAAGAACAAATTGTATTCCTCGATTAGACACTCTTTCAATCACTCCCACTGTTACTTCCCCAGTCTTGATCGGACTTTCTAGCCTTATCTTACACAGGGGAATGCTAAATCTCTCTCCATTTATTCCACAGATTACAATTCTCTTGGGTAACGTTTCGGAGGGAGTGCAAATACTTTCATCTCTTACTCTTAGAAACTGACCAGCTCCTGTATCTCTCAATGTTGCAACTTCTTTCCATTTACCCCTGTTCTTACTGAGCAAACCTTACCCACATAGGTGAAGACTTTGAAGAGATCGGGCATTGTCTCACTATCCGTGATTCGGCTGTGCACTCTCCTGCAACTCCTTGACTTCTTCTGAATTTCCTTCACTACCTCAACCAATCCCACTGGTTTAGCATCTTTTACCACATCCTTTTTCCCAGCGCCTTTCTTAAACCACTGGCACTGTGATTTTATGTGTCCCACTCCATTATAGTGAAAACATCTGAGGCTCTTGCCTCCTTCTCACCCTCCTGGGTTTCTTTTCTCACCTGTGGTAAACTCTTTCCAGTGGGATTTACTTTTTGTTTTTCATTGAAGGGATCTCCCTCTTTCCCAATTTCTATCCCTCATGGAAAGACATTGCTGTTAGTAGCTAAACTTCAATTTATGCACCAATACATAATCATCCACCATTTCTGCAACTCTTCTCGCTGTTTTAACTTTCTGTTCCTCATCGTGAGTTCTTACCATTTCTGGAAGTGAGTTTATAAACTCCTCCAGCAGAATAATCTGTCTAAGATCCTCATATGTCTTTTCCCTCTTTAACGCCCACACACATCTATCGAAGTTGCTGTGTTTAAATCTTTCAAACCTGACCTTAGTTTGACCTGGTTCCTTCCTTATATTTCTGAATCATTGTCTATATGCTTCTGGTATGAATTTGTTGGCACTCAAAATAGCCTGTTTTGCTTCTTCATATTGTCCTGACACCTCCTCTGACAGTGCTGCAAACACCTCACTAGCCCTGTCTACCAATTTATTCTGAATTAACATTACCCATACAGTCTCTGGCCAATTCATCTGCTTAGCCAGTTTCTCAAAGGAAATGAAAAAGGCTGCTACATCTTTTTCTCATTGAAATTTGGTAATGTTTTGACATATTTGTATATATCCTTATCAGGTCTTTGGTTACGATGGGTCTGCTCATCATCACTCTCCTCTTCACTAAACCTATTTTCTACCTTCATTTCCACCCTTTTACATTGGTTATCCTGTTTAATTTGCAACTTCCGATGTTTTTCCCTCTCTTCTGTTTCTTTTTCCCTTTCTTCTCTCTCTGTTTCTTTTTGTTCAGCCAGAGCAATTCTTTCTTTTTCTTTTTCCTCTGTTTTAAACTGTAATTCAAACTGTTTCAGTTCCCTTTCTTTCTCTAATGCCCTGATTCTCCTTTTATTTACTTTTTCTTCCAGCTCCAATTGTCTAATTTTCAACTTTTCTAAACTTTTCTAACTCCACTGCACTTGTCTGTTTCTCTGATGTACCTAAACGCTTGACCAACTCCATTACTAGTTAAACCCAATTCTAGCCTGTTTGCCAAATCTATAAGTACATCCTTCCTCTGTTTTTCTAAACTTTGTTGACAAATTTGGGAAGCATCTTCAAACCCAAGAACTTCTTTAGCAATGTTAAGAGCCGTTCCCCTCTTCTGATTTAACCAACAACAAGTAAGCAAAATTAAACAGACTTTCCTCACCTGTGTTCTATTTAAAGATCTAGGGCACTAATCCCTAAGTCTGTTTAAATCTGTCCAAATCCATTCAGATCTGTTCAGATCCCATACATGAACCGGTTAGATCCAGGACTTGAGTCCCCAAACTATTACGGAGAAGGGGAGCTTAAAAGAAAGAAAATCCCTGATATTCGCTTCATAAGTAACAAGTTATTTATTTAACCCTAAAAGTGAACAAATTAGCAGAACTACTAACAAACCGAACAATTCCCCCCAAATCCTAAATATTCCGTCACTGAACAAAATTCTACTGGTATGCTATTCCAATAAACACAAGTCTCACTTATGTAACCCAAGTAGTAAGAAAACAAATTAAAACTTAGTCTCTCAAAGTCCACATAGAATGTGTCTTCTGGAATGCTTTGCCTTCTTCACTGTCTCTCCAGTCATAAATGCCTCTCTTCAGCTGTTCTCAAGTCATAAACGCCTTTCTTCCACTGATTCTGCTGTCAGGGATGTTTTCTCTGTGAAGACTCTTAGTTAGAAGTGCCATGGTAATTTTTGTGGATAAGACGGTGCTTTCTTAGAGATTTCTTGTGAGACCTAGGTGCTTATTTCTCAGCTGGCTTTTCACCCTCACACAAATTTTCAAAAATCCTCTCCTTATATACCTTGGACAACATGTCAATTTTTTTACAATAGCATTGGTCTGAAGTTGTCAAAACCATCAGATTTAAATTCAATTGGTTTTTAATCACTAAGTGTTTGGTTCAAATTAATTGACTGATTTCAGCTCGTTGCCAAAACATCAAACAAGCCTAATGTTTCCAATCACACAGCTAATTGATACATGTTTCAATTTTAGAACTGGCTGTAGATCTTCAGCTGCATGCAGACACTTATTTTCTGTATAAATCTCTAAGCTTAGAAAAGCACTTTCTCTCTTAAAGGAACCACACACTCTATACAACTTTGTAACAGAATTAACAATCTAATCCAAAATTGTTTAATTTAAAACTATTTGCAACTTATGTTTTTAAGCACAAGATTCCCATGTTGTGTTAGAAAAGTTACTTAATTCAATTTTTTGCATAGTGCACATTTTTGAAGGTAGGAAATAACTTGAAAATTATCAGAAACAAGCAGGACATAAAATTCACATATGAATTATGGATGAAAATGAAGCAGAAAGTGAGTGTGAGAAGTAGATGGGAGAGTGGGAGAGATCATTACAATTGGCATCATTCACACTCGTGTTCCAACCACAGAGTGGTAAAGAGAATGACAGTTTGTTGTTTCTGAAGTAAACATTGAGTTAGGAGTGAATACTACAAAGCCAAAAATGAAATAGTGACTGGGAGGAAGGTTGGGTTGGGAGGGGTGGGGGGGCGGGGTGGTGGTGGTGTGGTGGAGAGGGGGCTTCTTTGCCAGAGCTCAGTAGCAGCACTCGCCTCTGTATCAGAAGGCTGTGGGAACAGATCCAACATCAGAAACAACAGCAGAAAACTGGACTGATGCTCTTTGGGAATCAGCTTTCAGAGGGGACATTAAACCCAGTCCTCCCTCTTAATTAGATATAACTGATCCCTGACACTAGTTTCAGATGAACAGGCGAGCTACCTGCTTCTGATCAATGCTTGTTCTTCAACCAACAAATCAGACTATCCTGCCATTACCACATGACTGCATGACCTTGCCACATACAAAGTTGTGTTTCCTGCACTGGGACAGTTCAAGAGATACTTCATTGGCTGTAAGGATTTGGAGGGGGGAGGGGTAGTTTCATCCTCGTAATCTTGTGAAAGGATGCAGGTGAAAGCAAGTCTTTCTTTTCAAATTGAGAATTCATGCAGATGACTGTAAGAATCACCCTTCGAGTTATACTGAAGTTTGAGAAAGCCATCACCCGGTCTATGCCTCAGCTCATCAATGCAGATGAGAAAACCTTAAGCTCAGATGGAAGAAGAACACATACATCCCCATCCCCGTTTCTTGCGAGCAGAGTGCTGTAGGCCATGGACAATTGTGTGGGCTTTGATACAGTGACCAGAAGGACAGCCCAAAACCAGGGAGATGCAAGACAACAGAATGATGCAGTGGAAATTCTCGGTCTCTCTTCAATCCAACAATCAATTATTGTGGCCTATTCGCCAGGATAACGTGACTTCACACAAGTAGAGCTTATTCCATGTCTGTGAGATGACAACTCAACTGGAACCATCTTGCCCTAAGCCACCAGCAGTTGAAAAAGTGAAAAAAAATCATGCAGTTCTGTCTTTCTTCTCAGCACCAGCAAGCACAGGCTGTAACCATGGCAACTCTCGTCTATTAAGTGCCGTGGAGATTCCTGTGGCATCAGGACCACGAGCAAAAAAAACCCTGCTGGCGCTGTACAGCTGACACAAAATAATTTGAGACAAGCCTCCAGGGAAGGCTCACAGCAAAGATCTTTGAGTGTGAGAGTTGTACCTTGCTTCCTGGCAGCCTTTAAGGTCAAATGGGGAAGCTTACATTTGCACGTCACTCCATGTAGTCCTGTACTGCAGTAAGATGGGCACAGCCTACCAGCTGTAATCATCTACCTCTCAGCAGGTTTAAAAAATATAAGTTAACAATACGGTTATGTTTCACCTTAGGAAATGACAGGAACCAGCCAAGATTCAGAAATGAGATTTTCTTTTAACCTTTCGTAGAAATTACCATCATTTACCAGACTAGAGAAAACATACAAGGCCATCACTTAACTAAACAACCATTGCTTTCCTTGATCTATATTAATGGTGTAGACGTGCTTATGCAGGGCTTTTAGGGAAGAAAATAGTCTATCCTGATGCAGTCCAGGCTACATGTAACTCTAGACACAGAGAGCACTTTTAACTGCTTTGACTCTTAACTCGGAAGATGCTCAGTTGTAGCAACTGCTACTGAAATCTTAAAATTCCACACAACTTGGAAGCGTTGTGAATTGCAAAGTGGATAGAAGGAAAAAATGGTGTGGTAGAAGTGTTACTGGACTAATAATTCAGAGGCAGCAACCACTGCTCTGTAGATGTAAGTTCAAATCTTACCAGGATAACTGGAATAAAAGGTTAGTCTCAGTAAAGGTGCCCATGTTATCATTGGACTGTTGTAAAACCATCATGCAGGGAAAAAAGAGACAAAAAGACTGCAGATGCTGGAATCTAAGGTAGACAAATAGGAGGCTGAAAACACAGCAAGCCAGGCAGCATCTGAAGGAGGGGAAGACTGCTCCTTTCCTCCAGATGCTGTTTGGCTTGCTGTGTTTTTCCAGCCTCCTGTCTGTCTACCTTGTAGGGAAGAAAACTTGCCAACCTGATGCAGTCCAGACTACTTGTGACTCCGGACACAGAGCACTGGACTTTTAACTGCTTTAGCTCATAACCAGCAAGAGGCTCAAATGTAGCAACTGCTACTGAAATTTCAAATCAGAATAGAACTGGGGTTGGGGGTCATCAAGCATTGACCTAAGCAATAGAAACAACAAAGACACCCCCAACCCTGGATGACAATGCATTGACCTCCTTACTAAAATCTGGGCAAAATTGGAAGAACCGTTTGTTTGACTATTCAGGGAAGAGACAGACAGTTATTCTCCGCATGACATCATCAAGTCAAAATCCGAGACCCTATTATCACCATCCCTGGCACTCATCACCTTGTCCTGTCTTACCAGTAGGACAGACCTGTCAGAGTTTGTGATACAGTGGCATATGTTGCGAGAGATCAGTTCTGGATCTGGGCCCCACAAAGTCTTATGGCAAAATGTTAGATGTAGGCAAGGAAACACTCTACTGATGAATAAGTGAGGAACAAGGGCACTAGATACATGAGAACATCACCACTTGCAAGTTCCCCACATCACACAAACACTCCAACATTAAGTGGCATCACAGGAGCAGGAAAGTTGACATTTTGGGTCGGAACCCTTGTTCAGAAATGGGGGAGGGGGAAGGGAGCTCTGAAATAAATAGACAGAGGAGGAGTGGGGCTGGGGAAGGTAGGTGGGATGGTGATAGGTGAGTGCAGGTAGGCAATGGTGGGGATTGGTCAGTCAGGCGGGAGGAGCGGATAGGTGGGAGAGAAGATGGACTAGTTGTGTCAGGTGAAGGAGGCGGGGATGAGAGGGAGGGTTGGTCATGGGATGAGGCCGGGGGTGGGAAGATTTTGAAACCTATCACCATCCCACCTACCTTCCCCACCCCCACCCTTTCTCTCTCTATTTATTTCGGAGCTCCCTTCCCCCTCCCCAATTTCTGAACACTGGTCCCAACCCAAAATGTCAACTTTCCTGCCCCGCTGATGCTGCCTGGCCTGCTGTGTTGCTCCAGCTCCACACTGTGTTATCTCTGACTCCAGCATCAGCAGTTCTTACTATCTCACACCTACATTAAGATTTGTTCACTGTTGCTGGGTTAAAATCCTGAAACTCCCTTCCCAAAGTTATTGTAGGTGTTCATACAGCACATGAATAGTAGTGGTTGAAGAATGTAGCTCATCACCACATTCTCCAGGGCAACAAGAGGGAGAACAAAAATGCTGGCTTAGCGAGTAATGCTCATATCCCATGAATGGTGTACCTCAAGGATCTGTTTTGGGGCCACTGCTGTTTGTCATTTTTATAAATGACCTGGATGAGGGCGTAGAAGGATGGGTTAGTAAATTTGCGGATCACACCAAAGTTGGTGGAGTTGTGGATAGTGCGGAAGGATGTTGCAGGTTACAGAGGGACATAGATAAGCTGCAGAGCTGGGCTGAGAGCTGGCAAATGGAGTTTAATGTGGAAAAGTGTGAGGTAATTCGCTTTGGAAGGAGTAACAGGAGTACAGAGTACTGGGCTAATGGTAAGATTCTTGGTAGTGTGGATGAGCAGAAAGATCTCGGTGTCCATGTGCATAGATCACTGAAAGTTGCCACCCAGGTTGATAGCGTTGTTAAGAAGGCGTACAGCATGTTAGGTTTTATTGGTAGAGGGATTGAGTTTCGGAGCCATGAGGTCATGTTGCAGCTGTACAAAACTCTGGTGCGGCCGCACTTGGAGTATTGCGTACAGTTCTGGTCACCGCATTATAGGAAGGACGTGGAAGCATTGGAAAGGGTGCAGACGAGATTTACCAGGATGTTGCCTGGTATGGAGGGAGGGTCTTGAGGCTGTTTTCGTTAGAGAGAAGAAGGTTAAGAGGTGACTTGATAGAGACATACAAGATGATCAGAGGATTAGATAGGGTGGACAGTGGGAGCCTTTTTCCTCGGATGGTGATGGCTAGCACGAGGGGACATAGCTTTAAATTGAGGGGTGATAGATATAGGACAGATGTCAGAGGTAGGTTCTTTACTCAGAGTAGTAAGGGCGTGGAATGCCTAGCCTGCAAAAATAGTAGACTCGCCCACTTTAAGGGCATTTAAATGGTCATTGGATAAACATATGGATGATAATGGAATAGTTTAGGTTAGATGGGCTTCAGATTGGTTTCACAGGTCGGCGCAACATCGAGGGCCGAAGGGCCTGTACTGCGCTGTAATGTTCTATGTTCTATGTTCTATGTTCTATGTTCTATGTTCTAAATAAAAACCCACAGATGTAAAGTGGATAAAGGCAGCAGACAGACAAACAGGTGAAATTTAAAACAGAGAACAGCAAGGAAAGGGTTAACAAACTGGCTACAAGTTCAGAACAATGCTTGTTATGCACAAAGCAGGTGAGTGCGATACTTGTTATTCATATTGATACTTACTACTTGAAGTGATATTGCTGAATCAAATAGGACAATTTATATTGAGATAAAACAGGTAAATGCAGCAAATTGATCAAAGTCAGACAGGTAACCATAGTAGGATAAGAAGATATCTTTCTATATGTAAACCACAAAGATAACTTAGGAAATGCTAATCAACAAACAGTTGGCCTCGCACCCAATTAACTGAGCTGCGTTGTTCAGTTTCAGATATTGATCGTCAATATGGTTGATGACAAGAGAACACAGCAAGCTTCCAAGTAAAAATGGCAGCAGGAAAGGAGAAGGTCCAGGAAAGAAAGTTACTCCATCTATGTCTACGTAGTGATGAAGCAGAATCACCCTGACATCGGCATCTCTTCCAAGGCCATGGGCATCATGAATTTGCTATTTAAACCAAATTTCTGAGACTTTGTGCCTGGCCCATTACAACGGGTGCAGCAGCATCAGCTCTCAGGAGATTGAATTCGCTGTGTGCCTACTGTCACCCGGGTGACCTGCCCAAGCACACCACATTGAAGGGGAACAAAGACACTGACCACATCCAGCATCTCCAAGTTAAACTCCGCACAGCACTGAAAAAAACAGCCTGCATTGTGAAAAGAATTTTGCACGAACTCTTCTAAAAACCATATCTTGTATGTAAACCACTGAGAGTGTCTCATTTACAAATGGATGGAATGAGCTCGGTGAACCAGGGAGATCAAAAGTCTCTCTGAGATGACTGACAGTCAGCTCTCAAAGTAAATGGGGATGATGTATGAATCTAACCCCAAAAAGTTTTCAGTGGACCTCAAAAACAAAGACAGGGGCAACCATTCTCAAATTTATTCCCTGTTTGGGTTTTGATGGAATATGGCTCACCCAACATGAATTGGAAGCCCAGTAATTCCAAATCTGCTGCTCCTACATTTATACTGAGTGGTATTTTTCTGCACTTGTGGCTTCAATTCATCATGGAGTTGTACAAAAACAGAATTCCATACCTGTACAATCTGACTCTGTGATGAATTGAAGGAGCAGGTGCACAGTGCGCCAAAACAATACATTCTGTTAAACTCACAGCAGCAATGGACCAGCCTGGGGGACAGAAGTCTATGGTAAGTGACAAGCAGCTCCAATCATGGATTCTGTCTCCAATGCTGCTGTTCTCACTATGATTGGAGGAATAGTAAGGGCACGACAGAGGGAGGTCAAGGTGATGATGAATCCATTTGAGGTAAAGTGGCCTGAAGTGACTGTTTCATTGTACTGGGGTGGTGGGGGGGGAGCGGAGGTGGTTTGATTGAATTCCCCAAAGTTATAACCAGTGGAAATGATCACAGAATTTTAAACACAAATGGCACTCAGCACCATTCCCGTTTCTGCAACATTTTGCAAGCTTTTATATGTCACACTGTTAGCCAGTTCTCCATGAAATGAGCCACATCCCAGGATAATCATCAATGCGTCCCTCAGTTAATTGCACTCATTTTGCAAGCCTTTAAGAAAGCCCTAAGCATTAACTTGGGACTTACAAGCATGAGAACACTAATGAATATATATACCAAAAGATGTTGAATATAATTACTCAAACTTACTACTGTTCCCAAATATAACCAGAAAATAGTTTTAGAATAAAATAGAAAATAGTCTTAAAAAGTCATTTTTCAAGAATTTAAAATCAGGTTTCCTTTGATGGTGGACTGACATAGTATTGATCCAACTGGGCCAGCATGCCAATCTTAAATATACAAAGGTGTATTTTTTAGAAGTCTTTTTGTTCAAAAGATGATGTTTTAAAACACGACCTGATTGCTTAATTTATAGCAAATTTTATGTTCTGGAATACGATCTGGGAGAGGGGGGGGGAGAGGGGGTGGGAGGGGGGGGGGGAGGGGGGGAGGATTCCTCTTGTCGGAGAATCTAGAGCTGGGACTAAAGACAGAAAGTGCTGGAGACTCTCAGCAGGTCTGTGGTGAGAGAAACAAGAGTTAACATTCTGCGTCCAATGAACTCATAAAATTGGCAGTCAGTTCTTAAAAGTCAGGGGTGGGTTAAGATTGTTTCTCTCAGAGGATCATCAATCTTTGAAACACTCTTCCTCAAAAGGCAGTCAAAAGTTGGGTCTTGGAATATTAAAAAGCAGATTACTTGGGACAGGCAGAAATATGGAAGTGAGGTTACAATTGCATCTACCATGATCTTACTGAATGCAGGAGCAGGTTTAAGGGACAGAGCAGCCAACTCTTGACCCTAATTTGTATCTTCACATAGACATGCATATGTAACATTCTACATCCAAGTGAAACATAATGTACATCGCCAGTTTGTTCCTCTGAAAAACCAGGAGCCATTTTATTTGCATTGAGAACTATATTTAGCAAAAATATGAACATGGTGGATCCTTATCATCAGATTGCAATAAAAACAAATATTATTTACTAGGGGATTAAAACGTTAGCTTCTCCTAATATTTCCTCGCATTATGTTCGTCTATAGGCTTTCATGTTGAAAGAATAATTTGAATTTTTTTTCAATTTAGAATTATGGGGTTCACTTAACTCTGACTGTTTACATCATACATTATTTGAAATGCACCAACAGGAATAGAAAACTCCTCAGAAGCTGGCCCAAGTGACTGCCTTGCCGTTTGATGTTTAGAGTTTAAATATGCAAACAAATGAATTTTGAAAGAGTGACTGAGATGTCATGCATGTAAATTAAAATCCATCACTCACTTATCGGACACTGCATTTTATTCTCCCAACTGAATAATGTATGTACAAATTAATTTACAGTTCCTCGCAAAGAGAATCCCAGCCTCTAGGATTTGGGCTGCTTGCTAAACAAACTGATACATAGTCATGCTGTGTGTGCACTCTTAAAATTATATTTATGTATCAGATTTTTTTATTTTACAAAGATAGGATTTCTGGAGTACCCCTTTAGGCATTCCAAATGCTAGATTAAAGTCCTACACATGCATAGAAAGGAACTGCCCTTCGCCTTTTCATTTAGCTGCTTCGTATCACCTCTGTTTTGTCCTGAAGAATGAATTATTCTCACCATCATTTGAAAAGACTAGTGGATACACTCGGTCTCTGTGTTTTTCATTTTATTCAGCACTGATTTCACATGGTTGCATTCAAAGGCTCAGTGAAACCGATTTGCTGATCAATGTGTAATCACAGCTCTAATCACAGCTAGTCAAAAAAAGTGTTACTCGGGTGAAAATAAGGGTAAAATGTTGCTTCTGCTCTGCCTTACACCAAACTATCATATTACTGGGTCAATCATCTTGCATTTTAATTATTTTGCTGGGATCCCAGCATGTCCTCAGATCTAGTGCTGCAGGACGAACGTAGGGAGATACTGAAAAGTTATAGATGAAAGTGAAGGCAAACGTATCCAAAATCTACAAAACAATATATTTTCAGTCATCAACATCTGTAACCTGGGGGAAGGTACTGAAAGAGGACACACAGGCAGTGAAGCTGAAGAATAGCAGATTTCAGTTGCAGAGCAGAGATTCCTTCTTGCTATTTCCATCTGCAACTCCCATCATTCCTAAGCTGGTTGTCAATGTTATGGAGGTGGATACATGCTGCTCCCCTGCAATTTTTATGGAATTGGGGTAGCTTTTTAAAGAATTGTGATTCACGGCACTTTCAGAGGTTCGTGAATCATGGTTTGAATGAGTGAATCTCTTGAGAGATGAATTTTAAAGGTCCTCTTTACATTCCCAATTCTAGTATATGTACACACACCCACCCAGTGACCCCTCAGCATGGCTGAGAGCTCAGCAACCACTACTCTGTTGAAACACCAGAGCCATGGGGGAAATGTTCCTTGATTGGCATCTCTGGCTGTCTGGTCTCTGCTATCACAGGCACAATATTTACTTAGAGATACAGCACTTTTTTTCTCTAAAAGAACTGTGGGAATAGCCGATCCCTGTTGCAGACCATGGTAATGTCTTGACCAGAGTTGACTTGTCAGGTTTGAGTTTAATCAGTTAACCAAGATAATTCCTATTTCCTGGCTCCTTCTCCGTCAGTGATGTGAAGTGCTTCAAACGAAGTGGGTGGTGTAGTATAGTCTTGCCAGAATAGTAATCCAGAAGCTCAGGTAATATTCTAAAGGGATGGATTCAAATTGCACAATAGCAGATGGTGAAACTAGAATCAAATAAAAATCTGGAGCAAAAAGCTACTCTAACGTGGACTGTGTAACCAATGTTTACGGCTGTCAAAGCCCATCTGATTCATTAATGACCTTTAGGGAAGGAAATCTCGCTGTCCTTACCTGGTTTGACTCCAGACCTACACCAATGTGGTTGACTCTTAACTAAGCTCAAGGCAGTTAAGGATGAGCAATAAATATTGGCATTGCCAACAACACCCACTTTATCAATGGTAAAAATAATAACATTAATCAACCATCTACACCAGGAAGGTTGAAGATATCTGTAATCATAGTAACCTGCCTCGTAAGGACCTGTTCTTTTTCTGACACTCCCCACACGGGTTTTAATTTCAGTCGTGATTAGTGGATCCAGCCACAGCAGGGCTCATCTTTTCTGCAGCCATGTTGCTATGAAACAGCAGGGAAATGGAGGAGCAGGAAAGCCCAGGACCAGCAGCAACCTCCAGCAGATGCCTAACAGCCTCCACATGAGGAGGTTGCAGCTGAAGTGCCAGAGTCTATCATCTTTGATGGCATTTCCTCCAGTTAAGCAAGGCTCATTACTACTACTTACTGAGGAGGTCCTGGGACACTGTGTCAGAACGATGTTAACTGATGGAGAAGGACCTGTGTGTACATGACTATCCTATCCCAATGGTCATCAAGGAAACTGCTGCACCTTTTTTTTTAATGAATGCAACTGGCCACTTTCAGTAATCTGGAGACCACTGTAGGATCCAATA
This sequence comes from Rhincodon typus, assembly GCF_021869965.1. Taxonomy (NCBI): domain Eukaryota; kingdom Metazoa; phylum Chordata; class Chondrichthyes; order Orectolobiformes; family Rhincodontidae; genus Rhincodon; species Rhincodon typus. Next base: position 17,983,726 of record NC_063357.1, on the reverse strand, counting down.
ACCTTCCACCCAGTCAGTGCTGCAGGCCAGACAGTAGGCTTTGCCCACATATGTAGCACCCCCCTTAGGTACTGGATGCTGTTGACTACATATCGCATTGCAAATGACTTCATCAAAAGAAAATGGTTCCATCTGCTCAATGTTCAAGTCATCGCTGATCATTGTGGTACCACATTTTAAAACTCCATGCTAGCTACCCTGAGAGCTGCCATGATGCCTGTTTCCACGAGAACCCTCTCATGTTATATTGCTTCAGCACAAGGGCAGGATGCCTTACAAAGAAGGCTACTGAGACATAAGGGCTCCACTCTGCGACCATGGCTGATGTGTTACTTAACCCCCTGACTGAGGCAGATCATAGCTACAACGGAGCCCATTCTTCAACCAGAATCATCATGGAGCAGACAACAGGTCACCTGAAGATAAGGCTCTGATGCTTGGATCATTCTACCATCCTTTTACCACTTTAAACATAATAAAACTTCCCAATATTGGTGCTTAAAATCTCATAAGGACATTTTAGGTCAGATAACCAAAAATTGACCAAACTGGTGAGTTTTAAGGAGTGTCTTGAATGAATAAAGGTAGAGAGGCAAGGAGATATAGGGAGAGCATTTCTGAACTTACAGCCTAGATAACTGAAGGCACAGCCACCAATAATGAAGTGACTGAAAGGGAGATGTACAAACTGCTCCCATTAGAAGTACATAAATATCTCTGAGGAAAGTGGGATAGGAAGGGGCTACACAAGTAGGAATGGTTGAGGTTTCACATATCTAGCATTTTGCAATTTACAGTAACACATGAGAATGGTAAAAGCAACATGATCCCTGAAATGAAGTTCATCAATACTAAGTGAGAGAAAGTACCCAACCCCAAAATCTCATAGCTTCTTGTCTAAATTTGCAAATCTCAACAAGGATCTATCATACAAGGGAGGACAGTGATAAAAACTTTTTCAAAAGTTCAGGTCTGTAGTAAATATTGGTTGCCATCACATAACAGCCTAAACGGTGGATTGTAAAACAATTTCTAAATCGTTTTCTCCGAGAGTCAGAACTCACTGACCATCTTTGGACTTGGCAAACCACAGTCACCAGGATGTACAAATCATAAGTAGGAATAAAAGTTGGGACAGTAATTTGTTTTTCAGGTGCACAAAGAAAATAACAGAAAGTTGAAAATAGGTGACACAAAAATTGAAAAGGAAGACTAGCTGCTTGGATTTAAGATTGTAGGGGGAAAGATCAATGGAAGCCTAGGTGAAAAATATTTCTAATAATTTGCCTTGTTCTTCCTACCAAAATTAGAATCATACAGTGTGGAAAAAGCCCCTTTGACAAACCAGGTCTGTGGCAGTCAAAAAAACAAACACCTAACTACTGTAATATTCTAAAATTGTTCTTTAAACAATTAAATGAAAGGTATGTTATCCCACTTGACACAAGCAACAAAGTGAAAAGGAGGATGTTTAAGCAACATTAGTCTGAATGCATTTATTTCAAAAAGTCCCCAACAATTTCCAAGTACACTCTGACAATGGAGAAGGTTCTTTGTTGCTGAGACAGACTTCAAAATTATCCTCAGGTTCTGCTTGAAGGATGAAGGCATATTGAATTGAAAAACATTTTGTTTAATAAATATGAAGCACACTGCTCTTTCTGAATTTCATGTTCAATCCACAGTGCTTTCTATAACTTGATAATGTGCTTTATCTGTGACAAGCATTCATTGTAGTTTGTCTCAATTGCTCACTATATTTTTCTTTACTGTGACACTCCCCAGTTACACACTTTGAAATGGCAGCTTAGTTATTGGACAATTTGCCTGCAAAGTATGGTCTCTACTCCATATCCTCCAGACTCTGTTTTACAACACTGGCTCCTATATTGGGAACATTTCAAACACCAGTATTCCTTTTTCAAATTGGCTAGTAGAAAAACTATTTGTTGAATTAAAACTTTACTATCTCAGCAAAATCCTACCATTACCTCAATCAGCACATCTACATGGTGTTTTACACTTTCATCTGTTGTTTCATCAAAATATGCTTTTGGACATAGCTGATACAAATTGTGGGAATGACTGTCAAGAACCAGGGATAAATTCCTCTAAATCTGTTGCCTTTATGTTCACATCATTCCATCACTGCGCCAAACATTTTGTCAATCTCATTTTTTTATTCATTGATGAGATGAGGGCAGTGCTGGCTCAGATACCATTTACTGTTCATTACCAGTTGCCTGTGAGATGATGGGGGGGAGCTGTCTTCTTGAACTGCAGCAGTCCACTTAGTGTAAATAAACCCACAATGCTGGTGGGCAGGGGGAGGGGAGATTTTCAACATTTTGACACTGTGACAATGAAAGAACGTTGACAAGCAGCTGCTTTGTCCTGGATGATACCAAGCATCTTGAATATTGTTGAAGCTTCATTCACCCAAGCAGGTGAGGAGTATTCCATCACAATCCTGATTTGTGCCTTGTCAGTGATGGACAGTCTTTTGAGAGTCAGGAAATGAGTTGCTTTCACTGGATTCCAAGCTTCGGACCTGCTCTTATATGTTAGTCCAGTTCATCATCTGATTAATACAAACCCATAGGATGTTGATCGTGGGGGAATTCAGTGATGGTAATGCCACTGAATGTTAAGGGTGATGGTTAGGTTAAAGTTTGTGATTGCTTGGCACTTGTGAGGCACTAAATGTTACCTATCAGCCTAAGCCTGGAATTGTCTAGGTCTTGCTGCATTTGGTCACGGACAGTTTCAGCATCTGAGGTGCTGAACATTGTGCAATCATCAGCAAACATCCTCACTTCTCCCTCTATGATGGAGGGAAAGTAAAAAAAATCTCAAGACCTGTCTCACTATGGAAACTATCAATGCCACTTTCCAATTAGGAAGCAGGCTCGAGTTAAGCAGGAAGGGAATGATCTTCATTCCCTCCACTGGCTCTTCTTTCATGCAGTGCAATCCAGCCAAAGTCAAGCAAACTCATTCTATTGAATAAACCAAATGTGAATGTCAGGCAAAGCTGGGATTTAAACCTGCACCTCACATTCAACAGCAACAGAGTGAGTGAGCTGCTTGGAAGGACCATTTACAGTCAGTGGTTAGGAATGGGATTGTTTGCTCTGTACAAACAGGTTACAGAAGCAGAGAGGTTCTCATCTTGTGACGGTTTCAGAGCCCCATGACATTTGTGATAAGGTGTTTTTTTTCCCATCAGTCTGAGGATTGTAGATTATGATTCACAGTTGTTCTGCCTATACTGTTTATCATTCCATAAAACTTAAACTAATTGCAGTGAAGCTGTGTTCTTCTTAGTCTCCATATATACTCCTGACTAAGTCTAGTCTCAATTAAATCCACATCATAAGCACAATAACATTTCAAGTCAAACTATTAGAATTCCTGAAGTGTTACTGTGCTTATTATTTCAGTTTAATTGAAGCCAGATTGACATGTTATAACAGCAGGCAGACTGGATACTGCAGATACTGTAACCTTTGTAATTAAAAACAACCTAATTTTCAGCACTACATAATGGCTTTGGCAAACTCCTGTTATGAGGCTGCTGAATAAATGATAGTTTCTGTAATCATTTGTATTCCGTGTATAAATATGGCATCAGTACAACGTATACCTGATCAGTGGTGCAAAAATAGCTCAAGATAAAGTTTACAAAGGTTTGGGGCTTTTACTTATCCTGACATTGAACAAGTAATTCACTGCAGTGGAACAAATCAACAGCAAACAGAATCCAAAACTGTATGAGTAAATCCATGGAGTCTGCATTGGCAAACTATCCTGGTTAAACCTCACTGAGCTTTCTGTTGACCAGTGGTCAGTGGTACACAATGGAGCCTCGTCAAACTGCTGAGGTGAATCTGAAGAGCTACACACAAATAATTCTAAGGATCTGCGATTTCTTCAGCTTTGAAAGGAAGTGATTTAAAGGGTTAAACATATGGCACACAATACCATGCAAAGTCCGACAAAGAAATCAGTGCCACTGCTTTGAACCAATCTAAGCGAATTGCTCAAAGGTTAATAGGTTCACACAGTAAAAGTCAAATTTAGGTCATCATACAACGAGTAATTGTCCTTTGAGTATAGCATTGGATGGCAATTCTTGATTAATTTAAGACACAATTAGATACCCTAATGTTGGAGCACAGGTGGTGACAGTTGTGAACTCTCTGAATAGATGAGTTAAGAAAAAGATCATTAGACTTTCTCCAGCTGCATCTTGTGATTCTAACCATTTCTCAGTACAATTCAGAACACAGGGTTGGACTGGAACCAGAAACAGTTTTCAAATTGAAAAGGTACTGTTTACAAGGTAATAGTTTGTATATTCAACTAATTAGGAGGTTGGGAGGAAGGAGGAGGTGGTTTCAATAGTGTTGCTTGAAAGGCACATGGAGATATATGTCTAATAAATAATAATTATAATTTCCATTACAATAAAGACTAAGTTTGCTGCATACATTTTAATGGCAAGATGCCTCCCCTGAACAACCAATGTGTAAACACTATGTCATACAGGAATTAAGCTATCATATAGAAATATGATTCAATATCATTGAAATGCAAGCACTTGAGGACTATGATTTGCTCTATAGGCATATTTTGAGTTACTGCTGAAATGATACTTAGAACGTAACAGTCAACATCACTGTTAGACCTGCTAAAATGGCACCCACTTTATAATAAAAGGGAATTTTTGAAGGTACAATTGGTTAGGAAAAATCTAATAAATAACAATTGACCTTCTTTCTCTAGCAATGTGTAATGCAATTAATGTCCTCAGGTGCAAATCAAAAATGATTGCATCAGGATAGAGATGGTTTAATGGAGATGCAGCACATCATGTAAGAGCAGATTTGCTTGATTCCCAATGACTGATAGCAACATTGACAAAAAGTGACAATTCTGTTTAACCATTTTTCTTTAGAAAGTGCTGTTGTGGGTTAGAATATTCTTTCTTCACTAAAAAGTCATTCAAATAAATTTGAACAGATTGCCCACATTAAAGCTTACATGAATAAAATTCTTGAAAAATAAATCAGTGTTATACTCCATTAAAGCACCAATGCACAACAGTGGTTTTGGTAGCCTAGTAATTGAAGCACAGATCAAGCAACGTAGAGATCACGAGTTCAAATTCCACCATGACAAGTTACGATATTGAGTTCAATAAATCCACTCATTTGTGGGTTAGCACCAGATAAAGTGACCATGCAATCTGACATTGGGTCATTAAAACTCAACTGATTGTCATCCCTATTCATTTCATCATACCCTGTGTAGTTGCTGCACAAGAAAGAGCATTCAAAGAGAAAATAATACAAATACGGACTGCTGAGGGTTGACATTGTTAAATTTCTGATCGCAAAAGCAAACAAAAGTTTCAGCAGAGCACTGATGGAGATGTTGCTGCGCTCCTAAGTGTAGAGCCATGCAGTGCGGGGAGACAGTTAAGAAAGAGGGCTGTATTCCCAAAGATTATCAATTTAGGGAAGTCAGCCAGAATTACCTCTATTGATCATCTTGTGATGCAAGTAGATGCATTTGGATGTTGTTTAAGATGAGAATTTGGATGGTATGTAATGTCACTCCCTCTGCACTGATTACATAGCTGAGACAGAATGCTGAGGATATAATGGGAAGAATGGTTGTACCACAATAGCATGTTACTGCACCTCAAGCATTTCAGAAGAAAGGAGGGGGACAATTATTTCAAGTATTCGTAGCGTTGCAATTTTTAAATATATTCAAAGAACATGTTACAAAGTGTAGGAGACAAGTCATTAATTCTGTGTTCCCACCCACACTTGACTGCAGCACCTTTTGGAAAGTTAAAACCAACAACTGTAGCCCTACTTTAAAAACTCCAGGGTCGCTAATATAAAAACTTCTTTTAAACAGGAGAGATCTACTTAAATATCCTAAATGAGGACCCTTACATAACTCTCCTACAACATGTTACTGCAGTGTACAGCTGGTATTATCTGCAGCCGACTGGTTAAAACACATTAATAGAAAAGGTATCAAATCACTTGCACAAACTTGTCTTCAACATGAAAGGCAGCACATCTAACAACAAGTTAGTCAAATGGAAGCTCCACTCCATTTACACCTTCTACCTCAGTTGTTATCTGTCTGCTTTAATGATTCCTGGTGACCTTGCATGTGGTAAGCAGCCTCTCCAGAGTAGCCACATTTATTCAGCTCATCATTGGAGTGGGGAAATTGTACTTTGCTCATCTTAAATCATATTTTTAAAATCTGAACCCCTTCTTTGTAAAATAACCATGGTACACCATTTCTGCACTAGTTGGTTCCATATAAGAACACAGTCAAATGTTCAGAAGTGCAGATTTAATCGATTTGAAAAGGTTTATTAAGCTCCTGATTGTGGATTCTTTGGAAGGTCATTTATAATGCAATTTGGAAATTAGCTAGCTATCTCCAGCTTGTCACTTTTATTACCAAGATTCTGGAATCAATCATCTATCCACAGCTTCACAGCTGCGGCCACAAGACTGAGTGGCAACATATTAGTGCTGACTGATGTATTCCACTCCATTGTGAACTCAGCTTTGAGACTGCAGTTTTCTCAACAGCAATTTTCTGGTTCCAATTCTGCCTTGCCAGTAAACAGGCAGTAGTAAGAGGACAGTCGGAAACAAAATGTCTACAGGACCTCCACCCATACCAACTTCCAACTGGACCTCAGTTTAGGCAACCAGGATTCCCTCTGGAAACAGGGAACTCATTCAACTTCAGGTCAAATGTCATCATTATGATCCTGTCCTGCCAGCAACATGCCTCTGTCCCCTCATTCTGTGAATGCACAAATACCTGGATAGCTATTAGTGTGTAGTCAGCCTATTACAGTCTGACACACACACGGCAAAGCAAATACTTCACCTGTCCCCTACCTGATCTGTGCACCAGCACCAATTACTTTTCGCTCTTGTTCTTTCCAAGTCATCATACATTCTCATCCCTGTTTGTTTTCTTAAGATGTTGAAATTGACATCACTGTAGGATTTCTAACCCCAGGAACTCCTTACTTCAGATCCTAAAACTATGGACTTGCTTCCCTGTCTTTTGTAGCTGACAATATTGTTAACACAGACAATCAGCATCATCCAACCAGTATTACTTGATTTTTGCTGTACTCCATCTTCTTTTCAATTTGTGACTTTGCAACAAAAAAGAAAATAAAACATTATTTGTAAAGGGTGAGGAGTCAGATTATTTTAATGTACTTTTGTGTAGTTACACATATCAAGAAACACAGAAATATATTAACATTATGAGGAGACAGAAGAACATTTAGTCAACCTTTCAATGTTAGCTTCTTTCTCAATGCATTTGCACATTTGTACTTCTTAGTCCCAGGGAAAGTCATGTGATTCTGTTTTGTACAGTTTTTGCAGCATCAATTACCTTCCTGTAGTATAGAATAAACAACAGTTCAATATATTCTAAATGAGACCTTAAATCTTTTACATAGATTTACCACTATCTCTACGCCTTTGTATTTTATGTTTGTAGTAAAACTCCAAATTATATTTGCTTTATTGTGGATTTATCCATTGGTGTGATGACTTTAATTGTCCTGCAAAACCCTACCACAAATCTCTCTGGTCTTTCAGAGCAACAGGCTGACTTCCATTTAGTACCAAGGTGTATCTTCCCAGGCCTACCAACATGGGATCCAGTGTGCCACATTTTAGTCCATTCCCCACTTACAGAGGTCTGAAAGTAAGACACCTGAGCTGGAGAAGCATCCATGACATTGAATAAGTTGAAGAAGAAATAGAGTTCAGAATGTCAAAAAGAACTCAAAATAATGGAGAATAAACTATCATTAAAAAGGATAGGACTTGGATTGATGCCAGGCAATCAGTGTCCAGTGGAGACAACACAATATGGAGCTGGAGGAACACAGTAGGCCAGACAGCATCAGAGGAGCAGGAAAGTTGACATTTCGGTTCGGGCTCTTTCTTCAGAAAGAAGATAACATAACTAACAACATTGATTTAATGCAAAATGATAAGTTTTAAGACAACAGGTTACAGATAATCTTAAAGATTTTTAAAAACAGCATTAAAATAGTATGAAAAATAAACACTAAGATGAATAAATAAAAATTTCAAAAGGATTTAGTGTCAGTGATAGGTTGAACAGAACAGAAGATTGGATATTTCAGAGAAAACAGTTCTCAAGATATAGAATTGCTTCAAATTTAAATATCAAATCTGAAGATGAAGCAGTTTATATGTTATTGCATTCAGAAGGTCCATAGCGGATGATTTTATAAATCATCAAAGTATCAAAAATATATTGACAAAGTTTTAAAAACGTTTGAGAATTACTTCAATCTGTGAACTCAAAATTCTTGAAAATGCAAGATTTAACAGAAGAGTTCAATTTTGATTGGTGCTTTAATTAAAGACCGCTACAGATTAGCAGAGAACTCTGACTTCTGAGTTTTGAAAACAGATTTCATAAGAGACAGGTTTTTTTTGTTGGAATAATTCATGAATTTTGACAGATTTTGTACAGTCAAAAGAGAACTTAGCTTTGCAGAAAGCTGTTCAATATTTGCAGGAAGCAGAAATCAGAAAGATTCACAGCAAGATCCTGAGATAAAAATAACAACTTTATATTGGAAGAACAACTGAACATATTCACTTGATAACGTTCAGACTGTCTGAAGAGGCAAATATGAAGCCAGAGAGCAGTCAAAACAACAGCTGTTAAGATTAAGTGTCAGCATTGTGAAACAACAAAACTCCACAGGCACAGGCAACGCCTAGTTATTCTGAAAGAATGTTACGTATGTAAGACTTCTAGAAAATGCATAAGAGTAGGACAATTTCAGAGTATCAATAAAGTAAGATATATTTATTGTAATTCATTCACAGAATGTGTGTGTTACTGGTTAGGCCAGCATTTATTGCCCATTCCTATATGCCCAGAAAGCAACGTCAACCACATTGCTGTGGGTCTGGAGTCACATGTAGAACAGAACAGGTCAGGATGGCAGTTTCCTTCTCTAAAGGACATTAATGAATCAGATGGGCTTTTACCAACAATTGACAATGGTTCTCTGGTCATCATTAGATGATCATCTGCCAAGGTGGGATTTGAATCTGGGTCCCCAAGACATTAACTGTGTCTCCGGATTGACTAGTGATAATACCACTAGGTTATTGCCTCCCCTTACAAATACAAACTAGTTCATGTGGCAGCACCTTCTCCTTTAAGAAACATTTCTGTATTAGACAATAAACTATTACAAAAATTATTTTTTTGAGACATTCCTAGAGGAAATTAGTCATTCAACCAAAATTAATGATTCATCTGACTCATCATTAACAGATTTACATCAGAGGACATCTTGTTAATTTTTAGCTTAGTACAGGAATGAGTGTTAGTACCTGATCTGACAGATTAATATGAAAAAACTGAAATTGCAGCCTTCAAAGTTGAAACTATATGAATAAGGTGGAATAACTCTCAAGGTTAAAGGCATGCTACAAGGAACATAGTAACACAATGAGATTACGAGAATTGATTCATAATCAACATCCCTCACTTTTTACCCTGTGCACATGTCTTGGTTTTAACATCCTTGAAGAAGCAGAAGTGTAACTAGTTCTCTGAGAATAAATAGCTCCAAAACAAATTGTTGTCACTCAACCAGTCAAGGAGCAGCATGTAGAAAATTTCACTGAGCTCCCAGACCAATGAAGCAAAAAGATGAAAAAAAACATCAACTGAGGTTGCTTATGTTGGAAGAGAACTGTTTCATATTGTCAACAGGAAGGAAGTCACAGAATTTACTGATTATCAATTCCATTTTCACGTTAGATTCAAAATACCCCAGAAAGATTATGTAGTAATTGTAATGAGGTCAGCCAGGTGGACCTCAGAGAATATGACCTCCCTGATTGGGACTGTTAATCTGTTCCAATCAGGGAGCCCTAGCTGACAGATATAAACAGGAGTGTCAGACATCCTGCTCAGTCTGAGAGCTGGCTCTGGATCAGTGTCAAGAACTTTCCACATGTAAATAAAGGGGGATGGGATACCAGCCTCTCTAGAGTTATTTCAGATTTTTTGCTGAACAGGTTCAGTTTTTAGTATAGAATACTACTTAGAACAATGAGATGTGTGGAAGATTGCATCTAATTTTAGAATTGTCATCCTTATGGGCTAAGATAATCTACAAGTATAAAATGGCTTCAAATTCCTAACGAGTTCTTTGAGAAGGCCCGTAATTTTCCCATCTCCCTCTTTTATATTAATTTCTTTACAACTGTGCATAAATATCTCCTTCCAAATTGAATAACATTTCTGTTACAGAAGGAACTACAGATTCCAGAGATTGAGCCTCAGCTTTGACTATATACAGGTTGATTAAAGTGTCATCACAAGGGATTCTGTTTATAAACCTGTAGGTCATAGAATTAAAGATCATTGTAGCATCATTAGCTATTGGGCAAAATGGGCACACAGTCTTTTGCTCTGTGTATATTGTATCAATCTGAGATAAATAAACTAATGAGTTCTGATCGGAAGGGTACAGTGAGAAAGTGAGAAGGAGAGACTGACCTGAAAGAAGAAACAAAACCATGATCTTTTCTTGTTCTTATTTTGCTTTGGTTATGTTCCTCATAATCTGTTTCATCCACTTTTCCACTGATAGATAGAAATGTCTTATCACTTATTGTGTATCTTTGCATCTCCTGAATAAGAGACTGTCTTTTCACAAAATTGAGAACCACCAATGGAAAGAGTTCAAAATAACCTAAACAGGTAGTTGCATGGACAGCTTAGGATGAATCTTTGTGCCGACTATCCTTCACAAGTTGAGAGCAGTAGCTTAAAGAAGCTGCTAGAATATAGGTTCACAAAGCACTGACCTGAAGTTCCACTCCATATCCTCTGTAGACTGTAATAGTATAGATGCAGTCCAAGTTGCTGTAGTACAGGTGACTGAGGTATTCTGGAGACTCAATGTAACCCTCAAAGTCTGTGAAATTTAAACTGCAAGGAACTGGAAAGGAAAACGAACAAAGGAATTAGCACTTGTAAAGCACATTCTGGGTCTCCCTTGATTCCATTTCACTTTCTATTCTGCACAAAGTTGACTCCTTGAAAGGGTTCATTGTGCAGATCAATAACGATCTTTCGTCCCCATTGACGGCAGTGGAATTGCTGAAGTGTGACTCATCACAGCCAGAGACAGTTTTCACATCACTTTTTTGGGAGTGTTGGCTTATTTCCTCATGATCTTAAACATGGAAAAGTCCCACAGGAGATTTCAAACCGTCCAAAGTATTAGCACCACATTGCACTAAATGTTTCCTCATTTTGGCCTTTATCTCTTACAATCAATACTGAACATTATCCTTTCACAGTTTGTTCACCTAGTAGCAATGTTCAAATAAAATTGCAAAGAACATCTTTAAGCAGGAGCCTAACTTTATTAATTCCCCTTTATAAATTAAAAGTTGTAGTGAAACAAAACATTACATTTTTCACAATGATAGGATATGAATTTACATCCGAATAGATTTTGTTACACAGCAGGGCAGTTAGCTACCATCAGTGATAAAATTAGAACCATCTAATTTGGTTCTGTTTTTTTCTCCGTAATCCTTCGCATTTTTTCCCTTCCACAAGAGTTCATCCTTCAAACTAATAATATTATGACAATTATAATTGAATGATATGTCTTCATTATAAAAACATGGATAAGCATTTGAACAACTTGATTGAAATGTCGATTAAAAAGGTGCATAGTATCGCCAAAATTAAATTGGATTCCCAGAACAACAGCTCGTGAAGAATTTTAAGATATAGGAAATAAGTACTTGTGTGCGTTTGTGGCTGAATGGCAGTGCCCCTACCTCTGAGCCACCAAGCCCAAGTTCAAGTCCCACCTACTCCAGGGAGTTATAATGACATCACTGATCAGGTTAATTAGAAGATCATAGAATCATTGAATCCCTACAGTGTGGAAACAGGCCATTTGGCCCAACAAATCCACACCGCCCCTCCGAAGAACATCCCACCCAGACCCATTCCCCTAATTTCCCATGTCTAACCCACCTAACCTAATATATTTAAAAAGTTGCATTGACTGGGAATCTCACTGAGCTTGCATCCAAAAGAGAAAGAAATAAAATTAATCTACTAGTCTGAGTTATAAGGAGAGCTGGATAGGTTGGGACTTTTTTCCTGGAGAGCAGGAAGCTGAAGGGTGACCTTATACAACTTTATAAAATCACAAGGTACATAGATAAGGTGAATTGCCAAGGTCTTTTCCTGGGGTGTTGGGAGTCCAAAACTGGACAGCATAGATTTAAGGTGAGAGGGGAAAGATTTAAAAGGGACCTGATGGGAAACAGTTTTACACAGGGGGTGTTGTGTATATGAAATGAACTGCTAGAGGAAGTGGTAAAGGTGGGTACAATTACAACATTTAAAAGATATTTGGACAGGTTACGGATAGGAAAGGTTTGGAGGGACATGGGCCAAATGCTGGCAAATAGCATTACTTCAGTTTAGGAAACCTGGTCGGCATGGAGGAGTTGGACTGAAGCATTCATGCTGTGTGACTCTATGACTCTAAGTACTGTCCATCTTAGTATGCCATCATTAACTATCAGGTCATATTTAAGTGAGAACATGATCAGTCCACCCTGATAACCGTTGACTCTGTTGTTAGTCGAGAAACTATCTACCTCTGCCTTGAGTATATTCAATTCCTTCACCATTCTCTGGGGAAGAGAGTTTCAAAGAGAATACGTTTCTGCTCATCTCCATCTTAAATGGGGGAACCCTTATTCTTAAATGGTGTTGCTTAGTCCATGACTCTCCCGAAGAGAAAACACACATTGACCTTATTAAGTCCCCTCAGGTCTTACACAGTTCAATAAGACCACCATTCATTCTTCTATACTCCAAAGAATACAGACTCAGTTCATTCAACTTTTCTACATAAAATCACCTTTCTACTCCTTGTATTAATTCTGTGAACCTTGTCTGAACTGCTTTTAACATAATTATATCTTTCCTGGAATACGGACACCCAAATGGTAAACAGTGCTTCAGACATGGCCTTATCAATGCCCTGTCGCAAAACGTCCCTACTTTTATATTTCAAACAGGCTAAGCTGCAGATCAATCAGGATCTAATTGCAGGGCTGAGTAGCCTACTCCTATTTCTATAATCCTATTGCTCACCATGACTTTGAAAGCTGACACCCAGTATTTTAATATTTAGAGTTCATAATTCTGGTTCAGCCGCATATCTCTCGCACTTGGTTCAATTTGATCTGATCATCTTGAAATCAAATATCTAAATTCCATGATTGTTTTGGAGTAATGTTTCTTTTCCAAAACTTAAATACTTTGCTGCATTAAAATGCTCAACATATTTCACTATGGGCACATCATTCACATAAAATATAATCAAAATGGTTTTGAAAAATTATTCCTTGGAATTTTGAAATACTGTACTGGTCCTTAGAACTGCAATAGCAGTGAATATTTATATTATTTGCAGAGAAATTATACGTACATCATTTAATCAGTGTTTGCTCTGACCTCAAAGTAAGGCCATTAGAACTAGGAATAGGAATAGCCAATTCAGACCCTCAAACGTGCTACACAATTTAACACGATCGTGGCTGATTTCATCTTGGCCTCCACTCTACAATTCTACCCTTTTCCCAAAACCTTTCAACCTCTTTACTAATTAAAAATGTTGATCTCCTCTTCAATTTATTCTCTGTTTCCAGCATCCAGTGCACTCTGGGATAGTGAATTTCATAGATTCACAATCTTGCGAGAGAGGTAAATCTCTGTTTTAAGTTTGCCAGCTCTTAGCCTAAAACTAAATGACAGAGGGAATCTTTTCCTAAGCTCATATGTTTTGCCAAGTTAGACCTACTAGTCACACAAGGACCTGAAGAACCCATGACCAGTGACACAGAACTTCCTAGATGGACAATCATATTCATTGGCAAGTGATTCCTGACGATGGCAACTGCTAAAATAAAGAGTGAGCTTATACTTGTTTGTTTGTAAAGTTTAATATCTGATCAAACTTTTACTTTCAATAATCAGCATCTTGCTCATTACTCCCATCAGATGTGAATTATCACTCTAATTTGCATTGATGTTGCAGGCTTTAGTTTCATAGAATTTGATTTTTTCATTGTGTAGTCAGTGAAAGATGTTTCAAATATTCAAAACCACATTGGAGGACCTTCAGTCATTCAAGATGATGTTTCAAATTTAATATGCAGAGACCTTCATGGAAAATTTGAAAGCGAATGCCAGGATCAATCTGGGCAGCACATCTAAGGAAGGGCGCTTTTAGCTTGGTTGGAATGCAGAGTGGAAGATATCAAAATGATACCTGGACTCTAAGGTTGAAATGATGAGCACAGATTACAGAAACTAAGATTGAATTCCTTAACATTGCAGGGGTTAAGGGTGATTTGATCAAAATTTCAAAGATATTAATGAGAACAGACAGGATAGATCGAGAGAAAGTATTTCCCATGATTGGAGACTAGGATTACATAGTATAACCGAAGAATTAGAGCCAGGCTTCACAACAGTGAAATACTGTATTTCCACAGACAAAGTGTGGTAGAAGCTTGGAATTTGGTTCTGCAAATGGCAATGTTTGGCCGATCAGCTGTTAAACGGAAATATGAAATTGATAGATTCTTGTTAACTAAGTTATTAAGGGATTTGGGTCAAAAACTAGTTCATATGGACATTCTTCGCTGATCAGTTCTGACCTCATTGAAAGGTGGAACAGCCCAAAGGGGGCGACACTTCCATGACACATTCAAATTACTTGATTCAACACAAATGAGAAACAGCAGCGGTCATAAAGCCTGGCCCTTCTGAAGTTGATTGTATCGATTGTCTACCAAATCAAATTGCATGTCAGGATAATTTCTTTCCTTATTGTTCATTTACTTTAATTCCCTGAGCGCAGATTTGAAGCATTGTCTAGAGCCAAAATAGAGGCCCTATCTTTCTCATAAAACTCTGCAAATGCAGCTCATTAACTCAGAAACTTTCCCACTTAGGCATTCCCAGTTGATACTGGGTCAGCAGCTGGCTATTACATTAGCATTGAATTCTGATGATGCTGCTTAGCATTCTAATGCAGCTACGAATTGATGACTTGCTCTTAATTTGTCCTGGCATTGCCTATTAAACCTCAAATGATGGTACTGGGCTTTTTTTTCAATCAAAGCAGAGAGCTTTTCTTCTGTGATGCCAGCTTGATCTCTCAGGTGCCTCCTGCATTAAAAGTAATCAGCCAAATTTTCCATGTCCTCTATTCTTCCCGAGTGCTTGATTCCTTGCAGCGTAGAGATCACAAGGACTTATACTTATCTCAGTGCAGCAGTGACTAAAAGGATAGGGAGAGCAGTATATGGATCGGAATATCATTTTTGCTTCTCACACAAAGTTCATTGAAGGTCAAAGGTTTCAAATAATTCACAGTTTTAATTATGAAGTGCAGAATACATATTGTGGCTGTTGTACATAAAAGCAAGAATTCTAATGGATCTAATTAAAGTGCAGGATAAGCTGAGCACTTAGATTACCTTATGGTCACTTAATACCTCACAGAATGTGCATCTTAACACTAAAACCATTAGTAGTTGGTTTGATGAGTATTTCTTGGAGGAAGTTGTTATTTTTGTGCACTCAGACCTGAGTTAGAAACTTAAATGTAAAATGTAATTTCCACATTCCTTTTTGCTGTCATGCAAGAAGTTTGAATTCTGATCCTTTTGAGTATCTTGGACCACAACAGCTCTATATCAGAGAATCAGAGTAAGGGTACTGGGGCACAGGGATTATGTCACTGGATGAATAATCTGAAGCCAAGAGTTCAAATCCTATCATAGCAGTTTAAGATGAATTCACTTAGCCAGGTGCTAGACAGTGGTTCAATTGCTGTATTGGCAATGGTAGTTTAGAGAGGACTGTTTCCTTGCCTTACCTCACACTTAGAGTCATAGAGATGTACAGCACAGAAATAGACCCTTCGGTCTAACTCATCCATGCTGACCAGATACTCTAAATTAATCCAGACCCATTTGCCAGCATTTGGCCCATATCCCTATCAACCCTTCGTCTTCATGTAGCCATCCGGATGCTTTTTAAATGTTGTAATTGTACCAGCCTCTACCACCTCCTCTGGAAGTTCATTCCATACACATGAAAAAGTTGCTCCTTAGGTCCCTTTTAAATCTTTCCCCTCTCACCTTAAACCTATGCCTCTTATTTTGGACTCCCCCAACCCAGGGAAAAAACCTTGACTATTCACCCTATCCATGCCCTCATGACTTTATAAACCTGAATAAGGTCACACCTCAGCCTCCAACA
The DNA here is from genome assembly GCF_021869965.1 of Rhincodon typus. Taxonomy (NCBI): domain Eukaryota; kingdom Metazoa; phylum Chordata; class Chondrichthyes; order Orectolobiformes; family Rhincodontidae; genus Rhincodon; species Rhincodon typus. Next base: position 17,967,262 of record NC_063357.1, on the reverse strand, counting down.
TTCCAGGGAAAATAGCTCCAGCCTATTTAGCCTCTTGCTGAAGCTCAAACCCTCCAAAGCCTGGCAAATCTTTTCTGAACTCTTTCGAGTTTAACAACATCTTCCCCTTAGCAAGGAGACCAGAGTTCATCACAGTATTCCAAAAGTGGCCTAATCCATGTCCTGTACAGCCACTACATGACCTCCCAACTCCTATACTCATGCACTGACCAACAAAGGCAAGCATACCGAACACCTTCTTCACTACCCTGTCGACCTGCAACTCCACTTGCAAGGAACTAAAAACCCGCACTCCAAAGCCTCTTTGTTGGGCAACACTCCCCGGGATGTGATCACTCCACTTGATATGGACCAAGATATATAACCAATGTTCTCTGTACAAAGAAGATAGATTCCTACTGTCTGTTTTGGACTACTGCTAATTACCTTACCTTAGAGTATACGGTAGAGCTCCCTTTAATCTAGAATAAGTATCACAACTGAGAATGTTCACAAGGATCTAGGTCATTGTTGTTTTATAAAGTAATGGTTCTGAAAGGGTTAATGCTTAAAAATGAATTAAGGTCCATCTAACCTGATGGTGTTATAAGGACTTGGATGGGGAAGGCAGAAGGTCAAAATCATGGAACTCAGCCTCTAATACCCCCTAAATTACCAGAAGGACTGCAGTGATTCAAGAAGGAACTTCATGACTGGCATCTCAAGGGCAATAAATGCTGACCTAACCAGTGATGTCTATATCACATGGATGGATGGATAAATAGTAGATCAATTGTGAATCTTAAAGGAGACAGATGTACCATCTGGTCTCTTCACCATCTTTCTAACAATGTCTGTAACACCAATGTAACTTGTACCTATCATGCAACAAACTACACCTTGTTTAAGACAGGAGCAATTCTCATTAGAATACATCTGGATTCTATTATACCAAACTATACACTACCAAATAGTTCCTGTAGAACCCAAGCTAAAAAGAGGATAGTGGCAGCGAATGTACTTTCTGGTGTTGAAGAATCCAGGTGGCTCACCTAACATGGTAGCAGCTCTAGCCACCTAAGGATTCCATTTAGCTGCACCATTACAACATGGTAGACAGAACTACAGATTGGAATCTGATTCAGCTGTACAGAATGAATTCCAGTGAAGTCAGAAATTTCCACTTACATCTTCAAGAGTGTTTCAAAGAGACTGTCAGCAGCAGAAGGAGCTGTACAATCTTTTTAAGCTATTTATTCATGAGGCATGGGTGTCACTGACTGGGCCAGCATTTGCTGCCCACCTCGAACTGCCTCTAAAAAGGTGGTAGTGATCTGCCTTCTGGAACCACTGCAGGCCATTTGGCGTAGGTGGATGCACAATGATATTAACAGAAGTTGTTCCAGGATTGTTGACTCAGCGACAATGAAGGAACAGTGAAATATTTACAAGTCAGGATGGTGAGTGGTTTGGAGGGATACTGACAGGTGGTCATGTTCCCATTTACCTGCTGTCTTTGTCCTTCCAAAGGGTTGTAGTTATGGGCTTGGAACGTGCTGTCTAAGGAGCTTTGGTGAAATTCTGCAGTGCATCACTTGCTAATGGTACATAATACTGCTATTGTATGTTAGCGGTGGAGAGAGTGAATGCTTGTGGACTTGGTATCAATCAAGCAGGCTGCTTTGTCCTTAACGGTGTCAAACATTTTGAATGTTGTGGGAGCTGCATTCATCCAGACAAGTGGGGAATGTTCCATCACAATCCTGACTAGTGCCTTGTAAATGGTAGACAGGCTTTACTTACTGGTGGATTCCTGGTCTATGATCTACTCTTGTAGCCATTGTATTTGTATGGCTAATCCAGTTTAGTTTCTACTCAAAGGTAATCCTCAGGATGTTGATAGTGGAAGATTCAGTGATGGTAATGCCACAGAATATCAAGGGGACATAGTTAAATTCTTGTAGATGGCCATTGCCTGGCACCTATGGGATGCAAAAGTGATCAGCTACATGTACCAGTCCAAGATGAATATTGTCCATCTTGCTGCAATTGGACATAAACTGCTTTCATCTCTAAGAGACGCTAATAGTGCTGAATATTGTGCAATGACAAATGAAGCTGTCCAAGGCACTTGTTGTAACTACAGATCACTCCAAAGCATTTACCTCCAACACCTGATCACAGCCCGGGAATGGGGGGAGGGCAGATAAGAGTGCTTTGGGGAATTGTGGGCAATGGGACTGGATATCATGGGATTTGACCTATTTCAATAAACCTCTTAAGGATGGCTTCTGATGGAAGGAATAAAACTAAATTTTACTGAGTTGCAACATTTTAATTTATTTGCTAGCGATAAATTACATACACATTCTGGAAATATGCCCTCTGTACAAGGGAGGTCAGTAGATAAGCTACCTCAATTCATTCACAAAAGTACAGGTCAGTCCTCGAGCTATCCTATAAAAAAGGGGACAATATCTACATTAAAATATGATACTTTTAGGCCACTCTCCACGTCTAAACTTCAGTATTGAGGATATCTAATTCAATCCAAACAGTGTTTGAAGGAATTAGTTTCATTTGTTTAAATAAATATTTTCCCTAACATGGTCCCTAATATTTCAGCTTTCACAAATTGTAATTTATGCAACTTCAAAGCTGTTGGAAAGCTCTTATAATGTTGTGAAATAATAAGGATACTGTTAACTGGTGACATTCTGCCCCTTGTCACACACATTTCATTGACTAATATGGATTTAATATGGGGTTAATAACGTATAAAAGCAGAGGCTTTATGCTGGTTTAACATATAATTAAAGTACACGATGAGCTGAACGTTTTTTTTTTATTTCTTCATGGGATTTGTGTGTTTATGAAAAGACCAGCATTTATTGCCCATCCCTGATTGCTATTGAGGCGACGATGCTGAGCAGCCTAAGTGGTTTGCTAGGTCATTTTGTAGGGACATTAAGAAATCAACCATATTTCTGCATGTCTGAGTTTCATACTGTCACCTCTTTCTGAGCAGAAAGAAGTTTCTTCGCAGCTCCTTACTTAATTGCTTGACGACTATGTTGTATTAATGTCCTTGCTTTTTGCATTTTCCCACAAGGGGAAACATTAAACTCCGTGTCTGCTTGAACAACATCTTTCATAATTTTAAAGGCCAGTAATAGACGAACCTTCGACCTATTTTCAAGAAAAACAAGATGCTACCTGTTCCTTCTGTATCTCCACTGATTCAAAACTATTGAGGAACTAACTATATATCTGTTATATACCAATGGTGAGTTAGAACCTGTGCACATTTATTGAAGGAACATCCTACTTTATTAATACATTCTCTTGGCAAACTACTCAAATTTAATTCTTCCAGATTTAGAATTCTAGAATGGACAACTCATTTTGTCATAATTCGGCTTCTCCAAATGTACTTTGCTTCAAGGGTTTAAAATACAAAGCACCTTTTACTCCAAGGCACAGTTCAAACTAATTTAATTGTAAACCTGATACTGCTGACCCAACTTGGCAGATTTGAATATTTCCTTTGCAGGTTCTAAAAATGCAGTTGAGGACAGAGCACACAATGATTGCACGCAAATGGTATCACACGGGTAATACAGTACCACTGAATGAATATATGCTTTTTCTATCGTTTTTATTGGAGAAAAATTAATGAAAAATACCATTTTGAAAATCCAAACAGAACAGAATTGCTTGCAATTGGATTTTTCTGCCTTTATACAATTCCCTCAAGGTCTGTTGTGAAGATTGATTGCTGTGGTTCAGCAACAACTTCTCGTATCACTGTATCACGTGATAGAAGGCAATCTCACCAGACCTTGCTTTTTTTTCCTCATCTAGCAATCCCGTGCTCCTGTATTCAGTGTGATTAGGATATCCAACCTGGTTTGTAATTTATCCTTGCTCAGCCACAGAATAACCCTTTAGTGCCAGATCACACCAACTTGAACTGAAATCTTTGTGCGACCTATATTTAAAGTAGACTATAGTTTTACAGCAATAGTCACCACGATTTATTCTGTATAAAAACTAACGGAACTGCGGATGCTGTAAATCAGAAACAAAAATAGAAATTTTCTTGAACCATGAATACTGCGGCAAAGATACAAGGTGAAAAAACAGAACTAATCAGAAACGAAAATAGAAATTGCTGGAAAAGCTCAACAGGTCTGGCAGCATCTGTGCACAGAAATCAGAGTTAATGTTTTGGGTAGCCCTCTTTAAAACTGAGACCTGAATTGTTAACTCTGATTTCTTTCCACAGATGCTGCCAGACCTGCTGAGCTTTTCCAGCAATTTCTATTTTCGTTTCTGATTAGTTCTGTTTTTTCACCTTGTATCTTTGCAGCAGTATTCATGGTTCAAGAAACTTCCCATGATGGGTTGGAGAGGTCCTGGTGTTTAGAGTCAGATCACTGCTAGAGAGGCCAACATGCCCTGTTGCATTGAGCAGGTAGATTAAGAATGACGTGTGGGGAGAGGGAAAGTGAAGCACCTTAAATGCACTATCCTCACTCTTTATTGCTAAAAATAAAGTAATTTTGTACCTGGTGTCTGCACAGTTGTAATTATTGTTGTGGTAATGATGGTTGTAGTTGTAGTTTCCTCATCAGTCTCGCTAGCAACTGAGGAGACGGTTGGGTCTGCAGCAGGATTGTGATGCTGCTCAGTATTCAGTCCTTGCATTTGATGTGTGCCTGCTCCGACTGTTGGGGTAATGGCTGTTGGAGGGTTTCCAGTCACCGCAGTAGCCACTCCTTGGTTGCTGAAATGTTGGAAGATACCAGATTTGCTCTGAGGCTCTCCTGTTACAGTTGAGGGGCGACCAGGCTCAGTTTGAACAAATGCAGTAATGCTATTTGGGAACGCAGTTTCAGGCAGCTCAGATGTAGCTGAGCTCACAGCAGATGTTGTGAGAGAATCTGTGGTGGCAACCATTCGCAACATTGGAGGAGTTTTCCCTCCTTGTGTTACACCAGTATGGTCAGCCAAAGGAGCAGCATCTGTTGCCAAAGATGAAGAAGTGCCCAGTGTTGTCATTGGAGAGGTTGAGGCCATTGTAGTTGTGGTTATGTCAGAAAAAAATGGAGTGTCATTGGTGACTACATGATGAACCAAAGGATCTTGAGGTTTTTGTGACTGAGTAGCAGGAAAAGTAGCACCAATTCTCATTCCTATCTTATTGGTAAAAAGTGGTTCCTGACCAAGGAAATCCTTCTTCAGTAATGTCTCATGAATGATTTCTTCAAGCAGGGGATGATGGTTGTTGATGTTGATATTGGGCGTTGTACTAACAAAATGAAATTTATCTTCTGGTTCAGTAGTTGTAGCCGTCGTCCATACAATTTCTGTCTTGTCATTGCTCTTTCCTTTCCCACTTACAGTATTCAGATCTTTGGACAGGTCTTTAAAAAACAAAACAATAAGAACATGAGTAATTTGAGGATGATGGAGAGGAATACAATTTTAACTTCAGAACAATGATGACTGCATTTCAAATATCGTTTGTCGGCTGTGAAGTTCCTGAGACATTTAAGGTGAAATATAAATGCAAATTCCAATAGATCTTTATCAATCCAACATGCATCAAAGTCTACTTCTTTATCTTCCTACTCTGAAAAATGTCAAGTAGCAGTACAAATACCTCAATAACTTCAATCGACCTTCTAAGAATTATTGATCTAACTCACAGATATTGCCTCAACTATCAGTTGTGCAAATGCGTCGACAGCTCAATTTTTACGTGAGGAGCATATTTTTCTAGTCTTTATCCTTTAGGGCTTCCAATAACTCTGGCAAATTGCTCTGTACAATGTTGTTATGTGGGCAGACAATATTTGTAAGCTTTGATTAATACTCCAATTCTGGATTCAGTACATTGTTATAGGTATAAATTGAAACCATACAAGTGATTTTTGAAACTTAAGGACTATGTACGTACTGGACTATAGCATTCACTTTTCACAATGGGATGACAGCTCTTTTCTCCTTGATGGATGTAAGGATCTCAAGTGTTTTAAAATTCCAGTGGATATGGAGATTAATGTCATAAGCAATCATATTATATTTAATGAGACAACAAGGTGCAGGGCTGGATGAACACAGCAGGCCAAGCAGCATCATAGGAGCAGAGAGGCTGACGTTTCGGGCCTAGACCCTTCATCAGCCTTTT
>NC_063357.1:17874257-17960687 GCF_021869965.1 Rhincodon typus | reverse complement strand
TTGGCCTGCTGTGTTCATCCAGCCCTGCACCTTGTTGTCTCGGATTCTCCAGCATCTGCAGTTCCTACTATCTCTGATTCAATATTATATTTAATATTCTGCATTCATAATTTTTGAGTGCATAGACTAAGAATCATACCTTGGTATCAATATTTGTGAATGAATATATTTGGATTAAGGTTGTTCCACTCACAAGTCAGGTATTGAACGTATATTTATAACCACAACCACAACATTTTGCTAAAAGTAAAGCACCCTCCTTCCTTCAACAATTTCTACAGTATTGTCAAATATCCCAATAGTAATGCTGAAAGCAAAATGTTGTTGAAGCATTTGTCTTGGTCTCATCAGGGTCATCAATTTGCCAGCTTTATAATGTAAAGGGAAAATAACATGTATCCTGGATGACAGGACAATGCTGATTTGTTAACAGGTAAACTGTAAATGGTAGATACAGAGGTGAGTGCAAAATGTGTTTTTTTTAAATGTCATTCAGTCTCTCGAAAGTTGAGGGCTTTACAGTGGAGGTTACTGATGCTACTCACATTGGTAGTTGGTCAATCAATTCCATAATCATTAGTTTTGCAATTGGCTGAAATTCTGTTGATCAAATTCCTTTTGGCTGTAATGAATTTACAGCATTTAGGGTGAGAAAGCGTTCTTTTGTTGTCCTGTTTCCTTTTGTCTGGTCACTTTCTCGTACTCAGAGTGAGAGGAGTGATTACTGGGTAGTTCTTTGACTCTGGCCTTCACACTATCCTAACACTTGAACTCAGGCTGGTGCACACAAAAACATTCAGTTCCACGAGAGTGCTCCAGTAGAGTTGGAACTGGCTTTTTAACAGTTGTCTCTGTGTATTTCTTAAAGGGAAAAATACAAAATGTGTTTACAGTTTGGGACACTATCTGCAGGGGAACACTATTGAGAAGGCACTTATCAACCCCTAGTTATCTTTGTAGTCACAAGAGATCATTTTCCAGTCTGATTTAACTTGCCTTTTCTTCCCTCTGAAAGGCTGTTGTTTGAATTTCCCTTGAAGCTGTAGGTCTGATTTTCCATGTACTTCCTCAAACTGCCACTTAACATATCCACAGCCATTTTTGGCTGTATCACCCCTCTTAAAACATATATTGTTGGGTTTACGAGTTAAAAATATCCACAGTATTTTGGGGTTCTGACAATTTAAGGAGGAAAACATGGAATGAAGCCTATTCTTTGGCAGTGAATGAGGATGAAAAGTATCATAGAGTAAGAATTTATTCTCATACTAATTCCTTGATTAAAACCTGTTTTGATTGTTAGCTGACCTAGGGAAAGCTCTGGCAATATCTGCAGACAGAAAAACAGAAATAGCATCAAGTCCAGTACAACACTTCTTCAGAAGGACTCAAAATGTTTACGGTTTCTCTTTCAATAGATGCTGCCAGACCTGCTGAGTTTTTCCGGTATTCTTTATGTTGGTTTCAGAATTCCAACATCCACAGCATTTGCTTTTATTTTTGCAGATGGGACAAGCTGTTCAACACAACAGCCCCAAAGGTGTTCTGACCTATAAAACACCAACAATGCTCTCAGTTAAGTGGCAAAATCGGAGATTTTCTGGTGAACAAAGAATTAAACTATAGTACCTGAACCATGGTTGAAAACAGGATTCAGAGTTGACCATGTCTAAAAATTTCATCAAATAAATTACATAAGTTTTCATAAACATGGCCTTCCAAGCCAGGTTTATGTTGAAATTTTTAAATCATGAACTCCTATTAAAGTGTAGGCATTTAATTTGGAACTGGTGGACACTTTTAACTGGCTCATACAAATTCTAATAGGGAAACCAGAAAAAGAATTCTTAGCGTAGTTAAAATATCCACTCTGTTACCACAGAAAGGGTCATGGTAAATAGCTTAGACACATTCTAAAAGAAACTGGATGAACATGAGAGGAAGGGGAAGTTTAAAGATATGCTGCAATAAGGCAGATAGAATGGGAGGAGACTTGAGTGCAGCATAAACAATTCCATAGACTAGCCGAGCTGAATGACCTCCTTTATCTGTGGCACATTCTGAATAACTGTAAAAAAATAAAGAATGTTGAAAAGACAGGAACACATGCAAATTCCTCATATCCTCCTGGAAGTGTAAGATAAAAATGATCAATGCAATCACTGGAAGGAATACTTTGAATCAAAATCATCCCAATGAGTCACTTTTATATTCTTTTCCAACCCAACGACATTATCACTCTCTCCAATTTTAGAAAGCTCAAGCCCCATGATGGCTCATCTGGCAAAGAATAAGGAATTGAATATCTCACCAAAACACACTAAATACAAATCTCATAACTTCAACTACTGGCGCCAGCAGATGAACATAATCATATTAAAAATGATGCCTTTATCATCACTGCGAAGTGCTGTCATTTCCCTTGGTCAGGAACAAACTCCAAGGCAGCAAGCTAGATCAGCCTTAACTGCAGGCATACAATCCATATTGCAGGCTGATGTAATGTTGGATGTTACTGGCACAGATGCAGAATACATATACCTCCAAGTGACAATTCTTAACCCTTCCCAATTTATAAAGACTGAGGTGTTGTCAATTACATTAAATTGAATTGTCCTTAATTGAATTGTCATTGAATTGTACTTAATCGATTGATATAAGTGCCCCAGGAATCTTCACTCTTTTGTTGCAAAAGATCATGCTTGTTACACTAAAATGCTGAAATGGTAAAATGCCAAATATGAAATATTTAATTGCATAGTTTAATGAATGAAAAATAACGTCTATTTGTAATGACTTTGATATTTTGCAGAATTAAATTATCAGCGATTCAACATGCAGTGAAACCTCCAAAGCAAGTTTAGTAGGTGGTACTATTATGTCAATAATAATATGTACTCAGCACTATCTCTCTTCAATTGCATTACAAATGGCAGCTTTTTCTCTCTGTCAGCTATTTCTTCTTTCTCTATGCTGTGCTGCTGTTTTGGGGGTCAGTTAGCTCAGTTGGCTGGATGGCCACGTTGTAATGCAGAGTGATGCCAACAGGGCAGGATCAATTCCTATGGTCTGATAGGTCTACAGTGATTTTGCTTTGCCTTTCATGCTGCAGCACCTAAATTGTTCAAACAAGCATTTGATTATTGGACACATATAATTTGTTGAGGTGATAAATGGCAGCCCCTGGAGAACTGAATATTTTTGCTACTTTATATCATATACTATCAAATTACATTAAATGCAAATCTGAGCTCCCCTTTGTGTCCCTTCCCTTCCCTTCCCTTCCCACCTCACCTCACTCCAAACAGCCAGTTTTATAAGAGTACCTTACTGCCCTAATGTTTCCCTTTCAGGTTATGTGTTGCAGCAAGAAATTAAATCTCACAGGAAGCAAGCAACTAATTTAGAAGCAGAAAGATACACACGTTAGCTTGCCCCTTCTCCTCGAGTGCATACAAGTAGCACATCTCCACAGTCTCAGAATTTGTGCCCTCATTTTACACTTGGAGCAACTGCAGAAACTATTAGAGAAAAGGGAACTATTACAATTTAAATGTATAAAAGAAAAAGGTGCATCATTATAATTTTACAGACCTAATACCATGATTTTAAGAGCAATGACCATTTGGCAGTTTATTAATGTAATGCGTTGCTTTCGTAGTCATTCACAATCAATAAACCCAAAGATATTTATCCAGAATCATAGGTTGTAGCATTCTTATTTATTGTAAAATGTTTTTCAAAGATTTGAACTAAATTAACCAAATGACCTACAGACACAAACTACAGCACAGATTGCATTGAAACAGAGAAAAATACATGACCTATATTTTATTTCTAAGTATTGGGATCATCACAAATTTTAGGATAGCTCTATTACCAATTGAAATCAGTGGTCTGCACCAGACCCATTTGCCAGTTAATGCACTATGGGGAGCATGTAGTAACATTCTTCATTACTTGCAGATTGTTTTGGGCATTTACTCTTTGGATGAAATCTTCTGCTTTCTTTTGGGGTGAGCTTGGGGATGCGAAGGGAGAGTGGAGTTGTACTCAATCACTGTCGCCTTCCTGCCTCTACCAGATTTAGGTTCAGGGCAGGAAGGTCCATCGATAGCTTTCCCCCATCTGATGGCTGATTGAGCCGTGAAGTGCCCAATTAATGATAATTTAAGGCCTCATCCCATTGGTGCTGTTAGATGGGCCTGTTGCTCTGCAGTGTGCACAGCAACTAAAACCAGAAGGCCACTTGTCGAGCAAGGAATATTGTTACCTCTTACCAGACGGTGCATGTGTCCGTCGATCAAAAGAACAAAGATCCATTTTACCCTCTTTTCCCAGCAAAAGACCCTCACCCAATTTATGTAGCTGTGGGCCCCCAGGGCTCCTTCTGGCAGCAGCTGTGCCCTTTCCTGGGAACAGTCAAAAAGAGCAGCTGGCTTTGATAGGCAAGTATCTACTCTGGGGTCTTGATTGCACTGCCAGATTGTCTTGTCATTCCACAAATCTTCCCAAAAAGAGGCAGCCCAGGTCACTTGATGGCTCTTGACCGGCAGATGAGACCCCGACACTGTGATTCTGCCCACTCAGATTCTCAATGTTAGTTGAATAAATTACTATACCTCCTTTTTGTGTGACAAGTCTCTGAGTAACAGTACAGGGATCATAGGTGGACCATTTCACCTACAGAAGTTGTCCTTCAAATGACACAGTGAAGTTAAGTTATTTTTTATGGTTCATTGAAAATATTTCTTTGAAACATTAAGAAAGAAGCGAAAGAAGAGAAGAATAGAGTTAGCACGAGTTGTGTAGCAACCATTTTTAGTATGAAATTCATTAGCTTTCCTATCGCTATCCTATATGACTCCTGCAAGAAATGGACAGTTTTGTGGGTTTTTAAATGCGAACGGAAAACTTCGTCATCCAATTGCAAATCCAAGCACAGATTTCAGTGGGCATATCATCCTCCACCAGAAGGCACGTAGTTCCCTTTAACTGAGTCAAAGCCAAGCCTCAAAGGTGGTGGAAGGGAGCCATAATAGCTGGCAGGACCCAGCAATTGGGGGCCAGAGTTAATGCCTGAAGTGGCCCATGTAATTCATCAACCTTACAAACTCTGGTGGGGTCAGTCCTGAAAGGCACCTTCCTATGTGACCCCAAGATTTAAAGCAGGAACATGACTGGGGCAGATTTGGTGCACAGAGTGTAAACTGACCCAGTGCTGCAGCAGACGAAAATCACTTTCATGATAATGGCTTTATTCGGGGTTTCTTGTATAAGAACACTTTCATTACTCAGGTATTGAGGCAGTCAATTGATTTGTGATGTTAGAGTATCACATGTGGAATAGACACAATAAAATCTCTAGATGTCATCAAGGGAACTACAAAAAGGTAAGTAATGAATATTATTGTAATCGATATAAGCAAGTCATGATATGAAACTGGTCCAGTTAGCATGTGAGCTGATGTGCTTTTTCAGTTTTTCTGTTCTACACCAGGGAATACTCAATTCTTGTAAAAACAGTAAAGAGTTCAGCAACGTGGTTTACAGTAAAACTATTTGCAGCATGGATGAAGGCCACTCAGCCTTTTATGTCTGTGCTGTGCTGCTAAAAGATTTAACAGGAATCCATGAAAAAAATAAGGCTGATCAAAAGGGACATAATTGCAGGTTGTACCATCCTGCACTCTACTTAGAAGGACAGAAGATTGGTATTGTAAATCTACCTTCACTGGACATGATGCTAGAGGCCTATTTTGTGGTGTACAGTGGCTCAGTGGTTAGTACTGCTGCCTCTCAACACCAGAGACCTGGGTTCAATTCCAGACTAGGGTGTCTGGGTGGAGTTTGCACATTCTCCTAGAGTCTGTATGGGTTTCCTCCAAGTGCGCTGGTTTCCTCCCACAGTCCAAAGATGTGCAGGTTAGGTGAATTGGCCATGCTAAATTGCCTATTGTGTCCAGAGATGTGCAGGCTAGGTAGGTTAGCCATGGGAAATGCAGGATTACAGGTATAGGATAGGGGGTGGGACTGGGTGGGATACTGTTCAAAGGGTTGGTGAAGACTCCATGGGCCAAATGGCCTGCTTCCATACTCTACAGATTCTACGGCTCTGTTCTTCGTATATCTTGACCTATTAGATAAAAGAAACTGTTTTCTCCACTTCATAAGCGGATATGTTGAACATTGTAGACAATTGGGGGAACTGAAGTAGGGGATCCAAACCAACATTTGCATTAGAATGCTCAATTGGTAAAATAGCGCCTCTCAGTGGAACATTAACCAGGGGACACGGCAACATCATTCAGAGGGGGTGAAACAGAATCTGTGAACTAGACTGCTAGTGAATTTGTGCACCATCTTTCATTGTATCCAGTCTTCTTTCAAGTGAAGTTCACAAAACAATAGCTCAAATGCTTTTTAGAAACTCATTTCCTAATCACACGTTTTTTTTCTTTAGGATAAAAATCTTGCCAATATGTTCCAAATCAATGGAGAACAAATACTGAAAAAAATTGGCTATTTATTCACAGCAGGACCATTTTTGTGCTGCTGACGTAGACTCAAGGCATCCTCCAGCTTATGCAGCGACGTGGAGATAAATGCCACATTACGTACTTTCATGGACAAACAACACAGACTGCAGTCTGGCAAAATGTGTGTACAGCACCACAATAACCTGAGATTGAATGGAATAAAGGGTAAGATACACAGCCAAAGTGGAGAATACTTTGGAGAATAAATCTAGGATTACTTCTTTGGTTAGCACATAGCAACCAACAAGAAAAGATGTATTCCTTGAAATAATTAGAAGAATCAAGCAAGGCAACCAATTGCCAATTGAACTGAAAGACAATTTGGAAATAAATTCCAAATGACACAAAATATGAACATTTCTTTAAAATGTCCCATAAACTCGTGCAATTCTATCACAAGTTATTAATGTTTTGTCTGTGGAATTGTAGTTCGTGTTATAGACAGAATTTCTTCCAGCATATCAGGCAATGGACTTGCCATGCTGGGCTAAACTGCTTCAAAGACTTTTTTTTCCAATTTCCACTTTCCTTAGTCAATAGCTCAAATAAAAACAGTCAGGCCATTCTCAGACAAGATCTCTTTGACGAAAGAAAACAAAGCTCTCTTGACTTTTCCACTGCCCAATTCGTCATGCTGTTTATCTGACTTCCAGTGCTGATGAGCACAAAATTCCCTCAACTATATTGCCTGAGGTCCCTGCAATAAACTTCAATGCTTTGTCATCTATCCATCCCTCTCCCTTGTGTTATGCCTCCCGGTCAGTGTACCTTTATTAGTGCTCATGATGTCATCACTGCACTATAGCATGCAACCTGAGGTGATATAAACTCATATTATTCCTGGTTGAGATATACTGTTCACATCCTTCACATATTTTTCAATGTAGAGATGAATTTCTAACAACATATCCACTCTAAGACTGTTTATATTACCCTTTGCCCCTGCCTCAGCTAATCTATTGCTAAACTTATCATCCATACATTTTTTACCTTCAAGCTTTATACCAATAGTCTTTTGGCCTTCCACCCTTACACCCTTTGCAAACTTATGTTCATCCAAAACTCTGCTGTCCATATTTTGACTTGCACCAAGAACTGTGCACCCATTACTCTATGTTAATTAATGTACACTATGATTACAAGCCAGCAAAATCTTGACGATAAAATTCTCTTTCCAGTTTTTAGATTGCTCCATGTAATCTCCTCCAGCAGCAAAATACTCTGAGATTGCTGCCTTCCTTTAACTCTGGCCTCTATTGTATTTGATTTTAATCCCCCCACATTGGCAGCAATATCTTCAACTGCCTAGGCCTGCTCTGGAATCCCCTTGCTAAACCAAACTACCTGTCCACTTCTCTCGCCTCCTTTAAAGCAACCCTTAAAATCTACCTCTTTGCAGAATTGATCACCTGTCCTAAAATTATATTTTGTTTTGAAAACATCTGTGAAGCACGTTGGGACATTTTACAATAGAAATGCTAAATGGATTCAAACTGAAGCTCCTCATTTCTGTGGAGGGTCTAGACCCGAGGGGTCGGCTTTCCTGCTCCTCTGATGCTGCTTGGCCTGCTGTGTTCATCCAGCTCTACACCTTGTTATTTCAAACTGAAGCTGTTGTTATTACCTGTCATGGATCCAACATGGCTGATATTCCTGAGTGCTTTGATAAAATAGTACTGTGACGATGCCTTGGAGTGCAGCAGCTGAATCGAAGGATTTTACTTCTCTTTTTGGTTTAAGCCTGTGTGGTTGTCCAATTGTGGACTCTATACTTTCTGGATTCTCTTGGGCGTTGGGGGCATTTGTGTTCCACTCTAAGAGGTTGCACTGTTTTCCTCTATTGCTACTGCTCTGATTCCCCTTCATTTTTAGCTGATTCTCCATGGGGAGTAATTCTCTCTCACTCTGTGTAACTAAAGAGTTTACAGGAATACCATGTAATATTTTATACTGAATACACTCTCTAGTACAATGTTGCTCTTCCACTCCTCTGAGTCTCGTTCATGTCAGAATAGCATCACCATTTACACCATCAACATATTCATTTCCCCATTATGCTCTACCCATCTCTACACAGTCAATTTACCAAAAACCATTTTACATCTTTCCAAACATTGTCATACAGAATGACAACTTCTGAACAATAGGTATCGATTAGAGATGTCAAATAAACAGCGTTAGAATTTTCAGAATAATTTAGGCTTTTTTTGGTGAAAACGCATATATTTTAGTAATTTTCTACAACTACTGTTTTTAATGAGCAGTGCACAGTTCAGTTAATTCTTCTTAATTTTACCTTCATTGCCTTCTGCATTTGGATGCATTTTAGCTGGTCCTGTGGCCTTGTAAATATTCATGAACTCCACTTTTTAATGACTGCTTCATTACTTATATTTATTTTCTAATTTGCTTGTACATAATTTCTCATTTTCTCCAAGAACTTTGATGCAAGTTGTGCCCTCCAGCTCAAAAAAGTATTAATATTCCACATAATCAAAATTGTTGTAAAATGAAACATTTAAAATGTCCATACTTGTGTATCTCTCATCATCTCACTATCCTGAGGCCCTCTTCCTTCTTCAAAACTTTCCCGATTGGAAACTACCCCAAAATATATTTGATTATTTCTAAATGCCTTGCAATGTGCTTCTATAATTCTTATTCTTTTTCCTATGATTTTCCTTTCAATGAATTTTTATATAAACTAACCCCAGATAAGAACAAAATTACATTACTTACCTATTTCTCATATATTTCTTAAACCATACAGCCATGACTTATCTGGCAATAACACTGTTGAAAACTCTAAAATTTCAGATTCCACACCTGAACTCTCGACCTCGGATTTCTGGCTTTAGTGCATACCCAGCACAGCATCTGCTCGTCCTAGCGTGGCGGTCTCCCGGTGACCCACAGCAGTCTTTCAGCCCAACATGGCCTCAGTGTGGACTTCCAGCTTTGTGGCAATTCCACAGCCTTCTCCCAGCCTTGAGGTGAAGCCCAGCATGATCTGAAGTCAAGACCTGGTGCAGACTGGGTTGGAAAGATTGTTGTTCTGAACTTCTTATTTCTCTACTTTCTAACTTATTCCTACAATCTGCAATGCTAGATTTTTTTTATTTCTTTATTTTTCTAATTTTTCCCTAAGAACTTGTACTGAGGAATCTGTACCTAGGTACCTTGTACCCAAAATGTGCTGTAAGTGGCAACTTGTAAAGTTTTCACTGTACTCATTTGAATACGTCTGACAATAAAGCTCATTCAATTCAATTCAATTGAACAGACCCTGAAAGTGGTGCACTGATAATGCTGCAGTTATTTAATGCTCTTGGATGCCTCCTGTGCATTGCTTGATTGCTTAACTGTCCATCCAACCAACATTATCCATTCATTGGCTGGATGCATTAGTGGAGGCCAATGTTCTGAATGGCTAGTGCCATTTCAATTCAGTTTGCACTGTTCAAATTGAGCTGGAACTTCTTAAGGAAGGGGTACAAGACTGCAGCAGGTACTGGCAATTATGTTTGAATTTAACCTCACAACAGGAGAGATGTAGACAGTGATTTCTGGGCACTGTTTTGCAAGACTTGGTAGAGATGTAGAAAAAAAGGGGGTGGCATCTTGTATCTACAGGTGGGAAGGATGTAGAGTTGAGCCTTATGGTAAACACTCATATGCTCGAAACGTCAGCCTCTCTGCTCCTATGATGCTGCTTGGCCTGCTGTGTTCATCCAGCCCTGCACCTTGTTGACTCATATGCTTCTCCTCATTTTCATTCAAACAACACCGCTGTAAGCCTCACCTCTATACTTGGTACCTTGTGCTGACTGTCAACTACGATAACCACAGCATAAAACACAAAACACCATATTCATTGACACATTTCATGCTCTCTTGGCTGAGGAATAGTGACTCTCAGATTAAACTCAGCACCAAGTCATCTCTCTCCAATGAGAGAGCAGCCCTGTGGCCCTCTGCAACTAAGGTGACTTTACCTCCAGGTACACAAGCTGTGAAGTAAGCAACAGGTCCTTCAACACCTGGCCCACCTCCCCATCTGGAATGACACATCTTGAAAACTACAGGAAGCACCAAACTTTTAGATCAAACAACAAGAATAAATGAACCATAACTAAACAGCAAATAGTTGATTATCGCTTTAAGTAGCATTTGTGGGAGTGGGCATCATTCCACTATTCAACTCATATTCAGCTGTGAGGTTAAAAGGTGTTGGCTGGTGCATGGAATTCCAATTGGATAGCACTGGTACTAAATCCGCACTGCACATTGAATCATAGCATGATCTTCCAGTTCTGCAATGTCCAGTAGATATTCACCACCCAGCTACTAACTCCTGTATCAATACACCATCCATTACTATTCACTTTAGGACAGAACATGTGAACCACACTGACAAGCCCAATTTCTGATCACTTTGCATTCTTGCACTGAGCTCCACACAATACTTCCTCATTTTTGCTGTAACAATGACATGTTTGTGTAGAACCTCAAGGAACAAAATGATTCCAAGCTGTTTTCAAGGAGAAGAGGACACAGAGAAGAAGTAAGGATAAATTGACTGAATTGAACATTCCATGTAGCAAAGTTGAAAAGGCTTTGCAAAAGAAGAAAATTGGAACTTTGAAACTATATCGAAGTCTTGAATGGAATGACAAGAGGCACACATCAGGCAAGAGTTGATAGAGCAGAAAGTGCAAGCTTGTATGTAAGACTGATACATTTGCATCTCTGTAACATAGACTCAGAGTCATACAGCACAGAAACAGACTCTTCAGTCCAACTCATCAGTGGCAACCAGGCATCCCAATCTGACCTAGTTCCATTTTGCAGCAATTGGCCCATTTCCCTCTAAACCCTTCCTATTCATATACCCATCAAGATGCCTTTTAAATGTTATAATTGTACCAGCCTCCACTACCTCTTCTGGCAGCTCATTCCATACACACATCACGCTCTGCGTGATAAAATTACCCCTCAGGTCCTTTTTAATTCTGTTCCCTCTCGACTTAAACCTGTGTCCTCTAGTTTTGGACTCCCCTACCCTGAGGAAAAGACCTTGGCTATTCACCCTTTCCATTCCCCTCATGATTTTATAAACCTCTATAAGGCAATTCCTCAGTCTCTGATGTTGCAGGGAAGAAAGCTCCAGCCTATTCAGCCTTTACCTATAGCTCAAACCATGCAGTCTCAGCAACATCCTTGTGAATCTCTTCTGAACACTCTCAAGTTTAACAACATCTTTCCTACAGAAGGATGACCAGAATTGTACACAGTATTCCAAAAGTGGCCTCACCAATGTCCAAGACAACCGCAACATGACATCTCAACTCCTATTCTCAAGGCACTGACCAATGAGCATACTAAATGCCTTCTTCACCACCCTGTCTATCTGTGACTCCACTTTCAAGGAACTATACACCTGCATGTCTGGGTCTCTTCATTTGGCAACACTCCCCAGGAACCCTACCATTAACTGTTAAAGTCCTGCCATGGCTTGCCTTACCAAAATGCAGCACCTCACGTTTATCTAAAGTAAACTCCATCTGCCACTCCTCGGCCCATTAACCCATCTGATCAAGGTCCCATTGTACTCTGAGATAACTTTCTTCACTGTCCATTTATACCGCCTACTTTGGTGTCATCTGCAAACTTACTGACTATACTTCTTATATTCACATCCAAATAATCTATATAAATGACAAAAAGCAGTGGACCCAACACTAATCCTTGTCGCTCACCACTGGTCACAGGTGTCCAGTCCAAAAAAACAACCCTCCACCACCACTCTTTGTCTCCTATCTTCAAGCCAATTTTTGTATCCAGTTGGCTAGCTCCCCCTGGATCCCGTGTCATCAAACCTTACGAAACAGTCTATCATGTTGAGCCTTGTTGAACACTTTGCTGAAGTCATTATACACGTCTACTGCTTTGCCTTCATCAATTTTCATTGTTACCTCTTCAAAAACTCAATCAAGTTAGTGAGACATATCTTTGCACCTTGCCGAATTCTTTTCATAGGTCTAATCCACTTGGTTTCAAAACACTTTCAATTCATCCCACAAGCTCAACAACTTCTCCATAAAAAAACCTTCACTTCACACACTACACCAGTACTGAATCCTTTCTTACCAGCCAAAAGATCTATCAATAAATTGGCCTTCCTCTCTGAACGCTCATTTAAAATTAACCGTGTTTCAAGTGAAATACACACATAGGCTTAACAGAACTGTTTAACCAGGAAGGGACATTTAAAGTATGATTCCTAATGAAAAAGCTACGACCTTTATCTCTTTGAGGCATTTCTGGGTTGAGGTGCACTTCTGACACTAATGACTTTTTCAGCTCAACTTTAAAGAGCCTTTTAAATGTGTACTGAGATTTTAGACACACGTTTGTTTCTCCTTGCTGCTTTATGTATCTTTAATTTGACATTCCCAGTACATTTTATCATAAGTATGAGTGCCTGCTATTTCCCCTGTCTTTCCCGCTGAATAAAATTTCAGCACTAAAGGAAATAGTTCCTGATATTTATAATCTAGGCACTCCTGTTGTAAATCTTCCTTTATTATTGAATTTCTAAAGTTTGCTGTCAGTGGAGAAAACCCAGGAAGAGCAATTTAAGGCAAAATGCTTCCCTTTTATCTTCTTCCAAGAAATTTCTGCAGTTGTGAGATTAATTCACCTTTCCATGCAGTGCTGCTCCTTCAGATTCTCACTCATACACTGAGGCACTCTGATGACTCACCCATTAGTGCTTTCCTGCTTCTGGCTTAGCACCCAAGCATGTAAGTGGTTTTAAAGCTCAGAATGTCTAAACTATCTGAAAGTTTCTTGAACAAACCTTCATTTTACTAACTGAAAGCTTCTTACAATAAGCTGACCTTGTTAATATCCAGCTGGACATCCCTAGCGGCTCAGCTGAAGACTGGTGTTGTTGTATTTAAGCATAGAAGGTTGAGTCCCCGTCAGCTATTCTCAGTCCGGTAATAGCAAGTGCAGTACAATTGGTTTCTTTATGTTTTTGTTTCCATTCATGCTCACGATAAACTGCATTTGAATGGCCTGCTGATACTCTGTCAAGGCTGAAAAATAGTGAATGACCTCAAGTGATGTAGGGAAGCAATATTGGAACACATGGAATTAAATCTCCATATAAGTCGGAAAAGCAATTGAAAAAGATGACTAGAAAATAATTTATACCCAAACACTGCTTACACAACTTATCCAGAAAGTTTTTTTTTAAATTTGTTCATGTGAGTTAAGTGCTACCAGTCAAGTGAGTACTTGTTGCTCATCCCTACTTGAGAATTCCCTTAAGAATGGGGTACGGAGTCAGTGTTGAGTTGGTGCAGTCCAACTGGTGTAGGTGCACCTAAGGCGCTGTTAGGGAGAGAGTTCCAGGATTTTCACCCAGTATTAATTAAGAAATGGTGATATCGCTCCAAGTCAGGGTGATGCATGAATTGAAGGGGAACATGCAGGCAGCAGTGCTCCCACTACCTGCTGCCTTTGTCTTTCTAGCCGTAGAAGTCATAGGTTTGCAAAGTGCTATCAGAATTTGTCTTGAATGTCATCGAGCTTCTTGAATGTTGTTATAGCTGTACTTATCCAGGCGAATGGAGAGGATTCCTACACACTCCTAACTCCTGGACAGACAGGAGGCAGAAGGAGAGTTATTTGCTGCAGAATTTCCAGCCTTTGATCTTGTCCTGCAGCCACTGTATTTATAATGGCTGATTTGATTACGATTCTGGTCAATGGCAATCCCTGGGATATTGATTGTGAAGGATTCAGCAATTATACTGTTGTTGAATAAGAAGATGGCTAGATTCTCTGTTATTGGGATCATTATATTCTGGTATTTTTGTGGTTTAACTGCTAATTGCCACTTATTCACGTAAGCCTCAATATTGTTCTTTACGTATGAAATGCAGTATGGACTGCATCATTATCGAAGGGGTTGCAAATGGATCTGAACATTGTTGATTACATAATGAACAACACCAGTTCTGTTGAAGCATCTTATGTTGGAGAGAAGTCTATCAATGAAGTAGCTGAAGTTGTTTGAGCCCAGGATACTACTCTGAGGAATTCCAGCAGCAACATCCTAGGGCTGAAAAATTAGGCTTCTTTCAACTTCAACCACCTTCCCTTAACAAAAACTCTCTTTGGATGGTCAGTTACCCCTGCTACTTTGGGGTAATAACTAGATGCATCAGTTAAAAGTTGATGGCACTTTTGGCCCTGGATTTACGTGTTAGATGCCAAGATGAAACCATGTAATCCGCGCTGAAAGTTCAGTACTGAAGGAGTGTGTCTTTTCCAAAGCATAGCTCCCTTGAGAAGTTGTTAAACTGAGGTCCTTGTATGTCTGCTCCAGTGAATGTTCAGAAGCAAATGAAGCTGGTGCTCTGAATCAAGAGCTTTTCTCATCTGAATCTATCTTGTGATTAAATGAATGGGCTGGGGAATTTGCACAATTGACAAAGATGAAGTATGCACTGTTACAAGTGTAAAGTCAGTAAGATACCTATGTTTTGGGACTTCTCTTTAAATTAAGCCAAAAAGGAGAAATGGTCATGAGTCCTGTTCTGGATTCTGCTGACAATAAGCCTAGACTTGGTTGTGAAAGGGATGACCATGTTGCTTTAAAGAGAAGAATGTGCAAATATACACAGCAATAAATAATGACCACAGCAGTTATGCTGACAGTTAATAGACTGTGAATATCAAGTTTTGTACACTGATTTTCCTAAAGTTCATGACACAATAAGTGCGTGGAAATTTGAAAAACAGCAGAGCGATAGACACATCAAGTTTCTTTCTGTTTACTTCACAAAATGTGGATGGGAGCTTATGTTTGGATTGAGGAGATCAAATTCATGATGGTTTAAATAAGACTGGAAAATTGGTCTGAGCTTTGGCTAGAGGGAAGAATTTCGCATTGGTTTTTCACCAAGAAAGTTAGTCTGGGGATGGGACATTACCTGGCTGAGAAAGAAAAAGAAATGGAGGAAGGTCTCACATCACTTTGAACTGATTCCTGGACAATTCAAAATCCACATAAGGGACACAAATTCTGGAGGGCGAAAACTATTTTAAACTATTTTAAAAGTTTAATGACGGAAATTTCTTTGTAGTTTAATGTATAAGCTGCCTACTCTGTAGTGTTTAGACAATGTTGCTTTTGGTTTGTTTATTATAGTAAAAGGTTTGAAACTCAAAGTCTTCATTTGAGATCCTTCTAGTCAGCAACTGGGCATTTAAACAAAAACATAAAATGCTGGAGAAACTCAGCAGGTCTGACAGCATCTGTGGAGACAAAACTGAGTTAATGTTTTGAGCCCGGTGACCCTTCTTCAGAACGAAAGGGTCCATTCTGAGCCTGGAAGTTGGCTTAAGCTTTAGCTAGAGGGAAGAATTTCCAATTTTCTCCTTACCATGGACATCATTTTAATGTCAGTGGTTACCTGACTGGGACAGGGAAAGAAATGTTCTAAAAAGGGGTCACTGGACTCGAAGTGTTAACTTTGTTTTCTGTCCACAGATGCTGCCAGACCTGCTGAGTTTCTCCAGCAAATTATATGCTTGTTTGTTTCAGATCTCCAGAATCTGCAATTCTTTGTTTTATTTTGCGAGAAATTCAAATGACTTCCTATGACTTCCACAACAGCACTATATCACAATACAGTACATTGCTACAATGTATAAAACCAAAAGTAATGATGTTGATAATGTTTTTTTCTTCATCATGATAAATTTGAAAATAGGTTACATGTCACAGATCGACGCTGGACGATTTACAATACCTCGGGGAAAACCTATTTATAAGGGAAAGGCAGGATTGATAGAATCCAGAAATATCATAAATTCCCTTTTCTTAAATGCACTGCCTTATCGAGAGAAAGATCTAGAAGATACCTCTCTGCCAGTCATCAGTGACAGCCAGCTTCCTTCAGCTATGTAAAAGATCCATAATTCATGAGCACCATAGAGAGAAGTGAGTTATGACAGTCTTTTACATGAGTGAAAGAGCTTCTGGAACCCACCGTCATTGAAATGCTCTGCTTATTCAATGGGAGTGAATGATCACCAGTCTCTTAGCATGGCATTTACATTAATCTTCCGCCGCTGTGCATGGCTGCTCTTATGCGATAATTCACACGTTTGTTATCACTTGGATTTTTCCACTTGTGTGAGTTATTAGTCCATTGGAGCCAATTCCAACATCTCTGTATTTCAGTCCTTCTTCTGAATCATAATTTAATCATCACCACTTAATTAAATAAGGCAGCTGACGAAAAAAATGTGATGGAGTGGCAGTCAACATTCTTACCATCACTGCAATTCTTCCCTGCACCTCCAACCTGCGATGGAGTTACATCTTGACTGCTTTAAATCTGTTACCTCATCATGTGCCTGAACACCCAGTACCATCCTGTTGGAAGTGTGCACATTTCCACAGCCCTAGGCAAATTTTGCAGCAATACAAACACACAAATAAAAATGAAATAATGGGAACCTAATCTTTGGAAAAGCTATGAAGCAACTATGTTGAAAGGGATTCAGGGCTATACAGAGCAGAATTTAGGGCTTCAGTTAATATTCATCTATTGATAAAGATTCACTCTCAGTCAAGGACCTCATACACGGCTTTAATAGGGAGATGCTACAAATTGAATTGCTTTGTGAACTAATGCAGGAGTGGGAGAAGCTGGAACAATTAATTGAGTCAAGGCACAGCCAAGAGAATCTACTACAAGCTGCAGCTTTATGGCTGCCTACCAATAGCAAGTCATCTAGAGTCTATAGGGATTTGGAAAGTCTGGGTGTATAGATACAAATTTGTCTGTTCTCATGGTTAAAATAGGAATTGAATATTTGACTATTAAATACTAATGCAGAGTTTAAGTACATTTTGTCACAGCATAAAATTAATGCACATAAGAAAAAAGTTTTCTATGAATCAGTGCCAATTTATCGCTTAAAATTTAAAATTTTTTTTACTATTCACGTGTTGTGCGCAAACACAACACTGAAGCTTGTTTCACTCAAGGCAACCACCTCTCAGCAGCCTTTGCAAGATGAGGCAAATGAAACAATTTGTTGAGAGTGAAAGGTTAAATCTTTGTGAACACAATTACAGTGAAAAACGGGACGGAAGGCAGAAATTCAACTTGTCACAAGTGAATGTGACAAGTTGCAAATGAGCTAACAATCTGACAATTCCTGCAATGGTAAGCTGCAGATTTCAGGCCAAATTCTAACACCAAAGTTTACATTAATCGTGCTGCAAAACTCCATATTTACTACTGAAAAAAGCCCATCAATTTGACAGACACTGCTGAGGTGGGATTAGGGGAGGAAAATATGGTGGATGGGTGGGTGTGGGCAGAGGGGCTAAGGAATCAATAAAGAAAAATCTTTCTATAAGCTTTACACAACTGTCACTGATTGACAATAGGTCATCAGGCATCAACCAAATTGTCTGGTTCTTTAAATAAGTTGCAAGTAGCAGCAGTACGAAAGGAGGATGAATTTAGTAACAAGATTCTGGAACATTCTGTTCCTAACAGCATCAATGCCATATGCACGGAGTCAGCCTGTAAAATATTGACAGATGGGCCTGTGTTTTTATAGAGGCTTGCTTTCAAAAGTGAGTTATATATGCAACGATAGGCTATTTATTACTTGCATTTGTCAGGAAATATTTGGAAAATCTCCAGATTCTTTGGAAAGCCTGGGTTTGTTCCTTTGCAGTACAATTTCTATAGACCTGTCAGCATTATAGGGTAAAGACACTAATTTTGTAATTGTAATAACCAGCATGGCCTTAAGTCCCATTGAGCCACAGCCATGCTAGTGTACAAAGGGAGTCTGACTGTCGTTCTGGTTTTGTTACTAAGGATAAGACACACAATAATCTTGGAATCTGTAGGAAAGCCCTAGGTTAAACTAT
This sequence comes from Rhincodon typus, assembly GCF_021869965.1. Taxonomy (NCBI): domain Eukaryota; kingdom Metazoa; phylum Chordata; class Chondrichthyes; order Orectolobiformes; family Rhincodontidae; genus Rhincodon; species Rhincodon typus. Next base: position 17,942,168 of record NC_063357.1, on the reverse strand, counting down.
CATCAAAAAATCATCAAAAGGTTACCAGCTATACCAATCCTTCTGCTATCAGGCTAATAAAAGGCCATGTTATGAGGAGGAAGAAACAACAGTCGAGCATAATTGTGAACTTTAGGGATCTCAAAGGGCATCCTGATCCAGATTCCCCAGATTGAGACCAACTAATAATGGCTCAGCAGGTCTGGCAGCATCTGTGGAGAGAAATTAGAGTTAATGTTTTGGATCCAGTGACCCTTCCTCAGAACACAAGGAAGGTTCTGACGAAGTGTCACTGGACCTGAAACGTTAACTCTGATTTCTCTCCACAAATGCTGCCAGACCTGCTGCGCCTTTCCAGCAATTTCTGTTTTTGTTTCTGATTTCCAGTATCTGCAGTCCTTTTGGCCTTTATCGAAGCAATGATGACACTTGCCAGTTATCAGACAGATAACTGGGCACCAGTCAGCTATCCCAAATTCAATGTCAAAATGTGCCTTCATCTGAAACCAGCAGAAACTTCAGGAAACCACTGGAAGACCCTTTACAAAATAGGGGTGCCCACATGGTTGTAGTTTCTTTTATATTCACTTGTGGGACATGGGTGTTGCTGGCTAGACCAGCATTTTATTGCCCACCCCTAGGTGCCCTTAAGAAGATGGTAATGAGATGCCTTCTTGAACTACTGCAGCACATGTGCTATAGGTTGACCCACAATGCCCTTAGGGATGGAATTCCATGGATTTTGACTCTGCAACAGTGAAGGATCGGCAATATATTTCCAAGTCAGGATGGTGAGTGGCTTGGAGGGGATCTTGTGGGTGGTGTTGTTCCCATGTATTTGCTGCCCTGTTTGCATGATGTAGATACCATCAACTTCATTTTGAAGCTATTATCACCTTGTTAACACAGCTAATGCAAGTTAAAATTGAGTCCATAGAATCTGTGATTACACTCTTTTATTGATAAAAGGATGATTTTTGAAATTACGTAATAGCACATGGCTGCTGGAACTGTTAATAATAACAATAACTGAGACATGTTTGTATCTGCACTAAAGAAAGGGGAGAAGGAGTTGATAGTAATTTTAAAAAACAATTAACCTTTCTTTTACTTACAGGAATCAAGATATGACTTTCCCAATTTGCTGACTTTGCCTCACATGTCCTCCATTTGTTGGGGTCACCAAACCAAAGAATTAACAGATAATTTGCATAGGACTCTGAATAATCGGTTCATGAAATGAATCTTACAGTTGCAAGTGCACTGAAACTATCACGCACAAGACCTTTAAAGTGACTTTTGAAAATCTAGTCTTTAGTTCTAAAATTTCTAGTTGAGGCATTTAACTCTATTTACATATTTTACTGAGGTTTCATTTAGAGTACTCAGAATTTAAAATGCCTAATTGGATCGGAAGAATTTCCTTCCCAGTTCTCATTCCTCCCCATCATAAACCTAAAACAAGAGCATTGCCCAGCAAGTTCATCCTACTTTGCATTAAAATTGAAATTATGTCAAGTGAACTGCAATTGTCTACTTAATGCAAATTCAAATCTCCTGGCTACCACATGGTAGCATGACATCCATTCCTAAGTCCTTCATGTTTCTATGCACTCTTTCAGTTCAGTCTTCTTGCCAATGCTTAAATGGTTTGAAATTTAAATTGAATTGATTTAAATCAGATTGAGGCGAGTTTGCGTTTGCTGCTTAACTACAAAGAGAGCCTGTACCGGCAGCCAAAATATAAATTACAAGGGTCCACAAGGACGGACATGTGGAAACCTTAATTCGGAAGTCTTGAGATCTCAGCTAAATGCTTTCATGTGCTATAGTGGAATGGAGGCATAGAAAGTGAAAATTATTTTTAATCAAATACATCCAATACATTGGATGCCTGCATTTCTGTATTCACCATCAGAAGCAACTTTTAAAAGAAGATGTCCAAAAATCTAATAAATTGCTAACATGATGCAAAAATATTTGAAAGCCTTTGGCCTTGGTAAATGTCAATCATAGTGAGATAAAACAACATTCCTTGGCAGCCAGAACTTTTGCTGCTTTTTTTAGGAAGCAGGGTTTGGGCATGAAATACCATAGGAAAGAGTTTGTGTTCAACGTGACTATTTCAGTGATGCCACTAGAGTAGTCAGAAAGCAGAGTGTTATCCCATTCTGCAGGTTTTATGCAACATCCAGCATTCTATCGGGCATTAACTAAATTTCGAAGATCTTAGTTATAGGTGGCTCATTGTCTTTGCACGCTTAAGTAATTTCCTCAGTTTTATGAAATGACCATTAGCACTTAGCCATGTCCTGGTCTTTCACAAAGCAATGTCTTAACTGTCAATTACTGAAATTTTGAATGCAGCAGTCAATGGATGTGAAAATGGTTATAATTTTAAGTGCCCTTGAGGTATTTCTAGGTCAAAGATAATGATGAACAACAATGTCAGAGAAACCCATCTGTACAAGAGGCAGTATGGCTGCACCTACTGATCTCAACAAGAGTTAAATACACAAGTGCACCAACCAGACAGTTCCAGAAGAGAACTGTGTAAATTTTACTTAAGAATCAGTAATAGAACCATGCTCACCAAACAGCAGGCATTCCAAATGACAGGGATGACACTGCCAGGGCAGTCAAGGTCACAAACAACTTCTGCATCGACAAATTCTTTCAAGCATGGGGTGAATCTACAATCAGCAGATGCTTTATAGCATCAGGTGGGGCCATTGTATACCAGGAGCACCTTCATTACTTCATCACTGATAACATCCACGAGGCCATCTAAATCTCTATAGAGATCTTGCTGTTACAGTACAAATAGGAGCATTCAAGACAGTCACCTGGGACAACTTGGTTAGAGGACATCTTTACCCAAGATATTCAAAACAGAAGATGCTGGAAATACTCAGCAGGTCTGGCAGCTTCTGTGCAGAGGGAAACAATTAGCATTTCAGATTACCGACTTCCATCTGACAGATGCCTCTAAACTGCCTGTTTGACACAAGAACATCTTTGACATCTTGGCTCATTATCAATGTTAACCTTCAAAAAATCTCAAGAGCACTGAATGTTATTAACCAATTTCATTTTTATTTGCTACTGCATTCAAAATGTCAGCACCTCACACGTGAGCCACTACTTTACAGAAGGCCAGTGCGTATCAAACCTTAAAGACCCACCTCACACACAAAACTTGGGAAACTGACAATTAGGTTTAGCAATATTTTTATCTTAAACATTTTCAAAAGTATTTCTCTTTTTACAAAGCTTATTTTCAGATAAAGGTAACTTTTAAATCTAAAAATACATTTTCAACTGAAACAAAATAAAGAAGGAAAGACGTAACAAAATCAGGAAGTACTGGAGGAACCCAACAGATCTGGCAACACAAGTGGAAAGGGAAACAGAGTTAATGATGACTCCAGTGGCCGTTGGTCAGAACTGGCAGCAATTCTGACGAAGTGTCACTGGACTCAAAACATTAATTCTAGACTTTTTCTCTCCACAGATGCTGCCAGACCTGCTGAATTTCTCCAGCACTTTCCGTGTATGTTTCACGTCCTTGCTTTACAGTTTTGAAGTTGGAAGCTGGCTGTTGGAAACCAAAGGGATAGACTTGCCCTTTTTCCTCTGCTGAGAGAGAAGTGATGGTGATTCAGGAGATATAATCAACTTCTGGATCCTATCCATTGGTACTCACGTCTTTCTGAAGAAGTTGGACAACCTCAATAGAACCACCTCCTTGAACCTCACTAGAAGCCTGCATCCCATTCATGAAGCAGTAACTGTATTGTACCAGCTGCCAGACCAGCACAGAAAGGAAATCTTCAGCTAACTAATTCCAAACCCTGCATTCACAATAACTTTTTGATAAGAAAGTCAACTAAGTCTCTTGTTGACACTGAGCAATCTACAACTCCTTAGGATCCCACTCAAAATTCATTTTGAAACTTTCCCACGCAGGTATTCCCTGTTACCTTGCCCCAAATTATACTTCATGACACTAACTGAATACGTGAAGGATCTCAGAAAATAACTAACAATTTTTCTATTTGATAAAAACAAATCTTCCCCCATACCACACACATTGGTTTCATATTCTTGTATTGTCCTTTCAATTTTCAACCTCCTACTTCTCTGAAAGGGACAGGATGGGAAGAATGGCACAACTGTGTCTACTTCTTAACAATTCCGATTGAAACAGAGGGGGAGATATGATAGAACTTTGACTGATTTATTCCACTTCAAAGACGACCCAAGTAGCAACAAACTATTTTTTTCCAGAATGTGCTTGAAATTACGTCTCAGTGCCTGGTGCACGAGTAATTAAATGAAAAGAAAGATCATGATGAGGATAACACTCTGTGTCATCTCCCAGCTTCACTCGAGTTGATGCTCTTCATGTTCTTAATCTTCACAAAGTCCAAGGTGACTCCCTCAAAGACATCCTGTGGCAAGAAACTCACGTGCTGCCTCCCAAGGCCCATTCACTATATACAAGGCACAAGTCAGGACTGTGATGGACTGTCAACATACATTTGTGGGAAAAATCACCAAGGCTGCCTTCAGTTACTCACCACCTTATTCTGCAAGTTAAATAATAGTGTTGAAACATTGAGAACAAAGGCACTCAATGACACTGCTGCAATCATCTGTGAGTGTATAAACATGTGCAATGTGGCTAGGTTTTATTAGAAGGATTTTTCGTGAGAAGTGTTTTGTCAGCATTTGAACAGTTTGACTGACAAATTGCATCAGAAATTGATGCAGTAAGGACACACAGAGAACATTCAAAGAATTATAGTCATCTGAGCACTTTGTGCAATCATTGTGTTACTGAGTGCATGGGAACATTTTTCTGATTCGTAAAATATTTAAGCATACAGAAGGCAATGGAGTCTAATCATATCTAATTTCTTTGCTTAACCCTAACCTTATTGCAAGTCTAAGAACATCTTCCTAGTTCAAAGCATGTGCCTTGAGTAGTGCAGTTCTATTCAAATTATGACTCTGCTTCAGGAGATGGGAGGTCATTACACTGGATCTAAAACATTGAAGGACTGATGACTCAGACCAGGGTTTTTAAATCTAAAACAGGCTATACCACAGACACCTCATTAATCAAGGTGGCAAATTTCTCGAAATCTTCTCAAAATGGTTAAATGGTGTGTTGCACCATTTCTTACCACTTACAACTGAACATTTTCTTGTGGGATAATTGTCAGTGAAAGCATCTTGATTTCTTCAAACTTTTCATTCATTCATGGGATATGGCCATTGCTGGCTGGACCAGCACTTATTGCCAATCCAGAGTTGCCCTTCAGAAGGTGGTGGTGAGTGGTCTTCTTCAGCTGTTGCAGTTCTTTCACTTTAGGTATACATACAATGCCATTAGGGACTGGGTTCCAGGATTTTGACCCAGCAACAGTGAAGGAACAGTGACATATTTCCAATTCAGGATGACATGATGGGTAAGTTGCAGAAGGCGGTTTTCCCATGTATCTATGCCCTTATTCTTCTAGATGGAAGTGGTCATGGGTTTGGACAATTTGTCTAAGAAGCCTTGGTGAATTTCTGCAGTGCATCTTGTAGATAGTACACACTGCTGCTACTGAGCGTCAGCGCAGGAGGGAGTGAATGAGAATGCTGCACCAATCAAGTGGGCTGCTTTGTCCTGGATGATGTGAAATTTCTCAAGTGTTATTGGAACTGCAAGCATCCAAGCAAGTGGACAGCATTCCATTGCCACAGGATTCCTTGTATTTAATTTGTTGTTGCAGCCACAGAAGTTATATAGCTAATCCAGCTCAGTTATAGGTCAATGGTAACCCCAGGATTTTGATAGTAGTGGATTCAGTGATGGAAATTCCACTGAATATTAAGGGGGTAATGGTTAGATTCTCCCTTGTTGGAAATGATCACTGCCTTTGGAGAATATGACTTGTCACGGGTCAGCCCAAGCCTGTCTGTCTTACTTTGCCTTTGGATTTCATCTCCACCTATCACTAATTCCTTTACCTTTGCGACCCCCTGTCTTCAGTATGTATACCAACTTTTCCAAGCTCCCATCAATTTTGAAGAAGGGTCACTGGACCTGAAACATTAGCTCTGTCTTCTCTCCATAGATGCTACCAGATCTGCTGAGTTTCTCGAGCAATGTCTGTTTTAGGCTCATCACTGAACTTCCAATCTGCCTGAGACTGCTCAGGGAGCTGGCGAACATCACTGGAAACCAAGGTTGCACAACCATGAAAATGTGCACTGGTGAGTAGCTAAGTGTTTTTATTATTTTGTGGGGATGGGGGGTGGTTGTGGTGGGCAAGTTTGAGGTTGGGGCCATAAGTGAAGGTGCATTAGAAGCAAAGACAAGAGGGTGGACTTTAGCAGCCACCATCCTGACTCCATCCCTGTTCCCCTGCTCCAAATACCCCTAGTTTGGGACAATTGAGATCCTTGTGTGGCTGTTAATGGGCTACTTAATTGGTGGTGTAGTTAGAAGGTCACCAAGAGATCTTCTTGCCCAAAAACTATTCACTGAGGTGGTGGGAATGGGATATCTCTCCAGGCCCAACCTGTCCAATTATTTGCCCATCTTGCAAACAGGCACAAGAAGAAAGTCCATATATTTGTACAGAAGGGAAAAAAACATCTATTTACAGACAGAAGTGGTCAGCCCCACAACAGTCTACCCATTCAGAATAGTGCTTAGAACTGAGCTGAGACTTCAACAAGTTTCTAAACACAGGAGGGCTGAAATTAACATCTGCTCTTGTCTTTCTAATAGAGAGTGAGGAAATGACAAAAAAGTAGATGCAATGATCCTGGTCTTTATCTCTTAGTTATAAACTAAATCCCTGTACAGCAATAAAAATGAGCCAAATCCTTCATGGCTCAGGTCATTCTTTAACCTTTCAAATTTAATTTTAAACAAGTTCATCAGCAGTTTATCATTAATCTTCATTAAAGCACCAAAAGCAATGAGAGGAAACATTCCACTGAGGTGCTATTAATGAAAACAGCAGTTGAATTTTCTAATTCAGTAAGAAACATATGAAAAAGAAAATCGGCCAGTGATGAATGGAATATTTTTGTGTTTTGTCTTTGGACTGTCAGTGCTGGTCACTCCTAAGTTGTCCTGCCATACCAACAGATAACATGCTTGGATTCACTCCAGCATTTAGTAATTGTGCTGATGCAAGGGAGCAGTGTTGAGTGCAATTGTGTTGGGGGGGTTGATGATGTTTGCTATAAACTAAGGATTAGAAGCAATTTTCCTAACTTCCAAAGCTATTAACAAAATACTGTCATGTAAGATGTGAGATTTATACCTGATTTATTTTTGAGTTTGGATTTTGAACAAGCGGCATCTGGGTTTTTTCATCCATGTATATGAGTGGGCTAAATAATTAACTTATCAATATGTTAGGAGCTTTTTTTTTTAAAAGAGGTATGAGAGAGATAGTTCCTGGAGCACAAGTGTGATTTAGTTTGCATTGGGAGAGTTTTATGAGGAGACAAAGTAAATGTTGAAGAGCATTAGCCTTCTTTCAGTTAGAAGAATGAGGAATTGATTTTTCTTACTTAGAGAAAACACTCACTTTGGAAAGCTTTTGGTTTCAGTTTGCAGGTGTCCTGGATGAAGTTAGATGCATGAAAGTTTCTTCTCCTAAAAGAGGTTAGTTCAGAAAAGTTAAAAATAGGTTACCTTAGTGTAAGAGTATTAGTTTGAAAGTTCTAGACCAGAAGTGTTTGGATTTTTCTACTTTATCTTATTTTCATTTGCATAATAAACTTCTGTTTCATTGTTAAAAGACAAAGTTCAGAGGAGCGGAGATAGAACATTGTGAGAACAAGGTCGACGACGAGAGTTCCAGCAGGTATTAGAAGTGCGATCCCAAACAGCTTTTGGAATCTGTTGTTGGTGAGTAGCAGGTAAGTTTTGAGAAATCGTTATCAGAGCAGACAGCACCAACAGCTTCAATTTAATATTAAAAGTATGTGTCATTGTAGGAATTAATTAAGTTAAAGGAGTAAGACAGGGCAGGAAAGCTCTAAATTGTGTCAGCTCCTTTTGCTCAAAGTGGGAAGTTGGGCACATTTCTAGTGCCTGGGAGCTGCATGTGTGCATGAAATGTCTCCATCTGCAGGGGTGTCCAGAGACACTGTGGAGCAATCTCAGGGCAGACAGTAACATGGATAGTGTTTATAGCGAGGTGCTCACACTGCAGACTCAAACTCCATAGGCAGGAAGGGAATGGATGACCATCAGGCAGAGCAGGATGGCTAAGCAGGTAGTGCAGGAATCTCCTGTGGCTATTGCCCTGCAAAGCAGATAAACTGTTTTGGATACTGTTGAGTGGAATGGTCTCTCAGGGGATAATAGCAGCAGCCAAATTCATGGCACCATGTTTGGCTCTGCTGCAGAGGTACAAAGAAATAGGTACAGAAATGCATTAGTTATAGAGGATTCAAACTTAAGGAGCATAGATAGGCATTTCATAGAATCACTGGATCCCTACAGTGTGGAAACAGGCCTTTCAGCCCAACAAGTCCACACCAACCTCAAAAGAGCATCCAACCCAGACCCCCTACCCTTTCCCTGTAACCCTCCATTTCCCATGGCTAACACACCTAATATATACATCTCTGAAAACTATGGACAATTTAGCACGGCCAATCCACCTAACCTGCACATCTTTGGACTATGGGAGGAAACCAGAGCACCCGGCAGAAACCCATGTTTGTTTTTGTGGCTGCAAACGAGAGTCCAGGATGGTGTGTTACGTCCCTGGTATTTCATTCTGGATGTTTTGGAGCAGTTGCAGGACACTCTGGAGGGGAAGGGCGACCAGCCAATGGTCATGGTGTACGTTGGTATTAATGGCATAGGGTAAAAAAGACGGATGGGGTCCTAAAAGCAGAATATAGCGAACTAGGGAGAAAGTTGAAATGTAGGTCCTCAAAGTTAGTTATCACAAGATTACTACCAGTGCTACAAGCTAGTCAGAGTAGAAATAGCAGGATATATAGGATGAACACGTGCTGAAGAGATTGTGAGAGGGGAAGTGTTTCAGGTTCGTGGTAACATTGGGACCGGTTCTGGGGTAGGTGGGACCTGTATAAACTGGACAGGTTACACCTGGGCATGACTGAGACTGATGTCTTTGGGGGGATATTTTGTAGGGGGAGGCTTTAAACTAATGTGGCAGGGGGATGGGAACCAGAGGAGTAGGGCAGGAGATGCAGAAATTCAGGGAGAGGTAGAAACCAAGGCAAACATGATTAAGAACAAGAGCAGAGCAGGGAAACACTGCTGAAAAGTGCAGGAGAGGAGGTCTTAAATGCATGAACTTTGGTTAGTACTTAGAATTATGACATTATTGTTATTATGGAGACTTGGCTGAAAGAGAGACAGGACCGGCAGCTGAATGTCCCAGGAATTAGATATTTCAGGTGTTACAGAAGGGGATGTAAAAGAAGTGGGGGAGTTGCATTATTGGTAAAGGAATATCTCATAGCTGTACTGACAGAGGATACATCAGAGGACTCGTACAGCGAGGCAAAATGTGTGTAACTTAGAAATAGGACAGATGAAATCACAATGCTGAGGGTATATTACACGCCTCCCAACAGCCAGCAGAAGATAGAGAAGAGAATATTTAAACAGATTTTGGAAAGACATAAAAACAGCAGATTGTTGTGCTGGGTGATTTTAACTTCCCCTATATTGAGTAGGACTCACTATGTTCTAGAGGCTTGGATGGGGCAGAATTTGTAAGGACCATTCAGGAGGGTTTCTTGACACAGAATGTAAATCGTTCAATCAGGGAAGGACCTGGACCTGGTTTTGGGAAATGATCCAGCGAGGTGAGTGAAGTTTCAGTGGGGGAGCATTTCAGGAATAATGACCATAATACCATCAGTTTTAAGATACTCATGGATAGGGATAACAGTAGTCCTCGGGTGAAGGTGTTAAACTGGGGGAAGGTGAACTTCAAAAATATTAGGCAGCAAGTGGAGAATTTTGATTGCAAGTGGCTGTATGAGGGTAAATCCATATTGGACAGGTGAGAATACTTCAAATTACAGTTGATAAGAGTTCAGGAGCGGCATGTTCCTACGAGAATAAAGGATAGATATGGCAAGTTAGGTGAACCTTGGATGACCTTGTTATGTTATGACCTTGGTCAAAAAAGAAAATGGAAGTGTCTATAAGGTCTAGGAGGATGAGAAGTGATAAAGCCCTTGAAATATATGAGGAAAGTAGGAAAGAACTTGAACAAGGAATTAGAAAGGCTAAAAGTGGTCATGAAAAGTCTTTAGCAAACAGGATTAAGGAGAATCCCAAGGTTTTTTTTTAACACATATATAAAAGCAAGAGGGTAGCCAGGGAAATGGTTGGCTCACTCATGGACAAAGGAGGGAATCTATGTGTGAAACCAGACGAGGTAGGTAAGGTCCAAAATGAATACTTTGTGTCAGTATTCACTGAAGAGAAGGAATGGTGGAGGATGATCTCAGGGAAGGTAGTGTCAAATAGTGTCAAATTTTTAAGCCAAGTTGCTATTAAAAAGGAAGAGGTTTTGTGCATATTAAAAAGTATTAAGGTAGATAAGCCCTTGGGTCCGGATGGGATCTATCCCAGAATATTCAGGGAGGCAGAGAACAAATTTCTGGAGCATTGACAGACATCTTTGTATCCTCTTTGGCCACAGATAAGGTTCCAGAGGACTGGACAACAGCCAATGTTGTCCCATTGTTTAAGAAGGGTAGCAGGGATAATCCAGGAAAGATTGTGAAACTTTCGGTAGTCAGGAGAATTGTTAGAGGATATAGCAGGATATAAATCAGTTGGAGGCATGGCAGAAAAATGGCAGATGGCATTTAATCCAGACAAATGATACATTTTAGAAGGTCAAGTACAGGTAGAACCCTTAGGAATATTGATATGTAGAGGGATCTGGATGTGCAGATCCACAGATCACTGAAGATGGTAGTGCAGGTAGATAAGTTAGTCAAAAAGGCCTATGGCATGCTTGCTCTCTTTGGAAAGGGCATTGAGTATATGGATAGGCAAGTTATGCTGTAGCTTTATAGAACTTTAGTTAGGCCACACTTGGAATATTGCGTACAGTTCTGGTCACCACACTACCAGAAGGATGTGGATGCTTTGGAGAGGATACGGAAAAGATTTACCAGGCTGTTTCTGGTATGGGGGATTTTAACTATGAAGAAAGATTGGATAGACTGGGTTTGTTTTCGCTGGAATGCAGGAGATTGAGGGGCAACCTGATAGAAGTTTATAAGATTAAGAATGGCATAGATAGAGTGGAAAGTGAGAGGCTTTTTCCCAGGGTGGAGGGGTCAACTTCCAGGGGACACAGTTTCAAACTGTGCAGGGGTATGTTTAAAAGAGATGTGTGAGACACGTTTTTCACACAAAGGTGTGGTGAGTGCCCGAAATGTGCTACCAAAGGAAGTGGTGGAAGCAGACACAATAGCAGCATTCAAAAAGCACCTGGATGAATACATGAGTAGGAAGGGAATAGACGGATACAGATCCTGTAAGTGAAGTTATTTTAGGTATGGAAGGGCAAAATGCGTCAGTGCAGGCTCAGAGGGCTCAAGGGCCTGTTCCTATGCTGTATTGTTTTTTGTAAAATCATATCTGCAGCATTGTATGCTTGTGTTTCAGTGAAGGACCACCTCATTAAGTTTTAAAAAATGATCAATCATGTTTCAGTCTGAGATCTGACCTGACTAATAACATTAGCGGGGACCTTAACAATATCAGTTGCAGGCTTGCAAAAACATTACATGAATATCCCATGTACCAAATTGCTTCTTGATACTGAAGGTCATAGGTCAAAAGCTAAAAGGCAAGCAAAAGCATCCTTAAAGGATATCATTAGCCCCAGTTGGAAAATAATGGACAAAATGTAAAACTGCAGTCTTTGATATCTCATTTACAAATTCAATCCATAAAAAAAACATTAGGTTTGCTACTGCCATATCACTGTGTGGGGTAAATCCTTTCATGAGACAATATAGTTAGATGGACATCACCAAAACTTTTGGTTAGTGCATATACAGTCATCATCCTGTTAATTTTTGGACAGATGCATGAAGCAATCTGCAACTGGATGAAATAAAAGAGACCAGCCACAGCAAACAAAAGCAGTAATTTTACACTGAAAATAACAAATGCCGGAGATCACATCTCATCTAGATTCGAAACGTTAGCTTGTTCTCTCTCTGTGGATGCTGTCTGACCTGCTGTGATCTTCAGCATTTGTTGTTTTCAGTACAGTTTCCAGCATCTGCAGTAATTTGTCCCTACAGTAATTTTACACAGTTGAAAGGATGTCTACAAGTTACACCAGCAAGTTTGAAAAATAATAATGTGCTGCTTAACATTAAACTCTGCAGAATACCACCAAGTTCACTTGTGTTTCATATGGTACAATAATTGCCCTGTGGTTTGTCAGAATGAGAAAGGTTATTTGGTACCAAAGGAAAGTCTGTTTTATGCTGAACATTTTTCATTCACTGGGAACTCTGACTTCCAAGGTACATCTCACTTATGAACCTTCCCTTAGGGGGGGCCTTGGCTCAATATGGATCCTCAAAATTAAAAAATTTTATTCTAATCCATGTTCCACATCAGCCATTAAGGACAGAACATGTTCAAATTTTTCAATAATTAGGAAAGCTCTTTTTAATCTTCTTCAAAATAGTTATAACAATTGCATGCAGACCATTGATTGACACCATCGAACAGTGTCAATATCAAGCAACAAATCTAAAGGGTTAGTACATTAGAGGGAACCTTTGTTTTCATTATTCTCCTACATCTCCCCACCCCACAAACACTCACAGAAACACACACATTAATAGTGATATAGTACACATGCTAACATGCAAGGGGAGACAATGGCCTAGTGGTATTATCGCTGGGTTGTTAATTCAGAGACCCAGGTAATGTTCTGGAGACCCGGGTTTGAATCCTGCCATGGCAGATGGTGGAATTTGAATTCAATAAAATATCTGGAATAATGACGACCACGAATCCATTGCCGATTGTCAGGGAAAACCCATGTGGTTCAATAATGTCCTTTAGGGAGGGAAACTGCCATCCTTACCTGGTCTGACCTACATGTGACTCAAGACCCACAGCGATACGGTTGACTCTGAACTGCCTTCTGGGCAACTGGGGATGGGCAATAAATGCTGCCTAGCCAGCGATACCCTCATCCCATTAATGAATAAAAAAAAAGTCTGGGTTTTGCTCGATGTTTGCGCACTGCTAAGGCTTCCTTTCCACCTAATTTAGAAGCTGATTTTAAAGAACATAGTAAAATGCTAATGTTGCCAAATTGTAAACATTTCGGGTCTGGCTTCCTCAAAACAAAAAAAAAATTGTCTTACTGATGATTCCAGTAGAAAAACGTAGTTTTCTGATATATTAGTAAATAAAACAGCAGGAGCAGGTGCAGGGGAAAAGCAAGTAACACAAGGCTTGCTTACTTCTCATGACTTATTCATTGTGAGGCACCAGTGTGAGATACAATTTACCCTCAAGTATTGTGGCACATACCTTTCTTATTTCATCAAATAGTAACTAACAGAAGGTTTCTGACACAACGTTACATACTTATTCAAAACCATCATTAAAAAATGATGATCACCAAAGTGTTTGAAAAGATCGGAGTTTCACAGGTTTTCCTTTTCAGAATTAACCTGGCATAGGGTGTTAACAAATACTTCTTGTCTCAGAAAGAATAAGTTTCACAACCATTTATTTTTGTTCACACTATCAGACCTCTAGGAATAAAGTAACACTCAGTTCCTGCTGTCAATTGCAGCAGGTTTTCTAAGTATACTGGATTCTGAAAGATTACACGTGTTCCCAGTCCATTCATTGTGTCAATATTGTGTCCAGTTTGTTAGGTGATGTTAACAAATAAGATACTTGGAAACAGAGAATCTAGATTCAAATGAAGAAACACAGACATTGACTGCAACAATAACAATGGAAAACATTAGTTCTGAGAGTTTTGTTTTCCAAGAAACTGCTTAAGGTTGTGTTGCTCTGGAAAAAAAATCAATGAAATATTTATTTTAAGATGATTACAGCTGTAGATAACCCAGGAAGGGGTTTATAGTCAGACAAGACCTAACAGAAGAACTACTGGTAGAACTTAAAAACAAATCACAATGTCGAGCTTTTCATTTAATCTTGTTTAATCAAATTGCTGACTGAAATACATAAATTCACATGTATGCAGAAGCACAATTGAAGTTATTTCAGTGAACAACACTATGGCTCAATAGTTTGTTAAGGAATTAGAACAAATAAACTAGTTAGCCATTATGAACAGCTCATTAACAGTCAAAGTGAACAATGAAGTCTCTGAGGATGGTATTTAAGGGAAGGCCCTAGGGTGAGACAACAAAATGATGATGTACGGTTTAGGCCTGATCATTAAGTTCAGAAGTCATGTGTGAATACTCAGTATACTAATGGCAGGTGAATGACACTGCATATAGACTTTTCAACCCAAGTTTTACACAAAGAAATGAATGAATTATAGAGACTTCAAAATAACATAACTGTTCAGAAGGCTAAGAGGCCTAGTCAATAATTCATAAAGATGTCCAGACCATGTAAAAGGGTAAGAAAGTTTGGGAGATCTCAGTGCAACAGCGATGGAGAGAAGCTGCAAAGGGTGGATCCCTGTAAACTTGAGAAGCCGTGAAGAGCTGATATACCAAAAAGATAAAGGAACAAAGAAATAAACCATTCATGTTGCAATCTGTCCAAGTGACCCGGATCATTTCTATTTGTCACAGTCAGGCGCTTTTGTTGTCATTGATCTTGAATGAAAGATTAAAGTCACAATAGTGTTAAGTTTCTTTCCTCTTTCCTCCCTTACTTAACACTGACAACTTGCTCTCCCCATCTCCAAATTCCATTTAAAACCAGCAGACAATTAAAATCAAAAATGCTCAGGCTACTTAATAGGTCTACCTGAAAACATCAGCTTAACACAACATCAACTCTGTCTACACTTCCTGCTGCCTTGGGAAAGCAGCCAACATAATCAAAAAGAATCCCCCACCCTGGTTATACTCTCTTCCGCCTGCTTCCGTTGGGCGGACGATACAAAAGTTTGAAGACACGTCCAACAGATTCAAGAACAGCTTCTTCTTCTCTGTTATCAGATGTATGAATGGACCTCATATATTAGAGTTGATGTTCCTCTGCACATGCACTGTAGCTGTTACACTACATTCTGCATTCTGTTCTATTATCCTGGTGTATTTATGTAAGGTATGATTTGTCTGGTTAGCATGCAAAACAATACTTTTCTCTATATCTTGGCACATGTGACAATCATAAATTAAATCATATCAAAACTTCTTTTAACATGTGAGGCTTAAGAATATTATTTATTTTTTCTTTTAATTCCTTACAAAAGATCATTTGATTTGTTGCATGGCAAGTTCATAACAACTGATCTACAAATCTGAAACAACCAGACACCATCCACTAAATGAAATTGAATAATTTGTTGGGAAATTCAGAGTAAAGTGTTAACTCCATGTAGAAATTCTTCAATTTTCTCTGTCAATACTTTTAAAAACTTTTTCTATTGACTCTAGGTGAAAATTAAATTAGATTCAATTACAATTTCAAGATTCGCACAGGTTTGTGTCTCTGTAACAGGTAACATTGTTATAAATGTGACTGGAGTGCTTACCTGGGTTTACTTAACTGGATTATTAGTTTTTACTTCCTTTATCATCAAATAGATATAAAACATCAGTCTAGATAACTATTGCGTTAGGGAGTAATTGAGCAGGGAGGCTGTCATTTTGGTGAGGATTAAACCTGGAAGGATACTGCATCAAGAAGCTGACCTGAGGGCGATTGGACCAAGGAGTAAGACAAAGCACCAGGTGAGAGTGTGTCCAGTACGTTTCCAAATTCATTGAAGGGCGAGTTAGGAATTTTTCATCTATTAATTTAAGTGGCAGAATGACAGCCCACTTTATGGGAGTCAACATAATATGGAGTTGGGGGAACACAGCAGGCCAGGCAGCATCAGAGGAGCAGGAAAGTTAACGTTTCGGGTCAGGACCCTTCTTCAGAAATGTGGAGGGGGAAGGGAGCTCGGAAATAAAAGAGAGAAGAGGGGTGGGGCTGGGGAAGGTAGGTGGGATGGTGGTAGGTGACTGCAGGAAGGGAGTGGTAGGGATTGGTCAGTGAGGTGGGAGGGGTGGGTAAGTGGGAGAGAAGATGAACAGGTTGTGTCAGGTCAAGGAGATGGGGATGAGAGGGAGGGTTGGATATGGGATGAGGCCGGGGGTGGGGAGATTTTAAAACTGGTGAATTCCATGTTTAGGCCATTGGGATGTAGGCTCCCAAGTTAGATTATGAGGTGTTGTTCCTCCAGTTCACGGGTGGTGTCATTGTGACACTGGAGAAGGCCCAGGACGGACATGTCACCCAGGGAGTGGAAAGGGGAGTTAAAATGGTTGGCAACCGGAAGGTGTTGTCGTTTGTCACGTACAGAGTGCAGATGCACTTTATGGGAGTGCTTCCTGCTATGTTTAGAAAATTCAATATACTTTGAAGTATGAACAGAGAAATATGTATGGGATTTCAATTTAACAAAACTCAGATAATCTGGGAAAAATTCTGAGAACCTGGGTTCTTGAAAATGCAAAGTCTGTTTTGGACAGACAACCAGGTTACCACATCGGATTAAGAATGCAGGGGCAGGATTGGTCCTGATGTCAAAGGTCGCTAGATTAAATTGCATTAACTTCATTTGAAAATTGAATTTGGTCAGTAGATGAATAGATCCTGCTTTGTAAATAAATGACCAGGCAGTGGTAACTGTCCCCATAAATCAGCAAAAGTAGCTATTGCCGATACTGAAGAAGCAGCTGGAAACAGAACATTCCATCTGCATTGTGAGTAGTTCTTTATACAACCAACGGCTCAGAAAATCATCTATTAAACTTCAAAAGATTCTTTTCCAAGTGAAGGACTGAAGGTCACCTATATTTGACATCTCTTTTAAGTCTCATTTCGAACAGTTCTAAGGGTAGATTGCACGAATGAGACCACATCACAATAGTGGATAGGGTGACCCTGGCAGATGTAGAAAGGGCTTCTGAGCTCTAAATTGAGATGAATTACAAAGAGAATGCAAGTGGAGGTAAACATTTTAACTCATCCATAGCACGTCTAACTTATAAATACTTAGTATCACAGTGGTTACCAATTGGCAATCATCAGAATGTACAGCCAATATATATTGTTCTTTTCTCAAGGTTATTTCTGTCAGAATGGCCATCAGTTACAGTATACATCAGATAAGGCAATGTTAGTATCTGTGTAACAACAAACTGAAATGACTTGCAGAGGAAATATACACCTGCTATGACAGGGATATATATTAAAACATCCAGTAAACTAATGGAAAGGAAAAGTGGGGTTGGGGTAAAATGGGCATTAATACAATCCAGTCCAGTCTTGATTTTTCACTCTAAATTATCATTACCGCAAGTAGATAATACTATTGTCAGTTAAGACCTGACTGAATAAAACCATAACCTCACAAAAGAAGCAACTCTTTAACTAGTATGCAGCTTTCCATTACCAGGAAGTCTGTAACAAGTCTTATTGGTATGAAAGGACTCCCGTCCATACACGTTCATCATCTTGATTTTCTGATCAATTTACCACAGGAAAGGTTGGGGGGAAATGTTACCTTGAGCATTTTGCTCTAAAATTGCTTGATTACTGGAGGTAACTAAAGGTGATCAAGATGGTAACTGGTTGATATGCTAATTAGCAGTTTTCCTATTGCTTCCTTAATTGACTGTACATGAGTAACTCATAAATCTGTCATCATAATTATTGAACACATTATAACCATTCTGTTGGAAGATCTTCTATCCCGCCAACTGACAGCGAGTTTAGGAAACAATACTGAAAGCCCCATAAAAGTCAAGTTTTTGTAATAGAAAAGCTGTGGAGACAGATAGGAACATTGGTTGAAAAGATCAGCAAGTAGGGGAGTTAATCTATTTGATGTCAGCTCCAAGACAAACCACTAAAGTAGGATAACATTCTGTTAATTGTGTATTTGCGTTATGATGCTTGTCTAAATTATGTAGATTAAACTAAGTGAATTTGATAGCTGTTGCTGGTCATGCTTACCTAGCTGTTCAATAAAGCACCTCAGTGATTTGAACCAAGATAGTCTCATCTTGACTTAATGTGATATTAAAGAAATAAACATGCAAAAGATAGATATCTAATTCACACTTACACAGTATCCAGTGAACCAACTAGCAATGCATGTTGTTACACTTAATTATGCTGCTTTGCATCTTGCACTCAAGACTGAGGTGCAAGAAACCAAACTTCAAAGGAAACCATGTGGTCCCTTTGAAACTATGGATTCTTGTGGGCTAATCCTGATCAGTGCAAGATGAGAAGCTCTGATTTTGTGTCTTTTTTTTAACAATACTTAAATTCTGTGCTGCCAAACAATTGTTGTGTTGTTATGAAAACTTTTATGGAACTAAGAGTAATCCCAAACAAAAGTAACACACTGCCTTCCCAATGAAGTGACTGCCATTCTCAATATCTCAATATTTATAGCAGACCGTGATTCATAACATGCATGTTTTTGAAATGTATGGCTTTTTGTTGCTTGCCACTTCTGATTTGTTTATTTTCCCTCAGTCTTGTGTCTACACCCCATGGAATGCAAGAGTTCAAGGTAGCTCAATATGACCTTTTCAGCAATAATTAGGAAGGGTCAATAAATACTCACCTCATCAGTGATGTCTACATCCCATGAATGGATTAAAAAAAGGTTGGTCTTCAACGCATATGGAAGAAAGTAATGTCGCCACTTTAAGCATTCATATGTTGCAAAATAAATAAACAATGTAACACGTCTGTTATATATGCAATATCTATGCCATTATGAAGGGCATTGAGCAAATCAATCATGCATGCATATTGTTGGTGATTAAGGATCACATCAAAATGAAAGATGGTTTGAAGGAGGGTAAGTAGCCAAAGGGAGTCTGCCTGGTGAATTCGCACAAATAAAAACGATTGCTACTGGCATTATGAAACAGATCTACCAAGAGGTTAATCGACTTGTTTGCCTATTTTGAAACAGACTTTATGAGAAAGTACAGCCAGACAAGGCTAGCCATACTGAAATATTGTAGTGAGTCTACCCCATGAAGTTCTCTCTACCATATCTAAATTTATCAAAATAATTGTCAACATATAATTTGGGACGAGCAGAAATTTTCTCCAATTAATTATTGAGAAAGCCAAAACCATTGCCTTCATCCCTCTGCAAATTCTATTCCCAACCCATTAATTTCAGCTGTCTTCTCCAGAAACTGTCTGAGGTTGAACCTAACCATTTGCAACCTTTTTATCATAATCAACACTGAGA
This sequence comes from Rhincodon typus, assembly GCF_021869965.1. Taxonomy (NCBI): domain Eukaryota; kingdom Metazoa; phylum Chordata; class Chondrichthyes; order Orectolobiformes; family Rhincodontidae; genus Rhincodon; species Rhincodon typus. The sequence continues at coordinate 17,922,678 of NC_063357.1, read as the reverse complement.
TGAGTTTCTGACCATATACCTATACCATCACTAAGACTGTCTTATCCAACCCCATAACAATGACTATTGACTTACTGTGCCAGGACCTGCTGACTGAGGCCTGCAGTTAACCATGACAACTCTCCTGGCTTTATGTCTGCACAAAAAGGCAGGTCACAACAGACGTAGTATGATCCTGGTACCCCTGGCTGGAAGGTAAAGCATGGCACAGCAAGGCAGGGCAGGGCATGGCAAGGTGAGGCAAGGCAGGGATACTGCAAGCGTACGGGTAGGCTCAAGATGGCTGAGCACTAAAAGAGCAAGCCAGTACCCCTGAGATGCAGCCTGGTCCAATCAGTGAGCTGCGTGCCTGTAGCTGTATGCAATGTGTTCTTGCAACAGCATTGCAATGCTACTAGCTTTGGCACCCAAAGTGAAGCTTCAAATTTCCTGAAAATAGATTGGAGAGGAGCCATAAGGGTTTTGAAAGGTTGGCAGTTGTCAGATGCTAAGGTCATGGACGTGCAGGAGTGCGGCTGGAGTATACTAAGGTGTTGTTGCCAAGTATCTAAGATGTTGGTGCCAGGTATCCAAGATGGCAGCCTGGAGGGACAAGTAGTGATGGTCACTAGAAACCTGCTTGGACTTATATGACAAGAATCCTTGGCATCTAGTTTCCTTGTGAGGGGCTATTGGATAGCAAACTATCCTATGTGGAAATGGGAAGGCAATGGCCTAGTGGCATTATCATTAGACTATTAACTCCAAAACTCAGCTAATATTCTGGGGACCTGGGTCCAAATCCCATCATAGTAGATGATGGAATTTGAATTCAATAAAGAATCTGAAATGAAGGGTCAAATGATGACAATGAAACCATTATCAATTGTCAGAAAAACCCATCTGGTTCACTTATTTCCTTTAGAGAATGAAGTCTGTCATCATTATCTGTTCTGGTCTACATGGGACCCCAGACTGACAGCAATGTGTTTTTTTTTTCCATTTATACACAGGATTTGGGCATCACTGGCCAGGCTGGCATTCATTGCCCATCCCTATTTGCCCAGAGAGCAATTAAGAGCCAACCACATTGTTGTGGGTCTGGAGTCACATGTAGGCCAAATCTGTTAAAGATAGCAGTTTCCGTCCCTAAAGGACATTGGTGAACAAGATATTTTTTTTCGTCCCCGACAATGGATTCATGGTCATCACATCAGTCTCTTAATTCCAGATCTTTTTTTTGTTGAATTCAAATTCCACCATCTGTTGTGGCAGGATTCGAACCGAGGTCCCCAGAACATTTCCTGGGTCTCCAGATTACGAGTCTAGTGATAATATCATGAGGCCATCGCCTCCCCTTTTGACTCTTATCTGCCTTCTGGGCAAATAAGAATGGGCAATAAGTGCTGGCCTAACTAGTGATGCCTGCATCCTGTGAGTGAATTTTTTATAAAGCTGCTTATAAATGAGGTTAGATGTGCAATTAGTACAACAGTATCACGCAATAATCGCTCTTAATCGGCACCTTTCGCTGCCTAACGAGAATCTCACCTTAATGTTTGGAACTTAGTTCAAAAATGCAGCTGGTCACTGCTGATGTTGAGGCAGCTCTTGCTATTTCAGAATATAGTTGGATTTCTCACCATGGCCCACATCATTCAAGGCTCTGTAAAATTCCACCCAAGTTTCATGGCTACAATAGAACATGCCATGATCCATAATTTGCCTTTGCTGGCTTCACAATAATCACTGCATTTTTCTCAGTGAGGGTGAGTGGGAAGGTGAAATGCAGAGAGCACTGAAAACAAATAATAAGTTCAAAAATGGTTCACGAGATTTCAAGGCGAATGTGACTGAAAATCCATTTAAAACAGGCCTCCTCAAGCTTTAGACCATTTGGACCTGCAGTGTAGTTCACAATTTAAAAGTTATGCTCATACTAGATTAGCTGTTGTCATTTTTCACCCATTCTCTCCAACTCCTAGATAGACAGGCTATTATACACAAGGCGACTATTAACATAATGGCTACAGTTACAAGTGGAAATTACAATATGTACATTTTTTGAATGAATTACATAAATATGTAATATCCCTGAATAGCTGTACAATAAACTTCAATGTCACTCACACATCAATTTCTGATATGATTTATGTAACTTACCTGATTGTTAAATTTAAAAATAAAATTAAGCATGTTTTAAATGCATATTAGCTCAAATACATTAAAACACAGCAGCAGATTTATGATCTATTCTCCTCTCTAAACATGTGAAAGTGATCATTATTCATTTTACCAGGCCAGTACATCAATTATTTTAATGACAATTTTAACTAGCATACACCAAACTTTCCCAACAGTCTGAAAATGCATTAGCATTTAAAAAGCTTCACTTCTTCCCTTTGGAAATAATTGTGATCATCCACTCTCCTGGAAATTTTGATCTGTATCATTTTATACAAAACTGTGGAAAATCTACCAGGTACTTTACTGCATTGATGCTTTTTTGCCAGTGTTGCACATAAATGGCATGTAGTATCCAAAATAAAAGTTACACATACATTGAAGTAGATTGATGCAGTCACATAAAACATATCCTGTAATATTGATTTATACATTTATTATTCACTGCCTTTCAAAAGAAAGGAGCTTTACACATTTTCTCTGACACTTTCTCTTACTTTGCCTTACCTGAAGTTGGTGACTCACGCTATGGTACAAATTAGCAGCTGCAGAACTTTTACAGTATCCACCTGATATAGCCTTTTTCAGATCTTGCCAGACAGCAAGAAGGAACAAGAATCTTGTTCATGTTTGTGTAGGCTGGGGAGAGTGGGGTATGGGGAGAAGCACCTGCAGAGGGGAAAGACATTATGGGGAGCACCAGACGTTGAAAGGAGGCTATTGATGGAGAAGTGCCGCCCCTCCCACCACCTCCCCCCACCCTCCCCCCCCACCACCACCCCCCACCCCGCCCCACCACCCCCCACACCCCCAATCCTGTCTTCCTGCCTGTGAACTGAGCAGGGTGACTTTTGTTATGCCCTGTCTCACAGCTCGCGTCCTGTGCAGCTTTAAGACACATGCTGTGATATCACTACAGTATCATAACACAAAATCTGAGGATGTAAAGGTCTCAGTCTCCATTTTAACTGGGGCCACTTGAAGCATGACACACTGATGGAAGTGAAGAGCTTAGTATTAGCCAAGACTCTGAAGTGCCTGTAACTGTTGTACATAAATATACCAGAAGCTGTTCAATCTTTCAGTACTACATTATCCACAACTAGATCTTATGTTACAGGAGTTAACACAAGTATTGTCTTATCAAGTACAATACCTTGCTAGAGAGAAAAGCATCTACATCCCAGTGACAGATCAATTTTTACAACTCCAACCAACCCCTGCTAGGAGTTTGATGTTCGGCAGGAAATGTGTTAAATCTCATGGTCAAGATTTGAGTATTCCATTAGGAGACATGCTCATGACATCATCACTGTATCATAGTATGTGACCTGAGGGTATAAGGATTGCAGACTCCTTCACTGGGGCCACCTGAAGCATGACACACGATGGGAAGCATGCTGCTCAATGTTACCCTGTTGCAATCTGATTGCGTACAGTAGGTAGCTATAATAAATATTTGTTAGATTTTTCAATACAATAAAATCCATGCCCTTTTTTTTCTTACAGGAGATAATAAGCACTGCCACATTAAGGAAAATACCCTGTTGAAGGCAAACTCACATCAAGAAATGTCTCTTCAATGGGCAAATAATGAACATTTAAGGGTATCAATTGGGGCAAGGGCAGGTAAGCCAGCCTCCGCCTCACTCGCTCCATTATAAATGTGCAGAATGGTCAGGGCTAGCACATGGCAAAACCATTTCAGGTATTTATGGGCAAACCCTCTGTTGCCTGCAAAACCACCAGCAAGGGATGGCACAATGCTGTCTGGTGTATTTTGGAAGATGCTACCCTGCAAAAGGGTCACAGGTGGGTGGACGGGTAGGCAGAGCTGGTAACTTATGTGACAGTGGCAGGTAGTTGATTAGGTCAACACGGCCTGCTAAGGCACCCCTGACAAAGCCTACAATTGCCCGGATGGCAGGTGGGTTGACTATTGAAGCCAAATCCCAGCGGACAGCAACTGTAGGTGGTCTCGTATATTTTCAATATTGAAACGTGTTGAGAAGGCACCCTCTTGTTGTCCCATGTCCAACTGAATGGCTGCCATCTTCCAAAGTTGATCAGCAACCTGTTGGCCCTCCAAACTCAGACGCTTCAGACCCTACACACACCCTGTTTTTTCACAACGGGGCTGGGTTCCTGCAAGCAGCCTCCTCACATACAATCATTCTTGGTATCCCACCATCTGTATTTGTGGGTTCCACACCCGTGCTTCATCCTGACATCAGGAATGAAAACCGTGCCCATTGTGAGCTCTTAAGTGATAGAACTGCTTTGATTCTATTCACCTCACAGGGTGCTTACTAACTGAGTGGGTTTAGGTAGATGCATGTTCTGAGCTAATTTTCACAATTGCCTCAGGCTGTATGCTGAAACCTTGAAATGCAGAGGATTCGAATCCTGTCAATAAAGCCAATTGCTTCCATCTAGTGATTCATTCCTTAGCAAATTGTAATGAGAGATACTGAAGCAAGTTAATTGACATTGCAGTCAGTAATACAGGCAGTCAACCCTGGCAATTTAATACGGTCGCTTTAATACTTCTCCAAGGCTATAGTACATTGGTTTAAAATATGCAGAAGCTGAAACTTTTGTTCAGGATTGATGAAGGTTTCAAATTAATTTATAAAAGGCATAGGCATTTGATTAGTTTACACAGCCTTGGTGTTTAGTTATGTGGTTCTCTTTTCCAGTCAGGTTTTATACTCATCAAAATGAAAAGTGTAATTTCTGCTGCATGGAATGCTCTCTCTCATTCCTGATGTTAACATTGCATCGCAAACATGATGCACGGGGCAAGCACAGCTTCAGTAGTATCAGGGGTCTGGAAGTAAGAGAGCTGGCAGGACATTCACTTCATGTCGTGGGGTTATATTGTATTTGGACCCAAATTGTCAACATGGGAAGGGGCCTCCAGTCAACTAACTTCACTGATGCATCTCAGGACCCCACAGAAGTCCCCACAGAAGCTTATCCACAGTACTTACACAGGAAGTTTAAACTTAGGATTGCTGGTTTCACTCTCCCCAGACTGCACTGATATCCTGAGGACAGTGGGTTCAAATAGCTTGTACCAAGGACACTTATGCTATTACACAGATTTACTTCAATGCTTTTCTTTGCAGGTGTTAAGTCTACTCAGGAGTGTAATAAACTCATTGGAGTATCAAAGTGCTCTGGCACCAATAATGATGAGCTCCTACTCTCCATACAACCGGTGCTTAACCATTCCTGTACCACACACAGCGTCCAAGCCTTCCTAATACCCCAACACCCAACAGACTACTGCCTCTCCCATCACTCCTATACCACAGTCAATGCTCAGTACCCTTCCGACCTTCAGTTAGCTGCTCCAAACCTCACTCTCTAAACCCACCTTCTGGACTTGTTGGCTCCTGTCCACATAGTGTTGGCATTGTTAGGAATTGGGGATTTCTGCTTGATCTTGTTGTGGGAGGGGCTGGGAAGGTGGTGGGGTGAGTGGTGTGAACACTGACAGAATGTTGAGGAAGGGAGGAGACGCATGTAGAGAGTCAAGGGAGTAGGGTAAACACAGGAGTTAGCAAGGGGCTGTAAACACTGAACAAACACCTGCTAGCCATGGGAAAACAAATAATTGCAGATACCGTTGAAAATATTTTCCAATATGAAACATTCTGGAAATAGAATATTTTACACAAGCCTGGGGACATTTAAACTTGTACCAAAATACTGGAGTTAGTGCTCTACCAAAGGAGAGTAGCTTATCTTCATTAAGAGGAGCATGGTCAAGAGACTATACCTGAATGAGATGTAGACAGAGTGTTTATGTGAATTTGGTCTATGTGGGAATTCAGTGCACAGGCAAAGAGGTACTTGAACAGTGAACATTGTTGTTGAGTTTTAATTTGTTTCTTTATGTCTAAGCAGTTAAATGTAAATTCCAACTATATTACTTTTGCTGGATAAAGCATAAAACTAATTTCTTCATCAAGTAAACAAATTTGGTGAGAAATGCCAGGCTGGTGGTTTGCTGTGACTGCAGTATATAGGAATCTGTGAAATATACTGCCATCCCAGACTTTGCTTAAAGTGGCTGCAGTTTAGTGAGCAGCAGTCGAAGATGCAAACATCACGGTGGCATCAGGGAGGGCAAGCTCCCTGAGTTTAGCTCCAGGAAGCAGCCACACCCCTTAGATGACACAAAACTTTAAAACTTAAACTTTAGGCAGAAACAGGAGTGGGTTACTGCGAGTCAGTCAGAAATAGAGAGCCTCAGGCCTGATCTTCCCCAATAGGTACAAGGTACTTGTTTCCTGAGTGAATGAGAAAAAGGACTGTAAGGAGGATGACCTAACCATGGCACCGGAATGAAGGAAGTCATTCAGGTTTTGGCAATGAGAAGAAATGTGGTGGTATTAGGGGACAGTATAGTGAAGGGAATAGATACTGTCCTCTGTTGCTGTGACCAGGAATGCCAAAGGTTATGTTGCCAGTGGGTACCAGGGTTAAGGTTATCTCCTCGTGGCTGCTGGAGAGGAACTTAGAATGGAATGGGAACATCCAGTTGTCACGGTCAATGTGAGAACCAGCAACGTACCTAGAACTAAGAATTGTGTTTCTCCAGGAGAAATTAAATTAAAATGCAGAACATTAAAAGTAATAACCTCTGAATTGTTATCTGAGCTAAATGCCAGTTGCATAAGGTCAAACAGATCAGAGAGTTCAATGCAAGATTCTAAGAGTGGTGTGTTAAGGAAGGGTTTTGATTCATGGTGCTTTGGCACCAGTACACAGGGAAGAGTGAGTTATTCTGGGACCAGTATCCCAGCCAATTATACAATTAGGCATGTGGTTAGGTCTCTAAACTAATAGGGACAGGGTTCAGTAGAAGGGAAATATAGATATTCAAAGAGAAAGGACAAAACATCATAGCCGCATAGTGATGTGGTTAACGACAAACAAAGTAGGACAGGAAAGGACAACAAATTTTAACAGAAATGGTACATCAGCAAATAAGGTAATTACAGTATAGAGACATTAAAAATAAACTAAATTCTCTTCATTTGAATGTTTTAAGCAGCTACAAAAAGATAGATGAACTAATGGCAAAATAGAGCTAAATGATTTAGATTTAATTGCCATTACAGAGATATGATTATAAGGTAATTGAGGCAGATAAAATACAGGGTACAAAATACTTCAGAAAGACTGGCAGGATGGAAAAGTGAAGGATTAGCCCTGATGGTTAAGGATGACAAAGGTGTTAGTGAGGAGGGATCTGGTCTCATAAGATAGTGAAGTAGAATCAGTATGGGTGGAAATTAGGAATGGTGAAAGTCACAAAGCACTGGTGGGAACAGTTTTCAGACCCCCTAACAATAATTATAACATTGGATAGAGCATTAAACACGAAATTGTAGGAGCTTGTAACAAAAACAACATATTAATTGAGGTGGACTTTAACCTTGATATAGATTTGGACAGTCAAATTGACAAGTGTGTTCTAGAGGAAGAGTTTACAGAATGTTTTTGTGACAGCTTTCTTCGAATACTATGTTGTGAAATTGAATATGGATAAAGTTATCTTGGATCTAGTATTGAGTAGAAGCAGAAATAATTAATGTCATAGTAAAAGAGCCTCTGGGAAATAGTGAACATGATACCTTTGAATTCCATGTTAATTTTTAAAGTGGAACATTCCAAATACAAAGAAGTATGTTAAATGCAAACAAAATTAATTTCACAGATATGGGAGGAAAACTGACAAAGTCTAAATTGGGTCAATAGACTAAAAAAGTGTAACTGTAAATGAATAGTGGGAATCATTTAAAGAAACAATTCCAACTATATAATATATGTATATGTCACTGAAAAGCCATCGCTCATCGAGGAAAACCCATTCTGCAAGGCTAAAAAAGTTGGGTCTGGATGTGAAGATCAGAAACTGGAACCCATCAAGGAGTAAAAAAGGAGGAACAGATTGGCAAACCACTTCTCGGAAAATGCAGCCCATAATATACTGTTGTCTTGCAGCACAGCACTTGAACAAGTACATTAAGAATGTCATTTGCCCTATAATTTTGCTTCAGGACACCATATCCTGAATTTTAATGTTTTTCACCTAGGAATTCTCAGTGTGCTATTTTGGAACAACTGTCTGTTCTCAGGTCACAACAACTTGGAATTGTGCAAGAAGTTAAATTGGTTCCACCCAGAGGCAGAGAGAAATAACATTTGTGTCAGTTGCACTGGAGTCCGTTTATGTTGAGCTATTAATAAGACTTAGCCGTGAGATATTAAATGACTGACCACCAGTAAAATATTTTAAATTATATTCAAGTATCAAAACACTAATGAGTTAATAACAATAGATTCTAATTCTACCTTTTGAGGCAAGCATTTCATTTATTACAGGCTCTTTTTGGGATTGAATTAAATATCCTCTTAATGTAATTAACATTTCCCTGTTAGATGGGATCAAAAAAGTGTTGAATGCATTGAGATTACTGTTTCAAAAATAAACTCTATATCCTATTGCTAAGTTTCTTTTTCTTTTCTACAAATCCTTTGACACTTATCCACGTTTCTTCAAGGACTTGTACAGAATGGATTCTAAAATATGCATACAATGGGATTGGATGTAAGGCATTACAACCCTGTACACTGAAGCTTTGTTTTTACATCTCTGAAACCTTTGATTCAAATCCAACTCAAACAAATGGCCCGACCTCTCATTCTGACAGAACCTTGAAAGACCAACGCTAGATTAATTGGTGAAAGAGCTGAAAAGTCAGCTACATTTTCATTGTGGTTCTGAAGTAAGCTTCAGGTGTAAGGATGTGTACAGCAACATCCCGAGTCTCCTATAATGGATATTCATTAATAAAATCACATACTGTGAGCTTGCAGACCTGGGTCTTGTTAATACAGCAATATTTAAAACAATCAGCGTGGCTCCAAGAATTGTTGTGAGGTAGACATTGGTACAGGGATATTCTGATCTATTCCCTCCAGACTTCGGGTTATGATGCATCTTTTAAAGTCCTTTTTTCTGACAGTTATATTTTTCTTGCTGTTTCAGGGGTTGGGATGTCACAATGCAGTGAGGAAGAACTAATTAAGGCATGAGCATAAACAATTTCCTTCGGGATAATGTATTCCTAGCAAAACTGATTTATGGTCTTGTATCATACAGCAGCAACAGGACATCATCAATGGGCTCCCATTGATTTACAACGCCAGTTTGTTATCAGCATGAAGCAGCGCTACAAACTAGGTGGCCATTGGCAATGATTCCACTAAGAGAGGTGTTTTAGCCTGGTACCTCCATAAGGAAAATACATTAATTGCTATTGTAGAATGTAGCAACCAGCTTCGCAGTGAAAACTATGAAAGCATATAAGAAATTTCAAACTTTTCCCCCAGCTGGTAAAAACATCACATGGAAGGCATTCAAAACAATCTGAAATGGACTAGTTAAACCGAAGTTGTTCAGTTCGCAAGAAGGCACCATTTTATTTTTGCTTACAGAACAGGTAGAAACCTCATTAACGGTTATCAGGTAGGGGTTTGACGATATCATTCACATCCAAATTGATCCTAGAAATCCATATATCACAAAACAGGCAGAATCCTTTATGACATCACCGTTTATATATTTTTGTCCTCTACCTTCAATTCTGACTTAATTTGTTAGACACATTATGAAGAGTTCAGCACTGATACGGCATATGTATTTACAATTTCAAAATTATAAGATCTTGCTTTACGTTCAACTACTCTGTGCCTTTAAGCCAATTTCCCCCTCCCTCCCCAAGCCACCCCACAGGCAATAATGGGATATCTATAAAAAGATGTAAGCGTCCACTCTTGTACCTCTCACTATAAAAAAAGTGTTGAATGAGGTGTAACTGGGTTTTTAACAAGGTAGGACTTTTATAAACCCTTATCCTTGCTTGACATGAAAATTTAATTTTGTACTTGTGGAATGTCTCGACTTTAATGAAAAAGACTACACCTTTTAAAAAAATTTAAAGTTTCTTATGCTTGGCATCTATTTGAATCCAATCATAATTATCGCTTTATCTTAAAGTATTGAATGTCTCAAGTGCTTGAGTGTTTTCATCTTCCTGGTTTGTTGTGTGTATGAATGGTTCAATGTGATTGGCTGACATCACTGTGCCAGATACCAACACAGCCCTCTGACGAAGCGACAGATTTAAATTGTTATTGGGAGAGGAGATGTCTGAATCAATGATCACTGATTCTTTGTGGGCAGTTTTGAGGTCACTGGAGTACACTTTTGTTCCATTGCTCAGCACAAAATCAAGATTTAAATATGAAAATAATTCCACAATGTTGGATGCAAGAACTAAGCATACTCAAAATGCTTGAGTTTGAAAACTTTGGCAAAAACTTAGATGCAAAATGACCTGACCCTCTCCCCTGGGCTCAAGGCTTGAATTAATTTATGTGTTTATTCACTTTGTAGTTTTATTCTACTTCATCCTGTAAAAATACATGATCCAAGACTGAACCTTGACAACCCTGATGACATGAGCCCCCCTCCCCGGCAGAAAGTTTGCAAACAGCCATGAGATATCAGCAGCCAAAGGAAAACAGTAAGATTAAACCATTTATAGCATTTTGTCCAGTTGATGAAAAACCAGAGTTAACTGTATTGTTTAGGATTTTTGAACCAGTGAGAGTGACCATTGCTCAGCTCACAAAATCAGTCAGACCACAAATGCATGAGTATATGTTCAAGATGTTGGAGATTGAACAGTGTGAAAAGCTCCCATTGCTACACATCCCCAGAGCCGCAACTTCAGTAAAGGCCATGAGCTCATGCTGAGAAACAGCCTAGCACTTAGGCAAGGAAAATAAATCTTCTTTCACTCCGAGTGCGACAAATGAAACTGTAGTTGAAAGGAAGCATGACAAAGGCCTTTCAGCTGACCTGTCAAGTCTAGCACCTTAAAACTAAACACTCATGTCCTAACATCCATGCTAGTGGGTATCACCCAACATAACATCCCTAACGTCCCATTATCTACTTATCATCAAACTCAGGGACACATTGGCACATCTTTTTTTAAACTTTTTTTTTCAGATTCATCAATTTCTAATCTGAATGTATACGTTACATTATTATTTCTTCTAATGTTTGGTTACCAATACACTTATTCTTTTGTGAACTCAAGAAAGAAGAGTTATATTGGCTCCTTGTAAACACAAATCCATGTGGTCAGCGAGAAAGATGTTCACAAGTAAAAGGATAAATTTTTAAATTCAGCTTGTTGTGACCAACTAAGGGGACAGCCGAATAAAGCATCAAAACCAGTTTATCCCTCTGTACCTGGCAACTTGACCATTTAAGGTATCCTATCTGGAATCATAAAAATTGGGGAACCTCACCTGGGGACTGGTCATGACAGTGAGGCTTCAGAAGAGGTGGGAGATATATTATTAAAACAATGTTAAATGTGGAAAACAGTTACTAAAATTGCAGGTAGCAGCAATCAGCTAAAAAATGCAGCTATTGATATTAAAGATGCAGGCAGTGGGATTTGTTCAATAAAGTTGTTGAAGAAACTATTTATTTATTGTGTAAATACAGCTTAAAATAGAAGAAACATGTGAAATATTCCCAGGGAAAATAGAGATTTAGACCTAGCTTTTTGGATATTTGTGTCAATAAATATATCACTTATCTCAAGCTTAATACAGGGCAAATGGTACCTTGCTATCAGATTGTGAATCACGGTAGAAAACACAGTATCTACAGCTGACAACGCTGCAACTACATAGTGCAGGAGTCATCCCGCTTACTTTTAAAGGTATTCTACAAGGAAGTAATACAAAGTGCCTTCAGCACCACTCACCGAGATGGTGTCATATGAACGTGGAGGCAAAAAAGCTTAGAAGTGAGACCGAACATCTGGGTCCTCTTCACAGCCTTTGTAACAGCTTCAATTATGTCAGTATAACTTGTACTTAGTTGATAAAAAGCAATAAACTACATCTTGTTAAGTCTAAAGCGTCAACTCCTTAATACCAGCAAGTAGTTTACCTCTACAACACCACACCAAGAGGATAGTGGCAACAAACCAATCAAATGATGAGGAAAATAGTGCTGACAGCATCATGCAACATCATGGTCAGCAATGAGGATTGCAACAATTTTTTTTGGTATTGAATTTTTTTTAAACTCAACATCAGTCTTGTGTGAAGCTACACTGCAGTTATGGAGCAACCCTGTCATACTGTTGTAGTCGTAGTATTCATCAGAAACTACACTTCTTGTACGACCAATGAACAACACCATGGGGAGGTCTATTATTAAGATTATTATTACATTAAAGTGCAGAAGCAATCATGCTTTCTTTTTTCCAGTGTTCCATGAAACATTGCAACCTATTACAAACAATGAGAAAAAAAACTTCTGTAGTGAGACACTTTTCAGATCTTGATAGTCGTTTAGAAATGTGCTGAAAAACAACGACTGAATAAGGCATATTTTTCTCTCTTGAGGTCACCTGAAACCACACGGGTCTCCATGGCAGCCCCGTACGTCTGGATATTTTACTGGGCTGCAGTGATTACAGTTGAAGTTCTACAAAAGTGTACACGCTGATAGCTCAGTACCAGAAGTGCACAAGATTCTATTGACCTTACTGATAAACAGACTAAAAGAATCATGCTTAGACTTCTCACAAACTTGCTATATGATTGTGTATATTACACATCTTATTAATGCAGCCCTTCAATTATTCCTTCAGCTATCTGCACAAACCACTGCTTTAGCAGAATTGTTTTAAAGTTATCTAACTGTTTTGCACTGTATCTCACTGTATCTTATAAATTTGAAAGACTAATATATTATTTACCCAGTTGCTTAACGTCAAATTTGCAGTGCCGCATTTATTTTACTGGTCCACGTACAGAAAAGGCTTTTAAAGTATGACAACATAAAATATTCTAACCTGATGGCAAGTGAAGGAAGTTATTATAAATGGAACAATTTTCAAAGGGCTAGCAATTAAGTTTAAAGAGAAGTCTTGCATAATGGGTTCACTCTGATGAGCCTGTTCAAAATGTCTAATTGAGATGAAAGACAAGAGATGTGAAGCTGAGGATAAAATTTTAATTCATTCAAACCCCATTCACTTATACAAAGTAAAAACTGGCCCTCACTGGAAGGCCTGACACTGGTTTATGCCATTCTCCTCTATTGCTATGGCAATAGACTTTAAGGAAATATCGTAAGAGAGGGAAATGATCATGACATATATAACTTCCAGAACAGCAGGTCAACATGTGGCATGTCTACAATTGCTTCTAATATTTGTGTTCCAGCTCTTCTTTCTCTCTGCTTTTCTAAGCTACATCTATTGTTGCCAGGATCAACGAAGCACGACTCTGACAAATAGATGGTTTCTCAGAATAATGGTTTAGAGAAAAAGAACATTTATTTAGATTTTCTCTATATAGCTATGTGTAGAATGGAGCTTGTTTTAACAATATGCAAAAAAGGACATATTCTGGTGAAGTAAATGCCTGTCCTAATGTTAACATTGTGAACTTATTTTCTTCAACGATGTCTATTGCTCCATTTGAATATGGCAGTGACTAAAGTAGCAAGGCATACAGTGCACGAGACAGGCTGTGGCCAGAGGAACCTTTATTGCAAGCTGCAGATTTATATATTCAACTGAAAAAATAGGAACAGATGGTTGGTTTAAAAAAACATATTATTCTCAAGAAGATATATTTTGGCGACCTGCCTTACCAAAAATCTCTCTATTTATCATAATATAGTTCAATTTTTGTTTAATTAGATGCAATTAAAATAGAATCACTTATGTTCCACAGGTATAACCTTTTGGTTGCGTATTGTGCCCACATGTAGATAATTGCCAAAAGTCTAAATGTGGTTTTGTTACAGCATTTGTAATATAATTTCACTGACGTGACTACAAGGACTGTGTGATGGCAGGAACAGGTAATGATTGAGTACAAACAACCGACACAGGAACTTTAATTATCCATATCTTGACTTCATCAATGGGAAATTCTACCCTTTAATGTTAACTCTAAACCCACATAGATCAAGTATGGAATGAGCCAGACACAGTATAAAGTTCGACTGTAAACAAAGCGCAGTAACTTTATCTTTAGAGTCTCACTCTCCACCGTACTAATTTAGATGTTTCCGATTTTCATGTCAGCTATCATATAGATTGAGTGTCATTAAAACTTTAGCATGAACAAGACTCTGCATGATCTTGGTGTTTGTTATGTTGACTCTAAAATGAGCTCCCTACTCACATCCATTAAAACCATGAGCAGAATCTTATAGAGACCTGAGCAACACGGGCTATGGTGAGATGTGTGGCGCAATTAAGCGACAAGTGCAGTTCGATCCATCACAACATTGAGATTATCCCACTTCATCTTTTATGCTTTTCATGAACAGCGACTCTTGCAGGCAGTGCTAAGCTGAGAATTGACAGGGATTACTGTTTGTTAACCATCTTGTTAAAAGCCCAACACACCTCATTAATATTCAGCCCCCCATCTTACCAAACAAGGTCAATGCCGGGAAAACACCACAAGGAAACCAAAGCAAATACCTGGCAGATGTAGCTCACCACTTGCACTGAGCGAGTTCCATGTTGCAAACTGGGCACTAAGGGCAGAAGCCAAAACACACAGCCCATGTTCACAGCATAGACATCTGACATATGCCAGCTTTTAACCACACTCATGACACATCTCTGACCCACTTACAGGATATTTGTACACTTCAGTGCTGCACTGGCAACTATCATTGTAATGTTGCTGCAAGGAAACTGTGTACTCAGGGACAGGCACCCAGTTCATAGACTGGACCAAGCTGCATCTCCAGGCTCTTTGCTTGCTGTCACAGCCCTCACTTAGTCTGAGCCTGCCTGGAAACTCCAGGATCCCTGCCTTGCATTGTCTTGCCATTGCCCCCTCAGCCAGAGATATCAGGCTCACATCACTGTTATCTTGTTGTAGAGAGAAAGCCAAGAAGCTTGCCGTACTTGTAAACAGGCCTCAGCCAAGTCAAGGGAGATAGCCTTTGCTCAGAGGCTCCCAGCACAGTAGGTCAAGGGCTGTGTCCAATACCAGTCCAGGTCCTGTGCAGGGTGGTCAGAGTCTGGATCTGTCCATACAATGGGGATGGAGACAGGTATCAGGAAACTGGCTGCCTGGCTTGATTTTTTTCTCTCTATTGTGAACGGCTTTTCTCCTGGATTGAGAGAGAGAAACAGGAATTATGGGTGATGAAAGTGGGTGGCACAGTTATTCCTGGCACAGTTGTGGAGTCAGTCGGTAAGCAGCACAGAGAGCAGCACAGGGTTAGTGGTATCGAGGGTTTGAGTGGCTGAGAGCGCATGGAGAAGATGGTGCAGGCAATAATGAGAGTGGGACAGATTGAGCGTTAGTGGAAGGTTAGTGCAGTAGCAAAGATAGAATGAGAGAGAGGTATTGGAGAGTAGATGGTGGAACTCAGCCTAACAGAGAGGAGAATATCATTGACTTTCTTTCTACAATATCGGATATTCCTCCAGACAGCTGAGAGTCAACTTCAGGTCAGGTTTTCATATTCTGGTGTTGTGGCCAGTATTGCTGGTCCTGGGGGAAGAGGGCATCCCACATTGGGAGCACATCATCTGGCAGGACCTGGCATGCAAAGCAGGTTGTCGATATCCCCATCTGCCACATCCAGGGCAAATGTCAGGAATCATGCAGGGCAGCTCCAGACTGACCCTGCTTCCTCAGGTGCACAATGAGGTTTTAAAGGGGCTGTGAGCACAAGGGGTCACTAGTGAATTCCGCTGGGTAGTGAGTTGTTGTGGGAGTGACTCATGGTACGATGAGGCAGAAATTGGTTGTGAGAGATGTCAAAGGGACATGGTAGGTAATTAACAGGGCGAGTTTGCTTGGCCTCACAATGAAAAGTCCTCAAAAAACTCAATGCAACTTCAATTTAGCCAAAAAAAATTAGCCAAAGATTCAGCTCCATCTTTGTAACATCACTCGAATCTACACTTGCTTCATCTCATCTCAGACTATTGTTTCATCCATGCATCTGATTTCTATAGATTTGTCTACTTCAATGCTCTCCTGAGCAATCCCCCATGTTCTACTCTCCACAAACCTAAGATAGTTCAAAATTCTACTGCATAAATTCCAACTTGCACGAAGTTCCTTTCACACATTGCTCCTGAGCTTGTCTGCCATTGTCCTTTCTTAACCAGAACTCGATTTTAAAATTCTCATCCTTGATTTCAAATTTCTCTATGGTCTCCCTTTCTTGATGATGTCTTCCATCCCTACCAAAGTATATAGAGAGAAGTCATGGATTGACACAGGTGAATACTACAAAACAGACTCAAGGGTTAAGTTGTCTCCTCTGAAATCCATGTTTTGAGACCTCTGCATTCCTCCAATTCTAGCCACTTAAGTACTTCAAATTTTAATAGTGCCAACATGTGTTTTTGCCTTCAACCTCAAGCTCTGGAATTGCCTCCCTCAGTCTCTCTGCATGCCTCTTTCCTACTTCTTCAATCCTAGCATTTCCATCAAGCATTTGCACATCTGGCCTAAAATATCTCCTCATGTGGCTCAATATCAAATTTTGATCTGTAATGTATCTGTAAAACATTTTGGATTGTTTTATTATATTAAAGCAATCATAAAATTCAAATTGTTGTTGTTTTCAATTAATGCCAAATTATAGTTAGTATTTTGTGCTGTGAACCTATTAGGAACCGGAATACAGCTGCTCTAAACAGAAGCAGCTAACAACCGCCACCAATGGGGA
Organism: Rhincodon typus; assembly: GCF_021869965.1. Lineage (NCBI taxonomy): Eukaryota > Metazoa > Chordata > Chondrichthyes > Orectolobiformes > Rhincodontidae > Rhincodon > Rhincodon typus. The sequence goes on along the minus strand of NC_063357.1, from coordinate 17,905,670 downwards.
ACAGAATACTGACTTCAGGAGACTACAGTATATTTAGAACTGGGTGAAAGATCAGGAACTCGGGCTAACTTGTTTCAGCAACTGCAACTTAATGTACAATATTTCTTTGCTTTGTAGGGTGACAAAGGTTTTATTCTGAGTCTTCATTGCATGGCTAGGTCTGGACTTCAGGTATGACTCGAACAAGGCATCAACAGCTTCCAAAAGTACCTATAGCTAGAAATTCATAAAAGCAGTGCAGCAAGGCTCTTACTGGATAAAGCTGTACTTGCTAGTTGCCAGAGTCAAACCAGTAGTATAATGTCACTGTAGCTTCAAACTACTCCAATCATGTAATTCTGTTTCTAATGTAATGGTTCCACAATGAATACAGCTCATCAGTATTCCAAAACTAATGCAAATGTACATATACTTCAGTAACAATATTTTGCAAATAAAGTTGACTCACAGTTCCAACTAAAGAGTTTCAACTGCATAAAAGGTTTCCCCTGAGAGTGGAATGATGTGCAATATTTTTCCACATTAACAAATTAAGAATGCACCTAATAAATGCAAAAACATTGTTTACAAATAATTAGAGTTAAAATGGAACTTGTTTTCTCATTTTCCACATGAAAGGAAAGAATGAACTGTCAGTAAAATCCAGACCAGATTGATTAATATCTAAATTAGTTTGACATAGGTATGAATGTATACATGTAGACAATTAACAGGGACGTCAGGTTTGGATGCTCAGCTGCTCATCAGCACCTTATCCAAAAGTGTCTAGTTCAAAAGATATCGAATTCAGAACCTTTTGAACAATCCAAATCCTAGCAAATTTGTTCATGCCTTTAAAACTGTATATTAACTTAATTAATTAAGTACACTGCATTGTGAAAGTACATGAACACATGATTTACAACAATGTTTAGTTTCTTATCAAGCTACTTAAGGAACATCCTCTACCTCCCAATTTACTTTTTCACAGTCTCAGACTTATGCAGCAGGGAAGGAGGCCATTCAGCCCATTAACGTTTCATCAATTTTATGAGTGTTACTCATTAACACCCCGCCCCTACCCCCGGGTCCACTGTCCTTCCCCCATGCCTGCACCTTATTTTCTCCTTTATTCAAATATTTTGTATGAATCCCTAATGGTGGAGCATTGAGTTCTAACAATCGTTGAGTAAACGAAAAATAATTTCAGGGCTCTCATTTGGTACCCTCCGATGTAGATATTGACTGACCAAATGGTGGAAACAGCTTTTTGCATCAAATTTTTTTTATTGTTAATCAGCATTGTACTTTCAGGATCATTTATTGCCTTGTTGCTTCAACATAACTTTTCATATTTAACCAACTAACGCTTTTGCTATACATTTTGGAATGGGGCAACATCTCAAAAAAATCAATCATACGATTAGAGAATGATCTTTGACCCCTTTTCGGACAGATTGTTTAAGAGTTAAACCAAAAGTAATAGGTACAACTGTCAGTGTTGCTTAACGTACAATGGAATAAGTGTCAGAGGCCCCAGAATGGAAAGAGTACTGTAGTCTCCCAAAACATATTTGATTACCTTTAGGAATTGGAGGAATGTCTTCTCATTTATGTCCCATTACCCTCCACTTGCCCCTCCAACTCAACATTTACTTTGCCGACACTTTGCCCCTCCAAGGTTCCATGCCTACAGATGGGAAGGGGACTATGCTGCTAAGTTCCATCAACACTGTACAGGTCCATTGGTCTTTTTACATCCTATATTTATGCAAAGCTCATAGCAATTCAAATTATCTGAATTTACTTGAACTGGAGTATTTACAACACAAAAGAAACTTCCAATTTGAATCACCTTGGGATTTCAAATCAGTTTATTCTCGTCTCACAAGCAGTCCCAAAACTCTTGCAATGTATAAACATTGAGACCATCATGCCTCATACATTTATTCAGCATCTTTATGTTCAAGGTTTCTCCCCCACAGTAAGTGTTGTAATGTTCTATTAGAAAACTGGTTCAGAATATTGACAGCAAAGATAACTAAGATGATTTACATTTAACCACTGTAACATTGGATCTGAAAACTTAAGATGCATGAGCAACATACACAGTTTCGCAGCCTTAATGAGGTATGATGCAATCCCAGTTATGTTCAGTCACTGTAGTTTGGTTTACTCAATCACATTAAAGTTAATGGAAGAAGTGGGTCATTACTCAGATTGCTGGAGGCAGCTTGGATTATTTTTACAGGCTAAACACCCGACAACTTAGCTAAGAAGAATAAAATTATGCAATTATTCCATTTACTTAGCTGTATTATCATGGTGGCTTCCTTACATACACTCCATAACACTTCCACTAAATGAGGTGGTCATTGCTCTGGCCATTTTTGTGAATGCTGCTCATATTTGTAACTTTATTTGTAAAATAACAGGCTCAATGATCTTTCTCTCCCATAAAAAGTAATAGATATGTTCACTTACATCCAAAATGAAGACAATATCAACAGAATGTTGGAAAATGTGGGAATTTAAAACATTTGGCTTCCAAGAATGTAATTTCATGACTGTAAAAAGAATAAAGCCCTTGCATTTATAGAGCACTTTCCATTACCACCAGAAGTCTCAAAATACTTTACAGGCAACAAAGCACCTTCCAAAGTGTAGCCACTATAGAAAACATGCTACCCAATTAGTCCACGGCAAACTCCAACAAACTACAAATATAATAACCAATGGCCTTGTTTTGTGGTGCTGATTTGAAGGCTAAAGCAAGGGCCCTACTGCTCTGCTTCAAAATAATGCTATAGGATAATTTACAATTATCAAAATAGGGAGATGGGATCTGATGTTTAAGATCTCATCGAAAAGACAGCATATCTAACAGTGCAGCACACCGTTATTACTTCACTGGAATATCAGCACTGAATTTTGTGTGCAGTGGGACTTTAACCTAGGAATTTGAGATTCTGAGGCAAGAATGCTGTAACTGCACCAGAGATTATGCCATTTGAGCAATCATTTTTAATAACAGCCATTTACAATCCTTCTGTTGTGTGGTTTTAAGGTTCTCAAAAGGAATCAATTATGCAACATGAATGTTAAGAAGTTTGTTATTTGAGCTGCACAGTGTGTCTTTTTTGATGGACTGGGATATGTTTATGACTCTCTGTAGTTTCTTGAGGTTTTGGGAAGAGCAGTTGCCATACTAGGCTGTGATGCATCCGGATAGGATGCTTTCTATGGTGCATGTATAAAAATTGGTAAGAGCCCTTGTGGACATACCAAATTCTCTGAGCCTCCTGAGGAATTAGAGACATTATTGTGCTTTCTTGACTGTCGTGCTGACCTGGGTGGACCAAGACAGATTGTTGCTGATCATCACTTCCAGGAACTTGACGCTTTTGACCATCTCCACCTCAGCATCATTAATGCAGACAAGGGTCTACCTGCCACTCTGCTTCCTGGAGTCAATGACCAGCTCCTTCATTTTGCTGACATTGATGAAGAGATTTTTGTTTTTACACCATGCCGCTAAGCACCCAATCTCTTTCCTGTATTCTGCCTCATTGTTGTTTGAAATCTGACCTACAATTCTGGTGTTGTCAGCAAACTTGCAAATGGAGTTGCAGTGGAATTTAGCCACACAGTCGTGAGTGTATGAGTACAGTAGGAAGTTGAGTACACAGCCTTGAGGGCACCAGTCTTGAGGATTAAGGTGGAGGAAGTGTTGTCACCTATTCTTAGTGAGTGCTGTTACTACAGGTTAAGAAGTCGAGGATCCAATTACAGGGTGGGCGGTTGGGGGGGTGCTAAGACCTAGTTCTCAGAGTTTTAGAGATGAGTTTGTTTGGAATTCTGGTGTTGAAGGCTCAGTAAATAAGTAGGAGCCTGATGCAGGTACCCTTGCTATCCAAGTGTTCCAGGGATGAGTGTTGGGCCAGGGAGGTGGTGTCTGCTATGGACCTGTTGTGCCAGTAGGCGAATTGCAAAGGATCAAGGCAATTTTTTGAAATTTATTCATTCATGGGATGAGGATATTGTTGGCTGGACCAGCATTTATTGTCCATCCCTAATTGCCCAGAGAGCAGTTCAGAATTAATCACATTGCTGAGGGTCTGAAGTCACATGTAGGCCAGACCAGGTAAGGAGAGGAGTTTCCTTCCCTAAAGGACATTAGTGAAGCAGATGTGTTTTTCTGACAATCAGCAATGGTCATCATTAATTCCAGATTTGTATTGAATTCAAATTCCACCATCTACCAATACCTATCATTTTAACAGGAGTTCGAGGTCTACTATACACATATCAAAGACCATAATGCTAATTTTAGATGTTTACTCTTGAAGCAGTAAAAATGACCCCGTGAATTTAGCAGATGGGGTAATGCTGAGGTGAAAGCTTATCTCACTGCTACACTGTCATGCACCAAAATTAGTTTTCAGACTGCAATGTATCCTAATTTTCACCTGAGTGGTGCTGTTCTGTGAAAGGCTTTCGAAAGGTGTGATTTACGGACACCTGGAAGTGCAAATTGTCCAGAGAGTTGAGGCAGGGAAGGTTGGTAGGACGGCATATGGTAACCCAGACTCTGAGGTGCTAATGGCAGAGACCATGTTTTTGGAAGCGCTGTGGAGAGGTGGGGAGGGTAAAGGGGGTGGTGGAGGGATGTTCGGAATGCTAGGAAAACAAACGGGGAAACATTCAACAATTCCCTGGACTTCTACTAGCCATTTTAAAGCTTCATTTTGGATAAATGCTGAACATTCATATTTTCTCTCAATTATTACGCCCATTTAAAACTATAAAATTGGCAAAGAAACAGATTGCAGCCCAAAAATATTTTAACAAGCACGGCTTTCATTTTAGTCACAGCCAAGTATATTTTCAAAGCTATATACTCAACTGAATATTGGGATTAAGAAACACACCATCAATTTTATTTGGCACCATCCACAGTTACTCTCACTTGATTGCATTCTGGGCTATGCTCCCTTAATTCATGCAAACAGCATACATGCTCTGGCAATTTGGATGTTCATCAGAAATATGCCATCTGAGGGCAGTCATGAAGGAGAATGTCAGCCAAGTCTGGAATTATACCTTTTCTTAGGAACATAAGAACAGGAGTAGGCCATTCAACCCCTTGACCCTATTCCACCATTCATGGCTGACCAATGGCCCAACTTCATAATGGTGCCTTTGGCCCATATCCCTCAATGCCTTGGCTGAACAAAAATGTATCTATCTCAGTGTTAAAATTAACAACTGATTTTGCTTCTCCATCATGTGCTCCCATGCCAACTGACTAGGATTCAAATGATAACATTTGCATGCTTCATCACATTAGCCCACTTTGTTCTCACCAAAAGAAAGCCACATTGAAAATAGCCACTTTGTAACTTTTCCCTTAAATATAGAAACACCCGACAGACAGCACTATCCCATTATTGGCAAGCACATATTGAGAGTTGAATGCTATGCAGGTTGACATGGTAACGATGCTCTCAATTTTTCACCTTTGATTTCAATTTTTCTAAGTATTTCCTGCCTGACGATGGCTAACACCTGCTACCCCAATGTATTGTGGGATAATTCCATGACAGTGACAACTCCATGAGTGAAATTAAGGATGTGGAATTTACTCAGTAGCTTAAAGGACCTCTTTTCTATGAAGTAGCTTTGAAGTGTAGTCACTGTTGCAAGGTTAGAAACATGTAGATTTGTGCACTGCATGCTCCCTCAAATAGCAATATGATTAAGACCAGATAACCTGTGCAGCTTTTAGCAACGTGGATTGAGGGTTAAATACTGGCCAGATCATAGGTCACATTCACTAATCCTCTTCCATAAAATTACTGCTGTATCCCTAACACATGCTTAACCATGGTACAAATGGTCCTTAAGATCTAAAAAGTTTAATGTATTCTTTTCCATAGATGAATAGATATGAAAACACATGGCAAGAGGTTCCTATTTGTCTTGCAGGTGTACAGTCCTTTGCAAAGACATATTCTGATGGAGGCAAATAGGAAGTCTCTGCATCAAAATGGGATTTTTCTTTCTCCAGAATATGAAAGAAAATCTTCTTGGTCTTTTGCACGTGATCGCAAGTAGCTGCTGAGGCAGTAGTGAATCTCTCCATCACGTGTAGACAGTGCATCTGCAGGTGTATGGAAGAGAGTATGTGTGGTGTGTGTATCAGAGAGACTGGTACATCAGGTTCATATGTGTGGTGCATGTGTGTGGCAAGTATGTAGCGTGCTTGTACATAGGCATGTAGTGTGCAAATGTAGTGTGGCATACAAGTATGGTGTGCATGGGTGTGTGGCATGCTTTGTGTGTGCTACACAGGCATATGTGGCGTATGTGTGGAGGGAGTGGTGTGTGTGTTTGGCACGCGTGCATGTGTATATGTCCTTGATTGTGCGTGGATGTGTGTTCAAGATTGTGTGTTTATTATCAATTGTGTTTGTGACTGAGCTCCTGTATGTCTATGTGTATGTTTGCGCTCATGTCAGTGTGTGTGTGGGCGCACGCGCTTTTGTGCTCATGTCCATGTGTGTTTGCATTCATGTCGGTGTGTGCTTGTTGTATTCATGTCCGTGTGCATGATGTGTTCTTGTCCATGTGTGTTTGTGTTCTTGTCCCTGTGCATGTGTTTTTATTCATGTGCATGCTCAAATCTGTGTCCGTGTGTCTTTATGTGCATGTGTTCAGCTGTGTGTGTGTGTGTGTAAGTCTGATTTATCGTTGTCATATGTACTGAGATACAGCGGACAGTGTTGAATCGTATGCCATGCAGGCAGATCGTATTATACAGTTATTGAATCTGTTTGTACGTGTATTCAAACTATTAGATCTTCTGCTCAAAGTAAGAGGGAGGGGTCTTTGATTATGTGATATTGGAAGGAAGGCTGGTCTGCGTGACGGAGTGGGCTGTGCTCAAGACTCTCTGTAATTTCTTGAGGTCTTGGAAAGAGCAATTGCCATACCAGGCTGTGATGCATCCAGATAGGATGCTTTCTATGGTGCATCTATAAAAATTGGTAAGAGTCCTTGTAGACATGCTGAATTTCCCTAGCCTCCTGAGGAAGTAGAGACGTTGTTGTGCTTTCTTCACTGTCACTTTGACCTGGGTGGACTGGACAGATTGTTGGTGAGCATCATGCCTGCGAACTTGACACACTCAACCACCTCCACCTCAGCATTACCGAGGCAGACAGGGGCATACCCTCCACTTGACTTCCTGAAGTCAATGGCCAGCTCCTTCATTTTGTTGACGTTGGTGGAGAGACTGTTGTTTTTATACCGCACTGCCCGTCCATATCTGGCAGTGTATTTGTGTGGAGGATCGCTTGGAAAGAACAAGCATTGCCGACATGACGCAAGCGGAATTCTGCTCAGTTGAGCATGTGCCAGTCTTAAATCCACAGGCAATTTGTCAACAACAGCGGCTAAAAGAAGATCAGTGTGTAGCCACGAAAGGCAGTGTATAATAGTCAAAATAAATGGGACCGAGGTACAATAAAACAAAGTCATCCTTCTCACTCAGTAAGAAGCCAAGAATCAATGCATTCGTCATGGGAACTGCACTGAACTGTGGTGTTAACTTGGCTTAATCTTAGCTCCATCCCACCAGTGACAGAGGGGTAAGAGACAAGTTCCTATTAATCAGCCCAGCAGCATCCGCAGAGGATGATTTCAATATTTAATGTTATTCCAAAATAGGAAAAAAAATGCAAGAGATGGCAGATTGGTGAACAGATGAGCAAAGTATATTGAAACTCATGAACAGATCATGATAGGAAGCTCAGCAGAGGAGACTGACACTTGATCACACTTGGAAACATTGCTGTTGTCACATTCATTATTTAAATGCCCTCCAGAAGTGCCAGCAATTCCTCTCCTTTAAGGAATACTTAGGATAAAAACATTTTTCTCATTAGAATAAGCTTCATTTGACTCATTTTTTAAAAATAGCAAATGTCATCCCTTTCACACCATGGAAGGTGCTGGCATTTCACAGAACTGAGGGGTAGCATTTCAAATGCGATGCTTGAACAAGGCAGCATTATATCTGTGCAGCAAACCACACCAGAGACCACACTTAATACGTGCTTAGTCTTGAAATCAAACATCATAAAGACTTACAGGTCCTCACGTAGTCTTTTTACTCTCTACTCTCCTGCCTTGGATGGATGTTATTCTAGCTATGATGGAGGACAGGTGACCTGTCGTTTATTAGAATCACTCTGCAGAAAATATAAATGTCACACAGAAACATTTCCCTGTAATAGTGCCACAAGATGCAGCTGAGGTAAGGAACTTGACAGACAGAATTTGCTCTGAGACGATGTGCAGGGTGTGGGGTAGTCAGAACGGAAAACGTTCCATTCAGCAAGTTTAACACTATGATGTATTAGCATCAACAATGATGGGTGCTCAGACAGAGGCTCAACTCGCAATTATGCTGGGCCTTCAGTCAGGCTGGGAGCAAGTCTGGGAATATTAGGTTGAATTTGGGGTAGGAGCTGGTGAAATAACTCCACAGAGGCTGGTATTCCATCACCAAGTCACCCTTTATTTACACATGGAGAGTACTCGACACTAATCCAGCTACCTCAGAGCCAGCTCTCAGAATGATCAGAACCTCTGACAGCCCTGTTTTTTTGTGTCCCTGAGCGGACCAGATTAACAGCCCCAATCAGTGAACACATATTCGATGAGGTCCACCTGGCTGACTTCATACAATCACTAAACGGTATCTGGGGTAAGGATGCAGTGAAGAAGTTTGTGTTCTGGGAGGGACATGAGCAGGGCTGACTGATAGGAGGTTATACGGTGAGGGATTGGAAGCCCACATGGATTTTTGCTTTTGCTAGGAGACCGGGGTCTGGATTTGGTGATCTGGAGGGGCATGATTGCATTTGAGGAGAAAGCAATTACAGAAAAAAGGATTCTCAAGTAGTCACTTATTCCCTGAGCCCACAAAGTCCTCACCATGCAAAAGATGATGAGTTAGCAGAAGCTCCTGAAATACAGTTAGGAGAACAAAAAATAGTTTAAGAAAAAAGCTTGAAAATACTTAAAGCTGCAACTGATTTGCTTGACTTGACAGGGTGCTTGCTCATCTTCTTTTCTCAGCTTTGATTGAAACCGGATGTCTTCAAGGCTAGTCTGGATTGGGAAACAGTTACCTGACACTTTATGTCCAAACCCATATTTGTTTTCCCTTTAAAATTTAATCCAAAACAGTAATAGCTCCAAAATAAATCATACATGCTACAGATGATCCAATCGGGAATTTTATTTTTATAACAGAAATGAACACAAAATGTCTAAAAGAGTAGAATTTGAGAAGTATCCAGAAATAGATAACACCCAATAGTGATATTTATTGTAGTTTTGACTTTTTTATTTTATAAGTGGCACATTTCGATTAAAAATGGTCTTTACCACCAATATTCCCAAAGTGGTTCACACCTGATATGTATCATGTTCTTTGTGATTTTTTTATATGGATCACTGTTCAGGCAGCTGAACAAAGGCTAATTCAACGACGTTCCAGAATTTTTGAATTCCTAATTCATCAAAAAGCTAGTTTTATTTTAAGAAGCAAAAATTCTTTCACAACAGCAATATGGGACTATACAGGTTAACCCACAAAAAATAGAGATCTTTACAGACAGATGTGATTTACCCAATAATGGAAAGCAGGGAGACAGTATTATCCTCTCCCCCTCTGCCTCAGGTGAAGCTCAGTTCCCTGCCAGCTGGTTCCTTGGTCTTCTTAAATGTGTTTCCTGGTCAAAAAATTTGCTGTAGCCATTGAGCAACTCCTTTGCTTTCCTCCTGCAGGTGGAACAGAAGCATGATCTGAGGGATGAAGGGGACACAGAGATAGGCTAGGTTGGACAAGAAACTCAATGGAATGGACAAAATGGGGAGTTATTACAAGATGATGTAATCCATCAAAAAATTGAGAGGTCTTGAATTTTTGGCTATTGGTTTCTTGAGCATCACATGTCTTCTGCTCTGTGGAATTGATGCCAGCAATGATGAGGCTGTCATCATAGCAGGAATGGAAACCTTGGGCTGAATCATACTAGAAATCAGCCAAGTGTAGTGGAGGTTTTCTCTGTGCTGAAACCATCTTTAAAGGCCAGTTGTGCAGCCAGTCAAACGATGGCAGGCTACAGCTGCCTGTCATGGTTCATTCCATAAGCCGCAGTTATGCTGGACAGAGGGAAGTTGACATCTTGCTATACCGATAGGGATCTGGGAGGTCCTGCTGGACAGGGAGCGCATGTGGTTACAGTGATGGAGCCAGCCTTGAGATATTGGTGACTGATGCCGATCCAGAGGACCAAATGAACTGGAGTCACCAGCTTACCATTGATTTTCATGTCAGGAATTGTTGCTGTTTAGTTTCTAGGTAGCAGTAGGAGAAAAGGAATAAGAAAGATGATAATGCACAACCAGGCCTCTTGCTACTCACTAGTGAGAATCCTGACTTGGCAATCAACACTAGCTTGAAAAATGATTTTTTTTTGTTCTCAGCAGCAGAAGCTCCTCACAGCTGACCTCATGCAATTTTTCCAACTTTCTCACCAATGCCCTTGTCATTTAGGAGCTGGGAAGATTCTGCCCACATCTTCAGGGGTCCTTCTTCACTAAATCTGACCTTATATCAAGCCATTCCTTCACCGTGGTTGCTAATTTCAAATATTATTGCTCAAAAGGCTGTGTAAAACATTTATTTTAAACAACTATCACCAAGAAATCTTACAACATTGCACCTTGAATTCCTGAGGAAGGAAATTCTTATATCACTGAGCGATTTCTGGACTAATTAAAAGCTTGCCATAATCTGCTCATCATCGCATGAACCTTTTGTTTACTTCCTTAATTCTGACAAAATTCCTCAGGTTCCATACAGGACAATGGGCAGCAAATCTCTATCACTAGGCCCTAGTCCATTGCAATCTCTTGTACTCCAGCCCAGGTGATATTTCACTCTTCAAAGTTGTCCTGAAATGTCCTTTACCTTGTCTGCTTTGGCAAGGCCCATCATCCTCTTCCATTCAACTGGTCCTCTGGCAGGGAACACGTCTGGGAGGTAAGATAAATGTCCTGCCACTTTCTGTCATTCCTCTGTCACAATATCCTGTAGATGCCTCTGATAAACCCTGTGTCATACTTCTTCATTACTGATGCTGTCATTCCTTGTGACGCTCAGGATTTTAAATGGGCATCGCTGGTGCAAAATGTCCAACTTTGTGTTTTTTTTGCTGTTCCATTCCACATCTCACTTCCAAAGGCTGCAGCTGGTCCTCTTATGGACAACTTCCTAAAAACCAAAAGAACTGCACATGCTGTAAATCAGGAACAAGAACAAAAGTTGCTGGAAAAGCTCAGCAGGTCTGGCAGCAACTGTGAAGAAAAAAGTCAAAGTTAACGTTTTGGGTCCGGTGATCATTCTGAAGAAGGGTCACCGGATCCAAAATGTTAACTCGAATTTTTTTCTTCACAGATACTGCCAGACCTGCTGAGCTTTTCCATCAACTTTTGTTTTTGGTAAAGCTTCATGTCTGTGTTGACGATGTTGGCTGCCAAGACTATGTGTTTACAGGTAACAAGGTGTAGAGCTGGGTGAACACAGCAGGCCAAGCAGCATCAGAGGAGCAGGAAGGCTGACGTTTCGGGCCTAGACCCTTCTTGGTTACCTGGTTACCTCAGATTCTCCAGCATCTGCAGTTCCTACTAACTATGTGTTTACAGTTGGTTAAATATAAAATATGACTATGAATATTTACTAATATTCACATTAGTGCAAAAAAAAAGTAGGTCAGAGAACTTCATGTTGTAGTTAAACAGAAGCCCACAGTCGCTTAACTAATGAGCCCATCAGTTGCACACAGCTAACTCCCAATAGAATAAAAAATTTAACAAAATCCGAACTACATTTAAGAATGCAAATGTCAGGCAGATTTTGTTCCTCGGAGACCAGAGTTAAATGTAAATGCTGACCTGACCATGCCCTCCTTCTATCATGTGAAAATGTCTTGCATGAAACATGCTTTTACAGGCTCAGTATAGGTCACATTGGATGCAGGCTCAACACAAAGCTGGCCATAACTCAACACTAATTGACAGATAATTGGCACTCGCTGATTTAGAGATGGTATTATGGATTACTGAAAGGGGAATCAAACTGTTTACACTAGGACAGTGCAGAGTGTTCAGGGATTTAGGCAGAACAGAAGCAACTTTGCATTAAATCTCCATTAAGCCAGGATGGCTCAATACTGCTAATAGAGACCAAAAGAGACAGATGTCGTCGATTCTTACACCTTCCACTTCATAATCACAAAGTTCATCACTCACAAAACAGGAGTGAACCAAGTACTCTGGGTCATTAAATAGACTAACGTCAGTGTGACACATATGCATGTGTGATTCTATTCTGTTGATTTTAAGAACCAGTCCAGACCATCTTTCCATCACAACACACATGAAGTGACGTTACTTTGATCGCAGGTACGTTTTGTGATGTCTGGTGTTTAATACATCAGGTATGGCTTTAAATCATGTGGTCATGACATCTTTGCTGCAGCATAGTATGAAACCTGATGGTAGAAAAGTCTTGCATTCCATCATATCACAGATCACTTGAAGCATGACACTCTTCTGGAACTCTTCCCTGTTGTAAATTACTGGCTTAGCATTAGTCTAGGCACTTGTGTGTCTGAGGAATATACTGTTTCTATGGAATGGATAGTTGTAATAAATGTCTGTTGGATTCTCCAAAACCACAATATTTGCACCTTGTTGCTTGTGTTACGGGAGACAACATAAGCATTGCTGCATCAGGCAAAACACCCCTTTGGACACAAACTTACAGCACTAACTTTTCTGCACGTGAAGTTAAAAGGATCCATTTACCAAAGTATCAACATTCCATAGTACAGAAACAGCAAGCTGTCATGTTCCTGTGATCAAGGATTAGAACAAGACTTGTCCTCGTCAGATCTCTGCAATTTCACCCCAAGTTTAACTTTTTCAAAATTTAGCAGGATGCTTCATAGGAAATCTCATTAGTTATGTCATAAGATAGTAAGTGACTGTTTAATATGTTACATTTATTAAAGAGGCAAGTTATGTCATTAATAAGGTATTTAATAAGCTATAATCCCACTTAGTTTGCAACTCTCCACTGCCTGTCAAGAAACTCACTTTACTGCTTGGCTGATGCACTAAAGATGCAGCGAGTTGCTCCCCATGTCGAGATAGGCCTTCCTGGAGTTCTTAGCCAATTCTGCTCCAAATCATGCCATTCAGGTCCCTATAAGACTCCGCAGATCATTACCTGGGTCGCTGGATTAACAGTCCATCAATAATACCACTAGGCCATTGACTCGCCTTTCAGCTGAATCCAGTATTTTCACTGAAGAGAGATCTACACTGTAGGGGATACCTTGCATAAATGCAGGTTAAACGTCTGACTTGCAAAAGGTGAGCCAATTAATTTACTGCAGTTAACAAGCCCTCATGAGAAATAAAAACGTGAAGAATACTTCAGCAGAGCTCTTCAATATCACTGACATTCTTAGAAAGCCCCCACTCAGAATGTAACCTGCTCAGGGATTATCCAAATCTCAAATACCCTCTTCCCTTCCCATACAATCTGGGCCAGTTTTCTCTTAGAAGATGCGAGTACTTCAACTTAAAGGTAATGGTATTGAAGGGATGGTTTTTCAGTATGTTAAATGTGGTATGTAAGTTGTCACTTATTCGGTAAAATTTCAACATTTCCATCAGTTTTAGAGCTCCGAGCTAGACTCTCGCTATTTTGGTTAATTTGCCATAATTAGCAGAACACAGGGACACACAAGAATATTTTAAAGACCAGCAGATTGCTGACTTTGAGGTCATTCATATGTGTGATCAGATGAAGAGTGAGCCAAGCTGAAGGGTGTTGAATCAAACAGCAGACAATAGATGAGATACATGGAGATGAAGTTCAGAAACAAACCATGTATTTCTATGTTGACAAATCAAAAACTTTCACTTTTGAATTGACAGAGTCAAATTCAGACAAGTGATCTGTAACCTTGGGGGGAAAAAAAAAGCCTACTCTTGTTTTATTTTACAAAGATTCTAATGCAATTTTTTCTTTCTGTAAACTTATCTCTTAACGTCAGCTGAGATTCAATTGTTCCCTCCGTTTGGTTTAACACTACAATTCAGCTGGCACTCAAAGGTCAACTAGTGGAGCTGCCCTCATGTATGCCCGTCTCCAATACAGCTGGTCGCAGTTGAAAGACTGCAGCACAATTAGGGATTTCTGGCTAACACTAAACAGCCACTGGTCTGAGATTCCCTGTTGTATAGTCCTAGCATCCTTCAGTGTCTATTAGGTTCACACAACGATATGAGAGGGATTGAGGCTTGGAGAAGAGGGCAGAGAGCTGCTTATTACTTCCAACTGTTCAAGTCTGCCTAGGTAAACCACTGTAATTATAAACTGAGATTCAGAAATTTGTCTTTGTTCAGTGTCTGAGTTTACAGATGAGCTCTCATTGTGTTACAACAATTCCAAAAAAATGCAAAATGTCATGCGGAGTCACCAACATCTTTGTTAGGGATCTTAAAGGAAATGCGAGTGAGTTTAAGAGGTTAGGTAGGAGACTAAAAAATAGAATGTTAAAAGTAGTAATTTCTGGTTTACTCCCAATGCCAAACTCAAACGAATGAAGGAATAAAAGGTTAAAGGTGATAAACCAATGGCTGAAGAGCTGGTCCATTGTTTAGGGATTCAGGTCTTTGGACAAGTGGAATGTCTTTTGGAATAGAAAAGACCTGTTGAAAAAGGGTGGGTCTAACCTGAACTGGAAAGATACCAATATCTTAGCAGGGAGATTTGTTCATTCCACAAAGGGAGACTTTATACTGACAGAGAGGGGGATTGGAGGAATTCTAAGTAGCAGTGTAAACAGAAGGACAGATGGTGAAGGTTCTGAATGTGAGGAGAGCATGTCAATTAGAAAAGAAAGTCAGAGTCAGAGTACATAGTAACTCTGAAGAATTAAATTGCATTTATTTCAATGCAAGGGGTCTTACAGTTAAGGCTGATGAACTCGGTGTGTTTAAGAACACAGGATTGGGACAGCATAGCTATTACAGAAACTTGGCTGAGCGACGGACAAGACAACAATGTTCCCAGTTTTAGATGCTACAGGAAGGACAGAAAATGAGGAGAGAAAGGAGGAGGTGGGGCATTTTTGACTAAGGAGTACAATACTGTTGTAACTAGGGAAGCAATTTCTGAAAAATCATCCAATGAAAATATATGGGTAGAAATTACAAATAAGCAAGGAAAGATCGCTTTGATGGGATTGTACTATGGCTCCCCACTAGTAAGAGGGAAATTGAGAAACAAATATGTAGGGAAATCTTTGACATATGGAAGCATAATAAGGTTGTAATAATGGGGGAATATTAATTTTCCAACATTACCTGGAACACTTTGGATCTAGCAATCATAATTCTATTAGTTTCAAAATGGTTATGGAAAAAGATATGCCTTCTATAAATGTTAAAGATTTTAATTGGATGTTGAGAGGCATTATATTCCTGTTACAGTGAAGGGAAAGGCCGGTAAGATTAAGGAACAATGGATGAAGATATTGACCTTATAGTCAAGAATAAAAGATAATCTTATTTTAGATATAGGCAACTTGGTTCAATTGAAACTCTTAATCAATATAAAAGAGTGTAGGGGCATTCTTAAGAAAGAAATCGGCTGAGAAGGAGAAACCTCCAGTAATGAAAATCCTTTACCCCTTACCATATCCAAGTATCCACCTACATACCAGCTATGGGACACTACAACACCTGGGTAAAGAGCAGGTTCTGGGAAATGGGAGCAAACGATATGGTCTCAGTTCTAGGGAGTCTGAAGAAAAGGACCAACCATTTCATTTATGACCATTACAGACCAGGAACCATAAGGAGGAAAAAACAAAGGATGACAAGGGTGTAGTTACATGTGAATATACACAAAGGGCTAGCCACAAACCTCCCAATCCCAAACTGGTGGAATGATGGTCCAAAGAACTGCTTCACCCGAAAAAGGGAGGCATGAAAATAT
This sequence comes from Rhincodon typus, assembly GCF_021869965.1. Classification (NCBI taxonomy): domain Eukaryota; kingdom Metazoa; phylum Chordata; class Chondrichthyes; order Orectolobiformes; family Rhincodontidae; genus Rhincodon; species Rhincodon typus. The sequence continues at coordinate 17,889,535 of NC_063357.1, read as the reverse complement.
GGAGTGAGTTGGAAAAGTTTAAAAAAATATAACAGTCTGCACTTTATGGATGGAGTACAAGTATTGTTTATCATGGTAGGAGTTAAAGTGAGCAGGCAACTGATAAGAAAGTTACACAGGAATTAGGTGAAAATGGACAAGACCTCGATGATGGATGGAAAGCTATTAGGAATTGGTCAAACGATTACAGCCCACCTACGACAGATTGGAGTTAAATCACAGCATGTCAGTAGAAAGGCAATGAGGAGTTACAGGACTATGCAGAAAGATTTGTAGAGATTTGGATAGAACGTTGTGGCCTGGCAGGGGACACAGATTTGGAAGAAATTGACAGTAGTAGTCTCGTGTCCCTGAAATCTGCCTTTGTCGCAGGATTAAAGCCTGAACTAGCAAAAGTATTAACGATTATGGTTCCCGACTGGGAGACCAGTCGGAGAACGTATGGTGAAATGGTTGAAGAGGCTAACCGCTTGGAACAGAATATGGGATCTAAACTTTGAACCATGCAGACCATACTAACAACACCAAGAGTCTTGGCAGATAGACAACCAGGTAAATGTCACAACTATGGGTGAGAAGGACATTGGGCAAAGACCTGTAGGGTTAAGAAAAAAACTGCAGGTAGCCCTAAGGCTGCTTTGAGACAGGAACCTTACATGTCTGGGGACTCTGCAACTGAACAGGTGTTACTGGGACATATCAAGGGCATGTCCCCTGAACAGCAGAAAGCACTCTTGGATATATTGCCTTTTGGACACTGGTGCTGAATTGACATGTTTACCTTTGATTGACAGACATAACCTGCCCTTTGACGGTGAGCAGAGGACTGCAGGCGGATGGCGGGGAAAAGGAAAGACCTGGGAGCAAGTGGAATGGCTGCAACGGGAAAAAAGAAACAGAGAGAGAGAGACACCACCTTTTGCACTGCAGTCACTGAACTAAGTAAAGTCTCTGCGGTCTGGATTGAATGCATTTTTGTTCGTCGGTGGTTAAATGTTGTGTAATATTTCTGTTTTCGTTCCCTGGAGCACGAGATCTGGGAAAACTTTGAATTTAGTTTGCATTTTGGGAATCTAGGTTGATTTAAAAATTGGGTCGTAAAGCTTGGTAAAAATTTACCTCTCAGAATTGGAAATGATCACATTGGGAATTTCATTTTCTGGCCAGAGTAAACTTCCAAACACTGTTTTAATACATAAGTGAATCTTTAATTCTGGATGATAAGATTCGCTCATTGCAAATGTACTTTGGTGCGAGAGAATCCAACTAGGGAAATTGGAATTTTGGAAATTCTAATGATACGCTGTAAAACCTGAGAAAACTGATATCAAGGAGTTCTAAAAAGGAGAGTAAAATCTAACAAAGGAGCCAGTCTTTTCCTTTGTTAATTATAACGCAATTATTTCTGTACAGAAGGAGGAGAGACAGTCAACATAATTATGTCCAGAAGTTTTCACCCCGTCCCTTAAACCACAACTAATTAATTCATTCTGCTTGAAATGGAATGGATGGATACTTTTTGTCTTTCAGATAAGAGTATGAACTTCTAAACATGTCTGCAGACCTCCAGCATCGCAACAGTGATAATTGATGTATCCTCAACCCATCAAGCCCTTCGTTAACAACACATAGCAGCATTGAAGAGCTACTGTGAAAACATTCAGGAATTTCAATACATGAAAACTGCTAGTGACATTGGGGGAATAAACAGAATTTTGGATTTAGGAAAATGTGCATACAGAAATATCAGATATCTAGACTGAGCTATAAAGTAAGTCTTAGATATGTGGGTCATCTTAGAGAAAGCACAATGTATGTTTTGCCTGAATCAAACAGAAATGTTTAACTTCTGTTTTAAAATATTATAAGATGATGTACCATGGACTACAGATCTTTCCAGACCTCTGGAATTAGATAGGTGATAATAGTTAAATGGCAAAATTGGATCAGATGAAGCAATTAGGGATGAAGAGTATGGCAGAAGAAAAACAAATCAGAATAGTGGGTTGAAACGTCAATTGAAGTTAACATGCATCTTAGTGAAAAGGAAGTTTAGGTGAGAGTACTAAATTGATAGCTTTCTCTGGGTGACGTTTGTGTCCTTGTCTTTCCTTGGTGAACATGGTGATCGAGCCACTACCCGAGGCATCAGGACTGTACCTGGAGAGATAAGTAAAATCTCATAGATCTTTTGATAAGATCATAAGAGAGGTCAAGATTGCGTGACATGGTCTTGGGACACCGATATAATGTGCAAAAGTGCGTGTTACCTCGGAAGTAACACACGTGAATGAATGCTTGCTTAAAAAAAAATTGCACTGAAGAACAGGCTTCAGACATGTACGCGTACTTGCCAAATGAATTAATGTGGCTTGGAAGAGCACAAGTGCATAGTTTAAATGATAAGACTTTGATACAAATCCATAGAGAAACTGACTTTAAAACAGTGAGCTGAATTGAAAGGGCCCAAAAAACATGAAGACATACAGATACCTCAAAAAAGAGAACTGGGGAATTTTGAGTCCATGTATATGTCAACGAGAAACCAGTGACTGAATTTGAAGCTTGATAAGAATTGTTACAATAGTTCAAGAGTGGGAAGTTGATTGTATTACTTTCTATTGTTGTGATTCTTATTCTATATTTCTTGTTCATGTTACTTAAATGTTATATTCAGCAAGTGCTGAAGCCTAAAGTTCAGTATTTTACTGCTCTTCAACACTTTAGGCAACCTACATATTATTGTTATAACAAGGTGTGAAGCTGGATGAACACAGCAGGCCAAGCAGCATCAGAGGAGCAGGAAGGCTGACGTTTCGGGCCTAGACCCTTTTCAGAAAGTTAGCCTGCTTCGCTTGAGTGATTCTGTTTGGAAAGAATCAAAGGGCGGAGTTGTGGATTACATTGAAAATTGAGTGATTAGGTTACAGCATAACAAAGGTTAAATTTGCAAATGCTAGTGCAAAGAGCAGACTTGAAGTTGCAGTTGAAACAAAGAAAATCGGTTCAAAGCAGACAGCAGTATACATGACCTACAGGCTGTTGGCTAGACATTGTGGTTCACATTCAGAGTGTGTTACAGGAAGATATGAGATCAGAGGGTACTAATTGTTATTTGCGGTTTCGGGGAGGATCAAATTAAAAATATGCATAAAAAGAACGAAAACAGCTATTGTTGTAGAGGTCTCAACATGTAATTGTCTGATCGACGTTTAATAAGAAATAAAACCGGATATTTAAAAAGATCACAGACTTGTTCCTTATTTTTAAGGAATCTGACAACCGGCAAGTCTGACTTCAATTGTGGGTAAGTTGTTGGAAATGATTATAAAAGATAGGATTTATGGGCATTTAGAGAGACAGAAATTGATTAAGAACAGTCAGCATGGTTTTGTGCAAGGAAAATCTTGTCTCACAAACTTGATTGAGCTTTTTGAGGAAGTTACCAAAAAGATTGATGATGCAGAGCAGTAGACATTGTTTATTTGGATTTTAGTAAAGTCTTTGACAAAGTTCCACATGGTAGACTAATTAGTGAAGTTAGGTCACATGGGATTCAGGGTGAGCTTGCCAATTGGATAAATAATTGGCCTAATGGCTGGAGACAGAGAGTAATGGTAGAGGGTTGTTTTTCAGACTGAAGGCCTGTGACCAAAATGGATTGGTTCTGGGTCTTCTTTTGTTTGTGATTTATATAAATGATTTGGATGAGAATGTAGAAGGCATGGTTAGTAAGTTGCAGATGACACCAAAATTGGTGGCATTGCAGACAGTGAAGAAGGTTTTCTAAGATTACAAAGGGATCTTGATCAAATGGGTCAATGGGCTGAAAAATGGCAGATGGAGTTCAATCTGGATAAATGCGAGGTATTGCATTTTGGTACAACAAACAAGGGTAGGACTTATACAATTAATGGTAGAGCCTTGGATAGTGTTGTGGAACAGGGTGACCTAGAGGTGCAGATACATAATTCTTTGAAGTTTACGTCACATGTAGGCAGGATGGTTAAAAAGGCTTTTGGCACACTTGCCTTCATTGCTCAGTCCTTTGAGTATAGGAGTTGGGAAGTCATGCTGAGGTTTTACAGGACATTGGTGAGGCCTCTTCTGGAATACTGTGTCCACTTCTGCTCATCCAATTACAAGAAGGATATTATCAAGCTGGAGAGGGTTCAGAAGAGATCTACCAAGATGTTGCCGGGTATGGAAGGCTTGAATTGTAAAGAAATGCTGGATAATAAGAGGTAGAGATAGAGATAATGGTTGTTGTCTTTTCCCTAGGATCGGGAATTTCAAGACCAAGGGGCCCATTTTTATGATGAGAGGCGAGAGATTTAAAAATACATGAAAGGCAATTTTTTTGTTTTACACAGAGGGTGGTTTGCGTGTGGAATGAACTTCCTGAGGAAGTGGTGGATGTGGGTACAATTAGAACATTTAAAAGACATTTGGATAGATACATGAATAGGAAAGGTTTGGAGAGATATGGGTCAGGAGCAGGCAGGTGGGACTGGTTTAGTTTGGGATTATGGTCCACATGGACTAGTTAGACCGAAAGGTATGTTTCCATACTGTACAACTCTATGTATCTACAACTCTATCTCAGAAGCAAACCCTCACAATAATAAAAAAATAAACATTAATTTTCTTAATCACTCACTTAAGCCAAGGGCATCAATAATATTTCTCATTTGATCTCTTTAGGTGCAGAATTAGAATTCAATCTAGTGCCAGTCACTTCATATGCCTGGAAATTAAACACTGATGTTGTTAAAAGACAGAATATTTTTCATTTAGTCTCTTATAATTCTTGGGGCATCCGAGCAAAATTCACGACTTAAGTGCAAGGTACTGAATTACAATTCCACTTTAGACATGCATTAATGGTCAAGCAAGTTTATATCAAGGAAAACAGGGGCAAGTCAACATAGATACATGGTATGTGACTGACAACCCACCCAAAGTTACCAGCAACCGCACCCATGTTGCAGTTCCATTTCCCACACTACACATGCTCATGACCCTCTTAAGAGAAACAAAAACTTAAAGTTTACACTTAAGTGCAAAATTACGGAGTGACTTTTATGTTGCAGACTCCCGACAGCTGGTTATAACAGAAAACTGTTAGTAAATTTGCAGATGACACCAAAATTGGTGGCACAGTGGGCAGTGAAGGTTATCTAAGATTACAAAGAGATCTTGATCAATTGGGTCAATGGGCTAAGGAGTGGCAGATGGTAATTAATTTGGATGAATGCGAGGTATTGCATTTTGGTCAAACAAACAAGGGCAAGACTCATACAATTAATGGGTGGGCCCTGAGTAGTGTTGTGGAACAGAGAGAACTAAGGATTCCGGTACGTGATTTTTTTGAAATTTGCATCACAGGTAAACAGGGTGGTTAAGAACGCTTGCCTTAGTAGGAACGATATGGTGAGGTTGTACAGGATGTTGGTGAGGCCTCTTCTGGAGTACTGTGTATGGTTCCAGTCGCCCTGTTATAGGAAGGATATTATTAAACTGAAGAGGGTTGAGAGAAGATTTACCAGGATGTTGCTTGGAATGGAGGGTTTGAAATACAAAAACAGACTGGAAAAGCTGGGACTTCTTTCACTGGAGTGTAGGGGGTAAAGGGGTGACCTTATTGAGGTTTATAAAATCATGACGGGCTTAGATAAGGTGAATGACAAGTGTCTTTTCCCTAGGGTGGAGAGTTCAAAACTAGGGGGCATATTTTTAAGGTGAGAGGAGAAAGACTTAAAAAGGACTTGAGATGCAACATTTTTTTTACACACAGAGTATGGTTTGTATGTGGGATAAACTCCCAAAGAAAGTGGTAGATACAGGTACAGTTACTATGGGGATATATTTCCCTCCCCCCCCCCTCCCAATCTGCCTTCCATAGGGACCGCTCTCTCTGTGACTCCCTCGTCTGCTCCACACTCCCCACAAGCCCCACCACCCCCGGCACCTTTCCCTGCAACCGCAGGAAGTGCTACACCTCCCCTAGACCTCCCCCCTCACCTCCATCCATGGCACCAAGCAATCTTTCACATCAGACAGAGGTTCACCTGCACATCCATCAACGTGGTCTATTGCATCCGTTGCTCCCGATGTAGCCTCCTCTACATTGGTGAGACCAAGCGGAGGCTCTGAGACCGCTTTGTAGAGCGCCTGTGCTCTGTTCACGACAAACGACAACACCTTCCAGTCGTGAACCACTTCAACTCCCCCTCCCTCTCCCTGGACAACATGTCAATCCTGGGTCTCCTCCAGTGTCACAATGAAGTCACCCAGAAACTAGAGCAGCAGCACCCCATATTCCGCCTTGGAACCCTGCAACCCAATGGTCTCAATGTGGACTTTACTAGTTTCAAAACCTCCCCACCCCCAGCCTCACCCCATGACCAACCCTCCCTCTTATCCCCACCTCCTTGACCTGACACCACCTGTCCATCTTCTCTCCCACCTATCCACTCCTCCCACCTCACTGACCAATTTCCATAACTGCCTACCTACACTCACCTATCACCATCCAACATACTTTCCCCAGCCCCACCACTCCTCTCTCTATTTATTTCTGAGCTCCCTTCCCCCTCCCCCATTTCTGAAGAAGGATCCTGACCCGAAACATCAACTTTCCTGCTCCTCTGATGCTGCCTGGCCTGCTGTGCTCCTCCAGCTCCACACTGTGTTATCTCTGACTCCCGCATCGGCAGTTCTTACTATCTCCGAGTGCTCTATAGTAAATTGCTTTCTCTCTGTTTACAAAATCAGACTCATACTTGCCTTGCAAGCATCTGAACTTCAACATTGGATTGGTGGCTCCCCGTTCAGCAATGTGTTTACTTGAAAAAGATTCAAAATAATTTTCAAAAAAATCTCTTACCTACTGTAGCAATTTGCAAAAGTGATTACACAATTCTTAACTGGCTGCTAAGCACTTTATGTAATCCTGAAGTCATGAAAGGTGATATATAAATGCAACTGCCTCAAAGTGAGATGAAGATCAGCCATATAAAACTAACCACTGGAGATGGTCTTGCCTTAGTACACTTTGGATAATGTGTCACACAAGTTATACAGCCCAGTTTGTATCAACGTTAAAGTTGAAAACTTTGCAAAGGCACTGTTAGAGAAAAATAATTTCAAATCTTGTCACATTTGTTACAGTAATTGCTCCTGCTCCATTACAATCTGGACCATTTACCTTGCCTGTCCCAAGGTTGTTCATTATTCAATGAAGATGATGGAAGACAAGGATGAACAAAAATCAGGTCATTAAAATCAAAGGGCGGATGTAGAGATGAGCCTTCCGAGTAGCTCATGGTAGTAAAGGGTCTGAACTATGTCAGTGCACATTGCCTGCAGTTGGTACTAGGTTTTGGCAGGAGGAATGCTGTTTAACCCCAAGCACAGGACTGGAGCGAGTAGCCTGTGATATTGTGGGAGATAGTAATTTACTGGTGTAAGATTGACTTCATCTCACTTCCAGTAACAATTGCCTCACCTGTTGATTATTTCTGGCACATTCTCTATCTTATTTCAAATTTTCAACATCTGTAATACTCTGCTTTTTGTGATTGACTGTGTTTTAGGTTTAAGAGAGTTCTAAACTAAAAAGATTTGAATTGACAATGGTAAAAATAAGATCTATTATGCACTCCGTTAGATTATAATGCTCCATTTATTCTACACAAATAAAGTTGATACATTTTCAGGAATATTTTGCATTATGTGGTATGTCTGATCTCCACCAACTAAAACCACATGTGTCCTTTTTCCATTTTACATATCTAATTAAATAGTTATTGATCACTTTTCACTTGAATGAATTCAATCCAATGACCAGATTTTCATAAACCAGTTTTCTTTTGTTCAAATTAAACTATAAAATTGATGTGAAGAGTCAGGCTAAAATGTGGGAGAGTCTGAGAGAGAAAAAGACAAGATAATTGGCAAAGTAGTGAGTGCTCAGCTGACACTATTCTGAATGTTTGCAGAAGGAAGCAACTCCTGAAGTCAGGAACAGATATCTCGATAAAAGCGAAAGAAATATTAGAAATTTGAAATTCAAATAGATAAAGCTGGGAATTCTCAGTAGGTGCATCTGTTTTTTTAAGTCATTCATGGGATGTGGGGTGTTGGTCTTTAGGCCAGCATTTATTGCTTATTCCTAATTGCTTTTGAGAAAGTGTTGGTGAGCTGCTTTCTTTAATTGCTGCAATCTATATATTGAAGGGAGTGAAGTTGGTGCTGGGAGAGGTCAGCCTGGTTTCAGTACATTTACACTTTTATAGTGCCTTGCTAGACCATTTCAGAAGTACAAATATAAGGGTCAATCACAATGTTGTGGGTCTGGACTCACATACAGGCCAGACCAGGTAAGGGTAACACAAATGACAACACCTTCCAGTCACGAACCATTTCAACTCCTCCTCCCACTTCCTGGGCAACATGTCCATCCTGGGCCAGCTCCAGTGACTCAATGATGCCACCCAAAAACTGGAAGAGCAGCACCTCATATTCCGCCTTGGGAGCCTACAACCCAATGGTCTCAATGTGGACTTTACTAGCTTCAAAATCTCCCCACCCTCAGCTTCATCCCACGACCAACCCTCCCTCTCATCCCCGCCTCGTTGACCTGACACAACCTGTCCATCTTCCCACCTCACTGAACAATCCCCACCACTCCCTACCTGCACTCACCTATCACCATCCAACCTACCTTCCCTAGCCCTACCCCTCCTCTCTCTATTTATTTTGGAGCTCCCTTTCCCCTCCCCCATTTCTGAAGAAGGGTCCTGACCCGAAACATCAACTTTCCTGCTCCTCTGATGCTGCCTGGCCTGCTGTGTTCCTCCAGCTCCACACTGTGTTATCTATTACTATACAGCACTGTCAAGAAATACTGTTCTCAAACAATCAGTTAAAAATTTACAGGTTTGAATCATGTACAATACCTTGTATTCAAATTATGTCACTGTGATGAATATAGAGTACACTTCTAAAATTACCATAAAATCTTTCTGGAAAATAAAGAGTGAGGCAAATTCTAAAGCTATTGTTATTAACAGCCTTCACGGTATTCAAAGAGGTAACTTATTTTTATTCTCTTGTGAGATGAAGGTGTCATTGGCTGACCGACATTTATTACTTGTCCCTAGAATTCTCACATTCAATGCTTGATTTAAAATTTTAAAACTTTTCCTGAACAAAATCCAAACCTGAGTGAGCTACAGGCTTCATTTAACAATGACAGCTTGATGAATTTGACATTCCTAATATGAAGATTTTTCTTAAAATGTCTGTTTGTGCTTCTTTCCCTGTCACTAACCTGGTTGAACAATACAGTATTCTGCTAAAGTACAGTATTTAAAAACCCTTTAGAATGAGTTAAATTACTTCACAGTTGCAGAATGCTGAAGAAAATGCAAAGTACCATTTTAAGAATATCAGACATCACAAGTAGGAGCAGGAGTAGGAGGGGATCATAGGACTCTCCAGCCTGCTCTACAATTCAATATTTATGGCTGATCTTCTGCAAAAGCTTAACTTTCCTGTCCTATTGCAATATTCCTCAGTGTTTAAATGCAAATAGATCACCTCTGACTCTTCTAAACGCCAAAGAATTTGTATCAGAGATAGTAGGAACTGCAGATGCTGGAGAATCTGAGATAACAAGGTGTAGAGCTGGATGAACACAGCTGGCCAAGCAGCATCATAGGAGCAGGAAGGCTGACGTTTCGGGCCTAGACCGTTCGTAAGAAATGGGGGAGGGGAAGGGGGTTCTGAAATAAATAGGGAGAGAGGGGGAGGCGGATAGAAGATGGATAGAAGATGGATAGAGGAGAAGATAGGTGGAGAGGAAACAAACAGGTCAAAGAGGCGGGGATGGAGACAGTAAAGGTGAGTGTAGGTGGGGAGGTAGGGAGGAGATAGGTCAGTCCAGGGAGGACGGACAGGTCAAGGGGGCGGGATGAGGTTAGTAGGGAGGAGATGGGGGTGCGGCTTGAGGTGGGAGGTGGGGGTAGGTGGGAGGAAGAACAGATTAGGGAGGCGGGGACGAGCTGGGCTGGTTTTGGGATGCGGTAGGGGGAGGGGAGATTTTGAAGCTTGTGAAATCCACATTGATACCATTGGGCTGCAGGGTTCCCAAGCGGAATATGAGTTGCTGTTCCTGCAACCTTCGGATGGCATCGTTGTGGCACTGCAGGAGGCCCAGGATGGACATGTCGTCTGAGGAACGGGAGGGGGAATTGAAATGGTTCGCGACTGGGAGGTGCAGTTGTTTATTGTGAACCGAGGGTAGGTGTTCTGCAAAGCGGTCCCCAAGCCTCCACTTGGTTTCGCCGATGTAGAGGAGGCCACAACGGGTACAGCGGATGCAGTATACCACATTAGCAGATGTGCAGGTGAACATCTGCTTGATGTGGAAAGTCTTCTTGGGGCCTGGGATGGGGGTGAGGGAGGAGGTATGGGGGCAGGTGTAGCACTTCCTGTGGTTGCAGGGAAAAGTGCCCAGTGTGGTGGGGCTGGAGGGGAGTGTGGAGCGGACAAGGGAGTCACAGAGAGAGTGGTCCCTCTGGAAAGCAGATAAGGGTGGGGAGGGAAAAATGTCATTGGTGGTGGGGTCGGATTGCAGATGGCAGAAGTGTCGGAGGATGATATGTTGGATCCGGAGGTTGGTGGGGTGGTACGTGAGGACGAGGGGGATTCTTCTTTGGTTGTTATTGCGGGGATGGGGTGTGAGGGATGAGTTGCGGGAAATGCAGGAGACACGGTCGAGGGCGTTCTCGACCTCTGAGGGGGGGGAAGTTGCAGTCCTTGAAAAACGAGGACATCTGAGATGTATGGGAGTGGAATGCCTCATCCTGGGAGCAGATGTGGCAGAGGCGAAGGAATTGGGAATAGGGGATGGCATTTTTGCAGGAAGGTGGGTGGGAGGAAGTGTATTCTAGGTAGCTGTGGGAGTCAGTGGCCTTGAAATGGATATCGGTTTCTGGGTGGTTGCCTGAGATGGAGACAGAGAGGTCCAGGAAGGTGAGAGAGGTATTAGACATGGTCCAGGTGAACTTAAGGTTGAGGTGGAAGGTGTTGGTGAAGTGGATGAACTGTTTGAGCTCCTCGTGGGAGCACGAGGCAGCGCCGATACAGCCAATGTAACGGAGGAAGAGGTGGGGTTTAGGGCCAGTGTAGGTACGGATGAGGGATTGTTCCATGTAACCTACAAAGAGGCAGGCATAGCTTGGGCCCATGCGGGTACCCATGGCCACCCCCTTTGTCTGTAGGAAGTGGGAGGAATTGAAAGAGAAGTTGTTTCCAAGGACCGCAACTTCCCCCCCCTCAGAGGTCGAGAACGCCCTCCACCGTGTCTCCCGCATTTCCCGCAACTCATCCCTCACACCCCATCCCCGCAATAACAACCACAAAAGAATCCCCCTCGTCCTCACGTACCATCCCACCAACCTCCAGATCCAACGCATCATCCTCCGACACTTCCGCCATCTGCAATCCGACCCCACCACCAATGACATTTTTCCCTCCCCACCCTTATCTGCTTTCCAGAGGGACCACTCTCTCTGTGACTCCCTTGTCCGCTCCACACTCCCCTCCAGCCCCACCACACCCGGCACTTTTCCCTGCAACCGCAGGTAGTGCTACACCTGCCCCCACACCTCCTCCCTCACCCCCATCCCAGGCCCCAAGAGGACTTTCCACATCAAGCAGATGTTCACCTGCACATCTGCTAATGTGGTATACTGCATCCGCTGTGGCCTCCTCTACATCGGGGAAACCAAGCGGAGGCTTGGGGACCACTTTGCAGAACACCTACGCTTGGTTCGCAATAAACAACTGCACCTCCCAGTCGCGAACCATTTCAATTCCCCCTCCCGTTCCTCAGACGACATGTCCATCCTGGGCCTCCTGCAGTGCCACAACGATGCCATCCGAAGGTTGCAGGAACAGCAACTCATATTCCGCTTGGGAACCCTGCAGCCCAATGGTATCAATGTGGATTTCACAAGCTTCAAAATCTCCCCTCCCGCTACGGCATCCCAAAACCAGCCCAGCTCGTCCCCGCCTCCCTAACCTGTCCTTCCTCCCACCTATTCCCTCCTCCCACCTCAAAAGCCACCCCCATCTCCTACCTACTAACCTCATCCCGCCCCCTTGACCTGTCCGTCCGCCCTGGACTGACCTATCTCCTCCCTACCTCCCCACCTACACTCACCTTTACTGTCTCCATCCCCGCCTCTTTGACCGGCCAAAGAATTTGATCTGTTTTACTCAAACTTTCTTCTTAGTAACAACCTTATCGTAAGAATCATTCTAGGGTAGGTTTGTTGCATCCTTATTCAGATAAATTAAATCTGCACATTACTCCAGGTCAGATCTCACCAAAATTCCAACTAATTGCAGCAAGACTTATTTATTTTAATACACCAGTTCCTTTTTGAAAGTCAGAAATCACACAGCACTAGTTCGTAGTCCAACAGGTTTATTTGAAAACACAAGCTTTCTGAGCCTCATTCTTTCTTCAGGTGTTAGTGAGAGAGGTGGTATCAGACACAGAATTTGTAAGTAAAAGATCAAAGGGTCACAACACTGATGAGGATGTATTAAACAAACCTAAAATGTTGTTAAATCTTTAATCAGTTAGAAGGCTTCAATTGATTAATATGTATATGTAAAACCCTGAATTTCTTTTAAGTCATTGTCCTGAGAGAACTAAAGGTCTTATCAGTGTAAAGAGATGACATTTTAGGTGTTAGGTTAGGTGCTAGGCCGTGTTTAAAATCGGTTTATGTTTTGGTTCGGAGTCAGACTGGTTTTATTTCTAAAATGGGAATTTATAAAATGCCACATTTACTGACTGTCTATAAATTGTTTGCTTTTTGAACAAAATAGAATGTATCTGTGAATACAAATTCACCCCATAGATTCGTGTGCGTGCGCGTGTGCATGTGTATGTGTGTGTGAGAGAGAGACAGAGAGAGGGAGAGAGAGAGAGTAGGTGTGTGGGTGTGTGTGAGAGGGGGAGAAAAAGTGTGATAAAGGTTGATATACCATTTGTGTTCCTAATTGTTTGTGGTGTCTTCATATTATCAAGAAGGACACCCAGATCTCTCTTCGCAACATTTACTAGTCTCTCACCATTTTATAAAATGTGTAATTTCTTATTCTTATGACCATATTTCTCCACATCATACATCATTTGCCACTTTTCCACTCAACAGTGTTCAAACATTTATCCCTGCAGCAGGTAACTAGTAACAACCTGCCAGCCCAAAATGACCCATTTATTCTTCCTCAGTGTTTTCTATTTGTAGACCAAACTTCCAACTATTCTAATATATTAACTGCTGTTAGTAGTCATCAAGTGTATTAATCCCATGTGTGGCACTTTATTGAATGCCTTCTGTAAAGCAAAATATATCACATCCATTGGTTTTTCCTCATCCATTCTGCTAGTTACATTCTCAGAAATTCTAGTAGATTTGTCAAACATTCATTAAAATTTATTGACACTGCCTAAGCCTGTTATAATTTTCTAAGTGCTTGATAATCAGGTTGTTAATAGATTAAAGCAATTTTCCAAATCAAGGGCTGTTGAGAAAAGACAGGAAAGTAGGGTTGCAGATTATTACTGCAGCCATGATTTCATTGACTAGCAGCACAGACTCGATGGGCTGAACAGCCTACTTCCACACCTACATCTTAATGGCTAATTGCTCATCGGTTTCTCTCTCTCCCTTCTTTCTTTAATAGTGGATTGTATTATGCTACGTTTAGAAAATGAGGTAATGATTCCAGAATTTAGGGAGTTCTAGAAGATCAAAACCAATGCACCCACCATCCTTCCACTTGTCTCTTTAAAACCATAGAATGTAAACCATTTGGACAGAGTTCTAATAAGTTCTCCAGTTCTTTTTCAATGAAACCAAGGACTTCAAGTTCCTAGAGATAGTAGGAACTGCCAATGCTGGAGTCAGAGATAACACAGTGTGGAGCTAGAAGAACACAGGAGGCCAGGCAGCATCAGAGGAGCAGGAAAGTTGACATTTTGGGTCTGGACCCTTTTCTTTGTTTTGGTCTTCTCAGAAGGAATCAAATATTTAGTGATTTTTTACAGTTTCTATTCTCCTCAGAATTTCTCTGATTGGGCCCACATTTAGGTTTGTTAATCTCTTCTTTATTGTGTACTTCTAAAAGCTTTGGCAAATTTAGAACATAGAACATTACAGCGCAGTACAGGCCCTTCGGCCCTCGATGTTGCGCCGACCTGTGAAACCAATCTGAAGCCCATCTAACCTAAACTATTCCATTATCATCCATATGTTTATCCAATGACCATTTAAATGCCCTTAAAGTGGGCGAGTCTACTATTTTTGCAGGCTAGGCATTCCACGCCCTTACTACTCTCTGAGTAAAGAACCTACCTCTGACATCTGTCCTATATCTATCACCCCTCAATTTAAAGCTATGTCCCCTCGTGCTAGCCATCACCATCCGAGGAAAAAGGCTCCCACTGTCCACCCTATCTAATCCTCTGATCATCTTGTATGTCTCTATCAAGTCACCTCTTAACCTTCTTCTCTCTAACGAAAACAGCCTCAAGACCCTCCCTCCATACCAGGCAACATCCTGGTAAATCTCGTCTGCACCCTTTCCAATGCTTCCACGTCCTTCCTATAATGCGGTGACCAGAACTGTACGCAATACTCCAAGTGCGGCCGCACCAGAGTTTTGTACAGCTGCAACATGACCTCATGGCTCCGAAACTCAATCCCTCTACCAATAAAACCTAACATGCTGTACGCCTTCTTAACAACGCTATCAACCTGGGTGGCAACTTTCAGTGATCTATGCACATGGACACCGAGATCTTTCTGCTCATCCACACTACCAAGAATCTTACCATTAGCCCAGTACTCTGTATTCCTGTTACTCCTTCCAAAGTGAATCACCTCACACTTTTCCGCATTAAACTCCATTTGCCACCTCTCAGCCCAGCTCTGCAGCTTATCTATGTCCCTCTGTAACCTGCAACATCCTTCCGCACTATCCACAACTCCACCAACTTTGGTGTGATCCGCAAATTTACTAACCCATCCTTCTACGCCCTCATCCAGGTCATTTATAAAAATGACAAACAGCAGTGGCCCCAAAACAGATCCTTGAGGTACACCACTAGTAACTGAACTCCAGGATGAACATTTCCCATCAACCACCACCCTCTGTCTTCTTACAGCTAGCCAATTTCTGATCCAAAC
>NC_063357.1:17850922-17869257 GCF_021869965.1 Rhincodon typus | reverse complement strand
AGATGAAGGGTCCAGGCCCGAAACGTCAGCCTTCCTGCTCCTATGATGCTGCTTGGCCTGCTGTGTTCATCCAGCTCTACACCTTGTTATCTCAGATTTTCCAGCATCTGCAGTTCCTACTATCTATGTGATAGCAAGGCCTGATTGTGGGGAGTGGATTAAGGACAGGGAGGGTTCAGGCCCTAAAGTTATTGAATTCAGTAATGAGTCCCAGAAGGCTGCAGGGTCCCCAGGTAGAAAATGAGGTGTTGTTCTTCTAGCTTGCGCTGAGCTTCACTGGAGCACTGTAGCGAGCCTAAGACAGAGATGTTGGCCAGGGAACAGGGTGGAGTGTTGAAGGGTTGGGCAACTGGAAGTTTTAAGGGTCTTTATTGAGACCAAAATGCAGGTGTTCTATGAAGTCTATGCTTCATTTCCCCGATGTAGCTGAAATCACATTGTCAGCAGTGAATGCAGTAGACTAGATTGAGTGACATGCTCTATTGCATTCGCTGCTGACAATGTTAGCCACTAACAGTCTCCATTAAAAGCTATTCACCCTCCTAGCCAGATTGTTATACACTCCTTTCTCTGTCCAACTGTTCGTCTCTCTCTTTGGGCTCTATCCTCACCTATCCTTTACTCCTTACCCCCTCCCCCACCCTATCTTGTGCATATAAACCAACATTTTCCTAGCTACCATCAGTACTTAGGAAGGGTCACTCGAGCCAAAACGTTAAGTCTGATTTCTCTCCACAATTGCTGCCAGACCTGCAATTTTCCAGCAATTTCCATTTTTGTCAAAGGAAGGAAGGCTGGTTTTCATGATGGACTGGACTGCATTCACAACTCTCTGTAATTTTTCGTGGTCTTGGATAGAGCAGTTGCCATACCAAGCTGTGATGCATTCGGACAGAATGCCCTCTATGGTGCATATATAAAAATTGGTAAGAGTCATAGCAGACATACCTGCTTAGCCTTTTGAGGAAGTAGAGACATTTGCGTGCTTTTTTGACCAGGAGCCATTTGAGAGATAGTTTGGCAAATACTTTCTCAAAATCCATATTGAGAACATTCACTGCATTCCCCTCATTAAGCTTCTCCATTGCTTCATCAAAGAATTCAATTAGATTAATGGAACACAACCTGCATTTTACATATCTGTGCCAACTTGTCTCAATTAGCTCAAACCTCTCCAAGTGCCTATTGAATTTTTCCTAATTATTGTTTCAAAAATGTTACCCACAAGTGTTGTCAAATTGATCTACCTGGAGTTACTTCAGCAACATTATGACTTTTACAACCTACCAGAGGTTTGGAATCTCCAAGCTAAAATAGCCATGTCAGTTCTTAATCCTACATACCTGGCTTTTGTTAAATTTAAGACTCTATTTTCAAAGTTAACCACAATACACTCAAACTCAGTATGAAATTCTATCACATTATCATCCCTCTTCCCAACAGAATCCTTTACTATATTATGCAACAGTGGATCTAAAATAGCTTTTTCCAAAGTTCGTTCCTCATCAGATTGTTCTTGAAAATGTATCTGCTTCCAATGTAAATAATGATTGAGTAACATTAATGAAAACCGCACAAATTACTTGATACTTCCTTGAAATTTTGCACGTCTGCATTATTACTGACCTTTTCTTTCTTACTTAGGTTTGTCACCTTTCATAGCACACCCAATTCGATTTACAATGTTGGTCCATCAAGGATGCCAAGACAATAGCAACTTTTGCTCCCAGGTTAGGGGAACAGAATTAGAAAACCCGTGGTTCCACAATGCCAACTTGGAAGGAAGTGCCCCAGATGGTTTAACTTTTGTGCAAGAGTGGGGTGGCAGCGTGGGGTGGCAGCAATGGGGACACTGACAGGTTTCAGGCTCCCAGCCCCCAGGAACAGAGTGCAGGCAACATCAAGAGATACTGGAACAATAGCTGATGATCTGAAAGGCCAGTCTCAGTGCTCTGGCACATTGTCCTAGCTGTAGCTTCGAGTGCAGAACTTTCAGAATTGGAGTTCCAGCACCACTGGATTGAAGCTGAAGAGCCAGTCCATCTTTGTGAAAATTTTGGTCACAGTTAGTTATTCGAACAAAATATTTCTTAAAGCAGGGGCCCCCATCTTTTCAACAGGCAGAGATCAATTGTGCACATGGGCTAAAATTCTGTTTCGCTGTTCGCCCATGCATATTGCAAATATTTGCCCCAGCAGCCAGACTACTGTCCACTCGATTTAATTAAATGGAAGTTTGATCCTTTTGGTTTTCACAACTGTTGGCCTTTTTAGCAACTAGGGATGGTGCAATGTTCAGAAGATAAATATATCCCCAAAGCATAGCTTCAAAACCTGATCATCAGTGCCACCAGTATCAACACAAAATGCGTGTCTGACACATTAATCAGGCACGAGGGAAAAAAATTGGTTAACATTCGTTGGAAAGTATTAAGAATACTGTTAACTTGGAGGCAAATAAAAATCAACTATGATGATACATTTTTTGAGTCATTCACAGGTTGAGGGCCTTGCTGGCTCGGCCAACATCTATTGCCCATCCCTAATTGCCCAGAGGGCAGTTCAGAGTCAACCACATTGCTGTGGGTCTCGAGTCACATGAGGGTCAGACCAAGTAAGGATGGCAGTTTCCTTCCCGAAAGAAAAATCATTAGTGAACCTGATAGATTTTTCAGACAATCGACAATGGATTCATGGTCATCATTAATGACTCTTAATTCAATTTTGATAGAATTTAAATTCTACCATCTACCATCATAGGATTCGAACCCAGGTCCCCAAAACATTGCCTAGGTCTCTGGATTAACAGTCCAGCAACAATATCACTAGGCCATTGTTTCCACTTAAATTTGATGCTGCTTACACTAAACAGCTAATGTTGAGGTCTGTGTTAGTGACAGTAAAAGTTAGCATTAAAAATTATTGCTAAGGGTAGTGACAAGTTTAAGAAGTTATGTTTTACAGAATACTGTCATACTCGTACGGACATAAAACACTTCTGGTTTTGGTGTACTATCCGTTTGGTTTAGTTTCTAATGTATCAGGGCTAACGAGTAAATTTTTAATGTAGCAGTACCGATGGAGGGATATTTTCCCTGCAACACTGCTGCCCTGATGAATTAAATTGCTGAAAGTTATATGTGGAAGATGAAAGACTGTAAGTACATGAGACCCACTCGTACTACTGCTTCTATGTGGCTCCAAATAGCTTTCAGAGGGAAATGCTCTTCAAAATGGAAAGGTCTGTTCTCATCATCCTCACCAAATGTGACTGATATTTTACTGTGTGCCTGAATGGAGCTACGTCATGACGACTACTCAGCAGGAAACTCACCAGTTAGAAAGCAACAAAGATCTCTAATTGGACCAAGAGCACAGGAATTGATTTAATTATAGACTCAGCTAAGTAACAGGTAGACCTGACTGTTTTCCCAGTAATATTTTGTAACAGAATGCGCACTTTGATCTGATTTATCTTTGTATCCTCACTAGCTTATGCTGATTTAAAGCTACGTTAAAAATAGGTGGTAGGGATGAAAGATAACCTTAACTTTGAATACAAATTAAAATCAAATTTCCCGGTATCTGTTTTGTAACATTATTGCCATGACTGATGACATAAATCAGGGTCTCGGTCTCAATGTGCCTGCTGGCAGATGTAGTTTAAGCCACAGTGATAAGATGATAATTGGGATTACCTAGGCAACGATTTCCGAATGTTGATCAATTTGCACTCTACTGTGGTTTTGTTAAGCGTTGCTTTTTAACAGCGTAACTCTACCTTTCAAAGAGGATATTGAGTAATTTTCAAGTTCAGCAAGTTGGTAAGAGTGGCATCACTGGAACAGCCAACCAGTTTTTCTCCCATCATTTCACTTTCCACTCTCCACTGAATTTACTTTCAGTGGAGTACACACCACTTGAGGGCTCTTTTGCAACAAAAAGACAGCTGATCCATATTGTAAATGTCAAGGGAAGCTTCAGCATCATTTTACTTCAGATAAGAAGGCTTTATATGCAGAGCAAAAGAGCTCATTTTATTTCATTTCTTAAATGAAGTCATTAAAATAAAAGCTAGATTGAGACTAACACTATCACGCTGACACTATGTTTGAAGGAATAAAAGTTACTCAGGTTAAAGGCATTGCAATTTTTTTAATATAATTTCCTTCACTGACTCATTCCTATTCATCATATAGGGCACAGCTCATCCTTTTATGCTTGGATAATCCAAGCAATGATAGGTGCTTTACACAGATTACACTGGCATGTGTGGCCCTCCTTTGAAGCAAAATCTTTCGCAATGACCTATATCCTGTTTTCCAAAATTATGTTCTTTTGCATGCTTCATTACACATTATCTTCCTGACTTACCATGAAATCTTGTACATCTCCCAAAAACGTAGGACAATCACAGCAAACATAGTTTGAATTGCTCGAGCAAGGGAGCTGGCTTAGGCACAATGGCCATCTTCTGTATTAGAAATTACCTTCCTAAATATTGAAATTAGAGAAATATGCTCGTTGCTGTCCTGTCAGGCATCCTCCAGACAAACTCCTTGCTGAGTCATTTCCTAATTTTAAAATGCAGATAATTCACCATCGTATTTTATTGCAGATAATCAGCATAATTCAAGCTATAGAAGGAATTCCAGAAACATACCTCTTCAATACTTTTCAGCATATTCACAGTTTGCTGCACTGTGCTGTAACTTGTTGAGAATTCAAATTTTAATTATGGAGAAAAATCTCTCAGTCCAATTCACATTTCAATAGAACGCTGACACACCTCCATAACTGCCAAGAAAAATCACCCTTGTTTTAAACACGATAATGCATGAAATTCCTACAACTTCTCTGCTCCTCTGTACTGATTGATAAACAGTGTAAAAGGGAGATCAAGTAAATAAGAATCATTAAAATATTCAGACAAAAGAAGTTAGGGATAGTAGGATGAGATAGAGAATAGTAGGATAGTAGTCCAGACCCGAAACATCAGTTTTCCTGCCCCTCTGATGCTGCCTGGCCTGCTGTGTTCATCCAGCTCTACACATGGTGATCTCAGACAAAAGAAGTGCTAGGATACTTTAAAAAAGTAACAAAAAATTCTGGATGTATGTCTGAAATAGTAACCTGATCAGAAAGTGAGAACAATTTCATTTCTGCTTAGACCAATGATATCAACTTTTTGTAACACAACTGCAAACATGATAGTAAACTCTTTGGTAACTAAAGTCAACATCTCCATGATACAAACCCATTAATTGCAGCCTCACACAGAAGTCATACAAGTGTCAATTATGTGATAGCTATGTCAAAGTGTTAAAACAGAGGGTGCATAGGTTTAGTTGGATTGACCTCAAGAGTCCTTCTCAGTTAAATGTCATTTGATTTACAAAGCTCAACCTTGTCAGCTATTCATCACTAAATTCTGTCTACACTTTGTGCCTGTCACCAAGAGCTGGCTACCAAGTGGAATGAGGAACCCAAACCTGTCACTTCTTGCCCCATTCATTCACCATTAATGCAGCAAAAATGCAAGACACACTAAGTTCAACTTAAAAGTGGTTTTTCAGTCAAGATTTCAGCATTTGCTCCAGTTCCATGTTTATTGGTGATTTAGAAGATAAAGCACCCAGGCGCCCCAAAATGACAGTATATCATGGTGGAATGCAGTACTTGATCAGTGCAGACCTACTCCAAGAGGATGGGTAATTAGATGTGCTGGTTTGGTGGATTGGCCATGCTAAATTGCCCCATGAAGTCCAGCGATGTGCAGGCTAGGTGGACTAGCCATTGGAAATATGGGGTTATGGCCCAGAGAGGTGGGGATCTGAGTCTGGGTGGGATGCACTTTGGAGGGGGTAGTTGTAGACTTGATGGGCTGAATGGTCTCTCTCCACACTGTAGGGATTCTGTGATCTCATTGATTTTAATTTTTATAAACCCTTTGTTTGTCCACTAAGGTATGTATGCCCTAAAGAAATAATTCAACAGAAGCAAGTGTCAAATTACTGTCTGAAGATAATCCTGCCCACCAACTCTTGGTCAATTTTTAATACAAGATGCTACATAAAGCCTGTGACCTGGAGCCATTTCCAGTCTGAATCATAATATCTGTAAAGTAAGTTGCGAGTACAAGTGGGAGTTATGCCATCCAATAAATGATATTTAGTTCGGCAATAACTTAAAGTATAGATGCAATTACAGGAATTCTCACTACTAAACAAATTCCTTGTTCAGTTCTCCAACTTCAGTGAAATGTTTTGCAACATGTGATCACAGACATTTCAGATTCTCAGAACAGCAGCAGAAAGTTAACAGGCAGCACACAGACTTTACTGACATAAATTTAAGACTATAATACCTCACCTGAAGTGCTGAGTTGAGTTGCTGTCCTGAATATACAAATAGAATGTTATATTCATGCAACTTTTTTCACAGAAGGTGCCACACAACTTTGGTGTTCGGTGTTGAGCTGAGTAAGAATAGTTACTCCGCTGGAATGTTTTTTTCCCGCATTCCCAAAGCACCAGAAGAGAAAAATTGCAAAAAGCACCTTTGGAAGTTCAGCAAGTAGCAGTCCTCCCTGTTCCTTGGAATCATAACTGATGGATGTTATTAAACCTCATTTTAACAGACTACATTAAAGAGCACTCATATCTCCTAATCATAGAATCCCTACAATGTGGAAACAGGCCCTTCAGTCCAACAAGTCCACACTGACCCTCAGAGCATCCCACCGAAACCCATCCCCTATAACCCACCTAATGTACAAATCCCTGAACACCACGGGCAATTTAGCATGGCCAATCCACCTAACCTGCACATCTTTGGACTGTGGGAGGAAACCGGAACACCAGAGGAAACCCACGCAGACACAGGGAGAATGTGCAAACTCCACACAGACAGTCACCCGAGGGTGGAATTGAACCCGTGTCCCTGGCGCTGTGAGGCAGCAGTGCTAACCACTGAGCTATAAGGTTACAAACCTGACTTTTCCACTGCAAACTGTCACCCATGGCTTTTTCTGTTCCAGCAGAAGAGGGCAGAAAGAAAACAAAATTAAGTGCTGAGAAACTACTTCTGCTGTTGACTATCCAGAATTTAACAATTGAAATGCTAGTGATACACAGCAACATCCGTGAAAATTTGCAGAAAGGAAAGAGCTATCTCAGGTGTGCATTCTTGACAATATTGGAATGAAAGAAATTTGGCATCATGGACAACTATGCCAGACAACAAGGCTCGACATATTTAGCAAATTATTTCTGACAATATCTAGGAAGGTGGCAAGCAGGAGGAGATTGTGGCGTAGTGGTAATGTCACTGGCTGAGTCCTCCATAAGCCCAGGCTCATGCTCAGGGGACAGTGGTAAGTGGAATTTTAATTCATTTAAAATAAAGAGAATCAAAAGCTAGTCGTAATGACCATGAAACTATGATCAATAGTCATTAAAATCTATCTGGTCACTAATATCCTTTCGGGAAAGAAATCTGCCATCCTTACCTGGTCTGGCCTACATGTGACTCCAGACCCACAGCAATGTGTTTGACTCTTAATTGCCATTTAGGCAATTAGGGATGGGCAATATATGATGGCCTGGGCAGCATGGCCCACATCCCAAGAATAAACATTAAAAAAACCACATTCCAACAAGAATAAAGGAAAAATTGATAAAGCAAAGGATGGCAGTACAAGCACAGTCTCGTAGCAGGGTTTCTCAATGCAGTGTTTAGAAAGCAACTCAGGGACACGACCAAATGTAGCCTGGATGAGTAACAGTTCATAAGGCTGTAACGATGAGGTTTATCCCCCTCCTTTACATTCAGACATGTTTGTGTGGCTCAGGGTTGGTTGACAGCAAAAACAAATTAGCAATGGTGTCATTAAATTTAACAGAAAGCTCCTGGCTAGCCTGACAATCCACTTGAGGTAGTCAAGATTCGCACACTCCATGTGAAAACAAGAGAAACACAAGTTTTCCCTTTAATTGGCATTTACATGCACCTCTGAGTGAACAATGAGCTTTGACAATGCCGTATTGGAACTTTTGCAATACAGTCGGTTCTACGCAATAGTTCCGTTCTCGTGCGATCTTGCGTTATGAGAAAATTGCACAATAGCCATACCATTTAAACTAATGGGGCTGGAATCGCATTATAGCCAATACAGGTAAGGAAAGTTCACGTTCTAATTTCTTCAATCGCTTTAAAGCAAAGTCGCGTTGAGAAAACACGTTATAGCAAAACCGACTGTAGGTTCAGTGGATGGGAGGGGTGGGGATGCAGGAATGTTAAAAGGTCCTGAAATTTCTTGCACTGAATTGGAAATAATTATTGCACACACAATTATTAGTGAAAGCTATTTGATATTACAGATGCTTTGCAATTATTAAAAGCAGCACTGCAGATTCTTTCATCCCTGCAGATATTAGCTTTAAACTTGCTCAAAGTCAGAAATGGATTTATTTTCACAGCAGTGCTAGCTTCTCTAGTGTTCTGGTCAAATTGTTATTTTATATGAAGGTCAATTTATTCAATACAATAACAAAAGCTAATGGACACACAGCACCTTCTGTAGTGCGATGGATTAAAGCAAAATGTAAAATGTCAGAATATATTGGCCATCTGTCACCAAGCGGCGTGTTTGGCTGATTATAGCACTGTAGCATTGTTATGGCCTCTGCATTTGGATTCTAACCATACATTTAACTTAGCACCTTCACTGTACATGTTATTTATATTGGGTCACCTCTACTTCTGCTAAGCTCGTGTTCAGCTGCAAGAAGAAATGGCCCAAATTGGTGAACAGGGTTATCGTTGCTGATTCATGGTTAATTAACAATCCATGCAATTTCTTTGGCAAGGAATTCACTCTGCTAATTTTCCGTCTTTTCAGAGATAGGGCAGTGTATTTTGTTTCAAGATCACATGGCTCGAATATGGCCAGTTTTATCCACTGAGAGTTACTGAGATTGATAGTTGGTCAACTCAGGCATACAACCATACCTGGGGACCTTATGACAGCGGTTTATCTAACCACCTCCCTTTCACCTAAACACCTTTTCAGTTTGCATATATACACCACTGCCATTCTTTCCAAAGATATGATTCTTCTTTCTAAGCAAGAACAAAACTAGAGCAATTAGTCACAGAGAGAAAAAAATTAATAAATCACCTTATATATGTTAATTAAAACAGTAAACAATAAAGGATTAAATCAAGCTGTTATGTTGGAAAATTGAGTTTTACCAGCATCACTAGATTCTGAGGTATTTGACAGATGGCAACTGGATCCAGCTCTTTATTAAAAACATAACTGTGGACTACATGCTGCATATGCAACAAAATTAACCTCCCCTACTGCATGCCAGTTTGACACCCTGTATTCTGTCCTGACCCTCGGATTAGTCCAACATATCTTCAAGCGTTGCTCTTGTGTGATAATGTGGTTATTGAAATGCCTTTGTGAAAAAATATGTTTCAAGTCTGTTAATTGGGATGGCCTGTTGGGAATACGATTATCGTGTTTCTGAGATTGTCCTCATTAATGATGTTCATTGAGCACATTTTCAGACCCCTCTGACCTACTAATTTTCTTTTGCATAAATTTGAGCTGCATGAATTAGCAAGGTGACTTACATCAAGATGGCTGCATTTTGAACAAAGTTGCACTTCATCTGCAAAGCAACATACACTATAAAATAGAACTTATTGTTTCCAACTTTAAATATAGAGCTGAGTTGTTATTTTCTGTTTCAAACACTATGAATGCTTGTGTAACTTGAGCTAATTTCATCTCCTTTCTCCAGTAACCTGTGTATAACATCTGTACCCATCTCAAACAAAAATGACAACAAAAACATTTAAAATTAACAAATGCATCTGAGCCTAAATGCACTTCAGACCAGAAGTGGTCCATCCAGAAGCTTGTACTTGGTTCTTTTTGGGAAACAAGTTTTAGCTGCTGAACAATGTTTGATTTGCATATTAAAAACTGAAATAGTCATTCCTAACTTTGAGAAACCCTCAACAGTTTTTTGGATGATTGATTCTTTTTCACCCTCCTTCACATGTAATAAATCACACATGGAAAGGAAAGGAGCTAAAAATCAAAGGGTGATCATTTGACCCGTCATATCAGTTCTTTGTTGTGTAAACCAAAAACTAATCCCACTGCCTGGCCCTTTCACTGATGGCCGTTCTCTGCTTAAAATAATGGTATGACTGTCCCTTAAAAGAAACAATGGTTTCTGCCTCAACCACTAATTGTGCCAAAGTATTTTATGCTGTAACAATCTTGATGCTGAAGAATTTTTTCCTCATCTCTTTCTTCAAGACTTCAAACTGATGATCACAGCAAAATTCTCAATCTTTTTAAAGAAACTTCTAATGAATCTTATTTTCTTTGCTCTTAATGAAAGGTTTACCTATCACATCACTGCACTTTCAAGCTGGTCAAGTCTGAATATTATAAAGAATGCAATTATTGGGACACTTAGAAAATAATGACCTAATTTGACAGAGTGAACATGGATTTATGAAGGGGAAATTATGTTCGACAATCTGTTGAAATTTTTGATGATGATAACAGCAGAGTAAATACTGGAGAGCCAGTAGATGTGGTGCATTTGGATTTTAAAATGGTTTCCATTAATGTCCCACACAGGAGCATAATAAACAAAAATAGAATACATGATATAAAGGATAATGTATTTATTAACAGAGAAAGAAAACACAGTAGAAATCAATGAGTCATCCTTAGCTTGGCAGGCTGTGACTAACAGGGTATCACAATGATCAGTGCTTGAACTCTAGCAATTCACAAACTATATCAATGTTTTGGAAGTGGGGCCTAAGAGCAATATTTCCAAAATTTTGTATGGCACAAAACTTGGTGGGAATGTGAGTTGAGGATGATGCAAAGGGGATTTGGATAGGCTGAGTCAGTGGGCAAGAACATGGCAGATAGAATATAGTATGTGAGGTTACCTACTTTGATTTTAGGAACAGACATGCAGCGTATTTCTTAAATGATGAGTGATTGGAAATTGTTGATGTCTATCTAAGTGTACTTGCTCGTAAGTCACTGAAAGCCAAATTGCAGGTGCAGCAAGCCATTAGGAATGCAAATTGTATGTTGGCCTTTATCACAAGAGAATGAGAGTACGGGAGCAAAGATATCTTGCTTCAATTTTTATAGCTTTTATAGGTGCACCATCAAAAGCATTCTATCTCGATGCATCACTGCTTCGTACGGCAACTGCTCTGCCCAGGACCTAAGAAACTACAGGGAGTCGTAAAGACAGCCCAGTCCATCACACAAGCCAAACTTCCATCCATTGACTCCATCTATATTTCTCAATGCCCCAGAAAGGCAGCCAACATCAAAGGCCCCTCCCAACCCGGTTATAATCTCTTCCAACCTCTTTAGTCAGGCAAAAGACACATGCACCAACAAGTTCAAGAACAGCCTCTTCCCAATGTTATTAGACTTCTGAATGGACCTCTCAAATTTCAAAACTAATGATGACCTTGCTTTTCATGCACCTTTTTTGCAGCAGTAACTTTGTATTCCTACGTCTGTTCTATCATCCCATGATTTTTGTATGATATGATCTGCCTTTACTGCATGCAAAACAAAACTTTTCACTGTACCTAGATACATGATAATAATAAATCAATTCAAATCAAAATTGTGTAGGACATTGGATAGACCGCACCCAGAGTGCCTCATGCGCTTTTTGTCTCCTTATCTAAGGAAGGATATAATTTCTATTGAGGGAGTACAGTGGAGGTTCACCTGGGATGGCAGGAGCATCCCATGAGGAATTTTGAGGAGACCGGAACTGTATTTTTGAAACTTTAGAAGAACGAGAGCTAATTGCTTCAAAATTACAAAATGTCTAAAGGACTGGAACTGGTAGATCCAAGAAGAATGTTTCCCCTGGATATGGGATGTAGGACAAGGAGACACTGTCTCACAACAAGGGGTAACCCTTTTAGGACTGAGATGAGGACAATTATTTTCATTCAGTGAATCTTTGAAGGGCTGTACAAACTCAGTCACTGAGTATGTTTGAGATGGAAATTAATGGATTTCTGGATAGTAATAACATCAACGATTTGGGGATATTACAGTAAAGTGGCATTGAGATGGTATAAAATACTAGAGGGGTAAAATGGCCTATTCTTGCTCCTATATTTCTAGGAAGACTCACTTACCTCAAAGCTATTTTCTGCCTGCCATCTAACTTTCTATAAACAGTACTCCATTTCCCTTATACCAGATGCCAGAATTATTGCATTAAGACAAGAGATACCTTCTGAAAATCCAAAAATACTATGCAGCCATACCATTTATTGCAGATACAAGGGTCGGAAGCTTTTCATGATTATCAGCAGGCCTCAGTCAAGCCAAGGGTGATAGACTTTAGTCTGGAAATCCTGTCACATTTAGTCAAGGGTAGCCTCCAATAGCTGTCTAGGGCTTGGAAATAGTCAGTCACTCAGAATGTTCAAAGTCAATTGCCCTCCACATAAAGGGGAGGAGCTGAATGTTGGGCAGTCCACCACACAATTTGAGTCTTTATGTACTATTGGGGGCTGTTTTCCTCCTGGGATGAGAAAGAGTTAGGTATTCAGGTAGCTGAAAGTGGGTGGCCCAGCTGTTACTTCTGGTGCGAGGTGGGATGCCTGGAGTGACTAAGTAGGCAGCACAAAGGGGATGCAGTTAGCCGTATTGTGGGTTGGGTTGAGAGAGGGGGAGTGCAGAAAGTGTTGCAGGCCATGTAGCAAGAGGAATAGCATGAAAATCGGTGGAAAGTAGGTACAGTAGCAGAGATAGAGTGAATGCAAGGTATCTGAGAGAATGGTGGCACTTACATTGGCAGAGAGGAGGTCACTGACTACTTTCCTATATTGCTGGGCATTTCTCCACATCACTGAGATGGCTTTAACTCAGGTGACAACCTCACACAGGCTGACATGGTCTGGTGTCATAGCCTCCACTACTGGTCCTGGGGGAACAGAAAGTCCCATGTCTACACCACCCAGTCTGGCAAGACCACAAGGACCCTGTTTGCACCATGGGGTGGTGAAGTCCCCCAGTCTGCTATGTCCAAGGCAAATGTCAGGATCCATGCAGAGCAGCTTCAGGCTTTCTCCAGTGCTTGTCCAGGTGTACAATGGCCTTTTAAAAATGGCAAGGTGCAAAGAATCTGTAAATTCCAAGATATCCCTCGATGGCAAGTTTTCCATGAACAGTTTCCAGTAAGGGGGGTGGAAACCATACACTTAGAGACACCATACAGCAGGGTAGGTATGAGTTTAATGTAATATGGTAAGAAAACATGATAGACCTCGTGATGGAAATCACTACAAAAGACCTGATGCAACTCGGGCTTAGCCAAAACAATGATATATCACATAACTGAATATTTGCAATTGTCGACCTCCTTGTGTTAACTTCACTTCTCGATTCTCTTATCTCACTAAATGTTGCCATTCACCAGTCTAGAATCTTAATCAACCGTTCTTTTCAACTCGAACATCAAATCTACCTATGTTGCAGTTACTATTTCCCAATTGGTTTCACATCAGTTATTTTCTCCATTTCATCTTGCTGTAATAAATCGAGCTGCTTTGATGTGCCAGCCACAGAATTCAGGATGCATCCTGAATGCATTATAAGAAACAAATTTCAGTTGGATCATGTACTAATTTCACTCCATTTGATCTTGGAATGGTTAAATAACTCAAAGATATTGCAAGTTTTGTTACATGTATCCCTGAAACGTCCACATACTTCTACTTCTAATTTCTACACTATGTGGGCTCCAACAAACACCAAGAAATTGCATCACATCGACGACAACAACCTCTATCTGCATAGCACCTTTAGCATAATGAATAGTCCCAACACACTGACACCAAGCCATATAAGAGGTTATCCGCTCAGATGACCAGAAGCTTGATCATGAAATAGGCGTAAGAAGTCTCAAAAGGAAGAAAGTGAGGGAGGCAATACCAGTGCCTAGGGTCTAGGCAATCCAAGGCACAGCCACTGAAGTTTCAGTGATTTCAATTGGAAATGCACAAGAAAGTCAGAAATTAGAGGAATGCAGATATTTCAATAAGACATGTCTTTTTTTTTCCAACTATTTATTATGATTATTGTTGAGACCATCTCGTATTGAAAATTGAGCATGTAAATTTCACTGTAGGAACCATGTAGAGTCATAGAGTGATACAGCACGGAAACAGACACTTCAGTCCAATCAGTCTATGCCAACCATAATCCCAAACTAAACTAGTCTCACCTGCCTGCTCCTGGCCCCTATTCCTCCAAACCTTTCCTATTCAGATATCCATCCAAAAGTCTTTTAATTGTAATTGTACCCACATCCACCACTTCCTCAGGAAGTTCATTCCACATGCAAACCACCCTCTGTGTAAAAATTTGCCTCTGATATCATTTTTTAAAGTCTCTCCTCTCACCTTAAAAATGTGTCGCCTAACATTGAAATTCCCATTTTAGGGAGAAGATAACTACCATCAACTATATCGATACCTCTCATTATTTTATAAACTTCCATCAAGTCACATCTCAACCTCCTACACTCCAGTGAAGGAAGTCCTAGAGTATTCAGCCTTTCTTTATAACTCAAACCTTCCATACCCAGCAACATCCTGGTAAATCTTTTCTGAACCCTCTCCAGCTTGATAATATCCTTGAATGGAAAGTGCTGTCCATGACTCACTGTACAACATCAGAGAGTTCAATGAAGCATCATTTTATGAATTAAAGGAGGTCATATGCTCACTGTGTTCTCAGGCTGTCTTTTTTAAAAGTTCATTCTTGGGCTGATGTTTATCTTTAATTATTCTCAAGAACAGAGTGTGGAACTATCATCATGATCTATATCCGTCCATGCGTTGTAGGTAAACAGTAGGTTCCTAGCAATGTTGCTAGATAGGGCGTTCTTGAATTTTGACTCAGCAATTGTAAAGGAAAAGTAATGTAGTTACAAGTCAGGATTTAGATTTAGATTTAGATTTTATTGTCACATACTGAAGTACAGAAGTACATTGTACAGTGAAAAGTGCATAATGTCACCATACACAGTGCCATCTTAGGTTCACAGGTACCTACGTACAAAATACTTATATACAAAGTAGTAAGAGATAGGTAGGGTCATTGAATATCCCTAAGATGTAGGTAGATAGACTCTTGGTAGACAATAGAATCAAAATCCATCAGAAGTAGATGAGAATGCAGAATGTGGAACACAAACAGATCTGACATCAAATGGCAGAAGTTGGTGTGATTTGGAGGGAAATTAGAAGTGATGTTGTTCCCAAACATCTACTGGCCTTATTCTTCTTGGTGATGGTGGTTGCAGGTTTGGAAGATACTCTCACGGGAGCCTTGGCAAGTTGCTGCACTACATCTTGTAGCTGGTTACATTCTGTTTCCACTGCATCCAGGTGGTGGAAGGCATGAATGTACATGGTGGTGAGGACAAACTGCTTTTTCTTGGTACCAGGTTCCTTGCATGTTATTAGTCCTGCACATAACATCAAAGTGAGGAGTATTCCATCACACTTCTGAATTGGGAAAGTAATGGCCGTTGATTTCAACAAATTTTCTTTTGGAGTTTGTGCAGTGTGTATGGCTCCACACACACTAGTAGAACTTAGTCCCTTAGCCAACTAGCCAGTTTTCAATATATGACAGTGATTCCTCAAACTAATAAACTGTGACAGTAGGCAGGTGGTTAGGGCATCCTATTTCATTGACTCGCTTCAGACCAAGCTCCTCTTCCATGGCTTCAGGCCTGGGTACAAACTTCAGGATCCCTAACCAATATATCGCTGAAGCGAGTTGACTGCAGATGACTGCTCTATATGAAAAGGACACAAATGCTCCCATGTATAGGAACTGTCAAAATATGGGATTGACTGATTTATTAATACATTTTCTGAAAGTCTCTTTGTACATCAACAGCCCCGTCAGAATATATCCTTCGTAAAGTTGTCTTTGCATATTATTGCACTGTCTAATACATCAAAAGGGGTGGATCAAATCCTAGGCAAGCAACATATCGCATATGGAATTGGAGGGGGAAGAAAAAACTCTCTGCCTGACTTAACACAGCATCAATAGAGCACAATCTACCAGTATTAGAAATATAGTGCTGAGATGGAAAATAATGGAACGTAATTTTGTTCAGGCATTGTGGTCATTACTGGTCCTGAGGGTCTTATTAGCATACCTCGTGAATGAGCACCTCAGGGGTGGTAATAACCATAATGTTTGAAAAAAAAAATGAGGTTATTATTATATTTTCAGGAATTGTGTGTTCCTTGAACTATGATAGATATTATACCAATATTATACAACCTCAGCACTCTGGGGCTGGAGTTTTGTTGAAAAAAAAGCCAAAGATTGCTCAAGGCATGCGTAAGAAAAGGTTGTCTCACTCCTGAGAGCTGATTCAATATAAACCCTGAGGAATTTGGTGGCACAGTTTGCTCAATCTAGTGTACATATTAACTACACATTAGATATAATCTGAATGTAGGCAACACAATCAATCAGAAAATATAAACAAAATGTATCCATTTAGGTAGGATAAAAGTGGAATTATTTTTCAACATTCAGAGAGGCCCACTTTCTCAAGCAGAATCTCAGCATTCTATCAAACAGCAAAGACAATAATATGAGGGCATTAAGCTTGCAATTCAGATGACTGGAATCAGCTAAAAATGTAAGGAACCATACACGAATGGGAATCTCATCTTCATAGAAGTCTTTGTGGAGGGAGTGCCTTGTTTGGTAGTATCATAATTGTAAAACGCAGTACCACAGTTATCTCCTGATGTTTTGCAGGTCATTTGGGGGGGCATTTTAAATGTAGATATTAATAATATGACATTACCTAATTGAAGAGATGACAGGTGGAAACAAAAATTCAGATACTTGAAATAAAGTCATTAGATTCAACATGTGAGGTGATCTGAACATTTTTATGGTCAGAAATTCCTTGAGTACAACCAAAATACTTGGTCTGAAGCAAAAATGTTGACCTAAGTCAACCACATAAGCAGGATGGGTGGCAATACTTTAGTAAAAATGGTGCAGATTAAACATTCCATACTTTAATTTGAAAGGAGGAAAATAAAGATTAGCAAAGACATTTGCAACTAGTACCAAACAGTCTTTGTGTCAGACAAAAGTAAAGTTAACCGTTTTTGGCAGCATTGGATAAGAAAGCCCAAGTTAGCAAAACAGCAAGGACAATTTAATTTGGAAATTCATTATCAGGATTTTAATGTTAAAGTCATTAAGACAAAAACTTGATGTTATGCTTGCTATTAGTGCAGTGAGATGCTAATTGTAAATTTCTGCTCTGTGGCGCATCTTCTAGGAGTCCACTGAATAACAGAAATAAAGATATAATTGATTCCTGATGCACTGCTGTGCTGTTGCTATTATTTCAGTGTTCAACAATGGGCAAAGAATGGCAACTTATAACATGACCGTGCCCAGGAATTAGTTCATACTAAACAAAAATTGAACTAAAATAGACAGATGGTCCAAACACAATTATGGATCGGTCAGATTAGGAATGAGCATCATTTGGTCTTAACCTATACAATCTACTCACATCAATTCAAAATAAGCAATTTTGGATTATGGGATAATTTGGATTCTGATTGTGCAAGAAGAAAAAGTAAAGCTGTTAACTTTGGCATTTCCTAAATAGAGAATAACATCAGAAGGCTGGAGAAGCAGAGAGATTTAGGTATTCCAGAAAATGAATCAATAGGTCAGTAATCAAGAAAGTAAATAGGATGCTCTCCTTTATTATGGAAGAAATTGAACATAAAAATGAAGATGTTATATTTCAGTTATACAGTGCATAGTCCACATCTCGAATGCTCTGTGCAGTTTTGATCTCAATTAAAGAAAGATCTAAATACATTAGAGGCAATTTAGATGAAGTTTACTAGATTGATACCTGTAGGATTGAACAAAAATTCCTGTATTCTACAATACTGATCAAGACCCTGAACTTTTCCAACGTCTAAAATACCGGGCAAAAGCCCGAGTATACACCGAGCCAATTGACACATCCGCTCTAAGACAACAATCAACCAGACCTAACACTCTAGACTGAAACTAACTTCCACACCTCGGGCTATTCCAACCCAGACATTATGGAAGAGACAACAAGGTGCAGGGCTGGATGAACACAGCAGGCCAAGCAGCATCACCTTTTTCTGATGAAGGGTCTAGGCCCGAAACGTCAGCCTCTCTGCTCCTA
>NC_063357.1:17840670-17850522 GCF_021869965.1 Rhincodon typus | reverse complement strand
CTACCCGCCCCTCCCTCCTCACTGACCAACCCCCATCCCAATTCCCTGCCTGCACTCACCTGTACTGGCTTCATCCCCGCCTCCTTGACATGTCCGTCTTCTCTCCACCTATTTGCTCCACTATCCACCTTCCATCATCGCCTCCCCCTCTCTCTATTTATTTCAGAGCCCCCTTCCCCTCCCCCATTTCTGAAGAAGGGTCCAGACTCAAAACATCAGCTTTCCTGCTCCCCTGATGCTGCTTGGCCTGCTGTGTTCATCCAGCTCCACACCTTGTTATCTCAGACTCCAGCATCGGCAGTTCCTACTATCTCTACACAAACTCTTAACTGTCAGGAAGTCAACTGACGTCAAAGGGAACACCAGTAACATAATGACAAGCGCAGACTTGGCGTGAAGGTAGGAGGCCTGTAACTAGTTTAACTGCAGACGCCGATTTCACAAAGAGCTATCCCACAGCTATCCCTGGAAGAAGGATCCCAAGCAGCTATTTCCCCGTGAGCCGATTCCCCAGGAGGCGTTCCAAACAGCGATCCCCAGAAGAACAGCTCCAACAGCTAATTCCAGTGGCTAATTCCAAGAGCTATCCCTGGAAGGGGGATCCCAACGGCAATTTCAAAACCTACTGACACAGGCCTGTTCCGTACCGGGTAACCAACGGCAACCGACCACAACCAGCAGATCTAAGAACCGACAACCTCCGAAAACCATCAATCCGACCAACACCACAAGGCCTCAGACACATCCTGAGGTGAACACCGACCCACCAAACCACCAGAAAGTGAGGAAAACCAAGTACGCACCCAATAAATCCAATATGCGTCCTACCACATCAACGGATTCAACCCAGTCTGAAGGCCTACACCATCCGAAGTCTTCATCGAGGCACCAGGTCTGGCAAGTGGGAACAGCCACCTGTACTTTAAAATTCAAGTCCCGAGATTCCAAGGTTTCCCAGCTAGCCAGCAGGGAGGGGAAGGTGGGTGGTGACAGTGCAGGGAACCCCAAAGGTAAGAAGCCTGATAAAAGTATCTGTGATTAAAATTGTTGTTTAAGTTCGAATAACATCTAATCTGTATTTGATTTAATAGTATATTTAATTACTGTTCTCTGTATAATTGTGTCAATTTCACTGTTTTATTGCATTTGCCTTTATTGCTTGTATTATACTTAACTTTTTGTATTTAGTAAACACAGATATTCTTTTGCCCTGAAACACCTGTCTACTGCCTTCTTCATTTCACATTCTGAAATAATTCCAGTGTCTAGAACCAGGGATTTGGGGATAATTCGAACCACCTAAAAATTAGCAAATTACCGATCGCAAACCAGAACCCTACATACCGAGAACAAGTGGGCTGCTTTAGAAGGAAAGTTTGGACCTGAAATTAGAAGAATGAGAGATGACTTGACTGAATAAGATTGTCTAAGATCCTGAAAGGTCTTGATCAAGTGGACATGGAAAGGATGTTTCCTTTTATGGGCGAGCTAAGGGGTAGTGTTTTAAAATTAGGCGTCACCCTTTCAAGACAGAGATGAGATGAATTTTTTCTCTCAGTGGTTTGCACAACTTTGGAATGCCCTGCCTTAGAAGGCAGTGGAGAATGTTCTTGAAGATATTAGGGAAGGGAATCAAAGTTATTGGAAGTAGATTGAAAGGCGGAATTCAAAACACAAACAAACGATCTACAGTCTTATTGGATAGCAGAGTGGGGTCAAGAGGTTGAATAGTTTACTTCAGCTCCTGTTCATATGAGTGTGACATTCTAGTGCAAACATCTAATTGGAAAACTCAACTTTGGTGGTGGTGGTGGGTGGGGGATAACAATGTTGAATTATCAGTAAATTCTAATGTTAACTTGGTTATTTTGAAATAAATTAATTTATCTCATTATTGCTTGAGCGATCATGCTACATGCAAATGGGCTGCCATGTTGCCCACTCAACATTATCTCACACAGTTTAAAATAATGTATTGTCTGTAAAACTGCTTTGGGACTTGAAACACTTGATAAATGGAAGATTTTTTTTTCTCCAAAACCTGGTCGTGTGTCGTATGGCCAAGGTTCAATTTGAGTTTGTAATCTTAAGGGGTTTTCTTTTAGAGTGGTGGGGTAAAAGACTCAACTACAAGGTCATAGTAGTTTGTGGTTACATGGTTAAGAAACATTAGGTTGATTCTTGGTATGGAGCGATTTTCTGAGGAGGAGAGGTTGAGTAGGTTGGGCTTGACAGGATTGATGTGGAAAGGTGGATTTCCCCTTGTGGAAAGAGTCTAGGATCAGAGGGCAAAATCTCAGAGTAAGGGGCTATCATTTATGACAGAAATGAGGGGAATCTTTTTTTCTTTCAGAGGGTATCAACCTATGGAATTCTTTACTGAGAATTCTGTTGAAGTTGGGTTGTTACGTGTAATTAATGCTGAGATACGCAAATTATTCATCATTAAGGGAATAAAGGCTTATGGGGAAAAGGCAGGAAAGTGGAGTTCAGGATTATCATATCAACTATGATCTAATTGAATGGTGGAGCAGACTATGGAACAAATGATCTGTTTCTGCTCCTACGTCTTATAGTTAATAAACTACTAATAATTCAAAACTTTCAAAGTGTAAAATTAATCTATATTTTCAGCCTGTTTTAACATATTTTTCAAGTCACAGAGGAGTTTCTTGCCTAGATTTATAGTTAGATTTAGTCCTTGAAATGTTGCTGTGCATTTCTTTTGTTCTTCAATTCTCTGATCCACAAATACTGCTGGAGATCTATCAGTTTACATTGACACATGCCATTATTACACTGGGCTTTTCAACATGAATTTATGCAGCAATAGTTTGAAGTTAATGAAAAACTTATAATTAAGCTGCCAAATTAAAGTTCTATTTTCATAGTGTTGGGACCAAAAAGATTGCCAAAGCTAGTAGCAATCATGAAATCAAGTTGACTCCACTCCAGGAAACTAAATTATACCATGACGACACAATATGATATGCACTGTGCTATCCACTCACCATTGTGAAGTCGATCACCTTTAACACAGACTTGGAGTAAAGTGCATGCAGCCAAGAAAAGTGGGCCACATAGCTGGATGTTCCATCTTTTCCACAGGTCAGTGGAAGTCACAAAGAAACTAGACTGATTTTATTTTGTTACGAATTAATACACGGAATCATGGCAATTTGTTGCCCATCACTAATTGCCTTGATGGTGGTGGTGGTGAGCAGCTTTGCTAAACGTGCTGAGATGCTGGCCTAGTTGTATTATCACTGAACTGTTTATCAACAGACCTAGGTAATGTTCTGAGGACCTGGGTTCAAATCCTGTCACAGCAGATGATGGAATTTGAATTCAATTTTTTTAAAAATCTGGAATTCAGAGTCTAATGATGACCATGAAACCATTGCCCGATTGTCTGAAAACCATCTGGTTCACTAATATTTGTTAGGGAAGGGAAGCTGCCATCCTTACTTGGTGTGGCTTACATGTAACTCCAGACTCACAGCAATGTGGCTGACCCTTAACTGCCTTTGAGGCAATTAGGGATGGGCAATAAACGCTGGCCGACCAGTGATACTGGCCTCATCCCATGAATGAACTAAAAAAAAAACCTCTGTTGTTTCTGTTTTGCAAGAATAGCCCTGCTGCAGTTAGGAAGGGAATTCTAGGGATTTTATCCAGTGATACTGAAGGAACAGTGATACAGCTGTAATTTGGGATGGCTTTGAGGGAAACTTGCAAGCAATGGTATTGTCATGAGTTTGTGAACCTTAATCTTCTGAGGAGAAGACATTTGTATCTGGTGAATATTGTACTTAATTCTGGTCATTATGACACTCGGATATAGTTGAATGCCACAAATAGTGCAAGGAGTCATAGGGACATACCTAGAATCACCCTTTCTGATGATGAGTCACCAGACTCAAAATGTTAATTCTGCTTTCTTCACCCCCCACCGACAGATGCTACCAGACCTGCTGAGTTTCGCTAACAATTTCTGTTTATGTTCCAAAATAACTGTGTTGTCTTATGAGGTTAGTTTAGGCAGGTTGGGCTTGTTTCCCCAGAGTTTAGATGAGCGAGGGATGGTTTGATTGAAGTTTATAGGATCCTGCATGATCTTAACAAAGTGGACATCAAAAGGATCTTTTCACCCCTGGGCGAAACCAGAACTAGGAGGCATTGTTTTAAAATTTGGGTGTGCCTTTCAGGCAGAGATTAAAATATTTTTTTCTCTCTCAGAGGTGTACAATTTTGGAGTTCGCTGCCTTAGTCATTGAATATTTTTAAGGTGTAGATGGATAGCTTTTTATTATACAAAGGAATCATAGGTTACTGCAATAAGATGGGAACGTGAAATAGGGAACACAATCGGATCAGCAATGATCTTATTTAATGGTGGAGCAGGCTTGAGGGGCTAAGTGGCCTACTTTCAATCCTATTTCACATGTTTGTGAGCGACGAGGCGGGGTCTACTTGCATGCATTGGCATCTCATTACTACCTAATCGCCTCCTTTCTATGTAGTATGCAATTTTCCAAGGGTATGGTGACAATTCCTGATAAAATCTGAGCAGGTGTCTTGGCCAGGCTTCCATCTTGTCCAGCAATCCCAAATGTCTCAAGGCACTAACCACAGTGGCATCAGACAAGCACTAGCCACACCACTCTTAAGTCACTTGTAACACACATCACCATTTCTATACGGCACCTTGGAGCTTACCAACACCAGACATTCCAGTGCTGCTTTGCACACAGGAAAACACACCCATCTCACGCATCAGAAAAGGGTACATCAGATAGATCTTAATGCACTGTCTTAGCGCTTACTGACTTTGCACCTATTTGGTGCTCAGAGAATTTAGGCGTTGCTACCACGTTCAGAACTTAAGTTCACAGTGCTTCCGTCTTGCCTTGCCTTTCAGTCCAAGCACAAAGCCAGGCAGCTTGTCACGTTTTCCAGCTAATGCACCAAATGTATTTTAAGCAAATGGCTATGCATCCCAAAGTCTAAGTGATCCTTAGTTGAGACAAGATGGCTGTTTGAGAAGCAAGTCCTAATCGCCACCTATGGAAAAATGTTTTTCCTCATGTTGTCTCTTGATCTTTTTCCCATCAACTTCATATTATATCCCATAAAACCATAAGAAATAGGAATGGGAGTTGGCCATTCAGCTCCTCAAGCCTGCTCTGCCATTCATGAGGATCATGGATGATCCGACATTCCTCACATTCATTTTCCTGTACTTCCCCGTAACCCCTTGATTCCCTGTTAGATAGATTCTTGATCAATCTCAGCCTTAAAAATACTTAAGGTCTCTGAATCCACAGCTCTCTGTGGTAGAGAGTTCTAAAGACTCTCAACCCTTAGAATAGAAATTCCTCCTCATCTCAATCTTAAATTGGCATCCCTATATTGTGAGGTTATATTCGCCGATCCTAGGCTCTCCCATGAGAGGCAACATCCTTTCAGTATTTACCCTGTCAACCCCCTTAAGAATCTTATATGTTTGAATGAGATCATTTCTCATTCTTCTAACTTCTAGTGAGTAGAATCTGAGCCTGTTTAACCTTTGTTCATAAGAAAATCCCTCCACACCAGGATCATCCTCCTGAACCTTCTCCGACCTGCCTCCAGTGAAGTAATCTTTCCTTAACTAAGGGAAGCAAAACTGCTCAAATACTCCAGATACGGTCTCTTGTACAGTTGCAGTAAAACTTCCCTATTGACATACTGCAACCCCGTTTAAATAAGGGCCAACATTCCATTAACCTTCCTGATTCCCTGCTGCAGCTATGTGCTAGCTTTCTGTGGTTCATAGAATCCCTAGTGTGGAAATAGGCCATTTGGCCCATCAGCTCCACACTGACTCTCCAAAGAGCAATCCACCCAACCCACCCTAACCCTATAACCTTGCATTTCCCATGTCTAACCCACCTAGCCTGCACATCCCTGGACACTATGTGCAATTTAGCATGGCCAATCCACCTAACCTGCACATCTTTGGATTGTGGGAGAAAACTGGAGCACTCAGAAGAAACCCACACAGACACGGAGAGAATGTGCAAACTCCACACAGACAATCGCCGGAGGGTGGAATTCAACCTGGGTCCCTGGTGCTGTGAGGCAGCAGTGCTAACCACTGTGCCACTGTGCTGCCCCTTTCATGCACAATACCCCCAAATCCCTTTGTTTTGTAGCTTTTTGCAGTATTTCTCCATTCAAATAACATTGTTTTGTTTGTTCTCCTATTCAAAATGAATATTTCACATTTCCCTGCACTATACTCCATTTGCCAACCTTTTACCTACATACTTAACCTGTCAATATCTCCCTGTAAGCTGTATGTATCCCTCTCACAACCTGCCTTTCCAACTACTTTCGTGTTGTCTGCAAATTTTGTTACAGCACATTCACTTCCTTCCTCCGAGTCACTAACACATATATTGAACAGTTGCAGTCCCAGCACTTTGGAACCTCACTGGTCATGAGTTGCCAGCTTGAGGAAGAACCCCATATCCACACCTCGCTGTTTGCTCCCCATGAGCCAATTCTCTATTCACGCCAAAATACTACGTCCAACACTGTGGACTCTTATCTTATGACATAACGTTTTATGAGAGACCTTGTCAAATGTCGTTTGGAAGTCCAAATACAAAACAACTACTGGTTCCCTTCTATCCACTCTGGTTGAGACTTTCTCAAAAAACTGCAATGAATTAGTCAGACACGATTTCCCTTTCATGAAGCGATGCTGACTCCACTTAATTAGATTATGATTCTCCAAATGTTCTGCTATTACTTCCAAAACAATTGATTCCAATATTTTTCTAACAAGAGATGCTAAGCTAATTGGCCTATAGTTACCTGTGTTTATCTCCTCCCGCTGGTTCCAAAGGAAAACCTGGATAAAAGCTCTACTCAATGTTTAAATCTCTATAGGGAACAACCAACGTCCCCGCCCCATCTTTCCTAACCAATATTCTTTATTCGCATTGTTGTTAGAGACTCATCACCTTGTAAGGGGTCCATCTTACAGCAGCACTGATTAGAAACGTACAAACCATTCCCTCAACAAGCTCAGGACTGGCAAGTAGAATATAAGATGGTGAGACAAAACTTAGAGGTGAAAACTTGAATTCAAGTGACAGGTATTCCACACCAGCAAAGTGCAGGCCCCAATACCATCAAGAATGTTCAAACTTCAGCAAATGTTAGCAGCTTGCACCATATTCAAAGGCATTAATTACACAAACAACAGCTGCTTCTGACTTTTCACTCTTCAGGTCATTATTCAACTGTTCTTTGCTACATATCCTGCCTACTAAATATGAGAAATAATTTACACCATAATGTTAGTTTTTTTTGTTCTGTGCTTTATGCTTGGAGAATGCAAGTTCCCATTACGTCTGCCAAATGGAAGCAAGAACACAGAGGGGATAAAAGTTAATGAACAGAAACCTATTAGTTGAACTAATGAAGAACAAGTTCATATTTTAGCCATGAACAGGGTTCAAAGGCTGAAGATGACAAAGTATCATTCTGTGCATTGCAAAGTGCTTGCAATAAATTTTTCTGCACAGACAACTGCACCACCAGTGAATATTAGCAACTAAGGCATGTTACATTACCCAATACGTCAATATCACAATAAGTGGCAGGTAGATAATGTGTTTTCACTCATTTTAGTTTGCCGCTATCTATAGCCTCTGTCATATTCCAGTTCATGGCAGAGAAGTTCTTTGTTGTTATTCTACATTGGACTTCCTTTATTGTTGTGTTGACCATACAATTAAACCAAATGATTGCTCTTATCAAGCACTCCTGAATGTTAGCCTTTTGGAAAGGCAAAAAATGTTCATCCTAGACATCCTGTGCCCCAAGAGTTCTTGTTGATATAGCAGATTGTGAGAGCCATTTTAGTAAATTAAATACACACTTTGAAATCAAAAATTATCAACAAATTATTATTGTTAAATTATACTTTATGAAAATGTTAACATGCATCCATTTAAACAGCTTATTTTTTTCAGTTGAAAGGAAAGAGCAGCAGATGGTCTTTAAATTTCAAAGTGCTGTGCATGATTATTTATGCTCCTCTGCTGCTCATCTTTGCTGATCTGTTGACATCCTCAAATTTAAATATTTATAACAAATTGGAGGGAGAAAAATGTTTTATTCTGAACTGACAGCAATAAAATGCTCACAAGGAAGCTTGAAATGTGCAGCAGGAAAAAGACTGAAAGACCACTCTTTCGGTGTCACGGCAAATGCTTTTAATTAAGTGAAATTATTGCCAGCATGAG
Organism: Rhincodon typus; assembly: GCF_021869965.1. Lineage (NCBI taxonomy): Eukaryota > Metazoa > Chordata > Chondrichthyes > Orectolobiformes > Rhincodontidae > Rhincodon > Rhincodon typus. The sequence continues at coordinate 17,842,219 of NC_063357.1, read as the reverse complement.
GGGATCATAAAACCAGTAGACATAGGATTCTACTGGTATGGATAAAAAAATGTATTTGTTCTTCATTAATTTAACTAATTCAGTGCATGAGTTTATCTTTCTTGAATTCCTTCCATCTTGTAAATTTGATAGAAGCCACATTCCCATGTGTAAAACAAGAGTTAAAGTTTGTACTGGAATATAAGCTATTCCTTCTTTTACCTTGAATTTGCATCAAAGAGTAGTTAAAATAAAACAAGCCAGCAACAACTACAGTTTGCGTGATAATGCATTTGAACACTCTTTTAAGCCAGTCCTTCACCTGGGGTTTGATCTCAGAAAAGAAGAAAAAAGGAAATGAGCATTGGCCTGAAGGATTTTTAAAAGAAAAGCAAATCATGCAAAACTCTGGGGGTAAATTCAGAAACCTTATTTAACATCCATTGCTGAGCTGCCTAGAACTATCAAATTAATGTGGATGACCAAGGAGGGATTGGCATTACATTATACAGATAACATAATAGGATACTAACAATGTCCTTCTGAGGCATATGAACTCAAGCTTTAAACTATGCCCAGACTTTTGCACAGTCTGGCAGACAGGACCCAAATGTCTGACCCCTATTTCTAAGAGATCAATCTTTTTGTCACTTGGGGAAAAGTGGGTATGTAGTTCACCCAAAGGAACCCCAAACTCAACAGGACCATTTGAACTGAAGTTCAAAGCAGTGCTATTTTTGCCACAGCAATGGTCTGAACCCAAAGGGAGAAAGTGATGAATCTTTAACAAGGAAGTAAGTGCTCGTAAAGGCCAAATAAAGTCTGCAGAATTGTCACGATATGAAGCTATTTAATTTTGCATGCTTTAAAAATTAAGTCAAAAATAGGCTGCATGCTGTCAGAGATGAAAAACAAAACTATTGTTTTGTTCCTGAAGAAGGGTCTAGGCCCGAAACGTCAGCTTTCCTGCTCCTCTGATGTTGCTTGGCCTGCTGTGTTCATCCAGCTCTACACCCTGTTATCTCTAAAACTCTTGTTCTGATAGCTGCAGGAGCTGTCTGTTGTATTTTTCCCAAGGAGAATCTTCATGTCATTATGAACACTTTGCACACTTCCACAGGCTACAATTATCCGATTTAGCGGTAGTGGAGGTGGTAAACTCAAATTTCACTGACAACACCAATAATTAAAGGACCTATCTTTGATATGGGATTACATGTAGAAATCTGTTTTTGTTTTTTTATAAAGGATTAAGCACTTGTGATTTAAAATTTTGACTGGGCTTTCCCAAATAGGAGTCGTTTTTTTCCAACTGAGTGAAAACTATTCCATAATGATAAAGTAAGAATGATTAATCTTTCAAAAATCACTAACTTAAAAACCTTGAATGTGGAGGTGCCAGTGTTGGACTGGGGTGGACAACGTCAGAAATGACACAACACCAGGTTATAATTCAACAGATTTATTTGAAAACACAAGCTGTTAGAGCCTGCAGGGGAGGTGCCGTGGGGCTGTGGGGGGCGGTGTTAGAAGTGAAGGAAGAGTGGACCAGTATGTCCCGGAGGTAACA
>NC_063357.1:17790024-17840660 GCF_021869965.1 Rhincodon typus | reverse complement strand
GAATATGTGTCTGGTGGTAGCAATCCGCCAGAGGTGGCAGCTCATGTACTGTGGTTGTGGATGCTGGTGGGATTGTAGGTAAGGACAAGGGAGACCCTTGGAAAGAGCAGGGGTGAGGGCTGAAGTGCGGGAGATGGGTCACACCCAGCCTATCTCCCATAATTTAAACACAGTGCTTGGGAATCCTCAGTTGATGAAGAAGATGTACATTTCAGAGGCCTACCCCGCTTTGTAGAAGTTGGCATCATCAGAACAGATGAGACCGAGACAGAGGAACTGGGAAAATGGAATAGACACTTTACAAGGGGAAGGATGTGAGGATGTATAGTCAGGGTAACTGTGGGAGTCAGTGGCCTTATAGTGGATATCAGTGGCCAGCCTATCCCCAGAAATGCAAACAGTGATGTCGAGGAAGGGAAAGGGAGGAGTCAGAAATGGACCAGTTGAAGGTGAGAGCAGGGAGGAATTTGGAAGCAAAGTACATAAATTCTTCCAGTTCCGGCTGACAGAGGGAAGCAGCACTGATGATGTCATTGATATACTGGAGAAAGAGTTGTGGATGGAGGCTGGAGTAGAACTGGAACAAGGAGTGTATCACATACTCCTCAAAGAGACAAGCATAACTGGGGCCTACGTGGTTATGCATGGCCACCCCTTTGACCTTTCAGAGTGAAGAAAAGCTCAGCCAGGCAGAGGAGGATGGTAGTGGATGGGAGTCGGTTCAGGCTTTTGTTTCAGGAAGAAGCTGAGAGACCTGAGACCATCCTGTTGAGTGATGGATGTGTAAAGAAATTGCACATTCATGGTGAAGAGGTGGTGGTTGGACCCCATGAACTGGAAATTCTGAAACTGACATAAAGTGTCAGAGGAATTGTAGCTGTAAGAGGGAAGGTACTGGACAAGGGGAGAAAAAATTGAGTCGGGGTAGGAGGAGATGAATTCTGTGGGGCAGGAGCAGGCAGAAACAATGGGTCTGTTTGGACTGTCCTGTTGTGGATTTTAACCTAACTGTTCAAAATGTTTTTAATCTAACCAGCTTGGTAGAAGGCTGATGACTTAAGGATCCATTGCTCATCCACTTTATACCCTGGCCAATTTTATTTTTCATTCTCTTCATTTTGTTTAAGTATTGTGGTCAACCTATGGATGAAGTTGAAACCATTGTGCCACAAAGATTCACAATGAAATTATAGCAGAAACCAGGCATTCAGCTTAACTTCACTCCCCATTAGCATAACTTTCTGCTCCTCCTTCCATCCTGCACTAATCTAGCTTCCCCTTACATGCATCAACGATTCAAGTACTTGATATGGTTGCAAAGTTGCACACTCTGTTTAATTAAGTTCACTGTGGTTGAGAGATTGACTTAGGATGGAGAGACTTTATAGGAGGATACTGTAAGGCTGTGGAATGCATTGACAGTGATTAAAATAGAAGCTTTGTAAAACATGTAGAGATAGGTTAGGTCAGTGATGAAAGAAAGGGGTTAAGTGACATGGGATTAGAGCACATGCTTTATCTGAAGCTCAATACTAACAAAATTATTTGGTCTGTCACGAGATTGTAATTTCAATGAAATACCAAGAACTGATCAGCTGGTCATTTATAATGTAACCCCATGTGGAAAATGGCTGCCACTGTTGTTGTACATCAGAAATCACTTTATTTCAAATCAATGTGAATTACTTTGAGGTGCTGAGAGGTTGGAGGGATACAATAGGTACAGGTCTTTTTTATTTTTGGATACATGCAGTTGCATAATGTAGCACAACTGGGACAAAAAAGTCGGCATGCATTTCCTGCCCAACATTTTTGTATATTTCCTCTATATCATGAGGTTAAGTACAGAGATATCCTGCTTTACTTCATTCAGTTTTGAACCAGCCAAGTTAAATGGTTGTGATCTTTCCTTACCAAATTTTAAAATAAAGGATGAGATACAAGTGGTCTGCAGGACCAGGCTGATTAATCTGCAAATTAGCCAGGATACAAGCATTTGATTATAACTCCACATTCCATTTGATATGGTCAAGGAATGAAAAGATACTGTGAACCCAGATAATGTGTAAGCAAACTGCTCTTTGGCATTTGATGCAACAATTCCTACCATTGTGGCTTTGACCATGCATGATTGATTTGGGACAACAATGACTAATTGAATAATTACTTATGGATTCTCCAACAGCCTTTAGTTCTGGCAGGAGATGTGAACTCTTCATGAACTAAGATTCACAATGCCTACTTCTAATGTTGCATTTATTGAAACACAAACTTGACTATGATTTAAAATGATGCCACTCATAGACAGTGTAGGAAATGCTTTCCAACAAGGATATTTCAATTGCAGAAAGGTGAATTCTAGTTGTTCTTAAGTACTTGAATCTTTCTATCTCGTTTGGTGTCCATATATTATTGACATTATAAATAGTTATAACTTATAATCTTACACTGCACACATTTTCTGAAGTAAAGTATTTTGCCTTTAAAATGGAATAAGAGCATTTGTAGGCATTGTGGGCATCTCACATAATCTCCAGTGATCAATATAATCTAATTTTGCAGGGAAAATTATAAGCCAGGATACCAGAAGGACTTATTGCTGTTCTTTGGATAGTACAATGGATTTCCGACACCATAATAACTGGCACAGTGGGCTTCAGTTTCAAGGCTTATCTGAAAGACAGCATCAGTGATGTAACTACATGATCTCAGATGCGCCAGTTTAGATTATAAACTTGAGAGTGACAGCAACTGATCCAAAGCTGATGTGCTTTTGTCTGTTCAGCTCCTTTCATCCTTTAGAATACATTGCCAGGCAATCTATCTGCAATTGACAGTTTGGTCATTTTGTTGCACAATGCCATTTTCAAACAACTACCTAGTGGTTATTAGTTCTAACAACAATTTATTGCAATTATCCGTTATTGGAGTAAACTAATCCAATACAATTTAAAAATTAATTTTTCTCCAGTGGTGCAATGTTCCAAATTGACAGTAGCAATAAGAAATTGTTTTGCAATATCATCAATTAACAAGTTTGCTAAACTAGGTTATAAATCTTAAGATTCTTTTCCACTATTGCTGCTTTTGTATCATTGTAACCCCTGGAAACATGATAATGACATTATGAATAGGCAGCTAAAGCTACTTTGGCTAGTTTTCAACTTTTTTTTGTTCTTCGATAGTAGAAGCTAGAGATTTCAAATGACCAGATAAGGGTAAACTGCTGGACGTTTTCCAAAACTTGGAAGCCAGAACAAATCATTTGTTCCTGTGTATGAATGCTTGCTAACAGTGTAACTGCACCCAATGAAAAGAACTGAACAGACAACACACCATGACTTGTGTTTTCCACCTCCCCCAATGACATTATGCCATGATGTCATCCTTTGTTTCAGGCGTGACAATGTCTTTGGTCAATGTGTCACTATACAATTCTATAAATATATCGCACAACATATTTGCCAGTTTCTACACACAAGGGGTATAGATGTTTCAAACTCTCTTCCACAGATGGCAGTAGATGGTGGATCAGTTGTTAATTTGAGATAGATAATCTTTTGTTAGGCATTGGTATTAAGTGATAGGGGCCAAGCTCAGGTATGTGGAATTAGGCCACAGATCAGCCATGATCTCATAAAATGGTAGAACAGACTCGAGGGGCTGAATGGTCTACTCCTGCTTCTACATTCCCATTTGTCATGGTCATTCTACATATGCATTCTCCCTCAAATGCACTTAACTGCTGGTTCATGGGAGATCAACTAAAGTAACATGAGCATATTAGTGCAGTTAGACTCAGACATTCAGGTCTATAATACACCAGTCTGATAAACAATCCAACAAGATTTGATGGGGGCTAGTGTGTGAGCAACAATTCTTGGATTGAATCAGGTAAGCTTGATTGAACCTTGGTATTGTCTGAATAGAGGTTCATTTAATGTATAAGTCTTCTTTTTGGAGATACAAGTTCATTGCTGAGAAAATAATATTTAGGTTCTATTAATATTAGTATGAGAAAGTTACACGGTGATTGAAAATTAGTGATTGTTCTCCTTAATTCGGCGGAATGCACTATTATCTAGTAAACTGTTATATGCACAAGTAAAAGAATTCCTTGCAACCTGAAGACAACAACATTCCACCTCCCAATCATAGCACCAACTCAATTTGATGCTTACAAACATGCAAAGTTTCAATATAAAAAGCTTACTTCACCCAACTTGTCCACATCAGTGCTCACCCATCGTATGATCAAATGACATGTTTCTTCAAAAAGTTAAATTGTAAAGAAATGACCTTCTTTAAGTAAAAGAACACTAAATATCATGTAAGGACTTCAGCTATTGAAAAGCAGGACTCTAAAATATTATTGTTAAAAACAGACAGCAAGTAAAATACGATGTACATTTTTCCTTGCTTAGCATCCACCCCCACCCCCACAAGTATTGCACAATCAGAACTGCAGTAAGAGGAGGAATTTATATGACCCAGGGAATGCACCAGGAAATTTAAATTGGAAATTTCACAGGCAGATGAATGCAATAATGAGACAAAGAGACAGTATGTGTTAATGCAGTTTTGGTTGCTCACACTGAAATTAATTTTAAATTGTGCAATTAAATAATCACTCCACTGCACCACTGAAAAAAAAATCCCACAGATTAGGAGGTAATTGTATTGTATAATAAGATACTTACTTCACATAAAAGGTAAACGGAAGTGGCTAAAGTCACTTCTCACTCAGAAGTTATATAAATTCTGCTGGCTTTGATCAATCTGTGCTTCTGACAATATATTTTCATTAGGTCAGATCAGATGAATACAGCTTCATGATTCCTTTAAGCCTTTAATACAAAAGCTCCTCAAATCCACATCATAAAAAAAGTAATGAATCTGGATTCACCATTATACTTCAGTAGTTAAAAGAAAGAAAAAAAAAATCAACAAATGCTAGACATTTTCAATCACAATAAGTAGCACCTTCCTTTTACAGATATCAATTGACCTGCTTTCCAAACTTGTCAACATTTTTCAGCCTTGCCAGGCAGGAGTTCCTCTCAAACATTTAAAGTGAAATCTTATGTAGCGATATAGAAGTTTGTGGAATACATTTTGATTGAAGAGAGGAGTTTAAAGTGTTTTCACTGCAGGAGGTAAGTTTTAAAGGATATTAAATAGAAGTGTTCTGAGTTAGGAGTTTCATTTGTGTAAATAGTGAATGTTATCTCCAGTGACAGAAAGGCTATCATTACTAACAGTGGTAGAAGCAGATTCAATTGTAACTTTATTTATGAACCCAGAGTAACACCTGGCTTGATAGGCCACAAGTTTCATTTTTGGTTTTTGCGTACCATTGATGTCGATCACTGAACATATTCACAAGATGATGTCAATGTAATTTTAACAAAAGAGTATGGAAGTTTATTGCAGAAAAAGACATAAACTATGTTCCAAGATATATGAACTTTTTTAAACAATCTCATTATTGATATCAGAAAGTAATATTCAACATTTTACCACGGATATAACTTTACAGATACTTGAAGCTCAGTGAAGGATCAGCTGTATCCACTTTTAAGTTCCTTGCTCATTTGGAATGGCTGAAATTGCTTTATTTTCAGTTAATTTCTGCATTAACCTGGTGGAATTCTCTTTAGTTAATGCCTCTGCCTGAGAACCTTAACCAAGCTGCTATCTCAGCTGCTATTACTTAATATGTGGTCTTTAAGCTCATGTCTTCAACCACTTGCTATTTCTGGACCTTTTCTCTTACTGACTTCTAAATCACTCGGGACTTCCTTTCAGCCCAAACTGCTTTGAAGATTGCTAGACTAACAATGCTTCACTTGTTATAGATCTTTTCTTTCTGACTGAAACTTGCATGCTGGTAGACTTCTGGATCATTCTGACTTTCTTTAACTGGACTTGTGCCATGCAGCAACTCCACTTATCTTTCTATTTTCTAGGTTTTTGTTTCTAATGCACTGAACTATTCACTTCCAGCTCCATGCCACGGCTGTAAACCCCCATGAGAAATGCATGTACAACAAACTTCAGACACCCCTCACCCCTCAGAACAATTTAAAATTTCCAGTAAAAAAAGTGCTCCCCTTCTTAACCCACATAAGCGATCATAATCTATCATGAATCTGCATCACAATTTAAAATTGGAATCGGTTGTGAACTTGGATAAAATACAGTGGGAATACTGGGAAAGAGTGGGGAAATGAGAGTAATTAGATCACACCTTCAAACAGCTGGCATCAACATGATGAAGGAAAGGCCTCCTTCTGAGTTGTCAGTTGCTACGGCATTATCATTCATCAAAACCTATGAATAATATTTATTTGTAATCTTGCTTGAAACTCTGACAAAAACAATTAAAACGTTCCTATCATAATAACTAGAGGAATTTTTACCCATAACATACCCTCCTGGAATTTTTTTTTTCCCCCCACTGAATAGTAGCTCGTAGAGTCATAGTTATAGAGTTATAGAGATGTACAGCACGGAAACAAACCCTTCGGTCCAACTCATCCATGCTGACCAGATATCCTAGATAAATCTGGTCCCAATTGCCAGCATTTGGCCCATGTCCCTCGAAACCCTTCCTATTCATATACCCATCTAAATATCTTTTAAATGTTGTAATTGTACCAGCCTCCACTGCTTCCTCTGATGGCTCATTCCATACATGCACCATCCTCTGTGTGAAAAAGCTGCTCCTTAGGTCTCTTTTAAATCTTTGCCCTCTCACCTTAAACATATGCCCTCTAGTTTTTGACTCCCCCACCCCAGGGAACAGACCTTGTCTATTTACCCTATCCGTGCCCCTCATGATTTTATAAACCTCTATAAGGTCACCTTTCAGTCTTCAACGCTCCAGGAAAATAGCCCCAGCCTATTCAGCCTCTCTCTATAGCTCAAACCCTCCAACCCTGACAACATCCTTCTAAATCTTTTCTGAATCCTTTCAAGTTTCACAACATCCTTCCTAAAGCAGGGAGACCAGAATTGCACACAGTATTCCAAAAGTGGCCTAACCAATATCCTGTACAGCCTCAACATGACTTCCCAACTCCTATATTCAATGCACTGTCCAATAAAGGCAAGATTACTAAATGCCTTCTTCACTATCCTATCCACCTGTAACTCCACTTTCAAGGAACTATGAACCTGCTCTCCAAGGTTCCTTTGTTCAGCAACACTCCCCAGGACCTTACTATTAAGTGTATAAACCCTGCCCTGATTTGCCTTTCCAAAATGCAGCTCCTCACATTTATCTAAATTAAACTCCATCTGCCACTCCTCGGTCCATTGGTCCTTCTGATCAAGATCCCGTAGTACTCTGAAGTAACCTTCTTCACTATCCACTACACCTCCAATTTTGCTGTCATCTGCAAATTTGCTAACCATACCTATGTTCCCATCTAAAACATTTATATAAATGACAAAATGCAGTGGACCCAGCACTGATTCTTGTGGCACACTGCTGGTCACAGCTACCAAAACTAACCGTACACATTTCTAAACAGAGCATTGTTATTAAAATGGTATAGTGCAAAGTAAATGTTCTTTTTACACACAACTCTGATTTTTTTTTAACATGTTAACATTTTTTGAATATAGGGAGTAAAATCAGTTGGATTCTACATCTGATTTCTAGACACTAAACGTCAAGAAAGCCATATACAGCATGTGGCCAAAAGTAAAGGATGTGTTCTGAATATCCTTTGTGTTGAAAGCAAAATGATGAGAAATCATTGCTACAACTTTCAAAGTTGAAGAGATCCTTCAGTTCTAGAGTTCAATTCCAGTTTTGTGCAATCAACTGACTTCAGCAAACAGTGCCTTCCAATTTTATTTGAAATGAAACTAAAACAGTTGATTGCCAAATTACTTTCATTGGCATGTGCATTTTAATTACTCTACAGTTGAACAGAGGTGTTAAATTCATTGGTATTTAATGCATAATAAAACAGAAAGCAGATGAACATTGATTGAGGGCAGAAGTGAAGATAAAGCAACGCTGGCAATGTGCTTGGGTAGAGGGAGCAATCATTTTTGGCATTTCTATCCTCTGTATGATTTACAGAAGAAATACATGGCATTTGACTCTGTTAACCTGCTAATCAACAATGTTTGAAATCATATTGCTTACTTTGCAAATGATAGAAGTTTGTATGGAGGCCAGCAGCATTTCAAATTATCACCTAGTGTGAAGTGAATACATCTGGAGGTATAATTTCCCCTCTACCCTATTTCAGCACACCAGTTATTGTGTCTAAGCTAAATTCCTGCCTCCTCTATTCTAATGAGTTCCCCAACTTATTTATTTTAGGAATAGCATAGTGAAAATTAGAACCTGGGATTGAAAGAATTCGACTATTCATATAAGTAACAGAGCCTATGTAAAATTCATGTTTTTACAAAATTACTTCAAGTCAAAAGGAACAAAAGTCTTTCCCCGCAATGATGAATGGAGAATGGTTTATGTTCCAGTATTTGGTTTTGCAAATTCTCAATTCAATCCTTTCTCCCTAAAAGTTCTACAATTCTGCTTCTTCTGGTCAAGAAAATGCATTCATCTCTGACACTGCTATTCAAAACTTCTCAACCAAATCTTAACAAATTGCAATCTGCTTCCCTTGACAGGTACCACACAGGATGTCAAAGTTAGAGAGCATTCAGTCAATGGCAAAATACTGATCTTTGAGGGAAATTAAATGCAATGAAAGGAAATCTAGCTCGCCCCTTGCGCACACGTGTTCCCTCTGTGAAAGGCAAGGAAAGATTATTCCCTGATGAGACCAAAGCAGAATTGGAATTGACCTGACAGAATGTAAATAAATTTTATTTGACGCAGATATTTATTCACTCCCCGTACATAATTGGAATATCCTGTACAATCATTATCTCTGATTTTTTGACATGTAACAGATTATATTTTTAAGAAACTGATCCCAAAACTTCTGCTTGGACATTGGTTATCATTGCCATTTTGAAAAAGTATCATTACCAAGCAACTTTACTCCACAACGCACTCTGTGTCATTGGGCAATAGGTTGTATTTTAAATATATTGCTTCTAAAAAATTACTCGTAGCCAATATATGCTATAGGCACATAATTAATCTTAACTGCATTTTTGTAAGAAAAATCAATGTAAAATATTACTGCAGTAGCAAAAGCGACAAAAGTAGGGTTGCACATTTCTAGGAAATGAAACATAAATGTTCAGTGGGAGGAACAGTTAGATTTTTTCGAAACATAGATCACCACATAAGGCAGTACTGATGTTGTGGTGTGAAAGTCACAGTTACAAGAAATAGTGATCACAAATTTAGAGTTATATCACATAAAGAACCAAAATAGACTGGGAAAAGACAACCTAAATTTAAGAAGGATTTGTAAAAATTAACAGCACACTGAAAGTCACCCTGTCATCAGGAATATTGAAATGCAGCATTGGAGGCTTTGGGGTGACCTTATAGACATTTTTAAAATCATGAGGGGCATGGATAGGGTAAATAGATAATGTATTTTCCCCAGGGTGGGGGAGTCCAAAACCAGAGAGTATAGGTTTAAGGTGAGAGGGTAAAGATTTAAAAGGGAACTAAGGGGCAACTTTTTCACGCAGAGGGTGGTGCATGTATGGAATGAGCTCCCAGAGGAAGTGGTGGAGGCTGGTACAATTACAACATTAAAAAGACATCTGATCGGTATATGAATAGGAAAGGGTTTAGAGGGATATGAGCCAAATGCTGGCAAGTGGGACTAGATTTATTTAGGATATCTGGTCGGCATGGACGAGTTGGACCGAAGGGTCTGTTTCTGTGCTGTATATCTCTAAGACTCTATGAAAGGCTCTGTCCACTATATCAGACGTGCATTTGATGGATATTTTTTAAGCATTATTTTGAGAGGTGAGCAGAGAAAGAGATGGGAGGGAGAGAAGAAAGAGGCAAGAGAGAAAATATGAGGGAAGAGAAACAGAGAACAGGAGAAAGGGAAATAGACAAATGAGAAGAAAAGAGAAGCCACAGGAGAGCAAGTTTAAAATGAAGGAGGCAATAAAGCCTAAATTCGGTAGACAACTCTCCTGGAGGACTGTTTGCTGCAGAAAAAAATGAGGATTAATGCTAAATTAGGGGAAGACTATGGTATCAGACTGGGTGGAACACAAATACCAGCTGGAAGGGCCCAATGGTCAGTTTGTATGTGTTACATTCCTAGAATCTGTGGTATGTTCTAGACCAAACTAGTCACATTGTAGAACAGTGCCATTGCCAGATTAAGGAAATTTGCATCATATCCAAGAACAGAGGATATATTCTGTGCAGCAGATAACAATAATCCTGTAAAATTGGTAACAATGTACAACACATTGCACTGAAATATTTTCTATCCATTGCTACTTGGCAATAGTTAGCAATGCATTCACTTTCATTAATTAAACTGCAACAGAGTAAATCCGGTTAATTTCACTGTATCTTAGTGTACTAAGAACACTGCAGATACAAAGCTATTGAAAAGGTGCATTTTAGTTTTCAACAATACAAGCATGCACCAAAAGCCCAATAAGACAGGTTACATTTATATCATGGTTAACATTAGTTGATCCAAGTCTTTTAGTTGGAAGAGACTCTGTCAAGTATCAAGAACACATTGTAAGATTCCAATCCCAGTGGAACAAAATAAGCATGTTTGCAAATTTTCCAAGAGGGGAAGATGCACGCAGCATGAAATTAATTATTTTAATAGGAATCATTTATTATGCTATAAAATTTAATGAGTTTATGCTGAAGGATGCCAAGTCTTTTTTATGTTTAATCTGGATTACTCTGACTCAATGACTTCCCCAATGCCTCATTAATTGTGTCTGTTACAGGTTCGTTGTCTCTTGCTTTCCCTTAAGTGGATCAAAATAACTTTAGCTGTGCTTTATAATTGGTATGCAGCAGAATGCATATTGTCATATTGTATATTTGAAGTCAGGTAAATAAACCAAAATGGGTCAATGACAGGTTATAAATTCAGCCAGTTAGAGTCATACAGCACGGAAACAGAGTACAGAACCTTCCCCTCAAATTAATACTGATTTTAAACCTGCCAAATATTGGTGTGAATGTTGCTGCTGCTTATAGCCATTTCTGCCAGGAGATCCACTGTCGTGGTATCCCTCACTTGTTTATCTAACACTATGCTTACGCATCAACTGTAGCACGCTTATTACCACTGTCGTCCAAGTATGCCTAAATTGACCCCGCTATCTGCTGCCTTCCACTTTGCTCTCTACAATGATGGGATATCTGTAGCTTTTCAGCTCAGATCAAATGGATGAAATATTGATGTTTTCTTTTCTGAAAGTCATTTTTTAAGAGTTTGTTTTGCTCTTGCAATTTCAAATATCTCTTTGTAACTGAACTTTGAGGAAGGAAATCTGTCATCCTGACTTCAGGATGTGATTCCAGATTCAAAGCAATGTTGTTGACCCTCAATTGCCCTCTGAAATGGTCTAGCAAGGTACCTTGTTGTATCAGAATTGCTACAATGTCTAAAGAAAGGATAAAGGATGGACCACCCAGCACTGAGCTAGACACCAGTAATGACAATGAGGAACCTAGCCCTGTTGAATCTGCAAAGTCCTCCTAACTGACATTTGGGAGCTTACACCAAAATGGAGATGATGGCCCACAGATTGTATTAGGTTATTTCTTGACCAGTTGTGGAATCGTATTTTACAATTTCCCAGATCCACCATCATCTTAACCAAACACAGACATTGCTGGAGAAACTTGGCAACAACTGTGGAGATGAGAGACAACAAGGTGCAGAGCTGGATGAACACAGCAGGCCAAGCAGCATCTGTGGAGATGACTCCTCTTTAGAACTGTCACCACCTTCCCTGGAAATGTCCTGTCCCATCAGAAGTTGCAACACAATGGATAAAATAGCAAAAGAATTATTCTGGGAATTTTCAAAATTTCCATACCCCATTAAGTCTCTGGCATCAGGTCAAGTAGAGCAAGGAACCATCCTTGTGATTATCACCTTCACCACCCCCCTCCCTACAGCCCCCACACCATCCCCAATATCCAGGCTTCTAAGTGGCAAACAATTGTCATGGCACAGATGTGCCAGCCATAACCATCTCCAACAAAAGAGAAACTGACCATTGCCATTTGATGTTCAATAGCATTACCATCACTGAATTCTCTACTATTGTTGTCTTGGGAGTTACCATTGACCAGAAACTGAACTGGGCTAGCCATATGAATACTATGGCTACAAAATCAGGAGAGCATCTTGGTATTTTGCAATAAGTAACTTGCCTCCTGTCCCTCTAATGCTCCATCACCTGTAAGACATAAGTCAGGATGTGATGGTATATTGCCTATTCGGCATCTCATCTGCCATCTTCTATTATTCTAGACAGATTTCTTTTGGCATAGCACCATTCCTCTTCAAACTTCATGCTAATTACTCCTAATTAATTCTAATGCATTCTTCCTAACAACCATTATTTTTGTCCTTTTGGTTTTCTTACTCAAGCCATATTCTAAACTTCTAGATTATATTTGACCCTCGATATTTGGAGGTGCTTTTTCTGATACTGCAAGTGGTGCTGTGTTGTCAGCATAACACCTAACATGGTAGGTTAGGTGGATTGGCTGTCCTTAATTGCCCATAGTGTCCAGGGATGTGCAGTCTAGGTGGATTAGCCATGGGACATGTGGGGTTATGGGGATAGGGTAGGGGGTGGGTCTGGTTGTGATGGTCTTTGGAGGGTCAGTGTGGACATGATGGGCTGAATGGCCTGCTTGCACACAATAGGGTTTCTTTGTTCTTGCCTCCAAGTTTTACCCCTGTAAGTGCATCTAATTCTCTTAACATTTGTTATGTTGAGATTGAGTATATTTGTCAACATTGCCCAGCCACGTCATATTCTTCTGATCAATCCTGGGGATTTATGCAAATGTATGTCAGCTAAAACATCTAATACCTCCTCCTTATTATTCTTAACATGTTCGAGAACTTCACCAGCCCAAGCGAAATCCCCAGCTACAATCCCTTTCTCCTCTGTGAATACAGATGCGAAATATTCATTTAAACCTCACCCTTTATCTCTGGATCCATGCAGAGGTTGTCCCTTTGATCTCTAATAGGCGTCACTCTTTCCCTGGTAATCCTTTTACTCTTAACATACTTAAAACATGTTTTGGGTTTTCCTTAAAACCGTCAAAGATTTTTTCTGGCCCCTCTTTTCTCTCCTGATTTTTTTTAAAAGCATTTCCCCTACACTATATTTTTGAAGGCCTTCCATGTTTTAATACCCTGTCATATGCTTCCTACTTTTTCTTTATCAAATTCTCAATATCTCTTGATATTCAGAGTTCCAGGCCCTTGCAGCCCTTGTCCTTCACTTTTGCAGAAACATGATAGCCCAGAATTCTCACTGTGCTACTTTTAAAAGATTCTCACTTTCCATACGTAGACTTACCTGGAAATAATGTTCGCAGTCTATGTTTGTCAGAAGCAATCTAATGATATTAAAATTGGCATTCCCCCAATTTAGACACTGAACTTCTGCACTACCCCTATCCCTTTCAACAATGACTTTGAAACTTACAGAGCTATGGGTATTATGCCCAGAATGCTTGCACACAAAAGCTTCAACGCCTTAACCAGCTTCATTCCCTGAGTTTAGATAGCACTGCCCCATCTCTAGTAGGTTCATTTGAAATCATAAGCTTTCAGAGCACTGCTCCTTTGTCAAGTGAGGTCCAACACCAGCGCCTCCACACTACCTCGAGTAGGACTATCTATGTACTGGCACAAGCAGCTCTCTTAGGGTGGCACAATGGCTAGCACTGCTGCCTCACAGTGCCAGAGACCGGAGTTCGATTCCACCCTCGGGTGACTGTGTGGAGTTTGCACATTCTCTCCATGTCTGCGTGGGTTTCCTCCGCGTGCTCCGGTTTCCTCCCACAGTCCAAAGATGTGCAAGTTAGGTGCATTGACCATGCTAAATTGCCCGTAGTGTTCAGGGATGTGTAGGTAAGGGGGATGGGTCTGGGTGGGATGCTCTGTTGGTCGGTGTGGACTTGTTGGGCTGAAGGCCCTGTTTCCACACTGTAGGGGTTCTATTCTATGATCCTAGATACACTTTAAAATTCTACCCTGTCTAATCCTTTCACACTAAGGAAATCCCATTTAATGTTAGCAAAGTTGAAATCCCCTCCAACTCTCACTCTGTTTCTCTCACACCTTTTTGTAATTTGCCTAAATAGCTGCTCCTCTATCTCCATCTGACTGTTGGGAGGCCTGTAGTACAATTCTAACAATCATCCCTTTCTTTTAATTTCTGAGCTCTACCCAAATAACCTCACTTGAAGACCCTTCTAGGACATCCTTCTTCATTAGCTATGCTAGATATTTATCAAAAATTACTCTTAGGTTAAATATTCCATCTCTTGTTCCTACTCCAGATCTAAAACCACTCTCAGTTTCTGTTTCAAACATGTTATTATTTCTTTCCAGTATGATTTCCAAGATTACTTCAATGAGATGACTCATTAAGCTTATAGTTCTGAAATGATTGCATTCCACTGCTCTAGGTTTCTTTGGTAACTTATCAAATTACAAATGTTTCAAGTCACTTGAACTATCCTTTTGCGTATATTTGATAACAACTTTCTGTCATCAGTTCTAATTCTGTTTGCCAAGGGCTTTTTACAAGTTCTGTTGTAACTTCACCCAAGCCTGGAGGTTTTCCTGCACTCAATACAAAGCATTACTTTCCTCCGATCATAATGTTTGGTCCGTAATTTGTTTCTATATCTTGTGTATTGACAGTAATGCAAAAGCAAATTACAGCAGATGTTTGAGACCTGAAATAGAAACAAAGTGTTGAAAATACTCAGCAGGTTAGTCTGCGCCTGTGGAGACCGTAAAAGACTTAATATTTCAGGTCTGGCTTTGCTTTTGATGTGTATGCCATGTTAATTTCGTTATATATCTAGGATACTTCTTGAGTAACAAATAGTGACACATGCAGATCAGAAACGCCAAAGAATTTTTTTTTTGATATCAGAAAGGAGATGAAGATGAGCACTGGAAGCAATGGAGCCATCAAAGCTTAGGTGACAGTGGACTGACTGAATCACGCTATGACATAGATTTACTACGTCACATGGTTCCTTCAGATTCTATTTCCCTCAATAACAGATTACTCTTCAGTTTCAGTATGTTTTTGATGGTCATTAGAGTTTAAATTTTGATGCAAATTCCATATTCTAAAACAGAGAGTTGTACAGTGTACTTAATTTAACAAAACGCATCAAGACTATTTATTTTGCAAACAAGGTGGAAGAAAACTGGAGACTTGATATAGTAGTGAATGTAAAACCTGATTTGCTTATAGGGGCAATGGTAGCACAGAATTAATCAAGAAATCTAAGTAGGAAAATGGCAATCAGATTGAAGAAACAGGGACAAGTGTCGGCCAACTTGCTCTTATGGAGTCAGGAAGCATGAAGAACATTCTGTTTGAGGTCTTTGGCCAGAGACTCCAAAAGAAAATGTGATGTAAATGTAGTAAAGCACATAAATATTTTTTTCAAAAATACAGGGAGCCCATCCTTGAGAATTTTGATACAAATGTGTTGTATTTGTGTCAAAGGAGCTGCAATACCTCAAATTGTAGGCTCCTTTAACACATCTACAGCACATTTGTATCAAAAACCTCAAGGATAGACTCTTTGTATTTTTGAAAAAGTATTTATGTCCACTAGCAAATTTAAATTACGTTGTGACAAGTATCAGATTGATTCAGTTGGTTGGTTTCTCATCTTCAAGTCTGTGGTTTAAACCCCACCATGTACCTGAGTACACAGCATATCCTGACTACTGAGGGAGTGCTGCATTATTTTTTTCAGTTGAAATATAAAACTAAAGTTCTCTGTCTAAACAATGGTAAACGTAAAACAGATATCCTATGACTTTACTGGAAGAACAAGAAGAATTTCCCCCCACTTAACTGGGCAGCATTTGTCTCTCATCCTGGATCAACAGAAACTGATTACCTGGTTATGCTTTAATTTATTGTTTATGGGATGTTGCAGCCAATGTTGGAAAACAAAGCTATTGACTACAAAATACCTTGAGATGTTCTGAGGATCCAGAGAGTTCTTCCTTCCCTTTACAATCTGAAGGCTGCCTATTTCATTGCATCAAGAGAAATGTAGCAGCAAGAAAGAGTTAGTATACTTTCAACATGAATTTTCTGGTAGGCACAAGGAATTTTGATAAATAATGTTATTGAGATATTAACCAATTTTAAGTACCTGGGAAGGGGAGGATGGAAAGAAGGAAATACCCATTCTATTTATAATAAAAGATATTAAATTATGTCTATAGACTAAGAAAAATGGTTAGGCAGCTTCTGTCTCTTTAAAATCATCTTCCATATAACTTCAAAGCATTGAAATAATAGCGGTTAACGTCTCTCATTGTTGCTTCAGTGAATCTCTGTTTTGCTAGGCAGCTAATGAGCCAGGACTAATTGCATTCTCCATGAAGGTTCAACTTCACATATTAACTAGGTACATGTGATGCTTTGCTGAAATTAGAATGTGAAGTCAGTGATCCTGAAATTCCAATGGGGAGATATGCAGAAGGAAGCATGGGTCATGAAGTTAGTGCTCCAGTGGTTTAGCCTCATCTTTGACTCATTCATCCCTTCAGCGCAGTTGAATTTAGCTGCAAGAATGTTACTTTGGTGACTCATTGGAGCTTTGAGACATTCATTGTTTTGGAACTGGAATTATAAAATGAAATGAAATGTAACGATAAATTGGATTTGAATTTCCTGCCTTAGAAACTTTGTCAATCAGTGAGAGGGTGATTTGTCCAAAATAAGAAAATATGCACAATGGTCACCACTACGATTTTCAGTGTGATGGTCAACAGCAAAATTATTGATCCTAAGGTCTGGAGCTGAATCTTGGAGAATCCTGATGGATGCACTTTTGCAATCCATGCATGGCTTTGAGAGGAATTTTATCTATTCACACAGGGGTAGGATCTCCGGTGCCTTCTGTTAACTGTGATGGAGTGCAAAGGATTGAGATTGCGGACCTGGACCAGTTAGAAGGCCCTTCAGTTCTCTAACGCAGAAGCTCAGGTCTTCCTTACACCCCACACGCATTTCCCCCCATGCCACCTCATATTGCCTGATATCACTCCATGACTCCTCAGAATCCCCCACTAATCCTGTGCTGCCTCAGATTTGCCAATGCCACCTCTAAGCCCCAATCTACTGCATGCCTCCCCACACCTACCATGGCACCTCATGTTCTCCACATTGTATACATTCATGATGTCTCCTCTATGTCTCCCATGCCATCTCACATTCACCATGCATGTAACCTCCATATCCACTCACCCTGTATGCACGCCATTCTCATTGTTATTGAATTGCTCCAATTTAAAGTAATTTGAAAACCATAAAACCTCTAACAATCTAAGAAAACCCTGAATTCAACCTTATTATCGTTGACACTGGACAAAATAGCCCAAGGGAAAAACAAAGGTATCATTTTTTAAGACATCTTAAAGTCTTAAACGTCTTTTCAGACATCTTCAACCTCTCCTTACTACAATGTGAGGTTCCCAACTGCTTCAAGAAGACCACTATCATCCTGGTGCCAAAGGAAAATAAGGCAACGTACCTTAATGACTACTGCCCGGTGGCTCTGACATCCATCATTATGAAGTGCTTCAAGAGGTTAGTAAAGGCACACATCAGCTCCAGCCTCCCAGATTGTCTTGATCCAGTGCAATTTGCCAACTGTTGCAAAAGGTCCGCAGAAGATGCCATCTCCCTGGCCCTACACTCATCCCTGGAACATCTGGATAGCATCTAGACCTATTGACTTCAACATCATAATTCTAACCAAACTGATCTCCAAAGTCCAAAACCTACGACTCTGCTCTGTGTCCTCGACCTCCTGACCCACAGACTGCAATCAGTAAATATAGGCGACAACACTCCCTCCACAATAATCGTCATGACCAGTGCCTTGTAAGGCTGTGTGCTCAGCCCCTTACTATACTCTCTATACGTTCACAATTTAGACCAAATTCAGCTCTAACTCCATTTACAAATTTGTGGGCCAGATCTCAAACAACTACGAGACTAAGTAAAGGAAAGAGATAGACAGACAGCTTAGTGGCATGGTGTAAAGACAACAATCTCTCCCTTAATGTCAGCAAAACAAGGAGCTGGTCATTGACTTCGGAAAGCAGTGTGGAGGACATGCTCCTGTCTGTATCAATAGTGCTGAGGTGGAGGTGGTTGAGATCTTCAAATTCCTAGGAGTAAATAATACCAACGATCCACCCCGGTCTATACACATTGACTCTACAGTCAAAAAAGCACACAAATGCCTTTACGTCCTCAGAAGGATAAGGAAATTTGGCATGACCACCATGATTCTTACCAATTTTTATAGATGCACCATAGAAAGCATCCTGTCCGGATCCATCACAGCTTGGTATGGCAACTGCTCTGCTCAAGACCATGAGAAATTACAGAGAGTTACGAACGCAGCCCAAACCATCATGAAAATCAGTCTTCCTTCCATTGAGTCCATCTACACTTCCCCCTGCCTTAGAAAAGCAGCCAAGATAATCAAAAACCCTCCCAACCGTGATTATACTCTCTTCGACCAGATTCCATCAGGCACAAAATATGAAAATTTGAAAACACATCCAAACAGATTCAAGACAACAAGGTGCAGGGCTGGATGAACACAGCAGGCCAAGCAGCATCATAGGAGCAGAGAGGCTGACGTTTCGGGCCTAGACCCTTCATCAGAAACTCTGAACTGTTCTCTGGACAATAAATGCTGCCTAGCCAGTGACACACACATCCCAATAATGAACAACATGAACAAAAGATGTCCAGAGACGACCATCATCAAACCTGAATACGATTCGCTCATCAGAAGCAGAGACACAGAAGTGTACAGTTAGCTTGGGAGTCCTCAAATTGACTCCAGGTCCCATGGGGTTACCATGGCATTAGGTCAAACACAGGCAACAGAACCACTTACTGCCCTCCCCGTCAGCTGATGCATCAGTCTTCCTCAACACTTGGAAAACATACCTATCCTCTCCTCTATCCGCCTCCCACTCTCTCCCTATTTATTTCAGAACCCCCTTCCCCTCCCCCATTTCTGATGAAGGGTCTAAGCCTGAAACATCAGCCTCTCTGCTCCTATGCTGCTGCTTGGCCTGCTGTGTTCATCCAGCCCTGCACCTTGTTGTCTCGGATTCTCCAGCATCTGCAGTTCCTACTATCTCTCAAACAGATTCAAGAGCAGCTTCTTCCCCACTGTTAGCAGAGTGAAGAATAGACCCTCTCATATATTAGAATTGGTCTTTCTCCACACTCTCTGTAGCTGTAACACTATTATGCATTCTGTTCTAGTATCCTGATGAACTTATGTAAAGTATGATTTGTCTGGTAAGCAGACAAAACAATACTTTTCACTGTATCTTGGTACACATAACAATAATAAATCAAATTAAAGTGCCTATTATATTTGTGAATAAACAAGAAACCAAAAAGATACAATCTGTAAATACAGACTTGTGAAAGGTGAATCGTTCATCTATAAATAAGATCACCTCTGACCTGAAGATTTTGAAACCTTGCAATGCCCTCATTATGGAACAACTATCTTGATAAATGTTTCTAGCTAGACTGATGGAACAGATCCACATTTCAAAGCAAAGTGCCTATCAATCAATTAAAAGGGAGCAATTGCAGACTACTGTTTCCAACTTTGGAAAAAAACATCTGGCAATCATATTGAATCAGACCACAAAATTGTTTTAAAAGTTTTCTCACAGTTTTAAATGCATTATGGTGTTTGCTCCTTTGGAAAAAGTAGGTTAATTCAATGTTGTATAATGCAATGTGAGGATCAACTTACTTTTTCTGGACCGATGCCTAGAATGGATCACTGCATCAGAAACAGGCCTGCGGTATAATATAGGACCCAATAGTGATATTTGAAGTTGAGAAAACATTTTACACTTACCTTTCAGTATGCTCCTGACACTTCAGTAGCCTCTTCATTTTCTTTACAAACTTTTAAATCTGCCTTTTAATGGGCTTCCTTTGCCATCAGAGTAAAAGGGTGTGCAGGAGGAAATCCATTTTTTGTCCCCTATTAAGAATGGGGAACCTGACCTCAGCAGGAGTGGGCACACATTTTGCATGAGGGTATTTCCAACCCACAAGACAACCAGACAGAAATGGCACAATGTTGGCAATGTGCAGTACAATCAGATTTCCTCCAAAATAATAAAAAAAAAGTGTGGCCATTCACACACTGAAATGCAGTTCTGCACCCAAAACAAAAATTCAAGCTAATCAGATTATTCCATACACAAAGTGTGTTTCAGGACATGGGGTGTATGGGATCAGTTGTACAAGTGTACTGGGAAATCCCGTTGCTGCCGGAAAAAATTGTTTTAAGTAACATTTCCTTGGTCTGTACAAGTGCCAAAGCCTAGAATGTGACATGGCTTGGATCATTTGGAAGATGAGTCATCCAAGCAATTTGCTACATTGAACGGGCACTTCAATTGCAATTATTTTGAATTAAACTGTTGAGACATATTGTGATACATTTCCAGCACAGATGAGACTTGAATCTGGACCTTCTAGCCCAGAGTAGGAGCACTATCACTAAGCTACGTAGAGATGACAGACACACAAAGATCTTGGATATGTGGTAAAGACATCTGATATCTAAAGTAAGTGTTCTTGTGCATGTTAACATATTTTAATGATGCAAACAACACAGGTAGGGAGGCTATCCACTAGAATGGGAAGGCATAGTCAAGAACTGGGTGTTAATACAGCTATCACAGTCAAGTGTTTAATAAAATTGCAATCAAGTCCAAGGGGCAGCAAAAGTTAATTCGTTAAAATAATCTCAATTTGAGGAAGGAAGGCCTCTTGTGGCGGAGTGGCAGTGTCCCTCCCTGCAGGCCAGAAGGCCTGGGTTCAAGTCTCACCTGCTCCAGATGTGTGTAATAACATCTCTGAACAGGTTGATTAGGAAACTCTCTCAATTTGGGGGAAGGAGATACTTCTTCAAAAAAATAAAATTACTTGATAAGAAAGTTAAATGAGCTGCAAATGATCTGATTTAGGAAATTAAACAGAATGATACAACTTTATAAAATTGACAAAAGCCTTATTCCAATCCCAACAGGGGTGCAGTTTAAAATACGTATTACTTTCATTAGTACAAAACAGAAAGACATTTTGTATCAAATTGTTGGGCCATTAAAGCGACACAAACAGGTTTTTTTTTTAAAACTTTAGACTAGCTTCCAAAGTGCGCTCAGTCATCTCTAAAATTCCAATACCACAAGCCTATAATGTACCATGATCAGCATTGGTACAACTTTACAGTATACTAGGGAAAGAGACTAAAAGGGAGTTTAAACAGCCATTAGACACCTAGAGAAAACAAAATTAACACTGCACTCATCAAACCCACTAAATATATTGCACTTGGATCTGTGCTTCAAACACAGAATAGTGAACAGATTTGTTTGAGATCAGGAAGGTAATTGACAATTACCTCAAGATGGATTTTTTTAAAGCTGTCTTATGTGCTTGACCTGTTAGAGTGGTGTAGTAATTTTCCAGGTTATATTCATGTTCCTAAAATGTCTATGGAGAAATATGATGAAAAGTAGTCTATTGGAGATCTCATCCTATTGTACCAAGTCAAAACTACACTGGTGTCACCATGTTCCAAAACTGGTATGACAAAAATAAACTACCAATTAACTGAGTATTCCAGACTATTAGAGTTATGTAGCTCATTTCACCAGCTACTGATACCTCCATGAATCACTAAATTTCAATGTCAAACTTATTTATTACACATTGCTAAATAATGCACTATTAAATTAGAATTATGTGCTCGCCTGCTAATATTGCTATCAGTGATACCTAGACTAGAGTTCATGCAAGGAATTACAAGTGAAAGAACTTTATGACAGCAATGCTGTGGCCTGTCAGGTAGTGAAGAAATGATTGTTTTCTCAGAAACATTTGGATGCTTGTTGATCTCATTGCCGTTCACAGAATCTCACTTTCCACAATAATTTTGCTGCAATAACTGCTGGCCAGCCAGCAATGTCCATGTCCCGTGAATGACAATTCTTAAAAATTACTTCCGTAATGACTATGACAGCATTCTAAGTGATTCGATAGGAGAAACTCTGAAGTGTTCTCAGAGAACACAGTGGCTCAGTGGTTAGCACCGCTGCCTCACACTACCAGGAACATGGGTTTGATTCCACCCTTGGGCGACTGACTGTGTGGAGTTTACACATTCTGCCAGTGTCTGTGTGGGTTTCCTCCGGGCGCTCCGGTTTCCTCCCACAGTCCAAAGATGTGCAGGCTAGGTGGATTGGCCATGCTAAATTGCCCATGGCGTCCAGGGATGTGTAGATTAGGTGGGTTATAGGGGGATGGGTCTGGGTGAGATGCTCTGAGGGTCAAAGAACAAAGAAAATTACACCACAGGAACAGGCCCTTCGGCCCTCCAAGCCTGCGCCAATCCAGATCCTCTATCTAAACCTGTCGCCTATTTTCCAAGGATCTGTATGCCTCTGCTCCCTGCCCATTCATTTTTTTGTCCAGATACAACTTAAATGACGCTATCGCGCCCGCCTGTACCACCTCTGCTGACAACGCATTCCAGGCACCCACCACCTTCTGTGTAAAGAACTTTCCACGCATATCTCCCTTAAACATTTCCCCTCTCACCTTGAAATCGTGACCCCTAGTAATTGAGTCCCCCACTCTGGGAAAAAGCTTCTTGCTATCCACCCTGTCTATACCTCTCATGATTTTGTAGACCTCAATCAGGTCAATCTTTGTCTTTCTAATGTAAATAATCGTAATCTACTCAACCTGTCTTCATAGCTAGCGCCCTCCATACCAGGCAACATCCTGGTGAACCTCCTCTGCACCCTCTCCAAGGCATCCACATCCTTTTGGTAATGTGGCGACCAGAACCGTACACAGTATTCCAAATGTGGTCGAACCAAAGTCCTATATAACTGTAACATGACCTGCCAACTCCTGTACTCAATACCCCGTCCGATGAATGAAAGCATGCCGTATGCCTTCTTGACCACTCTATCGACTGGCGTTGCCACCTTCAGGGTACAATGGACCTGAACACCCAGATCTCTCTGTGCATCAATTTTCCCCAGGGCTTTTCCATTTATCATATAGTTTGCTCTTGAATTGGATCTTCCAAAATGCATCACCTCACATTTGGCTGGATTGATGGGTCGAGGTTGGTGCGGACGAGTTGGACCGAAGGGCCTCTTTCTGCACTGTAGGGATTCTAACAAAATATTTTGTGTAACAAATCATAACTTGCATTCAGGGTGCCACAGCATTTCACAGAAATGCTATGTAAAACTAAAGGCCTTTAATGCAGCAAGGTATTGGAATGGGACGTATCAAACCATTATCACGTGACCTGCTAGGTCACTAATCCTTTCCCCAACACAGTCCAGAGTTTAAACAAAAATGAAGAACTGCGGATGCTGGAAATCAGAAACAAAACTAAAAATTGTTGGAAAATCTCAGCAGGTTTGGCAGCACCTGTGGAGAGAAATCAGAGTTAATGTTTCGGGTCCAGTGACCTGTCTTCAGAACACAGAGCTAACCTGGACAGATTTTCTTCCATGGGAGGGGATTGGGGCATGTGAACCAAAACCTTTGTTAGAGAAAGTAGGAACTGCAGATGCTGGAGAATCCGAGACAACAAGGTGCAGGGCTGGATGAACACAGCAGGCCAAGCAGCATCATAGGAGCAGAGAGGCTGACGTTTCGGGCCTAGACCCAGAAGTTTGTTTTAAGGTGGGAGCATAGTCAGATTCAGAGATATATAAAACTTAGAATTAGAATAAGATTTTATCATCACGTGCACTCAAGTATAGGAATACATGAGTACAGTGAAAAATGTACAAAATCACTGCCCTGGTTACAGAACCAGAATTTTTAAAAAAAACAACAGCAGAAATAAGAGTAAGCCAAAAAATAAGAAAATTGTTTAGATCTTAAATTCTAAGTCTTATCTCCATGAAGGTGTTTGGGACCACCGATGCAGGCACCTGGGCCTAGTGACGGCCTAAAGTCTCGGCCAGCCTGTGAATCTCAAATTGGCCACTGAGAGGAGCTGTATTCTTGCTGACGCAGCCACCTCCAATCACTGGAGGAGATTTGCCGACACCGTTGGCCCAAATGCCAGGAGGGGCCATATCCTTACTGCTGCCATTCCGTGCATAGCCTGCTCAGGTTGCCAGTGCCATGCAGCCGCCACCTCTGACTGCCAAGAGGAGCCTGGGAGGAACCACCTCCGATTGGCTAATGCCGCCAATTAACACGACACAAAAGGCTCTAAAGAAAAGAAAAACAAAGAAAACGAAACAAGTAAGAAAAAGAGCAAAAGAAAAAACAGAAAGCAGACAGGAGTGGGTGAGAAGTCCCAGGCTCAGGTGGCTGCACGCAGTCCTGCTACTCTGCCGCCATCTGTGCCTACAGATGCATTAGGCACAGAGAAGAGCATGGCAGAAGTCATAGATAGTTTGAAAAGGATAAATGATAACTTTGCCTGAAAAGTCTCTCAAAATTTTAGATTTCATGTAAGCCAGACAATGGTGAAAACATGAATTTTTTGAATAAAGAGCTGCTTTCTGATTTTCAGGGGCTAAGTTTAGATTTTCAGAGACTCCTTGAAGGTAAAGCTTCCGCTAAAGGGTATTAAAGAGTAGCTCAGTGCTGGGCAGGTGGCCAAGAATCCAATAATAATGGAACAGATTGTCAACATTATCATATGTTTCTGCTCTCGGCCTGCTGTCCTCCTTTAGTGGCTGATTGTAAAGCAAACTCAAGGTCTGTAAGATTGAGCTCTCATGGATCAACAAGACTTGCACTTTTTTCTAAACATTAGACAATTGCTTTAAAAAAAGTGAAGCAAACAACCACCGAAGAAAAAACAAAA
The DNA here is from genome assembly GCF_021869965.1 of Rhincodon typus. Classification (NCBI taxonomy): domain Eukaryota; kingdom Metazoa; phylum Chordata; class Chondrichthyes; order Orectolobiformes; family Rhincodontidae; genus Rhincodon; species Rhincodon typus. The sequence continues at coordinate 17,815,531 of NC_063357.1, read as the reverse complement.
TCATTGCCAGTCATATATTTCATCTCCCAAGCAACAGCAACAATGGAAAGGGTGAAACTTATGATTGGAGAAGCTGGAATAGTAGCATGAGAGAGCCAGAATCTGTGAATAGAGGATCAGCTCAACACACATTCTCACTCTCTTCCCCACACTTACTGCTCTTCCACTCAAGTTCTACATGTTTTCCAGCTTTGAACAAGATGTCTGTATTTTTCCAGCACTGGACCATGGAAGAGACATAATAAAAAGTCATGTCTGGGAGGGTAAGGGCTCTTGTGGTACAGTGGGAGTGACCCTGCCTCTGAGACAGAAATGAAACTTCCCCGGCTCAAATCCCTCCTGTTTCAGTAGCGTGCCATAACACATCTGAACAGATTGATTAAAAAATTCCGTATGGAAGTGGGGGAGAATGGATTTGCTTTACCTTGGCTACTTACACCATTTTGAGGATTAATTTGCCTGCCATCTCTGGTTATTTTGAATCCTGCAGTTGAAAGTTAAAACAGAAGTGTTCTGCAATCAGGACTTGAAGCATGAGGGGACCAACAGGAATTTAGATGAGAGACAACAAAGTGCAGAGCTGGATGAACACATGGAGGACGGACAGGTCGGGGGCGGGGGGGGCGGATGAGGTTAGTCGGTAGGAGATGGGGGTGCGGCTTGAGGTGAAAGGAGGGGATAGGTGGGAGGAAGAACAGGTTAGGGAGGCGGGGACGAGCTGGACTGGTTTTGGGGTGCGGTAGGGGGAGGGAAGATTTTGAAGCTCCGACACCTCCTCCTACCGCCCCCTTGATCATGACCCCACCCCCGACCACCAAACCATCATCTCCCAAACCATCCACAACCTCATCACCTCAGGTGACGTCCCACCCACGGCCTCCAACCTCATCGTTCCCCAACCCCCCACCACCCGCTTCTATCTCCTTCCCAAAATCCGCAAACCTGAATGCGCTGGTCGACCCATTGTCTCCGCCTGCTCCTGCCCCACCGAACTTATCTCCAACTATCTGGACTCCATTTTCTCCCCCTTGGTCCAGGAACTCCCTACCTACGTCCGTGACACCACCCACGCCCTCCACCTCCTCCAGAACTTCCAATTCCCCAGTCCCCAACACCTCATCTTTACCATGGACGTCCAGTCCCTATACACCTGCGTTCCCCATACAGACGGCCTAAAGGCCCTCCGCTTTTTCCTGTCCCGCAGGCCCAACCAGTCCCCCTCCACCGACACCCTCATCCACTTAGCCGAACTCGTCCTCACCCTCAACAACTTCTCTTTCAATTCCTCCCACTTCCTACAGACAAAGGGGGTGGCCATGGGTACCCACATGGGCCCAAGCTACGCCTGCCTCTTTGTAGGTTATGTGGAACAATCCCTCTTCCGTACCTACACTGTCCCTAAACCCCACCTCTTCCTCCATTACATCGATGACTGTATCGGCACCGCCTCGTGCTCCCACGAGGAGCTCGAACAGTTCATCCACTTCACCAACACCTTCCACCCCAACCTTAAGTTTACCTGGACCATCTCTAATACCTCTCTCTCCTTCCTGGACCTCTCTGTCTCCATCTCGGGCAACCACCTAGCAACCGATATCCATTTCAAGCCCACCGACTCCCACAGCTACCTAGAATACACCTCCTCCCACCCACCTTCCCCCAAAAATGCCATCCCCTATTCCCAATTCCTTCACCTCCACGCATTTGCTCCCAGGATGAGGCATTCCACTCCCGTACATCTCAGTTGTGCTCGTTTTTCAAGGACCGCAACGTCCCCCCCTCAGTGGTCGAGAACGCCCTCAACCGTGTCTCCCACATTTCCAGCAACTCATCCGTCACACCCCGTCCCCACAATAAGAACCAAAAAAGAATCCCCCTTGTCCTCACGTACCACCCCACCAACCTCCGGATCCAACGCATCATCCTCCGACACTTCCGCCATCTGCAATCCGACCCCACCACCAAAGACATCTTTCCCTCCCCACCCTTATCTGCTTTCCGGAGGGACCACTCTCTCCGTGACTCCCTTGTCCCCTCCAGCAACCGCAGGAAGTGCTACACCTGCCCCCATACCTCCTCCCTCACCCCCATCCCAGGCCCCAAGAAGACTTTCCACATCAAGCAGATGTTCACCTGCACATCTGCCAATGTGGTATACTGCATCCGCTGTTCCCGTTGTGGCTTCCTCTACATCGGGGAAACCAAGTGGAGGCTTGGGGACCGCTTTGCAGAACACCTACGCTCGGTTCGCTATAAACAACTGCACCTCCCAGTCGCGAACCATTTCAACTCCCCCTCCCATTCCTCAGACGACATGTCCATCCTGGGCCTCCTGCAGTGCCACAATGATGCCACCCGAAGGTTGCAGGAACAGCAACTCATATTCAGCTTGGGAACCCTGCAGCCCAATGGTATCAATGTGGATTTCACAAGTTTCAAAATCTCCCCTCCCCCCACCGCATCCCAAAACCAGTCCAGCTCGTCCCTGCCTCCCTAATCTGTTCTTCCTCCCACCTATCCCCTCCTCCCACCTCAAGCTGCACCCCCATCTCCTACCTACCAACCTCATCCCCACCCTCTTCACTTGTCCATCTTCCCTGGACTGACCAACCCCCACCCTAACTTTCCACCTACACTCACCTTTACTGGCTCCATCCCCGCCTCCTTGACCTGTCTGTCTCCTCTCCACCTATCTGCTCCTCTATCCATCTTCTATCCGCCTCCCCCTCTCTCCCTATTTCAGAACCCCCTTCCCCTCCCCCATTTCTGATGAAGGGTCTTGGCCCGAAACGTCAGCCTTTCTGCTCCTCTGATGCTGCTTGGCCTGCTGTGTTCATCCAGCTCTGCACCTTGTTGTCTCGGATTCTCCAGCATCTGCAGTTCCTACTATCTCTGAGGAATTTAGATGAGCTGCAAAGTTAATAGTAAATGGAGGACAGAAAGCAAGGCAGAGGAGCACTGAAATAACTTAGTCTGAAGAGAATTCAGATTTCAGTGAAAGGTGGGTTAACATAGGAAGGCAGGCAAGTACTTTCTATAATTCTTTGGTATTATTGCTGTGGATTTGATGACCCATGTGATTACAGGCCCGACATCTTTTAGGTCAAAGGTCAGAAAGTAAATTTTAAAAATCACTACTTTCTTTTGTCACAGGGACCATTGATATCTCAATTGATGGGGATATGACAAATAATCAGCCCTGACCCTCAAATTCTTTAAAAAAAGGAATGTAGGCTTATTGATATCTTACTCTCAAGAAAAAAAAAATTAGACCAGTGGTCAGCGCCAAACATTTGCAAGTGACTTTTCAGTCACATAAGAAGTTAGCCCTTTGTCGTTCATGCCACACTGAGCACATTATATGGACACAGTCAGCATAATAAAGATAAATATGAAGCCATAGCATTTGATTGAATAGGTCATGGATGCAAAGCAATAAACAGCTGCAGAACCAAAAACCAAATGTCATCAGTCATTAGTCAACTGTTAACAAAATATTCTTTCAAGGTTCGAGTTAATAGTTTCTGCATCAGTACAGAAAATTAGTCGACAGCAGAGTTGTATCATTTATTTGACCAACTGCTGCAGATAACGCAAAAGAACAATCAATGCTGTATAATTTCAGATGAAGCATACAAGTGTAATTCAACATTTTCAGATGTTAATGATGGCTATTACTGCCGTGCTATTATTTTTGTGTGTCACAGCTTCCAGACATCTAATACATCAGCAGCATTGGAAAACTGCAATAAATTAATGATCTTCTATTTAAAAACGTCTTTCAAACACATTCTTTTAATATAACACCATAGGCAACAACATTAAAACCACATCACTGCAATTTATCATTTATTCAACTTAAAATGATGGTAATAGTAGTCTAATCATTCAAAAACCATTTGGAAATTTGACCCTTTTGAATTTTGAGAGTTATAATTTAGTACTGATTATTACTTATTTTGGGAAACAACTGACCTATCTCTCTTCACAGGAATTAGACTGTACAACACCATAACAGGAGTAGGCTAATCACTCGTACAGAGGTTACTGCTCTATTCTATTATATCATGGCTGATGAGTAGATGGAATTAAGATACATATATCAAAAAGATTATTCAACCAAGTTGCTTTCCAAATACTTGAACACATAAACTAGACTAGCACTTGGTGCAGCATTGAGAGGAATGAACTTTTGGAGGTTCAGTCTTTCAAGTGACAGATCAAACCAAGACCCCCATCTTCCCTCTCAGGATGAAATGGAAGTTCCTACAGCACCACTCGGAGAAGCTTTTGGGCAATTTTTTTTTGGGAAAAGACATACAAATCATGGTTAAAATGCTAATAAATGAAACTTGGATGACACTTCCGCAAAGAGTTTGGTTTCCAAGTTTCTGTAATCAGTAATCTGTTACTGATATTTCTGAACTTGTCTGGCCTAGCCTTTCAGGTTATGAACAGGAGATTTAAATCAAGTAGAGATGGGCAACAGGTACTCAGCGTCAAAACTGAAGACTACATGGGCAAGCTTTCATTAAACCCAGAAGCAGCCCAGAGAGTGATAATTAAAAGATTTTTTTTTTATTAAGTCAAGCAAAATGATTCACTAATGTGGCAAAGCATGCTGTGCTCATTATGACTATGTATAGACAAGCTGCACTGATTAAAATGTGGTTTTGACCCAACTATCATTCATTTGTTGAGAAACAAAGCAACTTAATAAGTCTTAGCCTGCCACATTTACACAGTGCTTTTTCAACCCACCTTTATAACACTTGAAGGAAAACGATGCACAGAAGATATATGGATCCTGTTCTGATCTGAAGATACTGCTGCACAGAAGATACAACATCCTGGGTTGCATGATCACCAGCCCTCGTTGGAGATATTACTGGAGTTCATCATACGATCCCTTTCATCCACTATCACATGTGGTTACTCAAAAGGTTCACATGCACTGAGCACATTAGTTGTAGGCCAATAGACTCTTCACTACTCGACCAGATTATTCAGGACTGCCAACAAACAAACAGCTTTTTTTCCTTCCCATGTCTGATATTTTTATAATCAAATGAATTATTTTTCTTAAAAAAAATTTCTCATGGATAACTTGTTTCAATGTCCTAGAGATTGATTAGTCCTTAATACCTAGAGAGTTGGCAATCTTCTAGCATCGTAAATTTTTACATCTAAGTTCATGCACATTAGGAGCACACTGCAATATTTTTTCTTGCTTTTGATCTCTGTGGGAGAGGACTGAAGCTGAATTTGAATCCTAAAACATGGCAATAATTTTCCACATAACGTTCAAGTTTACACAATTGCTAATCATGCAATTTACAAATCAATCATTTCATGCACAGCACTGAACATTTCTGTTGACAATACAAAGGCAAAACAGCACATATCATTGTGTGTTCTACATACTTAAGAGATTTGATCAGAGAACAAAGAACAAAGAAAATTACAGCACAGGAACGGGCCCTTTGGCCCTCCAAGACTGCACCGACATGCTGCCCATCACAACTAAAACCCCCTACCCTTCCGGGGACCGTATCCCTCTATTCCCATCCTATTCGTACATTTGTCGAGATGCCCTTTAAAAGTCACTATCATATCTGGTTCCACTACCTCACTCGGCAGTGAGTTCCAGGCACCCAACACCCTGTGTAAAAAAAAACTTGCCAAATACATCTCCTTTAAACCTTGCCCCTCTCACCTTAAACCTATGCCCCCTAGTAACTGACGCTTCCACCTGGGGTTAAAAACATCTGAGTGTACACTCTGTCCATGCCCTTCATAATCTTGTAGACCTCCATCAGGTTGTCCCTCAATCTCTATCATTTCAGTGAGAACAACCCAAGTTTCTCCAACCTCTCCTCATAGCCAATGCCCTCCATACCAGTCAACATCCTGTTAAATCTTTTCTGTACCCTCTCCAAAGCCACCACATCCTTCTGGTAGTGTGGCAACCAAAATTGAACACAATATTCCAAATGTGGCCTGTCTAAGGTTCTATAAACGTGCAATAATACCTGCCAATTTTTAAACTCAATGCCCTGGCTGATGAAGGCAAGCATGCCATATGCCTTGTGAACTGCCTTTTCCACCTGCATTGCCACTTTCAGTGACCTGTGTACCTGTACACCCAGATCCCTCTGCCTATCAGTACTCTTAAGGGTTCTGCCATTTACTGTATATTTTCCATCTGGATTTGACCTTCCAAAATGCATTACCTCACATTTTTCTGGATTAAACTCCATCTGCCATCTCTCTGCCCAAGTCACCAACCGATCTATATCTGCTGTATCCTCTGACAGTCCTCATCATTATCTGCACTTCCACCAACCTTTGCGTCATCGGCAAACTTACTAATCAGACCAGTTACATTTTCCTCCAAATCATTCATATATACTACAAAAATCAAAGGTCCCAACACTGATCCCTGAGGAATGCCACTAGTCACAGCCCTCCATTCAGAAATGCACCCTTCCACTGCTACCCTCTGTCTTCTATGACCGAGCAGTTTTTTATTCATCTTGTAAGCTCACCTCTGACCCCGTGCGACTTTACCTTCTGTATCAGCCTGCCACGAGGGACCTTGTCAAAGGCCTTACTGAAATCCATGTAGACAACATCCACTGCCCTACCCTCATCAATCATCTTCGTCAATTCCTCAAAAAACTCAACCAAGTTAGTGAGACACGACCTCCCCTTCACAAAACCATGTTGCCTCTCACTAATATGCCCGCTTATTTCCAAGTGGAAGTAAATCCTGTCTCAAAGAATCCTCTCCAATAATTTCCCTATCACTGACATGATGCCCACCGGCCTGTAATTAGCTGGATTATCTTTGCCAACCTTCTTAAACAAAGGAACAACATTGGCTATTCTCCAATCATCTGGGACCTCCCCTGTAGCCAGTAAGGATACAAAGATTTCTCTCAAGGCATGCAATTTCTCTCAAGGCCCCAGCAATTGCCTCCCTTGCCTCTCTCAGTATTCTGGGGTATATCCCATCAGACCCTGGGGACTTGTCTACTTTAATGTTTTTCAAGACCCCCAATATCTCCTCCCTTTTGATCTTAACATGTCCCAAACTATCTACACACCCTTTTCCAGACTCATCATCCACCAGGTCCTTCTCTACAGTGAATACTGACACAAAGTACTCATTTAATACCTCGCCCATTTCCTCTGATTCCACACATGAATTCCCTTCCCTGTCCTTGAATGGGCCAACCCTCTCCCTGGCTACCGTCTTGCTCTTTCTGTATGAAAAAGAAGCCTTGGGAATTTCCTTAATCCTGTGGGCCAATGACTTTTCATGACCCCTTGATGCAAAGGAGAGAGAACCAACACAAAGAAGGTTAATTAATGTATGTTGTTTGGCAATTTGATCATATTCCAACTTGGTATAGATATCAGATACTTTCTATTCACTTCTGGTAAAGTGTCTTTACAAATTCTTTTTGATTAGGAACAAAGTTACCACTATCCCACAGTTGGTCGAATCCCAGAAAGCAATTGAAAGGGCATATTATCTTGTAATAGCTTTGCAATCAAGACATAACAGGGAAGAATAACAATCAAGAATAGGAGAGACAATAGCCTAGGGTATTATCACTGGACTATTAATCCAGAGACCCAGATTCAAATTCTGCCATGGCAGATGGTGGAATTTGAATTCAGTAAAAAAAAAACCTAGAATTAAGAGTCGAACAACCATGAATCCATTGTCGATTGTCGGAAAAACCCAACTGGTTCACTAATATCCTTTAGGGAGGGAAACTGTCATCTTTACCTGGTCTGGCCTATGTGTGACGTCAAACCCACAACAATGTGGTTGACTCTTAACTGCCTTCTGGGCTATTAAGGATTGGCAATAGATGCTGCCTAGCCAGCGATGCTCTCATCCAGTGAACGAATTTAAAAAAGCCTTCATTTCACAATATCAACTGAACCACAGCCCCCTTCTAATAATGCAGTGTTCTTTCAGTACTGCACTAGAGCAAGGGTTGAACTTTAAGACTTACTGACTCAGTTCCATCAAGCTAAGAGAAAATGCGGAAATGAAAATGAAATAATACTGACAGGAAAACTGATACCTTCTAGCGATAGGTATTAGTTTTGCCAATAAATGGAAACTTTAAACAAATGCCTCAAACACAGTTAAGTATGAACTGTGAAAATACTGGCTCAAATTTTCACCTTAACATGATGTTATTCCTTCAGAAGTCCAATCTTCTTTTCGAATGCATTAAATGTAAGCTATCCTGAGTGATGGGAGATATCTATTGGCTTTACACATGACTATTATCTTGGCCAATGGAATAGGTTTCCATGTTTTGTCGTGACTCACAGATTAAATGTTGGGAAATCTGCGAATGTTCTTTAGTTGAAAATGGAGCTCATGACTGTGTCATCTAATTGCCACATAAGATTATTTATTTTAACCTGCTTAACAGGGTAGCATTTGTGAATTTCCAATTATAATTGTCACTGGTTTATTTCAATCATCAATGTTTAAACCGCCTTGTAATTTAATAACCATTTTGGAGAAGTTTGAAGGTAACAGCGAAACTTGATTTTGTATAACTGAGGAATATTATTTTTTCATGAAATCATGTACAATATTGTTTCAAATTGAGGACCTTGCTTAAGGTACAATAATTAGATGACAGCTCATTTCAAGTCTTTCAATTGCTAAGATTTTTCCAACTTTAGCAGCTGCCATATTATAAACATGGTAGGACACTATAAAATCCAATTGTACAATGAAAGCAACATCCATCATACCACAGCTCTTATGCCTCCATTAACTCTTGTATTTAAATAGTTGGATCTTGGCACAATGAATTCTATTCATTGGTTGAGCCTTAGTGGATGCATTTCCACAGCTTAAAGGCTTTCCTTTTCAGTTGGCATTGTTTGGTCTTAGAATTGGTACATTGACTTCACACGTGATAATGAATTCAAATCGTGCAGCTCCTTCAGAAATTAGATTTTCTAAAACCGTCGTCAGTTCTTCACACAGTTCCAGTGAAATGATTCTGCAAAGGACATATCCTAACTGACTGGTAAGTCCAAGAGTTGTTTTTGCAGAATTATGTGGAAGCTATTACCTTAGGTCAAGCCTGAAAAGGACTTGTGAATTCCATCTTGTATTGTCGGTACAGATACAATTACACCAGATTCATGTGCACCTGTTTTTTTTTTTCCATTCACTCTTCCGGAAAATTCTTCTTAACAATTACCATGAAATTACCAGGAAAGAAAAACACTTCAAATTGTGCAAGTTGCATCTCATAGCTTGTGAATTAGATGGATTTCCTGAAGCCTTCAAAGGGGAAAAACATGGCTGTCTTCAAACATGCTTGTGTCTCTACATGCCCAAACAACACTGATATTTTCACTGCTATTTGTTAGTGATTCAAGGTTCCTGGAAGACCCCTCCATTGCACAAATACAAGATAATTTGACTTCTGCCGTTCAGTTCTGCTGCTGTCTCAGAATCATTGTCCATGCATTTCTGTTTGGTCTTTGTTGTTGATATCTCTAGCATTCTTCACTGACCCTTTTACGTACTCTGATATTGAAAATCATTCTAACAAAAAAAAGAACAGGATGGCCTTATTGACCTTGGTTACTGATTCTTCCTTTTAAAGATGCAGAATTATTGATTTTATTCCTTATAAGCTTTGGCTCTCTTCTAAGTTCTAAACATTAATTAATTCTTTTAGAATATTAATGGTATATTTGATCCCAACATAAACTAATCATAGCACAATATAGACCATGCAGCATTTGAACTGGAGGTTATTTTTAGCATAACAACAGAGTTCAAAGGTTTAAACTTGGAAAAAGGAACCACCTTCTTGCCTTTATAATAATATTCGTTTTTCCTTTCCTTACACCGCATTGTTCATTATTTTGACTAGTTTACCAAGATGTTTCCTGAATGCTCATTACTCCTCCGGTAACAGTCAAACCATTCATCCCTCTTGTACGTGGGGCTGCTCTTTCAGTTTTTCAAATGGTCTGACTCCACTATTCTTGCTTCATAACTCTTGTAATTATTTCCAATTCCAATATATGTCAAATTCCTTATTGAAAAATAGTGTTAAATTCGCATCTGACATCCTCTCACATTGTGCATTTTAAATCGCATCAATTTGTGGCACGTTTTATTAAAATTCTCATCTCTCTTTTATTCTTCTGATTGTTATCTTCAATCAGTCTCTGCCATTTACTGACCATCCTACCAGTGAAAGCATTCTTCCTTTGTCTATTGTATCAAATAGTCTTCATAATTTTGAGCACTCGCATCAAATAACCTCCCATAGCCTTGCTGCTCCAAGGAAAATGACACAGACATTCTAGTTTCTCCCCGTCACTTATATCATACTAGCAATTCTCTGTACTCTGTCTAAGGTAAAGGATTCCTTTTCAGAGTTAGGGGGAAGTTTTGCAGTTCAGAACACATTAAAAGAAAATACTATAATTAGACTAGACGACCTCCCTAACCCCCTTCCCTGATTACCTGGTAGGAGAAGTTGGAGTGAGGGAGTGGCCATACATGGGGACAAGTACAATCCAGTTTAATGCCAGTCACTGAAAACTACTAAATTTTGCAATTAAAAAAAGAGCAACAGGTACTCTAAGTGAACAGTTCAGAAATAGCTAAGGATTAAATTGAAAAACTTGGCATTCAAAATTTCCAGCCATGGTGCCACAGCAATTAAAAAAGAACAAAAGCAATGCTAAAGTATATTGGCAAGCTGAATGGACCCTGATCAAACTGTATAGTGATACAGACAAAAAAAAACTGCAGATGCTGAAATCCGTGGTAGACAAACAGGAGGCGGGAAGAACACAGCAAGCCAGGCAGCATCTGGAGGAATGGAGAAGTCAGCGTTTTGGGTATTACTGAAAAAGGGTAATACCCGAAACGTTGACTTCTCCTTTCCTCCAGATGCTGCCAGGCTTGCTGCGTTCTTCCCGTATTCTGCCAGTTTCTCCAGTGTTGTGGTTATCACGTCCGCCTAACATGTGAAAGGTCCTTGGTCCCAAACCGGGCAGAAACACAAACCTGGAAGAGGGCAGCAGAATGGTGACGCTGATTGGCTGATGTAGCGTAGATCAGTGCAGTCACTGCTTCCAGAAGGTGCTTTGCAGAGGGACTGTTGTCAAGTGACAGTTCAACCCCAAACACTTCCTCAGTGTTCCTTTGCATCAGGAGATTGAAAATAATGTAACACTAATCAGTCTGTTATGGCACTGTGCAAAGGAATCAAGACCAAGTATTGTCTCTGAGTGAGGCAGAGTTTATAGGACTAAATGCAGAGATGCAATCCAACACCCTTCTAAAATAATACATTCATCCTTATTTTGTTGATTAAATAATAGAAAATATGGCACATTGGATATTTAAAATGTCAATATTCATAGATTGATTTATGCAGTAAAAGATGGTCAGGGATTTATCAGAGTTTCATTGACTTCCTTTGCCAGGTCCTGGAGCGAGTTCACCATGTGATCCTCTGATCTACCAGGTCCCTTTCACATTGGGTGCTGAAAGATCACAATGTGAAGCTGAAATACAGCCAAAAGAACAGCAATAAATTCCTTAAATAACTGAAAAAGAGGGAACCACAACTGATGTACATGTGGTCCTCAGACTCCATAGCACCACAGAATAAACACTTAGACTGGAGTATCCATGAACCACCTTAACCTACGGTTGTATGGGATAGTGTCACACAACACTCTCCACACCAGGCTCCCAATGGAAGGTGGGAGGACTCCTGCATAGAGAGCCTCCACTAGGGACACTTGCCACCCAACAGTAGAAGAACCCAGTGCTTTTATTTTTCTTTTTTTCTAGAAAATTGGTTGTGGTCTTCCTCAAAATAATTCCAAGGAAATATTCATATACTTATAAAATGAGCTTGAATCCAAGTCAATAATTTATCTGAAAGATAGAACCTCTAACAATGCAAGAGCCTTCCAGTACAAGTCTAGATTATAGATATTTTAATCAACCTGTTCAGACATGTTTTGACACAACCAGAGTATTATGTTCAATTCTGCCCACTATTCTTTAAAAAGAATGAGGGTGTCCATGAGAAAGTGTCTTGGAGATTTATCAGAATGGCTCTATGAATGAGCAAGCTCAGCTACAAGGTTAGGTTGGAGAAGTTCAGATTGTTCTCAGTGAAAGGAGAATCTGGAGACCATTGCCTAAAGCATAGATTTTCCCATCCCTATCCATCCAGCTCAGCCAATTCCATCACCAAAATAAATTTACAAAGCTTACACTTCATTTGTGCCAAACTTGCTAAATGTTAAATGTCAGCCATTGACTTGTCACTTCTGGTTCTTTGAATGAAAAGGTTTGCACTGATACATGAATAAAGCAGCTTTTTAAAACAATAATAAAAGGTGATGATTGACTTTCTATCAAATGTGAATTCAATCTGTTCATGCACAGGCTGCTATTGGCAGGTATGTAACAGAACTCCATCATTTGAGTAATCAAGTGAATTGAGCCAGTTTGCCATCCAAACATAGGAATCGGAGAGGGGGAGCGACAGGAAGGAAAGGCTGTTGAGATCTTGCCTAAATAGATGTCATCATTAGAAAATAAGTCTACACATTTGCCTCCTGTCACATATTCGTCTAGAATCCCCAAGGGGTTTTACTGTATTTTCCAAGATTTAGCCTTGTGACAGTTTCTAAGTGCCATCGCTTTAGCAGAATCTGAGGAAGAAGTGAAGTTTCACAACATGAAACTGTTAACCCATTTTTGTTGCATTCACAACCTACTTTGCCAATGAAAAGAAAATCATTTGTTTCATCGCATTTTTCTCCTGGTTTAAATGGCAAATAGCCAGTAATTGTTTCAGAGGTAGTAGGAACTGCAGATGCTGGAGAATCTGACATAGCAAGGTGTAGAGCTGGATGAATTTCTGAAGAAGGGTCTAGGCCCGAAACGTCAGCCTTCCTGCTCCTCTAATGCTGCTTGGCCTGCTGTGTTCATCCAGCTCTACACCTTGCTATCCTAGCCAGTAATTGTTAATTGTTCAAGTAGATAATAAGAGCCAAGACTGGAAATATAAGTTTTCTTTCACAGACTAAAGGAATTTCTTTGATATCTTTAAAATTGAGAGACTGACACATTTTTTCAAATCTAATAGAATTATCAAAAAAAAGCTAGTTTTTTCTCATTCTTAGCTTGCCTCATCAACAAGTAAGATGTAATTAGCTTCAGTCTCCAATTTAGAACAGTTAGAATTGGTGCTCTCAAAAGAAATGTAGTTAAATAAACACAGCTGCAGCAGAATAACATGGTATCCAACGCATGGTCCTTATAGAGTTTGGTATTATCCAACTTACCTTGTACAATGCCAAAGCAAGTCTGGCTGAATGCATTTTTTTTTAAAATTGGGAACATAAAACTCAAAGCTTCTTAAGGTGTACATTAAACCTCTCTGTCTAAATGTGCAATGAAGAGGGGTGAATTCTGTGATCCAGCACTTGCAGTGTGGAAGCCACACTTAGAGGGAGCATAGATCAGGCACATGGTCAACGCAGTGTAGCACCACCCCACTCACAATTTCTTACCTGCACCCACTGTGTACATAGCTTCCCGCTGAGAATGCAGGATTGCAGAACCAAGGTGCAAAGGTGAAACAAACTTCAGCAATGAAGCAGAAACAAATGGATGACTAGCAATAATCTCTTCTGGTGTATTTGTAAAATTGACCCGCATGTAGGACAGACATTTAAATTAATTACATCCTTATCACTAGGGAAAAATATACAAATGGGTACCAAAGGTTCATTTTGTCATTTTGTCGGTGAATTGACTATGATTAATGCTGAAACAAAAAGCAGATAATGCCGGGAACAATGAAGTATTTTTCAAGCCCCTATGCTAAGGGATGACAACAGAGTTGAGTATTGATTCAGTGTTCAACTGATTTGGCCATTCACCATCAGATCTGTCTTGACCTTCAGTACTATCAGGCCTCCTCATCCTCAAAAACTGCCCGTCCCTTAGGATCGTCATCCTGGAGGACAAAATTAGCTCTATTGGATTTTTGTCTCCATCACTAATAAGCCCCCTGAGCCGCTTTCCCCCAATCATCATATGATCTTCTTCCTGACCAAAATAGGGTCCTTTCCTTCCATTACCTTGGTGGCTTTCCATGTCAAATGACACAAAACCCTCCCTCAAGTTGCCAATTTCCCAGCAACATTGTGCTTTCTTTCTTGATTTGTTGATTATTACAATTTTAACAGACTTTTTATTTTCCATTCCTTTTTTTGCTGCTCACACCCTCTCCTCAAAACCGCAGACCGATCTTACGAAGGATAAAACATCTGGCATCTGGTGCAACTTTTCTTCATTCCTGGTCTAAGTGGCCAATGTTAGAATCCTGAAGGATATATATTGTATTTCACATGCTTTAGCCAGATTCCTTGTGATAGCTTCTAAATGCCATCAACTTTGAGCTTTGTTATGGGAATCTGAGTAAGGAATGCAACTTTGCACAATGAAATGGTTTACCTACTTTGCTGTATTGACAATCTACATTACCAATGAAAAGAAACTCATTTGGCTCATTCAGAGATAGTAAGAACTGCCGATGCTGGAGTCAGAGATAACACAGAGTGGAGCTGGAGGAACACAGCAGGCCAGGTAGCAGAGGAGCAGGAAAGCTGATGTTTCAGGTCAGGATCCTTCTTCAGAAATGTGTTACCATTTGGCTCAGCACACTTTCTCAACTCTTCTTGGTTTAAATGACAAATAGCCAATAATTGTCAATTGTTCAAGTAAATAATACAAGCTGAAACTGTCTGGGTCTTAGGCACACTACCATCGTGTGATATCTCTAGATTAGAAGATCTAGTTCACATCTAATTAATTTAAAACATTAAGTTCAAAATTAATTTAACTTGTTTTGCCTTTCATAAGATTCAGGCTGATATGTAACTGAATTCCTTCCATCCAAGTTAACCAAATTATTAGTTATTCAAAAATAATTCTACTATGGTTGATTAACAGCCAAGTTAGATTTTTGTTGAGGACTAAGAGAAGCCGGTGTGAAAGTAGAGTTCAGGCCAGGGCCAGACCAGTCGTAAGCTTATAGAACCTCAGGGTGGATTGATGGGCTCAAAGGCCTACTTTGTTTCCTATTTCTGTGTGCTTATGTTCAATCCTCTCATTGTGCAATGTATAAGAAAAAAATACTGGAATGAAGAATCTACTGGTGACCATGAAAACATTGTTAATTGTCTGGCTCACCAATATCCTTTAGGGAAGGAAATCTGCCATCCTTACCTGGTCTGGCCTACATGTGACTCCAGACCCACAGCAATATGGTTGACTCTCAACTGCTTTCTAAAAATGGCTGAACAAGGCACTCAGTTGTAGCAGTTACTATGAAGTCTCAACAAAGAAATGAAGGCAGGCTGACCACCTGGCATCAATGTAGGCATCGAAAAAGACATGGCAGAAACAGCCCAGTCAAACCCGCAAAGCCCTTCCTTCTGACATCTGGGGGCTAGTTCCAAAATTGGAAGAGCTGTCTCTCAGACTAGTCAAGCAACAGCCTGACATAGCCATACTGATGGAATCACATCTGACAGACAATCTTCCAGACACCATCGTCACCGTCCTTGGATACATCCTGGTCACCAGCGGTATAGACCCAGCAGAGGTCTGTGGCAGCACAGTGGTATACAATGGGGAGGGAGTTGCCCCGAGAGTCATCAGCGTTAACTCTGGACCCCATAATGTCTCACTGCTTCAAGTTAAACATTGGCAAGGAAACCTCCTGATGATTACCACATGCTGTCCTCCCTCAGCTGAGGAATTAGTTCTCCTCCATGTTGAGCAACACTCGAAGGAAATACTGAGGGTGGAAAAGGTGCAAAATGTACTTTTCTTTTTAAGTGGCAC
Source organism: Rhincodon typus (assembly GCF_021869965.1). Taxonomy (NCBI): domain Eukaryota; kingdom Metazoa; phylum Chordata; class Chondrichthyes; order Orectolobiformes; family Rhincodontidae; genus Rhincodon; species Rhincodon typus. The sequence goes on along the minus strand of NC_063357.1, from coordinate 17,799,564 downwards.
TGTGGGTCATCAATAGCAGTAGGATTGTACTTCAGCACAATCTGGAACCTCAAGACCCAGCACACCACCCGCCCTCCCCCCCACTCACTCAACCATTACCAGTCAAGAGTGCAGGAGGGCATTCCAGGACCAGCGCCAGGCATACCTGAAGATGAGACCTCAACCTGGTGAAGCCACCAAACAGGACTACTTGCAAACCAAACAGCATAAGCAGCAAGTGATAGACAGAGCTAAGCAATCCCACAACCAGCGGATCAGATCCAAGCTCTGCAGTCCTGCCACATCCAGTCATGAATGGTGGTGTACAATTAAACAACTCGCTGGAGGAAGAAGCTCCATAAATATCCCCATCCTCAATGTTGGAGGAACCCAGAAGATCAATGCAAAAGATAAGGCTGAAGCATTCACAGCAATCTTCAGCCAGAAGTACCAAGTGGATGATCCATCTCAGCCACCTCTAGTGTTCCTCAGCGTCACAAATACCAGCCTTCAGCCAATTTTATTCACTCCATGTGATATCAATAAATGGTTGGAGACACTGGATACTGCAAAGGCAATGGGCCCTGACAGCATTTCAGCAATAGTACTAAAGACCTGTGCTCCAGAACTTGCTACACCCCTAGTCAAGCTGTTCCAACACAGACATCTAACCAACAACCAGGTTTGTCCTACACACAGAAAGCAGAACAAATCCAACCCAGCCAACTATCGCCTATCTATCGATCATCAGTGAAGTGATGAAAGGTGTCATCAATAGTGCTATCAAGTAGCACCTGATCAGCAACACCCAGTTTGGGTTCTGCCAGGGCCACTCAGCTCTTGATTTCATTACAGCCTTGGTTCAAACATGGACAAAAGAGCTGAATTCTAGAGGTGAGACAGCTCTTGAAATCAAGGCTGAATTTGACCAAGTGTGGCATCAAGGAGCCCTAGCAACACTGGAATCACTGGGTATCTGAGGCAAAATGTCCACTGGTTGGAGTCATATCTGGCACATAGGAAGATGGTTGTTGTTGTTGTTGTTGGAGGTCAGACATCTCAGCTCCAGGACATCTCTGCAGGAGTTCCTCAGGGTAGTGTCCTAGACCCAACCATCTTCAGCTGCTTCATGTGATGATTGCACAGTGTTCCATACCAATTGTGATTCCTCAGATACTGAAGCAGTCCATGTTCCAATGCAACAAGATCTGGACAATATCCAGGCTTGGGCTGACAAGTGATAAATAAGATTCATGCCACAGAAATGCTAAGCAATGGCCATCTTCAATAAGAAACAGTATAATTACCACCTCTTGACATTCAATGGTATTACCATCACTATCCATATCCTGGGGACCACCATTAACCAGAAATGCAATTGGACATGCTACATAAACACTTTGGCTGTAACAGCAGGTTCAAAGGCGAGGAATACTGCAGCAAATAACTCATCTCCTGACTGCCTAAAGCCTGTCCACTGTCCACAAAGCACAAGTCAGGACTGTGATTGAATGCTCCCCACTTGTCTGGATGGGTGCAGCTCCAACAAGCGTCATACAGTCAGAGAGTCAGAGAGACATACAGCATGGAAACAGACCTTTGGTTCAACTCACCCATGCCGACCAGACATCCTAAATTAATTTAGTCCCATTTGCCAACACTTGGCCCAAATCCCTCTAAACTCTTCCCGTTCATGTATCCATCCAGATGCCTTTAAAAATGTTGTAATTGTACCAGCCTCCACCATCTCCCCTGGAAGTTCATTCCATACACGCATCACCCTCTGCATGAAAAAGTTGCTCCTTAGGTCCCTTTTAAATCTCTCCCCTCTCATCTTAAACCTATACCCTCTGGTTTTGGACTCTCCTACTCTAGGGAAAATACCTTGACTATTCACCTTTGCCATGTCTCTCATGACTTTGCATACCTCTATAAGGTCACCCCTCAGTCTCCGACGTTCCAGGGAAAATAGCCCCAGCCTATTCAGCCTCTCACCATATCTCAAACCCTCCAACTCTGGCAACATTTTTATAAGTCTTTTCTGAACCCTTTCAAGTCTCACAACATCTTTTCTAAAGCTGGGAGACCAGAACTGAACACAGTATTCCAAAAGTAGCCTATCTAATGTCTTGTATAGCTGCAACGTAACCTCCCAACTCCCATACTCAATGCACTGACCAATAAAGGTAAGCATACCAAACACCTCCTTCACTTTCCTGTCTGCCTGTGACCCCACTTTCAAGGAGCCATGAACTTGCACCCCAAGATCTCTTGATTTGGCAACACTTCCCAGGACCTCGCCATTAAGCATACAAGTCCTGCCTTGATTTGCCTTACCAAAATGCAGCATCTTGTGTTTATCTAAATTGAACACCATCTGCCACTTCTCGGCCCATTTGCCCATCTGATCAAGACCTCACTGTACTCCGAGATAACCTTCTTCACGATCCACTAAACCACCACTTTTGGCGTCGTCTACAAACTTAGTAACCACACCTCCTATATTCACATCCAAATCATTCACATTAATGACAAAAAGCAGTGGACCCAGCACACTACTGGTCACAGGACTCCAGTTTGAAAAGCAACCCTCCACCACCCCCCTCTGTCCCCTACCTTCAAGCCAAGTTCGTATCCAAATGTCTAGCTCCCCCTGCATTCCATTTGATCTAACTTTGCTAACCAGTCTACCATGCGGAACTTGACACTGTCCAGGACAAAGCAGCCTGCTTGTTTAGCACCACATTCACTCCCTCACCACCAACACTCAGTCACAGCAGTGTGTACTAAGATGCACTGCAGAAATTCACCAAAGATCCTTCAATACTACCTTTTAAACATATGACCACTTCCATCTAGAAGGACAAGGGCAGCAGATACACAGGAACACCACCACCTGCAAGTTCCCCTCCAAGCCTTTCACCATCCTGACTCAGAAATATATTACCATTCCTTCACACTCGCAGGCTCAAAATCCTGGAATTCCCTTGCTAACGGCATTGTGGGTCAACCTACTGCAGGTGGATTGCAGCAGTTCAAGGCAGCAACTCAGCAACACCTTCTCAAGGGCAACTAGGGACAGACAATAAATGCTGGCCAGTAACACCCACATCCTACAAGAGAATTAAAAAAAAACTGGACTCCTCCACCATAGACAATTGTGGATACTCCAGTGTTGAGTAATTCAAGACAGGGATTGTTGAGCATGAAGAGAATTAAGAAACATGGATTAGGACATGTAAACATTGAATTGATGAAGAAATTCGATAAAGATCTTCCCAAAAGGTGGAATGGGCTCAAGGTATCATTTAGCTTCCTTCTGCTTCTATTAGTCGTGTTATAGATGTCCACTCAGGAGTCCAGGGTTGTGTAGGCTAGGTGGATTAGTCATGGGAAATATAAGATTACAGGGCTAGGGTAGGGGGGTGAGTCTGGGTGAGACACTCTTCGGAGAGTCAGTGTGGATTTGTTGAGCTGAATGGCCTGTTTCCACACTGTAGGGATTCTATAATCTATGAGTCATTGGATGCTAATGAACAGAAAGCTTGGCTAATATTCATTTCTCCTGGCAATCTTAATGTAATTCAACAAGCAATGATTTAACTTGGGTTGTTCCGATTTCGGAAAAGACCTTATTTTGATACATCCCTTAAATTGAAAGTCTGTAGCTTAAACATGAATTACTGTACCTTGCACAAGGAAGCAATAAATTATACAAAGTAAGTGATAAATTGTATGCTGTACCATCTGAAGCGAGATCTGACAACTTATAGAGTATTAAATAAAGTCTATAAACATAACAATAGATTTTGGAACAGGAACAAAAAGAAATGTAAAAGTGTGGATAAATGAATCAGTTTAACTCATTGGAAGTGAAATTGATTTAATCTAGAATCAATACACATTAGGCCCACACTTTCACAGGAACATGTTGAGAAGCCTACTATCAGAAAAACGCTGTAGTGAAGCAACCAACATTCACTGTAGGCACTGCAAACACATTCCTAATATCTACTTTATGTATTCTCTATTCGTGGATTAGGAAGATGTCGTTCTGCTACAAAACACTAACTACACATCAAAAATAATTAATCGTGCCGGAAACAGTTTGAGATTGCAGTTCTTTAATGCAAATCTGAGTACTTGATTTTATTCTTCACTGCATACCTTCATTTTGACACACAGAATTTTGATGTTCAGAGGACAATTCTTAATTAGGAACATTCCCTACAAAATATGGATTAAGATTGTTCCAAATAATTATCATCAACCCATCTTGAGCATACTTCATAGAATGGTTCATTTTGTAGTTTTTAAGATTCTGGAGGGAGTGAAAATATAGATGAATTAAAAAGAGATTATATAATGGTTAAATATGTGACAATTGACAGAGATGCGACTTACATTTTCAAAATAATAAAAAAGAATCACCAGTTTAGGAGGAGGTAGTTTGCCCAAAAGTATCTCAGCAAAAAATCCGCACATGTTATACTGGACAGCCTATGATCCTTTACTGGTGCTGAAAACACAGACACAGGTTCGAGACTGGAGCACCAAAATCAATGCTAAGCAGACAAAAGGGAGGTTGGAAGAACACAGCAAGCCAGGCAAGCAACTGGAGGAAAGGAGCAGTCAACGTTTCAGGTATTACCCTTCTTCAGGACCGCTAGAAATTGATGAGCAGGCTGTCAGGCTTTTAAAAAGAACATGTTGGAAGGAATCTTAACGATTAGAGCAACAGTTAGAAGTCACCTGTCACATCAAGGACCTTGAGCGACAAGTATGGAAGAATGAAACATGCTTTGTTCCTTATTTAGTGTAATCATATCAGCACGAATTGGACTGCTTGAATTAAGTGAGTCCAATCATAATTAGATATTAGCTATGGCTCAGCTGCTAGATGTCTCATCTATGAACCACAAAATCCTAGATTCAGTTTCACTTCAGGGCTTGTGCACAAAAAAAAACTGCATGATTTTTTTCAGATGGAGGTGCAGGCTGAGGCCCTGTTTGCCAGCTCAGGCGGAATATTAAAGAACACACAACATTATTTCAAACAAGAGCAGGGAAGTTAAGTCTGGAATCCTGGTCAACATTTATCCCTCAATTGACACCACCAGAAACAGATTATCCAGTCATTATCTCATTTCTACTTGTGGGAGTTTACTGTGTGCAAATTAGCTTGGATGATTCCTTCATTTCAGCAATTATAACCCTTTGAAAAAACTGAATTGGCTGTAAAGCACTCTGAGACGGTTTGCAGTCATGAAAACTGCAGTAAAGTTTTCTTTTCTCCCACTATCAATCTAAACATTTGCCTTATTGTGAGATACAACTTACAAATTCGTATCGGATCTTGTCTCATTAATCTTTGCTAAGTCAGCCTTCAAAGAGTTTGAAGGAGCACTCTTATGAAAGATACCAAAGTACGTAAAATGTACTGAAAACAAAAAAAATGCTGGAGATCACAGCGGGTCAGGCAGTGTCCCTGGAGTGAGAGCAAGCTAACATTTCAGATCTAGATGACTCTTCATTAGAGCTGGCGTGAAGTGTAGAGGGGATAGCATTTATGCAATAGTACGGTGGTGGAGTACTGGAGGAGTGTGATTGTGCTGATTAAGTGAATGAAATGTGAGAATGGCAGAACAATGGTGTGTCTAACTGCCAAACTGGAAAGAACAGATAGTCCCACTGGCATGGAGGGAGGAGAGAGAGGACATGGCGACAAAGAATGTAACAGGTAAAGCTAAAAGAATGGGAAGGAATGGGAGTGTGTTCACAATCTGAAGATACAGAACTCAACAAGACATCCAGAAGCTTGTAGAGTGCACAGTCTGAAGATGAGATGTTGTTTCTCCTGGTAGCACTGTGATTCACTGGAGTATTACAGTATTCCAAGGACAGACAAGTGGGCATGCGAGCATGATGTTTTGTAAAAATGACCAGCTACAGGAAGGATGGGGTCACGCTTACACACGGACAAGGGGTGTTCTACAAAGCAGTCACCCAGTCTGCGTTTGGTTTCTCCAATGTAGAAGTAGGCCACATTGGGTGCAGTGAATACAATATACAAGATTGGAGGAGGTACAGGTGAAATGCTGCTTCACCTGGAAAGACTGGTTGGGCCCTTGGATGGTGAGCAGGGAGGCGTGGCAAGTGTTGCACCTTCTGTGGTTACATGGGAAGATGCCGTGGGAAGGCTCCACTCCAGTGCGACTATCTGTTCTTTCCTGTCTGGCAGTTAGACACATTCTCACATTCCGATCACTTAATCCGCACTATCAGCACTGTTTCTGCCTTCCCTACACCCCACCTCCCACACTATTGCAAAGTGCTGCCCCCTCCACACTTCATGTCAGCTCTGAAAAAGAATCATCTAGACTCCAAACGTTAACTTGCTCTCTCTCCATGGATACTGCCTGACCCATTGTGATCTCCAGCATTTTTTTGTTTTCAGTACAGAGTTAGCATCTGCAGTAATTTGCTCCTGCGCAAAATGTACTGCTATATTCCTGAGTTGCACCATTGTGTGTGTTAGAAATAGGTCAGCAAAAGTCGACTTTCATGAAAGCAAAATGTTCAGTCTGTTTACGGCAGTGACAGATGCTACTAATTTTGATAAAATATCTGCAATGGACCTGAATTTGTAATACATGACAAACTACTTCTCACGGAACCAGACTTGCTCTGTTAGTATTGTACATTTTTAGAGCACTTAATGGGATACTATTTCAATTTTCAGTGTTTCTAAAATATTGCACATCTTTCAGTTATCCTGTGCCAAGGCTGCTTTTAAAAAAATTGTGGATCCTGGAAATCTGAAAAATAAACCAACTGTTTGAGAAACTCAGCAGGTCTAGCAGCAACTGTACAAAGACAAACAGAGTTAAGATTTCAAGTTCACTGACCCTTTGTTAGAACTGCTTGGTTTAGGGATGGAGGGGAAGGTCATTGTCCAACTTCAGCCTACAAGATAAACATTGTGAATGACTCTTTACAATGCGAATGGTAACAGTAAGTGGATTTTTGAAGCAGGGAGCTCCCTTTACTTTGCCATCTGCTGATCTCGCATTCACTTCTCCACAACGTACAACAGTTAAGCCAAAATTTGGGTCACACACTTTTGGAAATACATCAAAAAAAAAGAGAAATTTTGCTTTAGACTGATCTTGTGAAGCCATGCAGTAGGTCAGTAATTAGATTTGGCACCAACTTGCTTAAAAAAAATTAAGGCAATGTGACATAAGGCAGTTCCCTCAATAATTGCAAGAGCAAGCAGAACATAGTTATCTATCAGTAGTGTCAGCAATAATTTGTTCAAAGATGATGTGTTGAAAAGTATTCAATAGACAGGAGTGCTTTTTTTATAAAATCAGTGCACCAACTGGGAAATAAAGCACATTTCAGTTGTATGCAGTGGGCACTTTCATCTGATGGAAATCTGTGTTTTAAAACTAAAATACCTTTCTGCGGATGAGTTGTACAACATCAACCAAACTCTTTAATTTTGTGTCACTCTTCTATATTTTGCTTGGGAAGCACAAAATCCTTTATGCCAAATTTCCATCGCAAGTCAATTACTTCAAAAGACCATTCCTTGTTCTGCGCACAGATTTGAATATAACAGTGAGACACTCCTTCATTTTGTAGTATTTCAAAAGGTTACAAAACGTTGCAGAATGCTGATAACAAAAAAATAAAAGCAATTCTGTTGGTAATGAATACTCAGCAAGAATGCCTGTATATTTGACCATATTTAATGAGATGTTCTGAATGTCAATATTGCTTCCTCTAAAATGTGAATATATAATTTTCATGGTGGCTGTATGTGAACACAAATTTTATGAATAGGCCACTGTAGTATTTGGACTCTAAAGTCAAGATTGGAAATATTTTCAGCTGAAACAAGTTGATAAATCTTTCCCAAACTTAGAGAAGGGAAAGTGGAAAATGAGCATTCTCCTGCAGAAACACAGTAGTGTCAGATGTGAAGGAATCCATGCTAAATATTTCTCAACTATTTGCACTAAATTGATGAGGATAGCATGATGAGTGAATAAAATCTAAATAGCAATGCTAACCAGTGTGTTTCCTTCAGAGACCGATTGTTCTCCCCCTGGCAGAATGGCCCCTTGGAAAGAGAAGACAGGCTCCAACAGGTTTATGGACTTTCTGCTGACCCATGGACAGTCCTATTCATGACAGGGAATGCCAAGAAGGTGGCAACTTTCAGAGCAGAAAATGTAGCACAGAGTTGCATCTCATCCTTTCAGGGTTCTTCTGCCCTTTTTGGACCTCCTCTTCTTCCATGTGTAGCAGTACTAGATGCACCATTCTTGTAGTGGCAGGCTCAAAGGTGATACTAACCAAGTTAATGGTACTATTGGATAAGTTAGACATCAGAAGGAAACCTAGCATGATAGATCATATCCTTTGTTTGCACAGTTAGTTAACACGGTGATTAATCACAGACTTGTTCACATGAGGCTGCAGACATTTCTTAACACCAGAAAGAAAGTTTATTAGACAAAAAATGAACTTTTAAAAAAAAAGCTAAATATTGACAACAGTTAGCTCTATCTAAAACTCACAGAATAACAATATTTCAACCCATTTCCTGACACAATCCATTACAGAGACCCAATGCAGAGAAATTACATCTAATATCTCAACTCTGTTGGCACCTATTTAACGGAATCCTTTCCCATGAACTAAGGGGACATTTCCAAACTTATAGATGTGAACTTGCCACATATCTGAAAGGCTAATCTTGTTCGGTTTTCATAACCTACAGATTTCTAACTAGAGATAGTAGGAACTGCCAATGCTGGCGAATCTGAGGTAACAAGGTGTAGAGCTGGATGAACACAGCAGGCCAAGCAGCATCAGAGGAGCAGGAAAGCTGATGTTTCGGATCTGGACCCTTCTTCAGAAATGGGGGAGGGGAAGGGGATTCTGAAATAAAGAGAGAGAGAGGGGGAGGCGGATGGAAGATGGATAAAGGAGCAGGTAAGTGGAGAGGAGATGGACAGGTCAAAGAGGCGGGGATGGAGCCAGTAAAGGTGAGTGGAGGGGGGGCGTTGAGGTGGGAGGAGTGGATAGGTGGGAGAAAGGATGGACAGGTTAGGGAGGCGGGGACAAGCTGGGCTGGTTTTGGGATGCGGTTGGGGGAGGGGAGATTTTGAAGCTTATGAAGTCCACATTGATACCATTGGGCCGCAGGGTTCCTAAGCGAAATATGAGGTGCTGTTCATGCAACCTTTGGGTAGCATCGTTGTGGCACTGGAGAAGACCCAGGATGGACATGTTGTCCAAGGAGTGGGAGGGGGAGTTGAAGTGGTTTGCGACTGGGAGGTGCAGTCGTTTGTCGCAAACCGAGCGTAGGTGTTCCACAAAGCCGTCTCCAAGCCTCCGCTTGGTTTCCCCGATGTAGAGGAGGCCACATTGGGAACAGCGGATACAGTATACCACATTAGCAGATGTGCAGGTGAACGTCTGTTTGATGTGGAAGGTTTTCTTCGGGCCTGGGATGGGTGGGGGGGGAGGGTGGAGGTGTAGGGG
>NC_063357.1:17781387-17789924 GCF_021869965.1 Rhincodon typus | reverse complement strand
GGGTGGAGGTGTAGGGGCAGGTGTAGCACTTCCTGCGGTTTCAGGGAAAAGTGTCAGGCGTGGTGGGGCTGGAGGGGAGTGTGGAGCGGACAAGGGAGTCACGGAGAGAGTGGTCCCTCCAGAAGGCACATAAGGGTGGGGAAGGAACAATGTCTTTGGTAGTGGGGTCAGATTGCAGATGGCGGAAGTGCCGAAGGATGATGCATTGGATCCGGAGGTTGGTGGGGTGGTACGTGAGGATGAGGGGCATTCTGTTTTCTGCAGGGAGGGGGTGTGAGGGATGAGTTGCAGGAAACGCGAGAGACACGGTCGAGAGTGTTTTTGACCACTGTGGAGGGGAAGTTGCAGTCCTTGAAAAACGAGGACATCTGGGATGTCCGGGAGTGGAATGTCTCATCTCGGGAGCAGATGCGGCGGAGGTGAAGGAATTGGGAATAGGGGTTGGCATTTTTGCAGGAAGTTGGGTGAGGGGAGGTGTATTCTAGGTAGCTGTGGGAGTCGGTGGGCTTGAAATGGATATCGGTTTCCAGGTGGTTGCCAGAGATGGAAACAGAGAGGTCCAGGAAGGAGAGAGGGTATCGGAGATGGTCCAGGTGAACTTAAGGTTGGGGTGGAAGGTGTTTAGTGAAGTGGATGAACTATTCGAGCTCCTCGTGGAGCATGAGGCAGCACTGATACAGTCATCGATGTAACGGAGGAAGAGGTGGGGGATAGGGTCAGTGTAGCTTCAGAAGAGGGATTGTTCCACGTATCCTACAAAGAGGCAGGCATAGCTTGGGCCCATGGGGGTACCCCTGTCCGTCCTTTCTCCCACCTATCCACTCCTCCCACCTCAACGCCCACCCCCACCTCCTACCTACCAACCTCATCCCCACCCTCTTCACCTGTCCATCTTCCCTGGACTGACCAACCCCCACCCTACCTCCCCACCTACACTCACCTTTACTGGCTCCATCCCCGCCTCCTTGACCTGTCTGTCTCCTCTCCACCTATCTGCTCCTCTATCCATCTTCTATCCGAATCCCCCTTTCTCCCTATTTTTTTCAGAATCCCCTTCCCCTCCCCCATTTCTGAAGAAGGGTCCAGACCCAAAATATCAGCTTTCCTGCTCCTCTGATGCTGCTTGGCCTGCTGTGTTCATCCAGCTCTACACATTGTTATCTTGGATTTCTAATTCAACTTACTTGCTTTGGAATGTTCTTAACTTCAATCTTTCTGCTGAGGCAACTTATTCCACATCAACTCTGAGCCTTTCTTTTGGAACTGAACTGAAAAAAAAACTTGCTTCTGAACTGAATTTGAATAAATTGGCCAAGCCCAGATTCCTCTAAACTGAATACAAAAGGTAATGGCCTTACATGTTTACTTTATCTGTCATAAACCCAACAATAAACATCTTTCCATTGCCATCACAGGAACTGGTAGCCATCTGCTCTCTGACACATACTGGATTAGGTCAGTGCCCCAAGAAGGACTCTCTGACCTTGTTTAAAAGAACTTCAGAAATAAATCCCACATCCTCATGTCACTACTTTGAAATCCAAAATGAATACTGTAATAATAATATTAACATACATATATAAATTATATGTTCCCATCACCATATATATGTATACTTTTCCTTTACAGACACTTAATGCTCTAAATTAAAATGTTTTAAAAATGAACATCAAGAACATTAAGGACCATATTTTGCTCTGAAAATGATAATGAAAATGACCAATGATGGAACACTATTGTGGTACAAATTGGACAGCCACTTCTGCGAAGAAGTTAACAAGAAAATCCACTACTTACTGGTGGGATGTTCTATACCTCAGGAAGCTGCAGGAAAATTGCCCCTCACTATTTGGCTCCCTATTTAAAATGTATTGAATGGCGTGAAGCATGTGTTCTAATAGCACAGATAAAGAATAAAGTTGCCACAGAAAGTCCAAGTACACTTGTAACTATACAGTAAGTTTAAATTGCTTTGAGCAACTTTAAAATAACCTTCACCAAGTGTGGAATCTAATTCCTTCAGATGTTAACAATTGCTGGATTTTTTTTTTTAAATTCATTTTTCTTTACTCTTCTGCTTTGTCTTCCTCAAGTCCCTCTCTGAATCCAATTTTTCCTTTCTTTACCTGATAGGACAAATTCCTGGCTCAGGCAGTGCTGGTCATTAATAATCTTTTTAGGCTGATTGGGTCAGGCACTATACTATTGGTTACCCTGTACATTGAGGTTCTGGATGGCCTGTAGACAGTGCTGTGCCATTTGGCAATTTGTGCAACAACAAACTCAAAACTTTCCAACTGCTGCCCGTTCATTTTTCACAGAGGAATCCAACTAACATGGCTCTGAACATATTAGGGACCCTGTTATCATGACGTTAGACATCCAGCCATGCAGACATTTCACTGCAGGAATGATTTGTATATTTTGATGCCAAATTGACTTCCACAGGACAAGAGGAGACTCAAAAAATAAGTAACGTCTGAAAATTCCCAGAAAACAATGAAATCCTAATCTTAAAGCACGGAGCATCTGAATACCTGAAAATATATGGTTCAGAAAAGTCAAGCAATGAAATTGGATTTTATTTGGTCTCATCTGGATTCATAGATGCTTGAAGTATACAATTTCTTGAGTAAATTATGATGAACTTAAGCAGCCTTCTTTCCTCCAGAGATTTTTTTTAATATTCAGAACCATGTCTCTTATTTAAAAGTTGAAAATTCTGCACCGTTGCCTATTTGTCTGAAAAATACAGTGCCCGTCTTATGTTTGGAATTTCTAATACACTGAATAGCTTCAGGCCCAACTCTCAGCAGGGTAATATATAATGTCCATTCTAGAAACAAGTTGATAGCTTAGCACGCACAACACGGAGAGATTAAATGTCAGTTCCTTTCTACCTTAGAGAACATTACACTGCCATCAATTGAAATAGACTTCTCAATAATGAATTTCTCCATGTAACTTCATACAGCACTGATGGGCAAATAAACAAAGCAACTAAAGTTCTGAACATTTATTAGAATAAAGTTATCAGTGTATAATATACACAAGTCTTGACAGTTGAGTTACACATTTGACGCAAAGTCATATGCAGCAAATAACAATACAAGTACTGGTGCATGACTGAATAAACATGATTTTCCTTTGAAACATCCATTGTTGCTCCATCAGTTGTCAGCACTGCTTGTGGGAAGGATCACAGTCTTACTAAAGCAATGTTATTGGATGCAAATGAGCTGCGAAAATTCTTGTTTTCTACAAATTTAGAAAGTGCTATAGAACTGACTAAATGACCAGAAAGCAGTCTAGGAATTTGTACTCAAAAACAAAACTACAACGTCAGATCTGTGTTTTTTTTAAATAAGCACATTGATTTTAATAAGGAAGAATGTTAAATTAATTAAAACTCATTGAACCTCACTGATTTATATAATTTGCTGCGCAATTTTATGAACTCTTTCCTTTCAGGCATACAAGACATCAATTGAAAACAGGATGATGCCAATCACTGTTTGTTGATTTCTGCAAATATAGATGAAAATGTAGGTTTTTCCTGTTTACTTAATTGTACAGCAGGTAAATTGACAATGACAATTTCTTTGTAACAGCAATAAAATAAAACCCTTAATTTTTATATATTCAATATTTTGAAGAGGTTACCAAAGTTTAGTCAAACAAAGTAATCCTTCTATTCTGTTCATGTGTCGGAATCAAATTCAGTCATTCAGCCCATCAAACCTTCCCTGCTATTCTATATTATGGCTGATCACCTTTTCAATGCCACTTCTCCACACTACTCGCCAGAAACCTATCAATTTCTATCTTGAACCTGCTCAGTGATTGAGCTTCCAAAGCCTTTTGGGATAAAGAATTCCAATGGTTTACCATCCACTGAGTGAGGGTTTTTTTCCCGTCTCAGTCTTTAATGCCCTACCCCTTATCCTGAGCTCATGTTCCCTTGCTCGTGTTCCCAGTCAGGGGCAACACCCTATCTATATCCATCATGTCACACCCTGTAAGAAGGTTATGTTTCAATGAGATCACCTCTCGTTCTTTAAAACTCAGCTTCCTACATAACTCGTCATAAGATAATCCTGGCATTCCAGGAATTCATATGGTGAATTGCACTCCCTGTATGGCAAGTAGACTCTTCCATAGATTAGGAACCAAAACTGTACACAATATTCTAGGTGATGTCTCACAAAGATGCAATAGAATTGTGTTACAACCTTTTGAACTTTGTACACAAATCCTTTTGAAATGAATGCCAATATGTTGGTTGCCTTCCGCATTGCTTGCTGCACCTGCATGCTAGCTTTTAGTATCTCATGAACAAGGACACCTGGGTCCTTCTGGATACTCACATTTTCCCACTTCCCAACATTTAAGCAATTACCTGCTATTATGTTTTTCTCTACCAAAGTGCATACCTTCGTACCTATTCAGATTGTATTCCATCTGCCATTGTAGCACATTAACTTCATCTGTCCAATTCCTCTTGAAGCCTCCTTCCATCTGCCTCACAACTTAATTTCCCTTCCAGTTTGGCATCATCTGAAAATCTGAAAATATTACATCTAAATCCAAATCATCAATATAGATTGTGAAGAGTTGTGAACCTCGCACTGAATTTTGCGGTACCTCACTTGTAACTGCTCACCATCCTGAGAATGATTCATTTAATCCTACTTTTTGCTTTCTGTCTATTTACCAATTCTTAATGCCTATAAGTATATGCCCCCAAGTCCCATGTGTTCTAATTACATTAGCTAACATTCTGTGTCGGATCTTATCAAAAGATTTTAAAAACCCAAACACATCACATCTACTGGTTTTCTTTTGTCTATGCTCCAGTAACATCCTCAAAATTTGAGACTAAGAATGGTAAATGGATAATGGTAAATCAGCAAAATACACCAAACATGATGTCCTTTTCATGAATCCATAGTGACTCTGTCCACATTTGCTATTCTTTTATGAAGGATGTGAGAACTGGATATTTTAAAAAAAGGTTTTCCCTTGTCCTGTTTTCAAAAATAACAGGTCTATAGTTCTCCACTCTTCTTCTTGCATCCTTCTTAAATAGTGGGGTTCCATTTATCACCTTCCAGTCAGCAGGAATCTTTTCAAAATCTGTAGAATTGTAAATGATAATCACCAATGTACCCATTATTATCATTGCTACTCCTTTCAAAACTCTGGGGTGAAGGTCATCTGGTCCAAGAGATTTATCAACCCTCAATCCAGTTAGTTTTTCCAAGTACTACCTCTTTACTAATACTTTCTTTTAACTCTTCAGTTCACAAGTCGTGCGATGACCTAATTTTTCTGGTAGATTTTCTGTATCTTTTTCTGTGAAGACGGATGCAAAGTTACTGTTTTGTTTCTCCATAATTTCTCTGCCCTCCAGTATAAATTCTCCTGTTCCTACATGTAACGGACCCACAGTTATTCATGTTAATCCTTCTCCTTTTACACAGAAACCAATATTATCTTTTGTAGTACTCCTTTTATGTTCCTCACTAGCTTACATTCAGATGCTCTTTTCCCTTTCCTGATCTGATCCTTGGTGCTCCTTTGCTAGGCCCTAGATTGCTCCCAATCCTCAATTTTGCCAAATCTATCTGGCATCTTCTTAGCTCCTTCCTTTGTTTTCATGCAATCTTCAATTTCATACATCTACCATGGTTGACCCCATGGGTACTTATGCCTTATAGGAATGTGTGGTTGTTGTAGCTCTCGTAACACTTCTTTAACTCTTGGCAATTGTCTGTCATCCATTAAATCTTTTAGTGTATTTTGCTGATTTACCATTATCCATTTACCCTTCTTACTCTCAAAGTTTCCTTTGCTCAGATTTAAGACCCTAGTTTCGGAATTAGCTAAATCAGCTTTCAGACTTCATGTAAAATTCTATAACATTATGGTCACTATTTTCCCAAAGGCTACTTTTCAGCACAGTTACTAATTAACCCCTTCTCTTTACACATGTTAAATCTAAAATAGCTTGATCATCAATTGGTTCCTCAACATACTGCTCCATGAATCCATCTCATGCACACTCCAGGAATTCATCCCTCCACAGCATTCCTGTTGACTTATTGAACTCAGTCTACATGTAAACTGAAGATGCCAATTACTGTCTTGCCTATCTTCCAGACATCACTAATTTCCTTATTTGTAGCATGCACAAAGTTAGTACTACAATTTGGTGTTCTATAAACAACTCACACCAGTTTCCCCTTACTGTCACTTTGTTCCACCCAAATTAATTCTATATGTCGATGGTTTGATTAAGATCCGCTCCTACAAATGTAATTATGTTTTCCCTTAATTAAATAGCCCTACCCTAATTGTGTTTCCTTTGGGCCCATTTGTAGAATATCTTTGAATATTCAATTCCCAATCTCAGTTGCCCTGTAGCCAGGTCTCTGTAATGGCAAATAAATCAGTTCCATTATTAATCAGTTAGTGCATTCAAATCATCATTTTGCAAATGATTTTTCCATTTAAATAAAATGCCTTCATTCAACCTTTTTGGTACTATTTTTCATTCTGATCCTATTTGATGCTTGCCATTGTTTCATTTGCCTTCTACTTTTGATAACTCTTCTACTTCCTTTTCCTCGGTATACTTCCTGATTAAGGTTCACAAACCTTTGTCAATCTAGTTAAACCCAATTCCAACCAGCGCTAGCAAATCTCCCTGGTCTCTAAGCTGCAGAGATGCAACCATCTATTTTGTGCAGGTCCCACCTGCCTCAGAATTGGTCCCAATGTCTCAGGAATGTAATTCCCTGCCTCAAACTTCAATTTTCCCACTACATGTTCAACCCCCTCAATTTTCCCTGCTTCTATGCTCAATAGCATGAGAGACTGAGAGTAACCCTGAGATCACTGCTATACAGGTCCTGCTTTTCAATCTCCTCCCTTGCTGCCTGTAATCTGCTTTCAGGACTACATTCCCATTCCTAATCAAGCCATTGGTACCAAAAGGGACCAGGACCTCTGGCTGTTCACCCTTCTCTGGAAGAACGATCTACAGCTATTGAGTGTCAACCTTGACACTGGCTCCAGGAAGGCAGTGTACTCTCCTGAAGTCACATTTATGGCCACAGAGAAACCAGTCTGTTCCTCTAACCAAAGAATCAAAAGCATATTGCTGTGATACTATTCCTCCTTCCCTCCTATACAATTTAGCCGCCTGTGGTCCCATTGACTTGGCTTTGACTGCACTTTTCTAAATAACCATCACTTTTACCAGTAGCCTAATTGGAAAACTGATTTGCAAACAAAATCATCTGTGTATTTCTGCACTACCTGCCTGGTTTTCTTGGACTGCATGGTGGTTACCCATTCACTATTTGCCTGCACACCTGCTTACAGTGTGATCACCTCCCTAGAAGTGTAGTCCTCTGTCTCCCAATGTACACCAATGGTTCTAGCAAGTACTTGAGTTTCAAGACCCAGAAGTCAAGCTTGTGCAGATGGTGAGACTTCCTGCAGATGTGTTCAAGTACATGACTTCCCACATCCCATAAGCTGAAAATTCCACTTGGCCAAGCTGCCCTGCCATACTTTAAATGTAACAACTCTTTATTACAAATAGAATAGCTTATCAGTTACTCACCAATCAGCCTCTTCTGCTGCACTGAAGTAGGAGCCAAATATCAAACAGTGAGGAAAGTTAATAAAAAAAAGGGAAAAAATGTAGCCAGGTGGGCAATGCACCCCATTTCTATTTCACCAAACTCACCACTTACTCGGTTGAACCCTCCCTGCAAGCTGCAAGAAATGCCAACATTTATACTCTTTGAAGCGATGCGGCAAGAACCAGACTGAACAGGTTTACCTAGTTAACTGACAAGCTACTCTCCAGCGGTAGTGGGAGAGATTCACAGTTAAAGAAGTAAGCGTGGAGGCGGAGGCGGCGGAAAAACTGCTCCATGTCCAAGCGTGAGCGGTATTCGTTGATCTGTGGGTGGAGGGGGACAAAGGTGAGCCTCCCTCTACTGACCCCTTCTCCCGCTTCCAACACACCCCACCCTCTTGGACACCACCCCAAGGCCTCCTACCCTTCCTCGACCTCTTCATCTCCAACTGCCGTCGAGACATCAATCGCCTCAACCTCTCCACCCCCTCACCCACTCCAACCTCTCTTCCGCAGAACGTGCAGCCCTCCACTCCCTCCGCTCCAATCCCAACCTCACCATAAAACCCGCGGACAAGGGAGGCGCAGTTGTAGTATGGCGCACTGACCTCTACATCGCTGAGGCCAGACGCCAACTCTCCGACACCTCCTCCTACCGCCCCCTTGATCATGACCCCACCCCTGAGCACCAAACCATCATCTCCCAAACCATCCACAACCTCATCACCTCAGGTGACCTCCCACCCACGGCCTCCAACCTCATCGTTCCCCAACCTCGCACTGCCCGCTTCTATCTCCTTCCCAAAATCCACAAACCTGAATGCCCTGGTCGACCCATTGTCTCCGCCTGCTCCTGCCCCACCGAACTGATCTCCAACTATCT
>NC_063357.1:17770795-17771387 GCF_021869965.1 Rhincodon typus | reverse complement strand
GCAATAAAAACCAAAAAAGAATCCCCCTCGTCCTCACGTACCACCCCACCAACCTCCGGATCCAACGCATCATCCTCCGACACTTCCGCCATCTGCAATCCGACCCCACCACCAAAGACATCTTTCCCTCCCCACCTTTATCTGCTTTCCGGAGAGACAACTCTCTCCGTGACTCCCTTGTCCGCTCCACACTCCCCTCCAGCTCCACCACACCCGGCACTTTTCCCTGCAACTGCAGGAAGTGCTACACCTGCCCCCATACCTCTTCCCTCACCCCCATCCCAGGCCCCAAGAAGACTTTCCACATCAAGCAGATGTTCACCTGCACATCTGCCAATGTGGTATACTGCATCCGCTGTACCCAGTGTGGCTTCCTCTACATCGGGGAAACCAAGCGGAGACTCGGGGACCGCTTTGCAGAACACCTACGCTTGGTTCGCAATAAACAACTGCACCTCCCAGTCGCGAACCATTTCAACTCCCCCTCCCATTCCTCAGACGACATGTCCATCCTGGGCCTTCTGCAGTGCCACAACGATGCCACCCGAAGGTTGCAGGAACAGCAACTCATATTCCCAAGCGGAATATGAGT
>NC_063357.1:17746009-17770695 GCF_021869965.1 Rhincodon typus | reverse complement strand
CTCAAGCCGCACCTCCATCTCCTACCGACCAACCTCATCCCGCCCCCTTGACCTGTCCGTCCTCCCTGGACTGACCTATCCCCTTCCTAACTCCCTACCTACACTCACCTTTCCTGGCCCCATCCCCGCCTCTTCGACCTGTTTGTTTCCTCTCCACCTATCCTCTCCTCTATCCCTCTTCTATCCGCCTCCCACTCTCTCCCTATTTATTTCAAAACCCCCTTCCCCTCCCCCTTTTCTGATGAAGGGTCGAGGCCCGAAACGTCAGCCTCTCTGCTCCTATGATGCTGCTTGGCCTGCTGTGTTCATCCAGCCCTGCACCTTGTTGTCTCTGTTCCACAAATAGTCTGTTTACTTTCACTCTGGTAGTAGGGCTCTTCTTAAGGATCAAATCTTCTGGCTCAGATACTCCTCCTAATAGACTACCTGCATCATTTCGCTTAAAGAAATGGTGTGCAGGTATCACTGCCATCATGACCTTTGCTGGATCATACACAGGCATGAGCCTGAGAATGATCCACACACAAAGTTCTGATTCACCCCGAGGAAGAGCTGCTTGATCAGCACATTGGCTGCTCATCTGCATTAATGCAGCAGAACTCTCTCCAGTATACAGATAGCACAGAAAAGTTATTTTTTAGCACCCAACTGCAATCCCCAAGGTTCTTTGCCCTTTGGGAAGTGCTCAGTCGTGTCAAAATGCAGCAGGCCTATGAATCTTGGATAAGTGGGCAGCAGATATGTTTAATCCATATTATCTGACTGCAAATACATCTGCATCACCACAAGTCAGTAACCAACACCTGGACAATTTCTTTTAGGAAAAATGATTGCTTCCTGACCTGTATGCATGCAAAAAGGGATATGTGAAGGGAATTCTCTCCTTCTTATGGTGATGCAAATTCCCAAAATGCAAACATATTACTCAGCTATATGTTTATCTATCTCTGAGGTGGAACAAACCTCAGTTAGATCTGCAGCAATGATTAAGAATGGAAAATTTGTTGTCCTAAA
Organism: Rhincodon typus; assembly: GCF_021869965.1. NCBI lineage: Eukaryota > Metazoa > Chordata > Chondrichthyes > Orectolobiformes > Rhincodontidae > Rhincodon > Rhincodon typus. The sequence goes on along the minus strand of NC_063357.1, from coordinate 17,769,681 downwards.
TATAAAACAGAACTAAATGGCATTAAGCAGTCTCATTATAACAATACATACTATAAGGACTGTGACCATCTTGTAATGATATAGGGCAAGAGGGAGCTATTTGGCCCATCATGCCACTGCTAGCTCTTTGAAAGTGATATCGAATTAGTGCCACTTTCCTGCCCTTTCTATACAGCGCTGCATGCTTTCCCCTTCAAGTAATCATCCAAATAAGTTTCAAAACATTTTTTTGAGTTAATCCGTTTACACCACCATTTCAGGCAATGTATTCCATATGTTATCACCTCCACCAGTGCTAATTTTTGCCTCACTTGTTCAATTTACAACTGTCTTGAAATCATGTTTTCTGGTTACTAACTTCTCTGTCTCTGGATGCAATTTACCCTCACACTATCAAAGCATTTCATGATTTTAAAAACATCTATTAACACTCCAATTATATTCTCTGCTCCATGGAGGACAATATTGGTTCAAGTTCATCTAGCAAAGTACACAGGTAGCTTAAGGGCTCTTGTGACACAGCAGTAGTGCCCCTATGTCTAGACCAAAAGGCTCATGTTCAAGTCCCATCTGCCTCAGAGGCATGTCACAACATGAGCTTGAAATAACTACAGGTAGCATGACTGAGTGGTCTAAAGTGATGTATTTTTGCTGTTATCTTTATAAAGATGTTGTGATGCAATAACAGTGTACCTAACGTTGGACCAGGAGTTCGGAGATAAGTCCCACTTGTCTTGGAATTGCATCATAATCTGAACAGATTGATTAATATCACTACAGGTTTAATAGATAGTAAAATAGACATTAAACATTTGACGTAAAAAACAGTGATAAATCACTGGTGGGCTTCAGCTTCAGAATTATATCCAATTCTAGGCACCACACTGATGGTATGTTCTGGAAATATTGCAGAAGAGATTTAGGGGAATGGTAGCCGTAATGAGGTACTTCAGTTTTATGGAAGAGAATGGAATTGGCAAGATTGTTCTTCACAGAGCAGAGAGGGATAAGGAGAAATTTAATGGAAATTTCGAGAACTGTAAGGGATTTTGATAGGATAAATAAAGAGAAACTGATTTCCCTGCCAAGGAAGGCAATGAACAGAGGACACAAATTTATGGTTACTGGCAAAGTACCAGAGGGCAGGCAAGGGGATTTCTTTTTTTTAAAATGTTGCAAGTTATGATAATCCGGAATGCATTAGATGAAAGAATGACAGGGACAGATTTGATAGTAACATTCAAAAACAAAAATTGCATGTATCCAATCCAAATTTTAAAATTTGCATCCTAGTTTTAAAATCCTCACCACCTTCCTTCTCTGCTTGTTCCAAGATATTGGTGATACTCTAACACTAGTCCCCTTGAACATCCTTGATTTTAATACTTCCACCCACTGCAGCTGTACCTTCTGCTGCCAAGGCCTTAAGGCCTAGAATTTCCTCCTTAAACCTCACAGCCTTTCTTTTTTTCTCTAAAGTGCCCTTTATAAGCTGCCTGTCTGATATCCCTTTGTGCAGCTCAGTTTCAAATTTTGCTTGATAATGAGAAGGACCTTCGGATAATTTATTATGATAAAAGGCTTTATAAATACAAGAAAAATAAAAATAAAATGTATTTTGAAGAGTCAGTGCAGGGACGGTAGCCTGAATGATATCCTTCTGTGCAAGGACACAAAATATTGTTTTTTGAGGGCTCCCCTTAAAAGGCCACATTTTAGTTTCGGGAGCTACTTTTTGATTTTAAACGGCTACCTTTTTCATTCTCATTAACTCTTTTCAGTCATGTAGTAACAATAACTCCTGTGTTTGTGTAACGTAGTGGGTATTTGGACTTACACAGAAACAGAATTAGAGCAATTCATCAATATCTTCAAAAACTATTAACCATCCATTAAACTCAAAGCCACAACATAAAAGGACAGCCCTGATTTCCAAGACACATTATTAAAATTGGAACAAGACAAGTGGCATAAAGTAGCAAAAGATTTATTTAAAAATAATTGACTCATAATTCTACACTCAGAAACCCATCAGCTTAAACAAATGGATGAGATCAAAGGTGACCACTTTACATCACTTATTCACAAAACTGGAACAATTTGTTTAGGCAGCAACCAACCTTTTTACTGTATCTCAGATCTCAAACATAGATTTATATTTGACATTTGTCACAGTGCCTAATACAACATCATCTATAACATTTTCCCTCATTGTAGCGACTGAACATATGCCTTAAGCTAGAGATTCCATATTTATTTGCAAGTAATTCATTGTTTCATTGATTTCAAATTATCCTAGCACCTAGTTAGCCATGTAATCATTTGTTGACAGATGTGAAACGGTTTTGTCTACCTTAAGCTTCTCTCTTTTTCACCCTTGTAGATTCTCTGTCACCAATCCGTTATAAGAGAAGGACAGTGGCATGCAGGAGGGAACAGTATAGAAAGTGGTGTTCTTCCTTTGTGGGACCCCTCTGCTCATGAAAAGCATCTTTTACAGGTTATTTCCCCTTCCAACTCTTCCCAGTCTCTTGAACCCAGTGTCCCCTACCATTGTTACTTGGCCTTTCTGGCATTGTTCAATTATCTATACTCCCAACACTGGCCATCATACCTGGTGGTGCTACTGCACAAATAGAGCTATTTGATTGGCTGAAGCTTTCTCAGATGGAACTTCGTCCCAAGAATGGGGCAGAAGTCTCACCTTAAAGCAACTGATTTTGCTTTCAACATTGAATTGCTGTGGAGTAGTCGTCAAGTCTGTGGGTGGACATCCCCTTAACCTGGTGCAATGGGGAATGCGGCATCCCATAAAATCCTGCTGTATGAAGCATGGTTGCTCATAATTACTGTACTGGAAAAGTCATCACTAGCCTCTGCTAATGGTGCATTTCAGTTACCTTTTAATGCCATCATTAGTATATGTAATTGAAAATGAAGTTGTTTTGTGCAGGTCTGGGTGAATGAAATCATCCAATTGGAAACTCAGAAGCATTAGCCCATGACCTATAAAAATGTATTGTTTTACTGACTCAGAGCATGTTTAAAGTTGCATCTTTCAAATAAAATTCAAGTGATTTTACCATTCTTAGGCAGCTTAATCTAGCTCTTGGTAAACGTAACTGACTGGACTTACTTTATTAATTTGTAATCAAAGTAGAGTTATTAAAACAATTAGAATTCTTAGAACAAATAAAACGTAATAAACAATGGGGCAAGTTTTCGATTTTGCATTCCTGGGCTTACACTAATAGACAATTTGGAAGCTTCTGTGCCATGCAATATCATCATGGCTGACTTTGTACTTGAATTCTAGCTTCAGCACAATCCAGGTAACACACATTATACTCTTGAAATCCAAAAATCCATCAATTTCTGTCTTAAACATATCTGGTTCTTCCAATTTGATCGCACAAAAGGGATTATTGCATGCGAAAAATACCATTACAAAATGTTCTCTATCATAATTTTACTTTGTTGTTCCAAGGCGTTTGTTCTCTTCAGTCTTGCTTTTGATTCCTATTCTTTCAATCTCTTTTATTTCTAGTTAATTATAGGCTGGTTGACTGGATGTCTGTGGTAGGCAAAATTTAGAATTTGACTGCAATGGTGCACATATTAACATTTAGGGGCACCTGAATTATACTGAATAGATGGTTGAGGAAAACAGCAATAGGGACCTACTTCTGATGTAGAGGATAAACACCAACAAGGATAACTGGGCAAAAGAACATCATTCTTTGCTGTAATTTATGTTGTCTTTTTTAATGTTTCTTTCCAACCCCTCATTTTTAATCAACGCAACCTTTATTCCCCTGTTTGAGCTTGACATTATCTCCCTTTTAAACTTATTACCTGTGTCTGCATGTGTATGATATGTCACACTTTATTATTTCTTTCTTGGGGTTAGTAAATGATAAATGTCTTTCTTACATATAAGAAAATTTTAGAATTGGCTCCGAGATTTTAATCTAGTTAAATACGTAAAGAGTCATTGGGATGTACAGCACAGAAACAGACCCTTTGGTCCAACACATCCATGCTGACCAGATATCCTAAATTAATCGAGTCCCATTTTGCCAGCATTTGGCCCATATCCCTCTAAATCTTTCCTACTCATGTACCCATCCAGATGCTTTTAAAATGTTGTATTTGTACCAGCCTCCACCACTTCCTCTGGCAGCTCATTTCATACACGCACCTGGTATTATCGCGAGATTATTAATCCAGAGACCCAGCTAATGTTCTGGTGACCTGGGTTCGAATCCTGCCATGGCAGATGGTGGAATTTGAATTCAATAATAATCTGGAATTAAGAGAACAATGGTGACCACAAAACCATTGCTGATTGTCAGGAAAAGCCCATCTGGTTCACTAATGTCCTTTAGGGAAGGAAATCTGCCACCCTTAGCTGGTCTGGCCTACATGTCACTCCAGAACCACAGCAATGCGATGCCCACATCCCAAGAATGAATTAAAAAAAAAACCACCCTCTGTGTGAAAAAGTTGCCCCTTAGGTCCCTTTTTAAATCTTTCCCCTCCCACCTTAAAACTATGCCCTCTAGTTTTGGACTCCGCACCCTGGAGGAAAGACCTTGACTATTCACCCTATCCATGCCCCTCATGATTTTATAAACCTCTATAAGGTCACACTCAGTTTCCGACGCTCCAGAGAAAATAGCCTCAGACTAATCAGCCTCTCTCTATAGTCAAACCCTCCAACCCTGGCAACACCCTTGTAAATCTTTTCTCAACCCTTTCAAGTTTAACAACATTTTTCCAAAAGCAAGGAGACCAATAGCAAGAATTAAACAGAGTATTCCAAAAGTGGCCTAATTAATTTCTAAATGAAATGTGATAGCTGCATGCAAAACTTAAATGGTGGAGTAGACTCAGAGAGTTGGACAACTTACTCCTGTTTCTATTTCTTAAGATCTATTTGTTATGACTGACTGAGAGGTGTTAAAAAAGGAGAACTGACTCTCTCCCATGCCCAGTCATAGCAATTTACTCTTATACACCTACCTTAGGCAAACCAGTCAAGGGAAAGAGGGCAACAGAATGACTGTCTCACATTGGGGCAGCACAGTGGCTCGGTGGTTAGCATTGCTGCCTCCGACCACCATGGACCCGGGTTCAATTCCACCCTCTGGCTACGCAGTGTGGAGTTTACACATTCTCCCTGTGTCTGCATCAGTTTCCTCCCACAGTCCAAAGATGTGCAGGCTAGGTGGATTGACCATGCTAAATTGACCATAGTGTTCAGGAATGTGCAGGCTAGGTGGATTAGCCATGGGAGATGCAGGGTTACATGGATGAGGTGGTTCTGGGTGGGATGGTTTTTGGAGGGCCAGTGAACTGGATGGGCTGAGTGGCCTACTTCCACACTGTAAGGATTCTATGATTCTGAGCACTACCAGCTTAACACGGTCAAAAGGAACCAGAACAAAGGATTTCAATTAACCCCCAAGACAAGCATCTCGAAATCTACTGTTCAACTACCAACATTTCACTGTCTACTCTTCACAAATCACCAAGAAAGACTGATCCTTATGTCCTTTGACATCTACCTTGTTTTAGAAACTCCTGCCTCATTCTTCATGTATGTGGGTACGTGCATGCGCGTGTGTGTGTGTGCACTAATATTTATTTTTGAATAACTAAAAAACGTACTCTTCTGTTAACTCAAGAAATTCTAGTTAGTTAACTTGGCTCCTTTTAAAACAAATTCATTTGAGACTGGGGAAAAAGGGCATTGACAAGGAAAGAAATCCTTTACTAACCTTGTAGTGGCCAATCAAGGTGGCAGATAAACAGAAGGAAAGTCAGTTTTTCCCTCCTCACCCATAATTTGGGTTATCCATCAAGAACCTTGCCTAGTGTCTGGTTGCAATAATAACATAGCAGATGGCAAATAACCTTCAGAGAGAAAGCAGCTCACTGAATCATTCATTTTAGGGCAATCTTAATTGACTAATAATGTGCTGAAATTCTATGTCACATTTGTTATGCTGATTTATCATTGTCCATAGGATCAACACCATAATCCCCAGCCTTGGCAGAGTCTAGTCACTAAAAGTTGCTCATTTGCATCAATAGTGACATCACAGCACAATTTATATCATACAGTTTACTCTTCAAATCAACGTTGCTCAATTCAAATTATCTGATAATTCAAAATTCTAACACTACATTCCCACTTTGCTCCTTTATTTAAATTTAGCATGTCAAATTATTGGATGATTCAAATGTCTCTTTGCACAGAGACTTCAAAAGAAAAGGAGTTATTAAAAAGTGCTTTGATATAAGTTACTGAAATTCAAATCAAAAACAGAAGAAAAATGAACTAACACACGCAAAGGGCAATAACCTGATTCTTGGCATTGTCCTGATGATCTACATACATGCATCAGCAACTAGCCAATAGAATCTTGAAACAAATTATTCACATAACCAATAGCCAAAATGAAGGGGTTATCTTAGAAGACAATGTTGGATTGGTTGGTTACATATCCTCAGGCAACTGCCCATGTGGAGTTTGAACATCCTCCCCATGTCTGTGTGGGTTTCTTCCGCATGCTCTGGTTTCCTCCCACAGTCCAAAGATGCGCAGATTAGGTGGATTGGCCATGCTAAATTGCCCATAGTGTCCAGGGATGTGCGGACTATGTGGATTAGCAATGGGAAATGCAGAGTTACAAGGATAGGGAAGGTCGGGTGGGTCTGAGAGGGTTTCTCTTCAGAGGGGCGATGTGGACTGAATGAGCCGAGTAGCCTGCTTCTGCCTTGTAGGGATTCTACTAATCAGTCTATTCCACTTCTCTCTTCTTTTCTTAACCCCACCCACACTGTGTAATTTATGCCCAGTGAGGAACAGCTCTGTGACATTATTGCAAAGTTGCTCCAGCATCTGAATACATTTTAGAGAACAGATAGATTCTTGACTGACAAGAGAGTCATAGGGTATCAGGATGGGCAGGAAAGTAAAGTTGACACTACAATCAGATCAGCCATGATCTATCACGTGTTTAAGTGAGCTCAAGGGGCTGAATGGCCTACTCCTAATTCACATGTTTGTATGTTATCAAATGATCAATATGAAGTACTTGATCCCTAGCAAAACAATTTAAGTGCCTGCTGATCAGTCTGTAGATCCAATGATCAGATTTTCTTTCAAAGCAGTCCGTTGATACTTGGCTGTTTTGTTTTGAAGAAATGAAAGAAATAGTTAAAAGGGACTTTAACAACAAAGAAATGGGCACTTGGCTGACATTATATAATCTTTGAACACTTTCTGGCAATGTATAGGGCACTCTTATAAAAGGCAAAAAACTAGGAGAGGGTCTTAGTAAGGCCATCAGCATCAATGATGGTTTTCTATTGGGTACTATACATTCTCTGATAGCACACCCTTTGGAGCAAGGGGATTTCCTTGAAAGAGAAACATACGTTCGATGAGTTTATGTACATAAAAACAACCTCCTGTATTGTACTAATACAGATGTCAGAGTAAAAAGTGTACAGAAGACATATAATTCCCCCAACAACTGTCTAGTAGCAGGCATTGTGACTAAGTCCTGGTTTAAACTCGTACATGAAGTATTGCCACTGGACTTTGGCATCAGGGAACTGCTGGCTATTGTGGGGCTGTATTCAAGCACAACTTAATTTATTCAGACACCCCTATCTCCACAAAAATGGGGAGCTGAAGAGAAATTATTTCCACAAGATATTTGGCTATCTGAATTATAATAATAACCTAAGAACTCATCTTTCTTCAATGTCCTTTATTTCAAACTATCCTGTGTTTGCCATGACTCAACAAATCCAATATGAAATGTATAATGTACCATTTGTGATTTATCTCTATTATAATAAAATTTGAGCTAGTGCCAGGTGAGCTTTATCTGTGTGTCTGAAGGGGTTTGACGGAAAACTTGTAAGCATTACTGTAGCCATGGTGATTTCCTTTTAAAACTTTACTAGAAAGTGTGCGTGTTCTTGGTATGTAATGGGATTTATTTCCACTGAGAGAGCTTTTAATGAATGAACAAAGTAAACAGTTGCACATTTATCTTTCTGTTTAAGCCAGTGATCTTTTTTTTTCCCTTTTGATTTTGGAAAACATCCATAGCTTGAATAATACATCTGAGTTTCAGTTTGACAGGCGTAGAGAAGTGTTGACTAAAGCTAGATGTGTAAAACAGCTGATACTGAGAAAGGGGTACAGTTTAGAACTGTTAGGAAATGGGTTACCTCAGTATAAGTAGTTTCATTTAAAAGTTCCAGATCAGAAGTGTTTAGTTAAAACCCTGAAGTAGTTACTTGAAGCTGAGAAAGTCAAAGCACTGATGTATGAAGATCCAAGGAAGAGGCTACCAGGGTCTCAAGACAAGGGAATTAATGTGCAGTTAAAATAAGTTATAGGAAGTGATAGAAAAATGAATTGTCTCCCTTGTGAGTACAGTATAGGAATGCATTTGGGTTTAATGGCATTGATCATTTACAATGTATTTTAAAATCTTTAAATCTATGTCACATATAAATTGTTTGGGTTATACCTTCTATAAATTTTCTTTTGCACAAAAATCTTCCATTTTACTGTTTACATTAGATCTGCAGCATTGCATATTTGTGTTTTCCATGAAAGATGTTTTTAAAACCAAAAAGAACAAAATATAATTGAACAAGTCAGATTCCAGTCTGGGATCTGACTTGGCAAGTAATAACATTAGTTGGGTTCACAAGAAATGCAGAGAGGAACTTATTTGCACAGAGTAGTTAGATTGTGGAGCTCATTACTATATGGATGGGGTAATGTAGGTAGATAGAGATATTTAAGCGAAACTAAATAATGAAGAAAGGGAGAAAGAAAAGGGTGTAATGATTGGTGAAATGATGTAAGGTGGGAAGAGATTTGTGTGGAACATAAATATAGGCTTAGATCTATTGGACTGACCTGTCTCTATGCTATAAATACTCTGTAATAGTATTAGCACTGGTGGCCCACAAACACTTTACTGCCTGATACAAAAAGGACATCAATTTTTAATATTCCAGTTATAATTTTCTTTAACAACAGTTGGCACTTGTTTGGCACAGAGACAGCTAAAACAATGAAGGAAAGCTAATATACCAGAGGTCTTGCCAAATACAATAACTTTCAACATCTTCAGAATTCATTTTAAAGTCAACACTGATTTGAAATACAGAATTTGGCTAAGGAATTTATTCCTGTGTGCTGTCATTTGCATTTCTTTAATGTAATGTTTGAAGTCAGTTGAGCTAATTTTGAAGTGCTGCATTTGGTCTCTATATTCCCCTCAGGTATTCTAACTACATATACATGTGCATTAATTTTTTACGTTCTCAGCTTTAAAATTGTGTTCCCAGGTCTTCAGTGATTATCAAAAAGAGCACTGCAGCATTATTTATGAGAATTGGAAGGTCAGAGGCTATAAACAGCTTTCTTGTCAGAAGAGAACCCAAATGAAAGGGAAAATATTCTGCCTGTTGGTGATGACATTTCTGTTGTTTTGTTCGTAACATGCATCAGCATTTGAGGCTTTTGAAGTGAAGGCAAAATATTTTAAAGCTTATACAGCATTACATAAAACCACCATTTCTGGACTAGGGAGAACAAAATATTCTATTTTTATTAAAGACCCAATTCCATTATAATGGAACAATTTTCTTTTCTACGCTGCAGCAAGGGAATTCCTGATAACATCAATGTTTAACAAAAAAAAATCTACATTTGTAAAGTGCCTGATCCCATCACTCAGAAGATTGCTCAAGGCCCTTCATGCCCTGTAAATTATTTTGATATTCAATGGCTATTGTATGGTCAAATCCAGCACAAATGGCACAATAACTTAGACATGAAACATTGCTGCTACAGTGTATTTTTTTTGGATTGATGTAAAGAGTGTTTTCAAACACTGATCTACATGTAAATGAATGGAATTAACTCAATAATTTTTGGTCAACACATTAACATTTTTGCGAATGTGTATGTGTTAGAATCTTACGTACAATTGTTTAAAGTATTTATGCTAAGTGCATTTAATCATGTGATGCAATATCATAATTCAGTTTGCAGAGCCATTAAGCTCGTGTATACTGAGGCAACAACCAGTAGCCATTGAAGCTGTGTTCAACCTCTCTGCCTGCCCTTTAGCTTAGTTTGTGCTAACCTAGAAAAAGATAATACAACATACCTAAGTTCCCAAGATAACAAGGTGTAGAGCTGGATGAACACAGCAGGCCAAGCAGCATCAGAGGAGCAGGAAGGCTGACGGATCGGGGTGTGTGTGTGTGTGTGTGTGTGTGTGTGTGTGTGTGTGTGGCCTGTTTTAGTTGGGGGTACAGTAGAGGGTGTGTTTGTGGTGGGGTGGGGAGTGTCGAGGCCCGAAACGTCAGCCTTCCTGCTCCTCTGATGCTGCTTGGCCGGCTGTGTTCATCCAGCTCTACACCTTGTTATCTCAGATTCTCCAGCATCTGCAGTTCCTACTATCTCTGATACATAAGTTCCCAGTTCCTTGCACACTTGCAACTGGTGCTGCGAGTTATGTGGCATCTAACTTAATTGTTGAAGGTTTAAATACCTTTTCACCCAGTGGTGTTTGGTCTCATGCCTGGTTTGTAATGGTTGCCCTCACTAGAGCAGATTCAGCCCTTGGCACGTGTTCCACACTGCAGACCTCTGTTTCTGAGAGAAATGTAAAGAAAATGTACACCTTATACATGCTCACACCTCAGGTATCTGTGAGCAGGTGATCAGTCAAAATTAGTCATGTGTTTGAGGTATAAATGCAAATACTGTCGTTCCTGATTCAAATGCCTATGATCCCCAAGGCACAGTTCCACACAAGTACTTCAAGCTCTGTGCTTAAGGATTTAGGTCTTAATTTAAAACTTCTATCCTAATTCAAATGCATTTAACTCTTAATATGACTCTGTATTGTGGCAAAATAAATTCAACGACATACAAATTAGCAATTAAATGTAGTAGCTATTCATTATAGTGAAATGCAGTCCATTTTAATTATCTCTTATGAAGTAATGCTTCAGGTTTTCAAACTTTATTAGTAAAATTTCTTGTAAGCCAATGAAATATTTCCCCTTCACCACCAAAGGACACTAACTTCATCAAAAATTTATCAAAGTATGTTTCTGACAGCTTGAATTCATAACTCCAGGGCACGTATGTTTCTTATTTGACAGACCAAGTGTTAAAGATTACATGATGTGAGCATCAGCTAAAATGTCTGGCTACAGAAATAGCCAAAATGATTCCGAATGGCAAGATGCTATTAAACTGTATGAACTAAACCAGTACTTCAGGGCATTGTTGTGCTAGACATCCCTGTACAGGGGTTGTTAAAGAAAAAATGACATTAAGACTAAACTACAGCAGGTGGTGAAAATCTGAAAGAAAACGAAAGGGAAACTGCTATAAACACTCAACATATCAGGTAGTGCCGAGAAAGAGAGTAAAATAGTGGCTTAATGTTTGATTGTATGATCTTGCAGCCATTCTGCTGTAGGGTCACAGACCCACAAATTTAGCATAACCTTTACACCTCCTCCAAAGAACAAAAACTAATATGAATATCAGAATACAAATATAGAGGTCATGAGACAAAAATCATTTTTAAAAAGAACTTGCTTGTTCAAAATCAAACAGACTTTTAATAAAAAAATTATCAGAACTGCAGAATGCAGGCATACAACAAAGTTGCTGAGAACATGAAATGTTGCAAAGAAAATTTTGAATAAATCATGATCAGAATCAAATGTCATAATGCAGGATACAACCTTTAGAAAGTAGCTTAAATGTTTCATGTGAGTGGAGTTTAGGCTCAGATGGATCAGTGCAGATCAGTTACTGATGTAATCTTGTTTTACAACTGACAACATTTGCTAATTCGGTCACTCCGAAAGGTGTTTACAATGGGACTGACACTAGGATGTGTCCTCAGAAAGCTGCATTTCCTTTCAAAAAGAATATAACACCTTGGACACTTCTCAGAATGAACTTTTCTCGGGAAGAGATCAGTGACTCTGCATCTGCTGCAGGTCTGAACATTTATTTTCTAAGTAGTTTTAGGCAATTTTGTCTTCCTTTAAGAAATGAGAGCTGTCAATGCCAAGGGAACAGAAGGTTTATTTTGAACATTTTACACAGTCTCGACATCAAGCTAATACCAATCACATAACAAACTAGCTACATTTGACCAATTGTAGGCCTGCGGCATTTCTGTTTCCACAATAACTACCCATACGTCTGTCTGGGCAAACCATTGGGCATGCCAATTGGGGGTGCAGCTCTGTAATGTAAGGTTTTACCCATTACCAATTGAGTTGAACCAGTTCTGAAATAACTCTAGAGGCCAATATCCTGTCACCAAGTCACCTTTATTTACAAATGGAGTGTCCTTGACTCTGATGCAGCTCCCTCAGAGGCAGATCTAATGAACAGATAACACTCCTGTTCTTATCTGTCAGTCAGGGCTCCCTGATTGAACCAGATTAACAGCGCCAATCAGGGAATTCATATTCTATGAGGTCCACATGGCTAACCTCATAGCAATCACTACATCCCTCCCCTGGAGTCCAAGGACATAGGCTAATTTTTTTGTAACTCTTCCTGTGGTGTTTTAGCACCAGGTCAGGTTCCTCCAACCCCTCTACCTTTGATACGGTTGGTGTGTAATGCACAGTGGCTCACTCTTGCGCCTGGAGTGTCTTGGAAGAAATGCATTCTCTTCTTCAGGCAGCAAAAGCATCGAGAAGGTAACAAATGCTAGGTCCATCTCAGGTTCTGAAGTCTCTTCAATGCACGACTGAGAAGGAGAACCCACGGGCTCTGGGACAGTTAGAAAGGCTTTCAAGGAGCCGGGCACGTTTTGCGCCCGCCCCGTTTGTGAGATTTCAGCTTTCATATGGTCCACGTGCTTGTTCAGCTCTGTCACACCTTCCCAAACTTGATATGTCACTGGAACTGACTTCGTGTTGACTATGCCTCTGACCCATGCAGGGCCAATCCCATGGTGCCTGCACCAAACTTCATTCCCTGAAGCAAACTGCCTCTCATGCTTAGCCGAGTCTTGTGTCCAGTATTGGCATTCCTGATGCCATTTCAACCTGCCCCCCGCACCCTGCATCTGGGAAGATCAGATTTAACCTGGTGTGGAGTCTCCTCCCTATTAGCAACTCTGCTGGAACTATCCATGTAGTTGCATGAGGGGTGGTCCTATAATCAACTGGGACAGTCTGGTATCGAGTGAAGCTGTGGGCTGTTTCTTTAAGCCTGCCTTCAAAGTTTAGGCTGGTCTTTCTGCTAGACCGTTGGATGATAGTTGGTATGGAGCTGTCCTAATAATACCATTTGACTTTAGGCAATACTCAAATTCCCTGCCAATAAATGATGGCCCGTTATCTGCGACCAACACTTCTGGGAGTCCATGTATTGGGAAAGATGCGTGCAGTTTTGCCTATTGTCATCCCTGTGTTGACAAAATGAACTTTTACATATCCAGCCACATTGAGTGGGCATCCACAATGTCGAAGAACATTGAGCTCATGAAAGGAACTGCATAGTCGATTTGGAATGGAGGCCAGAGTTTACCCAGGTATTCCCACGAATGTGGGGGAGCTGCTGGTGGTAATTTAAGTCCTTGTTGACACGCTGGACACCGCCCCACCGACATGGCTATATCTGCATCCTATCCTGGCCACCACACATAACTTCTCGCTAACATCTTCATTTTAGAAACACCTGAACGACCCTGGTGGAGGTCAGCCAGGATCTGGCAGCGACCTTTGCTCAGGACAATCACTGTTGCTCCCCGTAATAATATCCCATCCCCTACTGTGGTCTGGTCTCTCCAGGCCCAAAAAGGTTCCAGTTCTGGTTGTGACGTTCCTTGGTTTCCCCATCATCACCAGTTGTTTCAGTTTTACCAGGACCGGATCTTTCCGCATTCAAAGTCTGATATTGTCAGCTGTGACTGGAAGTGTGCCCAGAAAATTTAAAACCATTATGGACTCATCCAGTGGTGGTACCACTGGTGGTGTATCTGTCAGTGGAAAGCAGTTCAATGCATCCACATTTGCTGCTTGGCCTCCCAGACAGTGTTCCAATTTGTAATTATACACACTTAGTATTGGAGCCCACCGCTGAATTCAGCCTGAAGCTATGGGCTGCACTGTCTTATCCTCTTTAAGTAGGCCTAGCGGGGGTTTGTGATCCATTATTATCAAAACTTTACATCTGCAAAAGGTATTGGTGGAACTTCTTGACTCCAAATATAACTGCCAAACTTTCCTTCTCTATCTGAGTGTATTTAAGCTCTGCATTAGCCAAAGTCCTGGATGCATTCGCTTTTGGGCATTTCTTTCCAATGGGCCACCTATGAGCTAATACTACTTCGATTCCATACAGGGAAGCATCGCATGTCAATACCAGATCTCGCTTGGGCTCATTGTGTGCCTACACCTTAGGGGATGATAACTGTTTCTTCACTTCCCTGAAAGCTATTGCTTGGCTACGTGACCATTTTCAAGACTGACTTTTTTTGAAGAGTTGAGGCAAAGGTGCCAGGATGGAGGCCAGGTTATCTATGAACTTTCCATAATAATTCACCAGCCCAAGGAAAGACTGAAGCTCCGGTACAGACATGGGAACTGGGGCACCTTTGAGCACCTTCACTTTATCTTCCAATGGGTGTAACCCGGTCTTGTTGACTCTGTAGCCCAAGTAGGTCACAACGGGTGCCTGGAACACACCTTTTTCCCTCCTCAGGCATACATCTACCTGGGAGAAATGTCTAAGAACTTTGTCCAAGTTCTCTAAGTGCTCCTTATTGGTCTTCCCTGTGACTAGCATGTTATCTGGGGTAGACCTTGTAAAATCTTCTCTATCATCTGCTGAAAAATTGCACAGGCTGACAATACCCAAATGGCAGTCTCATGTATTGGTATGAACCCTTTTGGGTATTAATTGTAGCATATTTCTGTAAATCTTCATTTAATCACAATTGCAAGTATGCTTGGCTCATTTCCAGCTTCCTGAAGGACAGCCCCGCTGCCAGCTTTGCATATAAATCTTCTATGTGAGGGACTATTTATCCAGCTGCAAAAAGTGGTTTACTATTTAAAATCTCCATTTAGGGAAACTGACCTGTTGGGCCACTCAATCAGTATAACCAGTGCTGCCGAATCCACAAGCTAGACTGGTTTGATGATGTGTTTGTAGATATGGGTGTGTGTTGTTGGTTTATATGTATGTGTAGGTATGGAGACAGGTGCCTGTGTGGGGGTGCAGGTGTGTGTGTAGTTGGGTGTGTGCGTATGGGTGGGTGTGGGCGTGTGCGTGTAAGTGTAGGGGTGTGGGTGGGGTTGTGAGGGAGTGGGGATGTGAGGGTGTGGGGGTCTGTGTGCAAGGTGCGTGTGGAGGTGTGGGTGTTGGTGCGTGGGGATATAGGATTGTGGGAGTGGGGGTGTGTGCAGGTGCATGTGGATTTTGGTTTGGGTGTGGGTGGGGGTGTGTGGGTGTGGGTTGGTGGGGGTGCGTGGGTGTAGGTGTTGGAGTGAGTGTGGGTTTTAGTTTGGGTCTGGGTCTGGGTAGGGCCTATGTGTGGGGGTGGGGTTGGGTTTTGGTTTGGTTGTGGTTGGGGGTGTGTGAGTGAGAGTTTGTGGGAGTGGGGTGTGGGTGGTTGTAGGTGTGGGGGTAGGGGTGGGTTGGGGTTGGGTTTTGGTTTGGTTGTGGTTGGGGGTGTGAGAGTGAGAGTTTGTGGGGGCGGGGGTGTGGATGGTTCTAGGTGTGGGGGTAGGGGTGTGTAGGTGTGGGGGTGGGTGTGGGTAGGGCCTATATGTGGGGGTGGATATGGTTTTTGGTTTGGGTGTGGGAGGGGGTGTGGTTGGGGGGTGTGTGGGTGTGGGGATTGAGTGTGGATGGTTGTAGGTGTGTTGGTGGGTGTGGGTGAGTGTGGATGTGGGGTTGTGGGGTGGGGTATGGGTGATTGTAGATGGGTGTGGGTATGGGTATGGGGTTTTGGGTGTGGGTGAGATTGTGTTGGGTATGGGGTTATTGTAGCAGGGGATGGGTGGAGGTGTGGGTGAGGGTTTTGGTTGGGATGTTGGTGGGGATGGTGGTGTGTAGGTGTGGGGGTGTAGGTGGGGGCATAGGCAGGGGCATGTGTATTTGGGGAGGACAGCCAGTACTCCATACAGTCCTCGAAGCCCCTCCATGTCTGCTTGGGTGCAAATCCCTCCTCTCCTACAATACTGGCTGCCCAGCTACTAAAGCCATTAATTTAACTTTAGATTTTAATGAGCTGGAGACAGGACAGCTCTATTTGAAAGAATCGTCTCCCTTATTTAACTGCCATTGCATCCTCCTGCTTCTTTCAAACAGGAAGGTCCCTGTTTGCGCTCCAACTTGGAGAGCTTACTTGCATCATTAATTGGACAATGAGAGCACCCACTTGCCATTACTTGGCTGCTCCTTGGTAAATCACAGTAAGTGATTGCTTCTCAACACAGTGTAAGCTCCTGGCCTCCATTTAAGTCCTTTGGTAAGTTTCAGATCCTGCAGGGAAAAAAAAATCTAATTCTGTGTATCATCCAGATCAGATTATAGTTGCAGGTCCCATTCCAGAAGAGACATATACTAAATGGTGGAGGGCGTTAATACTAATGCACTATCTGGGTTTTTATCGGACAGTCCACAGCATTCACACTGCTAGCCACCAATTACTACAGATGATGAATTTATTTTGACATGTGGGATTTGAACTCTCAATGTCTAGAAACAAGAGTTGTCTGTTGTTCTCTTCTTCCCTTTTAATCTTGATCCCAGTGAATATACTGTTAATAAGGTGGTGTGTTTCTTCTAACTTTGTTTGTTTAATGATCACAAAGGTATCATCCACGTATTTAACCCATAGTTTAGGCTGGATCTGCAGGAGCTAATAGAGTTAATTTCTAGTCATAACAGTGGAATGAACGAACAACGGTGAATTCCTAACCAACGTATACAGAAAGACTACACACACAGACTAAATCCTGATTTACAACAGTAACCACCCCAGCGTCCACAAACAGAGCTGTGTCAAGACTCTTTTTAAATGAGCAATAACTCACTGCATCACCCCAGAGCTGCGCAAAAACAAAGAGGAACACCTATAGAGTCTTTGCAAACAATGATTATCCTAACAGCTTCTTCTGCCGATGCCTGGCAAACAAACAACACCAAGAAGACACTGTACACTCCAACACACTGGCCACCCTACCCTATGTTAGAAACACATCAGTACTGACGACAAGACTCCTACAATCTCTTGGAACAACGATAGCATACAAACCAACAGCCACATTTCGCCAATTACTCTCAAAGACGAACGACCCCATACTCACAATGAGCAGGACAAATGTGATCTATACAAACCTTACATAGGACAGACAGGCAGGAAACTCGCCACCAGGATACATGAATACCAACTCGCAGCAAACAGCACAACCAACTCTCCCTTGTTTCAATACAGTCCAACATAGAAGGACATCAGTTTGACTGAGACAAAGTTACAATACTAGGACAAGTGAGACAAAGACAAGCACAAGAATTCCTGCAGGCCTGGTTTTCAACCACCGATGCAATTAACAAACATGTTGAAATAGACCCCATCTGCATACTATTACAGTACAAAACCAGAAACAAGACCGCCCACCGTGACCGACCAGACCCGACAAATTCAGAGCGAGACAGAACAACAGCGCTTCAACGCTGATGATGTCACCGAGAAGGGAGATGAAACGTTTGCATGAAAACCAGTCAGCTCGGTGAACCAACCAACAACTCCAACAGCAACCCAAGCTCCAGATCTTCGTTAAAACATATTCTTCAAAGATGATTATGAAACAAACCACAAGACTAATACACATGTATTAAGGTCAGATATCTAAAAATGTGGTCAAAGAGAGAGAGGTTTATGTGGTGTCTCAAAGGAGAAAGCAAGATGAAATGGTCGAGAGATTTAATGAGGGCATGAGGAGAGAGTAGGGCAAGGAACCCAAGGGCATGGCCACCAACAGTGGAAAAATTAAAATTGCGGATGCATAAGAAGCCAAAGCCTGAAGACCATTGATAGCTCAGAGAGTTGTGAGACTGCAGGAGATTACAGAGAAAGGGAAGCATGAGGCCATGGAGGTATTTGTAAACAAGGATAAGAATTTTAAAATCAAGAGATAGCTTGAGTGAGAGCCAACTAGGGCAGTAAGCACAGGAGATATTCTTCACTGAAACAGTATTTCATCTTCCAGGAGTGATGCTCATATTAGTCAATATTGAAACAGTGATGCTTACTGTTTCTACCGATGTGCAATACAAAAATAAAACTAGCCCTGTTTGACTTGTTTGACAATTTTGATAAGTAATCTAAAATTTGAAGTTCAGTATTCTGCAAATGAGTTGCTTGTGCATCATAAAACTATATGCAATTCATACATCAGGAATTAACGACAGATTAGAACCACTGCCAAATCAGGCAGGCCAGTTAATAATTATAGACATCCTGCTTGGAATGAATTTTCCAATTGTTCTGGAAGATTAACTTGCCAGTAAAGACCTACACCGATGCAGCGCAGCACAGAAAAGCATACGTTGTACATCACAAGCAATGATTGCATGAGATTACGGATGACTGAAATTGTAACTTGATGTAGAACATGTGGCCTATTGAGGTTAAGGTCAGTGCTCCATTAAAATGATGTCCTGCAGTATTGCTGACAACTCAATCCATCTGCACCGGGGCCATCCCATTATTTCTGATGAATTGTTCCATTCCCAAGAATTGAGGCGCATTAAAAGTTCTCACTGGAAGTGACACCTGCTTTAGACTCATTTTTCACAGAATTCTTCTATTGCTAATATTAGAATCAGGATCTCAAGAGATTAGAAACCTCTTGCGATAAAACAAATTACGATTATGCTGTGGAGACCTGTTCAACAGCATACATATCAAATTTAGTGGATGGGTATTTAACGATTGTGCATTGGACAGTCAATTGGAAAAGGTTTGATGAATTTGTGGTACGTATACACTAGAACTGATCTGTGTAGAGAATATCGTTACAATGATGCTAATGATAACAAAGCAGTTTTTGAACATTGGTGATGCAGAGTCAGGACTGCTTTTGAAAGTGCAATCAGATCAGTGCAGGTGGCCAAAATCACAAAATACATTAAACATTGTGGGGGGATAAAAGAGCTATAATACAATCATCTAACTATAACATAAATGCTTAGAATGGGAAAAGACGATTATATAGGATTGGCTTTCTACTGAATCAGTAAGATGTTGGGAGCTGCCTCTTGTTGAAGGCAGACATTAGCAGGAAGATTCCTCATTGTCTCCAACATGCCAGTTCAGATTTTAGTCAATTGAGCGAAAAAAAGCTTACTTAGGAATCAGGATCTCAATGACAAGTCTGATCACTGTTTCCGTATGCTCCTACTAACTTCACAGAATGCGACACCCAAAGCACTGGGGAACAACCATCAATTGTGCCTTTTCAAGATTTTCCAAATCTGGTGGTAAACAAGGTGGTCCAACGTTTCCCAAGCTAACAAGTGCAACATTTATTTAGTCAAAACCAGCTCTCCTGGACAGGACTTGACTGACAAGGGACGCAAAGCAATTGCTCTATGCAGAACTTGGTTAAGGCAGGAGACTTCTAGGACAATGGAAAAGCTTTAGGGATGTCCTCAAAGTATCCCTGAAGAGGTCAAATATTCCCACTGACTCATGATGGAGACCACACACATCAGTGGAAATTCTTAGAAGTGAAAATGTGGCATCAGAGAGAGCACACAAACCTAACAAGCACCATCAGTCTGCAAATCAGAGTGCAAGCATATCATTAAGAAGGCACTAATAAGAAGGGTAAAATGAATATGGCAAAATTGTTGAGATTTGTATTGTTACCGCAAAGTTAAATATGTTGGCATTTTAATTCAATTAGCAGCAACTTTAAAATCATTTTTCATTGCTTTTGGCTTTCTCAAAGTCAAGGCTACCTGTGCTGGAAATGGTAATTTTTAAAAAAGTATTTTACATCCAGCTACAGAAATTTTCCCACTCTGCGTATTTACCATTCTAGTGGCTTCGCTTTATAAAAGATTGTAAAATGAGTCAAGATTGCCAACTCAAGGCCCATTGAACTCTAAGAGAATTAAGACATTTTCCTCCAAACAGCATGCAGACCAGACAGGAACAATGAATAAATGCGCACTGAGATAGTGTCTTCACACATTTCAGGATGCCTTGAGATGATTCACATGGAAGTAAGTATTTCAAAGTGCAGGTCACGTGGAGCAATATCCTAGAATAAGTATCAAAGGAAATATTGATTTACAAAAGTGTTTCAGGACACTTGGTTCTTCAAATAGTTTTTTTCTTATCCTTTATTATTTCGTGGAACATAGGCAGCACTGGCAAAACCATTGTATGTTGCCTGCCAATTAAGAGCCCATGAAAGGAGTGGCTTGCTAGACTATTTCAGAAGGCCATTGACAGGTTACCATATTTTCCTGGGTCTGGAGTTACAGGAAGACCAGACTGGGTTTGAATGATAGATTTCCTTTCCTAGAAGAAATTAGTGAACCAAATGAGTTTTTTCAATAAGAAATGATAGTTCACCACTACACCTTCAATGATAGGAATTTGAACTCGTGCCCTCAAAACCTTAGGCCTTTGGATTACTGTTCCAGTGACTATCACTACGTCACCATCACCCACACTGCCATTTGATCAGCAACTTCATTTAAAACATGGGCAGACAGAACTCTGGTTTACCATCACATTTGAAGAATGGCATCACTACTGTTTTACAACATTGGTGTGTCAAAACTTGCACGAGGACTGCATTACACCATGCCTAAGACTGAGGTCTAACAGCAGGTACTGAATAGTGACAAGGCAGGGGTATGAGTATGGATAAACCAATGTTCTGAACCTTTGGCAGAGCAATGCAACAGATTTGCTTAGAATAATTGGAGATCCAAGCAGGGGCAGAATTGGTGACCTTGAACAGTTCAGTAAATCACGTCCATGCTACAGCGTGATAACTATTTAAGTTGTTTACCCCACCATCATCATATAATTAACATTTCGAAGATTTCACAAAAGCATTTTTTACATTACAATTGGTACTGCTACTACTGGTACTCACTTGAGACTCAGAGGTAAAATCTCCACAATTAACACAAGAAGAAACAGTTTTGTCTGCTTTCTGCTCTTCCTTAACACCTCCCCACTCAAAATAACAAAATTTACAATTCCTGTCTGTCACTCTAGGATTTTGCCAGTTTAAGCAAGTGAATGCCAAGACCAAATATTTTGCTGAAACTAAGGGGTTCAGACGGAAACCAAAAAATGCCCTTTTCCGAACATTAAGTTCAAATTAGATGAGATTGAAGGAACATAGCTACTTTACATCAATCCCAATTCTCGACTGCATTTCCACTTCCTTAAGTCATTAAAGATAAAAGAAAATGTAATGAGCTTTTCACCTTCATTTGCTTAAAGTGCATTTTCATAGAATGATAGATAACTCAATGAATTACTAATCATTACTCCAAATGTTGTCTTTGCTCTCAGTAATAAATGAGTTAAGCATTCAAAACACCTTATTACAGAAGTAATTACACACACTGGGTTTTTGAATTAAATGCATCGATGTATCAGAGAATCTTCTGTACTCAAATGTGGATTAACATTTGAATTGTTAAGAAAAACATTTCTCCTTCGTAGAAACCTTGTACATGTTCTTTCAGTATGGCATTTAACTTGCCCTTGTCACAAAAAAGCTAATGGGCTGAAGACTTGAAAAGCTTTCCCCCTTTGCACCCAGGTCAAGCCAAGCCTACAGGCTATTATAGCACATTGTACAGCATTGCTTCGATAGCTTTTGACTTCTTCAACCTCAAATGTTTTCCATCTGCTTCAGCTTAAAATTTCCAAGCCTCTCACTCTCGCCTTTTCAAATTCACATCCTGGAATTAAACACCAAAATATCTTTATACATTAATATCTCCTGAGTTCCGAATTGAAACCTTCAGAATTTCATTTTGCTCATTGCTCTTAAAAGGCAACATTAAATGAATAACTTCTGTTTTACAAACCAATAAAGCCCATTTATTACTCAACTATCAAAGAACGGTTTATCCTTGATGGAAACTAATATTTCACAATATACCTCCAACTTATTATTTTCTATTTCTGAATATTATATAAAATGGTTGAGGTAAATAATTGATAGATTTTCTTCTGTTGCATCTGGTGAGCTAAGTTTCATATTTTGCATTTTATTCTCTCTGGAAATTAATTATTGCAGATGAACAGGTGATGGAGCAGAAATTAAGACAAATAAATTGGAATAAATGAATAATGATTTATTTTATCTAGGACTTACAACAAGTAGTGGGCCATTAAGCCTAATCTATCAGTGCCCATGCTTATACTCCTCCTGATGCTCCTCCCATCTTTCCTTTTATAAATCTAACTCTCCTCTGTGCAGTTATTTCAAACCTGGAAATGGTTTGGGGGGGTTGGGGAAACAAACTATTTTAGTTGGAGTCATACCCAGCACAAGAGAATATCATATGGCTGTTGGAAGTCAATTCTCTCAGCACTATCGATAAAATGTGGAGTTGGAAGAGCACAGCAGGTCAGACAGCATCTGAGGAGCAGGAAAATTGACATTTCGGGGCTGGACCCTTCATCAGGCTATCTCAGCACAATTGCAGGACCTCTGCCCAATGGTCAGCTCTACCAACTACTACCACTCAGAAAAAAAAGAAATTATTAATCTAACTTTCTATTTTCTTCTTCCTCACATGCCTGTCTTTGTTCCCTTGAAGGCATCTGTACAATTTGTTTCAACCACTCCTTGCATTAGCAAAATTCACATCCTTATCACTCTTTGGACCAAAAAAAATGCTTCTGTAGACCCGTTGAATTTCTTGGTAACTACCTGGAATTGTTGGCTTCTAGTTATCTGCTTCCCAGCAAGGGGGAGCATTTTCTCTGTATTTACATATAAAAATCCTTCCAGAATTTTAAAGACCTCGAACAAGCAGCCTTTTTTTTCCAAGGTGAAAACAAAAGAATCCCAACCTGTCAATCCTTTCCAGACATGTACATTGATTTGCATATTTGTGGGGAATGAAAAATAGAGAGATGGCCCAATGCAGCATCGCATTATTATTTAGGGAAGGAAATAGAATGAGTTAGATTTGTGACAGACGCAGAAAAAGAGATAAATAGGGGGGGAAAGGACAAAGGAACAAAATGAAAAACTGCCAGGGATAATTTATTACTTGCAGGAATGAGAGTGTAGTTTAAATTGTTCCCTTTTTGAGCAAGGGAGGCCAAGTTCATGGAGGACATTGCAGGAACACAACTCTCATCACTAAAATGGCCCCTAAATAACTGAATCAGAGATAGTAGGAACTGCAGGTGCTGGAGAATCTGAGATAACAAGGTGTAGAGCTGGATGAACACAGCAGGCCAAGCAGCATCAGAGGAGCAGGAAAGCTGACGTTTCGGGCCTAGACCCTTCTTCAGAATTCCTGCTCCTCTGATGCTGCTTGGCCTGCTGTGTTC
>NC_063357.1:17726821-17745609 GCF_021869965.1 Rhincodon typus | reverse complement strand
AGAGGAGCAGGAAAGCTGACGTTTCGGGCCTAGACCCTTCTTCAGAATTCCTGCTCCTCTGATGCTGCTTGGCCTGCTGTGTTCATCCAGCTCTACACCTTGTTATCCTAAATATCTGAATACCAGTCCTCATATTTTCTCGTGAGTTTACTGAGATTTAGTCGTCCATATGCAGCAATTTAGTGAAACTGGTGAAGACTGACAGACAACTCCCATTCTTCCAAAACTAAATGGAGCAAATTCTAAACACAAAGAACAAAGAACAAGGAAAATTACAGCACAGGATCAGGCCCTTAGGCCCTCCAAGCCTGCACCACCCATCAGAACTAAAACCCCCTACCCTCTGGGGACTGTATCTCTCTTGTAGGGATTTGCAAATCACTATGCATCACATCCCCCTCCATAAAGTGTCAAGTGACATACACTGAAATAAAGGGATGAACACTGAACCCATTGTTATTTTCCCAGCAAATTCCCAATCATTGATCAGATTGCAAATCAATTTGTTTGGTTACCAGTTCGGAAAAAAGAAACAGAAACAGTCATATGGCCCCTTGAGATATAACTGCCATTTAATGAGATAATCACTGAACTTCTACATCTACTCCATGTTCCTGCCCTATTCACATATCCCTTGATTGTCTCCCCAGCCAAAAATCCATGAATCTTGGCCATGAATATATTTATCTACTGAGCATCCATAGGCCTTGGGCTTAGACAATTCCAAGGAATCACAAGGCCCTATGCGAAGAAAGTTACCTGCATCTCATCCCTTAACTCAAGAATATGATTCCTGTTTCTGGTTTTCCTACCAGGGAAATAGCCACTCAGCATTTACATTCTCAAGTTCTCTAAAGAATTTTTAATATTTCTATAACAGCAACTTTGTATTGTCAGCCAATTTTGACATACTACACTCAGTATCATCATCTAAGTGTTTAAATTTTAAATAGCTTTCATATAAATAATAAATTAATAAATGTTAATAAATAAATAAAATTTAATAAATAAATTAAATTATTTTTAGCTGGGGCCCAAGTACTGATCCTTATGGCACTCAATTAGCTTCACCTTGTCATCGTGAAAAAAATCTGTTCACTTATACCCTCTGTTTTCTGTCTGTTAGCCAATTGTCAATCCATGCTAATATATTACAGCAAGTCCCATGAACAGCCTTCTTCGTGGCTCCTTTTCAAATTCCCTCTAAAATCTGAATATACTACGTCCATTGGTTTCCCCTTATCTCATTTGTCAAACACTGTTTCACTGTGATTTACCAAGTACCCAAGTGCTGTATCCTTAATAATTTCTAGATTTTTCCTCAATTTGTATGTAAGGCAAACTGGCCTACAGTTCCAATCATCAATCTTCCTCTTTTCTATAACAGTGGATTTACAATAGTTAAGACATTGATTAGCTCAGTTGGCTGGACAGCTGGATAACAATGCAACTTGATGCCAATAGTATTGGTTCAACTCCTGCATCAGCTGAGGTTACTATGAAAGACTTTCCTTCTCAACATTCCCCTTGCCTGATGCATGGTGACCCTCAGGTTAAACCATCAACAGTCATCTCTCTCTAACGAGAGAACAACTCAATTGTCTGGTAAGACCATGGTGACTTCCAATCTGTGTGGTCTATTTTTCCAACATTCCCTAGATTTTAGACCAAAATCAATGCATCCACTACAACTTCAGTTCTCTCTTAGGAAACACATGATGTGACTATCATTCCTAAGTCCTGAAAGGGTACTAGACAAGGTGCCTGTATTTCTCCTCTCAAAATAGAATCAACAAAACAAGAAAACTACTGCTTGATCACATGTAATTACGTTACTCTTTAATTGGAGAGTTTTCCCAAAGAAATAACAAGTAATGATTGATTTGGATCAAAGGTAATAATATATAATCTCAGCCTCTTCTGCCTTTTACAGTAGCCTAGGCTGAATTCAAGGGTATAATCTGTAATACAAATATCCATCAAGTTTGTGAGTGCATTACATACTATACACAGGATACAACGTATATGGTATCCACCTTCGTCAATGACTGAAGACACCACAGTTTACATCCACAGTCCTTCCCAATAGATTTGTTATCTCTGTCTGGATGAATTACTTAGTATTTCAACACATGAGCCCCTCTCCAAATTTCTTTGCAATAGACACATCCTAAGGCACCAGAGTGCATAACATGTCCATGCCCATTGCATCACACTAAACCATACCAATGGGAAAGCAAACAGACTCTTCACTACTGGAGTGACTGATTATTGATTTTCAGTCAAATAGCTCTCTCCCCCAGCTTCTCCATACTTTGCATTTAATAAATGGTTTCAGGAACTTCCACCCTCACTGCCTACAGAGCATTATGGGTATGTTCTGACAAGACAAAATCAAAAATGTGTTAGCCCTATCAAAGCCACAGATGACAATTTTGTTAGCACTCAACAAATAGAGGTGGCTTTGGGGCTTGAGCACAGGATGGAAGAAAATCGCTTACCCGAGGACTGTGTGTCTGGTGAGGTAACCAGAGCCACATGACCAGAGGATGCACAATGGTTTAAGGATAGCCACAAGCATGGCATGAAGTTCTATAAGAATATCGATTATCATACCTAGGAATCACTGGCTAATGACAGAGAAAAGTAGTGCCATCTCCGGGGGACAGAGTGCAGCATCATAATAACAAGTAACTATAGTGGATGGTGACAAGCACCAATGCTGAAAGCAACAGCCCTCAATGAAACTGGAGATCTTCATGTATGGCACTTGTGGGAGAATCTCCTTCTCAAGGATTGGTGTCTTCAGTCATTGACAAAGGTGGGTACCATATAATGACAATCATGTGAAATGGATTGTGCATGTGTCCATCACCTTTTCTAGATGACAGGTTGCTACAGCTGATGAAAAAACAAGTGTTGAATCTGTATAGGTTTTTAAAACCCCTGTACTCTTCCTCCCTGATTAATATATTCATAGATCCCCTACAGTGTGGAAACAGGCCCTTCGGCCCAACAAGTCCACACTGACCCTCAAAGCATCTCACCCAGACCCATCCCAACCTACATGTCCCTGAACACTATGGGCAATTTAGCATGGCCAATCCACCTAGCCTGCACATCTTTAGACTGTGGGAGGAAACAGGAGCACCCGGACGAAACCCATGCAGACATGGGGAGAATGTGCAAACTCCACACAGGCAGTGACCCAAGGTTGGAATCGAACCCAGGTCCCTGGTGCTGTGAGGCAGCAGTGCTAACCACTGAGCCACCATGTTGCCCTTCCAGATACTGCTGGGAGCAATCTCCAATTGCAGAAGAGTCAAGGACGATTGTACATCCCAATTGTATGGCCATCCCACAAGGAACATGAACTGCATAGGCCCTTGGAAAACTCTCACCTTCAATTTCAACACAAGATAAACCAGACTTGCATAGTTACAGAATCAAAACCCTGTCATTTCGTGTCAGCGTCAAAAAGCTAATCCCTTTTCGAAAGAACACGGATGGACAATAAGGGCTGTATAGTCTAAATCCCCAAAGCAAACACAAAAATATCAGTGCAATGGATGCCAATTTTTTAACTGGGCTAAACCTAGACGGTCATATCACTGGATGTTAAAAGCTACTGTAACAATCATGGTAAGCCTTCCTTTTAACAGTGTGAGCATATAGCAACAAATTTAAAATCTATTAAACAGTAATCTTTTTATGCTCTTATTAATTGAAGTAATAACTGACGTACATATGAGTGCAGCAAGTTGTAACTACAGGCAGAAATGGTGAAGGTCAGAATGGCTGACTGAATCATTCCATCAAATTGGTGTTTATTTTTTCCAATTATACACTCCAATTTGTTTGATTTCTGACAGATAAATAATAAATTTTTTAAAAGTATTTTGTAAACCATCTATTATTCCTGCAAAACCTATCGCAACTTTTTTTGGTTGAATCCAAAATTGAGGATCACACATTGTTATAACAGGATCTGGATCTCAGTCAATTGTCATTGAATTGAAACTGAAGAACGCCTACCTAGCAACCAGAGATATAATTGCAATCACATGATGGAACCTGCTACAAAAAAGTGCAGCCTGTTTAATAAACACGAAATGACATACACTGTTTGCAATGCATCACCTGCACTGATTCAAGTTATGCAAATTCCCTTGCAGATTATTTCACTGCAAAATATGCAGGCATTATAAATACTGTATATTTTTCCATCATGTGGGACCTTGGATCAGTGATTAACTGGAGTTGAACAAGCAACATCAAAATCAACTCTGCAAAAAAAATGAATGTGGCTAAAGATACACCCAAGAGAGATGTTCCTTGGGACTGAATACTAACACTGATAAACATTTCAAGGATATGGTAGTACAGATGTCGTATTGAGGGATGTTCAAAATATAGTTGAACAATGTTTAATTTAATGCGTTTAATGGTTACTCATTGTAAAGTGGAAGCAACATATAAAGGTTATAGGACTATGGCAACTCAAGAATATAATGCCCTTACAAGTGCATTTCTTAAAATATCTTTCTTTTAGGGTGACACAGTGCCTCAGTGGTTAGCACTGCTGCCTCATGGCGCCAGGGACCTGGGTTCGATTCTAGCCTTGGGTGACTGCCTGTGTGGAGTTTGGACTTTCTCCCAGTGACTCTATGGGTTTCCACCAGGTGCTCTGGTTTCCTCCCACAGTCCAACAATGTGCAGATTAGGTTGGTTGGCCATGCTAAGTTGCCCTGTAGTCTCCAGGAATGTGCAAGCTAGGTGGAATGGAGGGCTGCAACTAGTGGCTTTCCACAGGGATCAGTGCTGGGACCTCTGCTGTTTGTGATTTACATAAACAATTTGGAGGAAAACGTAGCAGGTCTAATTAGTAAGTTTGCAGAGGTTACAAATATTGGTGGAGTTACAGATAGTGAGGAGGATTGTTAGAACATACATCAGAACACAGATCAGTCGGAGGTATAGGCAGAAAAATGGCAGTTGGAATTTAATCTGGACAAATGTGAGGTGATGCATTTTGGAAGTTCAAGTACAGGTGGAAATTATGCACTCAATAGCAGAACCCTTAGGAGTATTGATATGCAGAGGAATCTGGGTGTGCAGGTCCACAGATCACTGAAGATGGCAGTGCAGGTAGATAAGGCAGTAAAAAAGGCCTATGGCATGCTTGCTTTCTTTGGAAGGGGCATTGAGTATATGGATAGGCAAGTTATGCTGCAGCTTTATAGAAATTTAGTTAGACCACACTAGGAATATTGCGTACCGTTCTGGTCACCAGACTACCAGAAGGATGTGGATGCTTTGGAGAGGGTATAGAAAAGGTTTACCAGGCTGTTGCATGGTATGAGGGATTTTAGCTATGAAGAAAGGTTGGATAGACTGGGTTTGTTTTCACTGGAACGCAGGAGGTTGAGGGGAAACCTGATAAAAATTTAAAAGATTTTGAATGGCACGGATAGAGTGGAAAGTATGAGGCTTTTTCCCAGGGTGGAGGTGGCAATTACTAGGGGACACAGGGTCAAGGTGCTGGGTGGGTGGGTGGGGGAAGTTTAAGAGTGATATGCGAGGCAAGTTTTTCACACAAAGGGTGGTGAGTGCCTGGAATGTGCTGCCAGAGGAGGTGGTGGAAGCAGACACAGTAGCAGCATTCAAGAAGCACCTGGACAAAGACATGAACAGGAAGGGAATAGTGGGATATAGATCCTGTAAGTGAAGACAGTTTTAATATGGAAGGGCAAAATGTGGTGGCTGAAGGGCCTTTTTCCTGTGTTGTGCCATTCTGTGTACTCCTGGAAAATCACTGACTACTTCATTCTGCCTTCATTGATATTCTCTGGAGCAGTGCAAGTGAAAAATAGCATGCATAACCATAAGTATCTCCCATATAAGAGAATGTGGTGAGAAAACTGTTGCTTTCATCCAGCTTCAGTTTCTATTAATGACCCTTCCCATCAAGGTTAATAACACCCTTTGCCCTGGCAACTTGTGGCAAAATTTATTCAATAGTTAGCATGGCATGGTGAGATCTCTTCAAAACATTGAGATCCTTTGAATATATGAATACTCTCTGCTTTGCAGGTTTGTGCACTACTACTATGCTTCTAATACAGTCTTCAGGAGTTGTACATTTCTTTTTTATTACTCCCTTCCATTGCAGCTTCTGGATCTGGATGTCCAGGCAGAATTTGAGGATGCTCCTTAGCAGGGTGGCATGGTAGCTCAGTGGTTAGCACTATTGCCTCATAGTGCCAGGGACTCAGGTTCAATTCAAGCCTTGGGTGACTGTTTGTGTGGAGTTTACACGTTCCTCCTGTGTCTGCATGGGTTCCTCCTAATGCTCTGGTTTCCTGGATTCTACGATTCTTACAATGTGAGTTTGTGTCTCACTCTCAGCTACACGGTGATGAATATCAGGAAGACAGCCAAAACCTGTACAAACATCTTTGTAGTTTTTCAGGATCTGTCCAGCAGTCAACAGCTCAGTGGCCTGAAAAATGCTGCAAACCTCAGCACCTTCATACTTGTTTCTGCTCTGATAAGTCGATTTTGCTCAATGTCTACCACCTGCAACTGCACATCTTCTTTCTTCCCATTGCATTGAGCCCTCCGTTTCATGTGTCTCTTACAATGAGTATTGTTTTAGCAGATAGCTTAAACTTTCCCTTTGATAGCATTGTTTTTGGGTCACCAACGTATCCCTTTCCACAGGTCTGTGCAGCTCATGATGTTGTACGACTCGTGTCTGCCTAACACTTCACATTGACTTGATGCTCTCCTTCTGCAGTCATGATTTTATCAGTCTCTCAATATTTTTCATCTATTAACTTTATGACACCAACCTAGTGTACGGTGCAGAGTGGTTTGTCAGATTTATTGTCTGATGTCTTTCCAGCAGCTACCTCCATAGGCTTGCTTTGCATCTTTTGAGCTGAACACTTGCATGCCAAGTGATTCAGCTTCTTTCAATTAAACCTTTTCTATACTGGACATGTTTCCCTTCCATTCATATGCTGTCCTCCACAATTTACATCTGTACTCCAACTTTGAACTTTCAGCTGGCCCTTCCTGCAAATTTTTTTTTTCCTTTTCTCCCCCCATCATATTTGTTAGATATGGACTGTCCCTCAGCATTATACAAAGTTTCTTCTGTTTTCCCATTAATACTCTCTAGCTGATGATTGTCAACCTCACAGCTTCGGCACATATTGAAAGCTTTCTTGAGATTAAGATTCAGCAGACATACTCTCATGGTGAGGACTTTCATGTCTAAGATAATCCTAAATCTGATGTAATAATCTTTCAGTTGCCTAAACTCTCGAAGTTCACTTAGGTGTCTCAGTGGCATTTCATACTGATTAGTTCTCTCCCTCTCTTTTTGAGTTCTGATGTTGAATAAATGCCATAAGTAATATTAGAAGTGAGTTCAAATGTGTCATCAAGACCTTCAAAATTCCATCAGTCTGGTTTTACAGCTCCTAAGGGAGATGTCATATGCAATATAACTTTCAACACTCTTTCCCCAGCACTGAAGACACAGTTGTTCCTTGAGTGTTGCTGAAATAAGAGACATTTTCTCAAAGCTTTTTGTCTTGCACACATACAGAAAAATTGCAAGAATACCAATAAAGGGGCAAAACAACACTTACATTTGTAGAAGAGTAGAGTGGTGGTTGATTGGCAAGAGAACTCTGATTGGTAAAGATGTTGCCATGGGGAATGCAGCAACTTAATGATTAACTGTTAACTACCAGGCTTTGTTTAGAATTTAAACCAGGCTAGTTCATTCTGATTGGTCAGGCTGTTGTTTTGAAATATAAGCCAGCAAATGACTGTCATCTATTTTATTAATTGAAACAAGCACAATGTCTGTACAAGGTGTAGAGCTGGATGAACACAGCAGGCCAAGCAGGCCAATTTCTAAAGAAAGGTCTAGGCCTGAAACGTCAGCTTTCCTGCTCCTCTGATGCTGCTTGGCCTGCTGTGTTCATCCAGCTCTACACCTTGTTATCTCAGATTCTCCAGCATCTGCAGTTCCTACTACCTCTGTAACAATGTCTGTACATGTTGTTTATATCTGCAAAGAACAAGTGCATGTTGATATAGATTCCAATACATGCAAGTGTGTAATACTATGAGCCTAACTGATATCCTAATTTTTTTTGTCAGTGTCATTATTTGCACAGACAGGATTATCCAACAAACATTGTCCAATTGCTGAATCATATCTAATACTGGACACTGCGTTGAGTTTTGTAAGCGCAGGTAGATTGGGTTTTGTTAGTTACTTCCCTGTTGCAAAAAGCTGTGCATACAGCCTACAAAGCTGGCATCACACCAGCACTGAAATTCATACACCACATAGTCAGCTATGAGGTGGTCAACATGACTTTCTGGCTTGACAGCAGCACCTTTTTAGTGGTGAATACCACTCGTGTGGCTAATACACTTTTCAACTACCTTACTCTTTCAGGGTAAACAGAGAGATACTGGTAACTTTTTAAGACAAAGATTAGCTGTCTCAGGACCCTTCGTGAGTTTGCACATTATACAAGTAAAAAAAACTGATCAGGATAGCCATTATCCTGCAGGTTGGCTTTGATGTGCCATTATTCAGCGTCAAGTTTGCACAATGCCTTGGACTCTATTTATCAGGGTGCCAATAATGTATGTGTCGTGATTATAATGAGGTCAGCCGAGTGGACCTCATAGATTCTCTGATTGGGTCAGTTAATCCGGTCCAATCAGGGAGCCCTGGCAGACAGGCAAAACAGGAGTGTCATACATCCTGTTCACTCCGAGAGCTGGCTCTAAGGGAGTTGGAAAAGTGTCAAGGACTTTTCACATGTAAATAAAGGGTGACTTGGTGATGGGATACCAGCCTCTGTGGAGCTATTTCAGCATGGGACTGTAGAATCCCAATGTGCCAACAAACCAGTAAAAGTAGTTTGTGGTTGACAGGAGTAGACAGCCCTCTAGCCATTTTTTCAGTTTTGTTTCCTCCCTTATTGATAGTCTTGCAAATTGTCCTGATGAGTGCAAAATGAAAAACTTGGACAAAATGTTTTTTTTTTCAGTCGTACTGTACTTAAGTTCTGTACTACCAAACAGCTACAAGAGTTGCTACCCTTATTTGTTCAGGTTTCTTGTTCAGTCCTGCAGCAACTTCATAATTTTGCCATTGTGACTGGAAGAAATTCCATTTCTGTCTCATATCTCTTCACATTTCCACTGTAGTAGAGGCAGGAATATTCATAGCCATTCTGATTCAGTGTTTATGGTTGCGGTCTACAGTTCTACTTCTTTCTTAGTTCTTATTTATTGACTGCTTCTTACAGTAAATGGTTGTCTTACAGCATGGAAAATCCACACAGTTTCAGCTGCACACTTCTGAAACAATGTTTTGCCTAATTTATTTAATGGCTTCTCATTTTAAAGGAGAAATAACTTAGAGGTCACATGACTATGGCACATCACAAGCTTACAAATGCATTTCTCCAGCAGACAATATGTGGAGAAACCATACTACAGAAATTATCCTTGCTATCTTGATTGCCCTCTTCACATCCAAAATTTCTCTAATACTCAAACTTACTCAAAATAGTACTACCCAGATCAGAGGCTTTGGGCTGTTTTCTTGCAAAAGACCCCAATAATTTGTTCAAGTCACGGAAGGTTTTACAACCTATTGGCTGAGGCAAAAAAAATATCAGGAGACATGCAGCTACAAAATCAGCAAACTGCATCTGGTTCCACTGACGGACTGAACTAATGATTTCTCTGCAGTCAAGAGTGAATCAAGTGCTGTACTGACTGTGTATATAGAACAGAGCAAAGCACTAATCAGCATATTTAACAATGGATCTAGGGAGTCGGTGGAGGTAAGCAGTAGTATCTTACCCCAAATAAATCTAGCTACTTAATCCATTCGGACCAGCACTGGGGGAAGAGAAGTTCAAATCATACGAAGTCCTACAGGTGCCTTTAGCTCATCTGAAGCTACCCAGAGGAGCAATACTTAGCAATTTATGGAACTGTTTTGACATGAAACTGAAAGAAGAAAGTAAATTGTGAAAACAGTCAGAATATTCCAGGGCTCAGTGGTTTCTGTCAGTTTGCACAAAGACGATTCTGAACTCTTTCTAACTGAGCTCCTTGCCTGCAGTCAACCCAACAAACACCCATAGTATTGTCTGCTAAACAAATGCCTTCTTCACTTGACAAAACAAGAACTTCAAATCAAACAAGATTCCTGTTCCAGTTACAAAGATGCGCTCTCACTGGATACAGGTGCTGTTGAGTAAAGCATTCTGTTGTCAAGACATGCTTTAGTTGGTTGGCAGACTGCATTGTGAAGAGTGACAAACTTCGTGTTTTCTCAAATGTTTGCTGGAAGACATCAAGGACACTTCCCATAATTCAGATTCCTGGATAAACCCAATAACAGGGTGTAAAAAAAAATCTTGAACAATTACACAAGGGTATACTGAGGATGAGATTCCTGCGAACAAAGCACAATAAGCACTATGATGTACGGGTAGGTACACACATTCTGCAATAGTACAAAAGACTTGTGCTCAAGACCTTGCTGTACCATGAGCCAAGTTCTTCAGTAGTTACACCAGTAGCATTTACCTGACAATGTGGAAAAGTGCCTTGGTGTGTCCTGTATACAAAAAAACAGGACAGATCTAATCCAGTCAATTACTGCCCCATCGGTGAAGTCTCAATCATCACTAAAGCGATGGAAGGTGTCACTAACAGTGCTATCAAGCAGCATCTGCTCTGCAATGACCTATTCAGTGATGCCCAATTTGGATTCCACCAGGGCCACCTAGCTCCTAACCACATTACAACCCTAATTCTAACATGGACAAAAGAGAAATTTCAGAGGTGAGGTGAGAACAACAGCCCTTGACATCAGGGCCACATTTGACCAAGTGTGGCATCAAGAAACCCTAATAAAAATTGAGTCAATGGCAGTTGGGGGAAAACTCTTCACTGTTTAGAGTTATACTTGCACAAAAGATGGCTCTGAGTTCCAAAGAAGAATCATATCAGATTTCAAAATAATAATTTTATTCTCCACAGATGCTGTTAGATCTCCCTGAGTTTCTCCAGCACTCTGTTATTTCAGATCTCCAGCATCTGTGGTGTGCTGCTTTTGGTAAGATTGTTGTAGTTACGGGAGGTAAGGTATCTCAGCTCCAGGACATCACTGCAGGAGTTCCCCAGTAATGTCTTAGAGCATAACCTAGTTTCAGCTGCTTTATTAGTGATTTACCCTCATCTTAAGGTCAGAAGTGAGGATGCTCGCTATTGATTGCACAATATTCGGCACCATTCACAACTCCTCAGATACAAAAGCAGTGAATGTAGAAATAAAGCAAAACCTGGATGATATCCAGGCTTGGACTGACCAATGGCATGTAACATTCACTTCACACTAGTACGAGGTAATGACAATTTCCAACAAGAGAGATTCTAACCATCACCACTTGACATTCAATGGCATTTCATTTGCTGAATCCCCTGTCAAAATCCTGGGGGTTTGCACTAACCAGAAACTGAACTGGAATAGGCACATAAATACTGTGGCTACGAGAGAAGGTCAAAGGCTGAGAATCCTATGGCAAGTAATTCACTTCCTGACTCTCCAAAGCCTGTCCACCATCTACAAGGCACAAGTCAGGAATGTGATAGAATACTCCTCACTTGCCTGGATGACCATAGCTCTAATATTTCTCAAGAAACTTCATACTACCCAGGGAAAAGCAGCCAGGTGGCAGCACATTCACAAGCATCCACTCCCTCCACTACTCACAGTCAGTAGCAGCAGCGTGTACTATCTACAAGATGCACTTCAGAAATTCACCAAAGATCCTTACACAGTACCTTCCAATCCCACGACCACTTCCAAGCAGAAGGACATGGGAAGAAGATGCGTGGGAATATAACCACCTGCAAGTTCCCCTCCAAGCCACCCTGATTTGGAAATATATCTCCATTCCTTCACTGTCACTGGGTCAAACTCTCTCCCGAGTGGTATTGTGGCTCCACCTACACCAAATGGACTGCAGTGGTTCAAGTCAGCAGCTCACCACCACCTTCTCGAGGGCAACTAGGGATGGGCAATAAATGCTAGACCAACCAGCAAGTGCCTACATCCTATGGATCAATTTTTAAAAGCAATCCAACTAGTCACATTCCCTTGTTCTATCCCCTTAGACATACAGGGTTATTTCCCTCAAAGTGTCCACAATTTCCTTTATAAATTCTTGACCATCTCCTCTGCCAGCATCCTCATGGGCACTGAGTTCCAGACCATTATCTCAGACTGCTTCATAAAGGCCTTCTTCATATCCCCTGCATGACTCTTGCCAGAACTTTAAATCTGTGTCTTCTATTCCTTGTACCATCAGCTAATCAAACCTAACATAATCACATACACCACTACCAGACCTCCCCTCAACCTCTTTTACTCCAAAGAAACCTGATCTTCTCTAACCTAACTTTATGACTAAAATCTCTCTTGCCTGAACTACTCCAGTAAATCTCCTTCTTCAGAGATTTCATATCTTGATTAAACAGTGGTGACCAAAACTGGATGCACTACTCTACTAGTTGCCAAAGCGCAACTTTATGGAGGCTCAGCATAATTTCTTTGATCTTGTATTCAAAACCTCCATTTATGAACCCAAGATCCCCTGATTTTTCTCAATCTATGGTTGACTCTTAACTACTCTCTGAAATTGTCCAGCAAGCTACTCAGCCCAGGGATAATTAGAAATGGGCAACAATGCTGGCCCTGTTAATGGTGCCAACATTCTACAAAAGAATAAGAAAAACATATTCTAAGATGTCCTGTCATCTCCAAAACCTAGATATCTAAACTCCCAAGTTCTTCTGACCCTTCACAGTCTAGAATCATGTCATTAATCTTATATTGCCTTTTCTAATTGTTTCTGACAAATAGATCCACCTCATACCTGTCTATATTAAATTCCATGTGTTTGCCCATTCGGTTATCTTAGCAACGCGCTATGCAATTAGTAGCTAGCAGCAAGTTTTGAAATGTCACTTTTTATTCCAATTTCCCAGTCATTGATCTGCAAATAGTTACTTGGTAGTACAAGTAACTTGAATATTGTTGAAGAAAAAGACAGTTTGCCAAAGCTATCCACTTGCCAACCAATCAGCACTCTCCTCTCATGCAATATGACATTGATTTCCCATTATTTTGGAATTTTGTACAAATTATCCTGATGAAAATGAAAAAATTCAGCAAAATGTATCCATTGATAAATAAATATTGTTGGAATAAAAGTAGAGATCCATGCACAGACTCTTGGATAACTACACTGCCCATCATAATTCAGGTTGAAACACAACCATTTAGGACCAGTGTTCTCTGTCTTAAACCATTTTTTTAAAACTCCACGGACTCTCCCATTCTATGAGCTTCAAATTTTGTTAACTGGTCTTTAATGTGGTATTTTGTCAAATGCTTGCTTAAAATGCCTAGAGACAATATCCATTGCATTTCTTTCATCAACCTTCTGTTACTTCATCAAAAGACTCAATTAGATTAGTCAAGCACAATCTGCCTTTCACAAATCCAGGCTGACTCTCCTTAATTAATTCAAACCTCTTCAAGTGCCTCTTATTTCTTTCTCCAGTCATTGTTTCCAAAACCTTAGGTACCACTGATGTCAATCTGAGTGGGCTGTAGTTACTAGCAAAGTTTTTAAATTCTTTCTTAATAAGGAAAAGGCTTTTCACCACTTGCAACCCTGTGGCATCTACCCCAATAAGTAGGGAACATGGCAAAAAATCTTTTTTTTTCCCTGAGGAATCTTCCTTGAGATTTTCAGGGGGTACACTAACTTTCAGGGACTACTTTGTTGGTTTTCAGACTCAATTTACATTCTCACTAACTCATTTAATAGTTGCTGCAGTCATGAGATCATAATACCTTCTGTGTTTTTGTTGGCTGATAAGGTATTTGGGCTTAAATTGAAGCAGAAGTAAAATAATTTATCAACAATTTCACCCTCCCCCAACCCCATTAAAATTAAAGCCACAAGATACATTGAAATAATTCATTTCTTATGGTTGGTTGGCTCGCCGAGCTGGTTCATTGGACGTTTCATTACCCTGCTGGGTAAGATCATCAGTGCAGCCTCCGATGAAGCGCCATTGTGTTTTCCTGCCTGGTTTTTAAACTCAGGAGCCCATTGAGCTGGATTACCTCACTTCTGGTTTTCCTTTGCAATGGAGTGTATATGGGTTAAGTTCTATGTGTTTGTTGATGGCTTTCTTCGTGAAGTACCAGGCTTCTAGGAATTCCCATGCCTGTCTCGGCTTTGCTTGTCCGAGGATCTTAGTGTTGTCCCAATCGAATTGGTGGTTCTCCTTATCCATGTGGATAGAGATGAGTGAGTATTGGTCGTGTCTTTTTGTAGCCAATTGATGTTCGTGTGCGCTTCTTGTTAATTTCCTTCCTGTTTGTCCGATGTAGTGTTTGTCACAGTCTCTGCAGGGAATCTTGTATATGACGTTGGTCCTGTCCATAGTGGGTAGTGGGTCTTTGGTTCGGGTGAGCAGTTGTCATAGGGTCGATGAGGGTTTGCATGCTACTCTGATGCCCAGTGGTCGTAGGAGTCTTGTGGTCAGTTCAGATGTGTTCCTGATGTAAGGCAGCGTGATGAGCGTGTTGGGGAGTGTAGTATCTTCCTGGTGTTGTTCATGCAGGCATCTTCTGACCAGTTTTGAGGTATTCTTCTTCTTCTCGGTGTAGGACATCTTCTACATCGGACAAACAGGAAGGAAATTAACAAGGGTACACGAACATCAATTAGCTACAAAAATACACGACCAACACTCACTCATCTCTATCCGCATGGATAAGGAGAACCACCAATTCGATTGGGACAACACCAAGATCCTGCGACAAGCTAAGCAGAGACAGGCACGGAAGCTCCTAGAAGCCTGGTACTCCACGAAGAAAGCCATCAACAAACACAGAGCTCGACCCCATATACACTCCACTGCGAAGGAAAACCAGAAATGAGGTAATCCAGCTCAATGGACTCTAGAGTTTAAATACCAGGTGGGAAAACACACTGATGCTTCATCAGAGGCTGCACCGATGATGTTACCCAGCAGGGTAATGAAACGTCCAACGAAGCAGCTCAGCGAGCCAACCAACCACAACATCCACAACCCGAACTACAAATCTACTCCAAAACCTTAGAAATTCATTTCTTAAACACCATGGTGTATAAATTGGCACAAGACAACAGGTACAAGTTAACCAAATAAATGACAGACACTTCTACACATAAGCAGCCATCACTTTGAACATATCTTCTGTGGAGGGGTGAGGTCATAACTGATGTGCTGCCATCAGTAATGCATAAAACTAGAAAAAATATCTGTGTAGTTACAATACCTTTTACTGCATCTCAGAGTTCAAATTTAGATTTAAATGAAACAATTTACATACATAGACCAACTAAATTTTATGGTAGCACCTACATTTATGTAGTCTTAAACTAGAGATTCCACATTAGTTTGCAAGAAATTCATCACCTAAGGGATTTCTTGGATCCTTGTTGGCGGAATTAAAACTGTTCTTTTTTTGTTTAGAATATCCATCTTGCTCACCCCACTCTGCTCTTGCAGCCTTCTGTTTTCCCAAACCCCATCAGTATATTTTGAGCCCATGTAGGCAAGAAAAGGTGACAACAAAAATTCCTTCCACTATCTCCTCTTCCATCTCCCTAAGAAACTTGGGACACAATCCATCACAGCCAGGCCACATTTAACTTCCTGCCTAGTCCCTGGAGGTCTGACCACAGGATCTTACTACCTACCATCTATATCTCAATACCTGCTGGCACTTACCTCCGATGCAGAACATTTTGCACTCTTACCATACTGTCCGTTACCTAGCATCAAGGCAAACAAAACAGCATGCAGGACAGTTACTGAAATGCCAGCCTGTTTTCTAAACAATGGAATCTCCAATGACAAGTCCATTTCTAAGCTTTCCTACTCCCCCTTTGCCATGATGCGGACAGTGATCCATCATTTTCAATAGTCTCCAGTGCTCAGCAGTGGTTTGAAAGTGGAGGAGAAATGCTCCTGCATTTCCTGCCTTTTTTAATTCTTCAATGGCCAAAAGATCTACAATCCAACATTCTCTTTGCCTGTGGGCAGCCACCTCCTGGAGCATATGATTCACAAAACTCAGTGCCCCCAATGTTCTGCAATGATTCCATCTGTGGCTCAAGGTCATAAACCCGGTGGTTGGCTCAAATAGTTGGTGATACTTTCAACATGTGGTCCGCCCCAAGACACCAAATGTCTTTAAGTTACCACAGGGTGCAGGAATTGCAAACAACAGTTCTCAGCTACCCATACATGTCAAGGTTCAATTTAAGTTAAATGCCAAATGCAAAGCTAAGCTAAACTTTAAGAAGAGATTGTCCTTTAAAACCCCAAAAATTCTACAACCCACTAAATGCCCCAAGTTTCTTATTCCATAGAACTGTTCATGTGTTAGCAAAAGTCTCCTGTATTTATCATAGAAAGAATTTCCAAAACCTCAGTTAGCCTCCACTGACAGTAATTATCAGTTTTAACTACTAAATTCTAATGGCAAAATTACTACATTTTACAAAGAGACCAATACTTCAAGCCATTACATTTAGTACTGTACAGAAGCTGTACAGTGTAGAAATAGATAATGTCATTTCTGTACCCTACATCTAAATCAGATTCACTGAAAAGGCAATGGATAAGCTGCCGACAGTAATGCGTTCATAGTATTTTAGCTGTGGTAGGACTGCAGTGAGCTAAGTTGATTAAAATGTTGTGCTCAGTAATGTTGAAAACTTGGGTTTAACTTCCATACTACTGGAGGTAGTTTTTGGAGTCTGCCTCTTCTATTTGCACTTCTGTAATATTATGGCACTAGTTAGCCAAGATTAGCAACTCTTGTACAAGACACTAATGAAGTGATAGAGACAACTTCAGTGATGAGTTACATCTTTGAATCTATTCATGATCACAAAGAACAAATTACAGACTGCACAGGCTGTGTGTTGATGATCATTAATCATATGAATGCTTGTTTTGCTACATTCTGTACCACAACAATTTTAACACAGTCTTATCACTAATAAGATCTTGCACTTTATTTCTCAGAGTAAAATTAAGAGATTTCAGGAGTTGTCTGGGTCATACTTGTTATAACTAACAATGCTGGACTAGGTGGAAATCATACTTATAATTTACTACCCAAAAATGTCAAATCATCCATTGCATTTCAGTACTATGTGAAAATACTCAATTTAAGATTCTGGAAATGTACCACTTCCAAGACAATTTTTTTCAATCAATCCTTGATGAAAAGGTTACTGGTGAATTACAGATCCTTTCATTTCTCAGACAAGCTGTGAAAACCTATTGATTTGGAGGAAGTGGACTGTTCTACATCACTGAAGAAAACACTTACTTATGTCTATTCATTAAGATTTTAATGCGCAGGTTTCATAGACTTGAGATGATGTGATTGTATTAGTCCTGATTGGACTATAATTCTTCGTTACTGGACATGAAATAAGAAAGAACTTTCCGGTTAATTAAAATTTCGAGCTTATGGTTGAAAATATATTAAAGAAACAAATATCTTTCTTAAAGTCTGCAGTGTCAGGTGGAAAAATGATGAGTGCATGTGCAGCAATGAAATATAAATTGCCTAGAAGGACATCAAGTACTATTCCTATCTCATTTACATCCGCTTATGTTAAGCTTGTCTTCTGAGCAAAGTCGCATTAATGGTGATTGTGGATTACTTTCAGTAGAAATGATTCGCAAATAATTTTCAACGTCCAGAAATAACTAAATCACAAAGTGCTGTGCTTTTCTTCATGAATTGTGCAACACACATAGCGATTACAGTCTTAATACACTCAAAAGTCTGTTTTTAAATTTACAAAAAGCAATTAATCTTAATAGACTTTATAGGTGACATGTATTCAGTTTTGTTCAGTACAATTCATTTTACAAGTGTTCAGCATTGGGTAGTTATTCATTCCCATTATTGTAGCTACATTTAAAAGTTAGCTTGGAGCTAAGAACATGGGAATTTTTGGGAACAGAAAATAGATATTAGGACCAATAAATGCCTTCTGTTTTGGGAAAATAACCATAATTACCTACAGACTGGAACTCTAAATTTAAAGAATCTGTTAACCAGATCTCAAAACGTTAACTGAAAACACAATATACTTGCTCATTTTTAAAATTTGACTTTTTTATTAGAATTTTATGTATTTGAGCTTTCACCATGCTTGGGCTAATTCCATCAATTCGTTTGAATTGAGCTAAACATTCTGAAGTCTACGTTGCTCCAAAGAAAACAAGGCTTACTTTTAGGTATCAATTAAATTAGGTATCAATCAATTAAATATCAATGATTGGATGACGATCAAACAGAGTAACACAGATACATGGAGACCAACACCTGATGCAGCAAAACAGTTTTTCAAATCTAGTCAATCTTCTCCCCAAACATATTAGTTTCTTATTGGCCTTTCACTCTAGCTGAGAACTATGCTAATTGCTTCTTATCCACCTGACTTCTTTCTTGGTCATTCAGTTTAAAGCGCCATTCCGTTTAATTGGTGAATCCTATTTTTCCTGTCCTCCTATACTGTCATTCCAAAGAGTCAGCCATAACTCAGTTGGTCATACTCTTCACTCTG
>NC_063357.1:17708841-17726811 GCF_021869965.1 Rhincodon typus | reverse complement strand
AACAGGGGCATCATGCCTGGCATCCGAGCCAACATTTGTCCCTCAATAATTATCATAAAAACAAGCAATATGGCCATTATCACATTACTGAACGGGGGAGATTGCTGTGTTCAAATTGGCTCCTGTGTTTTCTACGGAAGCAGTTACACTTCAAAATCATTTAACTGGCTTCAAAAACCTTTGAGATGCCCTGTGGTCTTGAAAGATATATAGCGAGTCTTTCTTTATAACAAACACCTTGCACATATTGATATTCAAGCGCACTTACCATCTTTTATCAAGGTTGTGTTACACCTCTATATTTGTTTTTTCTCCTACTGAGGGATTATCTTTTGGAGTTGGCTCCAAAAGTCTCAAATCCTTCTGTGAATTCTTGCCAGAGATATATACCATGATGTTACAGGAAAAAAAGATGGATCACAGAGGAATCTGATTTAATCTGAGAAATCCCTCTGTATCCTTTAACTGAAGGGAGTGTGAAACAGACCCAGCAGACATGTGGTATTATTAAGACATGCCTAAGTTACCACAGTTTAATTTTTTTGATGCTGAGAATTGATTGATGTACTTGCAAGTACCTTGAGAATTTCAAATGGCACATTTTTCTCCTTAAAAATATAATGCCATTACAAAAGAAATATTAA
Organism: Rhincodon typus; assembly: GCF_021869965.1. Classification (NCBI taxonomy): domain Eukaryota; kingdom Metazoa; phylum Chordata; class Chondrichthyes; order Orectolobiformes; family Rhincodontidae; genus Rhincodon; species Rhincodon typus. The sequence continues at coordinate 17,726,167 of NC_063357.1, read as the reverse complement.
TTAATAATTTTCTTGCATAATTAAAATGACTTATTTCCTTCTCAAATATAATTCCTGGTGCAATTAATTATCCAATGGATATCTGATTAAAAGAACTGCATCATGGATAAGGTCTGCTGCACTCAATGGATCAATATTTTCTAAAATGTTTCATCAGCTAATGCTAACCTGGTTAGTTAGTACCCACACCCCCCTCCATTCCATTGCAGAGATCAAAACTGTGCTTGTGGTCATTAACACAAAATAGCAATGTTACATAATACAATTATTAACCTAATCCTGGACATGAAATTACATTACACGTAACATGTTATCTTTTAATTTTGGTCTGCAAATTAAGCGTGACTTTCATTAGCGAACTATCAAGCTACAATGGGAAGGTCTTGGTATAGCTCATAGCTACAAATTACAATTCAAATGCAGGGACTTTTACAGAAACCCATCAACAGATTGAATGTATTTGTAACTAGAAAATGATGGCTCTGTATTCCCAGTTACTCATTCCAAGAATAGACAGAATATTCACCTTCAAAACTAATTGGCTGAGCTGCCTTGGTCTTATTATACCACATTAATAATCCATTGAACAGCTGACTGAAACAAAGTTACTCAAGAACATCTTCTATTTTAGGTGGAGGATTAGGGGGATGTATATCCAACAGTAATCTTGGTACGATTGTTGCCATTTTAGAAGCCAATGTCAGTAGCCCCAGCACTACCCTGTAACAGGGCTCCTTAGAAACACACATGGGGTCTAAAGCCAATTATATAACCTTGCAGCTGAATACTGTAGACATCACAGGCTAAGCGTCGATTTTGAGATCTTGCATGAAGAGTTTTTATATGTTTCTACAGCTTCCCTTCAATTGGGCCAACCATATTTTCTTGCATTATTTTCCCAAATTCACCTCGTGATGTGTGCACCACACCCTGCTCACCAGGAGCCAACACCATCTTTAAAGCTTGCATCTGGTCACGCACTGTCAGTCCACTTTTCACCATCCACATTGTGAGAGCGCGAGAAAAAAAAACAGTGCTTTTCAGGGCACGTAGATAGCATGGCTGTCTTTTCATTGCACATGCAAATACACATTCCTCATCTATTGATATTTAAGAACCAAATTACATAGCTTACCTTTCCTTAGCCTCATCCCATTTTACAATTAAGTCTAAGGGGATGTTACTCTTCCCCAATGCATAGTGGAGCCCAACATCTTCTCATTGTTCTGAATTGAACAATCATATACAGAAAGTCTTCAAACAGCTCCAAACATTCACTTTTATTCACCAAAAGACAACAAAACGACAGATGCAAGCTTCATTTGCCTCTAGCAACAGAAAGGGAATCTTTGCTTTGCAAGCGCTACCAAATTTGTGGTCAGTGAGTGATCACTGCATCCAGCTCACATCTACTGGAACTGGGTGTCAATTCAGTCCTGTCTGCTCAGGCTGCAGCACTGTCCTCGTCATGGAGAAACAAAATGGATCCGGCACAAATGGCATCAGTAACGGACTTCATACATTTGCAGGTTAAGGATTCCGAGATCCTACACAGGTCTCCAGTAGTTCCATGGAAGGAGCCAGTTGCATGTAAGTTCAATGCAGTGGTCACCTTGACATTCGCTGAGATAGGACAGCCAGCCACACCTTCAGGTCCTACTCCAGCAGCCAACGGAGTACTGTGACAGTGTCCTGGAACATCCTTAGTCTGCAGCGAAACTGTGCTTCTTTCGTGCAGAGGAAATGGCATTGAAGAGATGGACTCTGTGTCGTCCGTACCTCCTGAGGGGCTGTTCAGCCGTAACCTCTTCATGTGGAGGATCTGCCTGGAGTTATTGCTGGTCCTGGGCCTATTGTTGCGTCTGTTGCTTTTCTATTTCTCTGGATCTTCATTCCATCACAGCAACAATGAAGTAACCCCTGCTGTGGATGGATCTAACTGACACACTTCCATTCTGATACTCCCTACACATCCTGTGTGGGGAGTATCAGAAACAGGATAGTCCGTCACACTGATAGTGAGCATCACTCACAAATGAAAGTTTCGCATAGTCTTTCATTCAGAGGGATATGGAGATCTTCAATGAGGAGGGCCGTAGAATATCTCTACATGGAACTTTGATATAGGGACCATATACCAATGAATGAAGCACAAGTCAAGACATGTTGTTCAAATGTAGCAGGAGATTGTTAATGCTAAATGAGTATTAATACCCTATGACACCCAGCCCCCCATCCCACATCATTCAAAAAGGCAACATTGTATGTAAGAGATAGTAAGAACTGCCATTGCTGGAGTCAGAGATAACACAGTGTGGAGCTGGAGGAACGCAGCAGGCCAGGCAGCATCAAAGGACCCTTCTTCAGAAATCCCAACCCGAAACGTCAGCTTTCCTGCTCCTCTGATGCTGCCTGGCCTACTGTATACAAGAGCATTTTGGCGAATATTTACAGCCAGGATGAGAAGATCTCAATTCCATGCCTTTGTATAGTCTGTGAGATGTTGCATCACTTTTGTATACTATCATTCAGATGCACTGTCTTTCATGTTCGTGATTACTTTTGTTTTACAAAGATCTTCAAATCTGCTATGACCAATGACATGGTTAAGATTGCTCGTGACCAGGATTTTTATCCCATGCAGTTGGACACTGCATGTATTTCACATGCAAAGTAACTATGATTCCAGATTACTTCAACCTGTACGCTTCAAGTGTGATTGATGTAATTTCCCATCAAGGCCAGAGCTGCTATGACCATTGATCATCTCCCCCCTGTAGTGTCCTATGTGCACTTGTCTCACCACCCCAGATGTTGAGAATTCTCCCTATCACAATTATTATCCCTTCTGCATTCCAGCATGCTGCCTCCAATTCCCAGACGTAGCACCTCAACTTCCTAACACAGCAGTGGCCTGGAATAATGCCCCCTTGACTTAAGCCAAGCCCCAAGACTGACCGTGACCCACCTACCTGACTGAAAAGCATGGACAGCCCTGACCGCTATGTAACCAGATGAGATTGGTATCTCATTGGCAGCTCCATAACCGGTTTACCCATGACTCTCCATACCAGTTAAACCAGCTGTGCTGGACTGCCCATGGCCCAATCTCCACTGCAGTGTCTTGCATCACCTGACTGTGGTCAATGAAGCAACCAACTGACCGTGTCCAAGCCCATGGACTGATCACCAGAAGATGTCCTTGAACTATTGAGCCACAGCCTCCTGATTGATGGTAGACCCCCTTAATTTTACTGAGGACGACTCCCATTAGACTTTGAGATACGGCCATTTAGTTAATACATGTGCAGTGTATTTTTTACATAGGCTGCTGGCACTAGTGCAAATATCAGACTGACATAGCATGGTGAAATACAATAATATATCTGCCCCTTGACTGACCATGACTGACAACCATGACATGGTGCCTGGTTTGGTCTTTGTGTTTAAAAGCAAGGCAAGACACAAGGGCTGAGAGCTTTTAAACTCTGACTGAGAGGGCAAAGTACAAAAAGGGAAGGCAGAGCTACTGTGAGCCTCCAAGCAGGGCCAGCGTGAGAGCAAATGTGGATCCCTGAGCTACAGCCCCATACAGTCTATAAAATGGGTTCCTGTCCCTGCAGCAGCACTGCATTCAAAAGGCTAAATGACCTACTTCTGCTTCTATATTCTATTAATGTTGTTGGTTTGCTTCAAAGTGCAGAACCATGTTGCAAAAAGAGTGCAGATGTACCATGAGGTCATAGTGAGGCAGGTGTGTCTTGGATGTCAAAGTCCCTGGATTTCTTTTCTTTTGGGTGGGTGTTGAAAAATACAGAGAATGGGAGTAGCCATTGTCAATAGAGCATGCCCTCAGACATTGGTGAATGCCTGGAGGAGCAAGAGGTGAGCTGCAGTCAGTAGATAGCGGTTCTGACCTTCAAGACAAGATTTTTTACCATTACTTTTCAATCTGGTAGATGGGAGAATGAGATACGGCATATAAATGTGATCACCCAGTGATGAGATATTAATGCACACAAATAGATGCAAAAGACCTCTTCTGCATACTAGTGCGAATCTTGTCTCATCATTTGAAACTTGATTGAAAAATTGGGCATTTTGCTTTCAACATTGAGAAACTGTCTGCCAATCTTAAGCAGTTTTTCCTTCTTTCTTGCCAATGCCTACACATTGTCCAGGTGATGTGATGTTGTCGGTGTTGGACTGGGTTAGACAAAGTCAGAAGTCATACAACACTAGATTATAATCCAACAAGTTTACTTGGAATCTCACAAGCTTTCGGAGCACAGCCCCTTCGTCAGGTGCAGTGAAAGAGCAGGGCACATAGACACAGAGTTTATATGCAGAGAGATCAAAAGATCATGCAAATGGTGTGAGTGGATTGTCAGATGATAAGTCTCTGCAGTGACCAAGAGTGTTAGACGGTGTGTAAAGTGTTTATAAAGACAATGTCAGTGGTGTCCCGTCATGACAATCAGGCAGAGTCATAGGAATATACAAAAGGTGACATCTCAGGTCACACAGACACACAGACACATCTATGGGGTGAATCATTTCATCCAAGATGTTATTTGCAGCTACATTCTATTTTGTTCAAAAAAAACAATTTGTAGTCACAGTCAGTCAGTGTGGGCATTTTATAAATTCCAGCTTTCAGAATAAAACCAGCCTGATTCCAGGTTAAAACTCTGAGGCAGATTCTGAACAAAGCCTCACACCTACAGTTCAGTGTGTGACCGGAGATGTCACCTTTTGTATATTCCTATGGATCTGTCTGACTGTCATGACAGCACAGCACCAACATTGTCTTTATAAACACTTTACACACCGTCTAACACTCTTGGTCACCTGCAGACAGTTATCATCTGACATACCACTGACACCGGTTGTATGATCTTTTGATCTCGCTGCCCTTGATTTGTCTGCCTATAAACTCGGCGTGTGTGCCCTGCTCTCTCACTGCACCTGACGAAGGGGCTGTGCTTCGAAAGCTTGTATGATTCCAAATAAACTTGTCAGGCTATAACTTGGTGACGTGACTTTTTACACTGTTCAGGGGGTGAGAAGATTCTACCACATGGGTCTTACACTATTCAGTTTTATGAGGATCTTTTCATAATCTTGCCATTCATCTTTAAAAGGGCCATTGAAAAGAGAGAGCATAGATCCAGGAATAACAAGAGTATCCCAGTGTTCCAAAACAGTTTTGAGGGAACTGAATTCCTGACAATTAGTTTCCCTTTCTTAAAGCCCGATTTGAGAGAAATCACTTTTTCCAATTTTCAAGCTAAAGACCTTCATGTAGATTTACACATACAGGCTTAGAAAAACCAAAAGAGAGAGTTCCATAATGATCTTGAATACAATGGACTTTCTCAATATGTAATCATAGGTATACTTTACAAGAAATGTAAGGAGGCGATGGCCTCGTGGTATTATAGCTGGACTATTAATCCAGAGACCCAGATGACGTTCTGGCAACCTGGGCTCGAATCCCACCACAGCAGATGGTGGAATTTGAATTCAATAAATATTGGGAATTAAGAGTCTAATGATGACCGTGAATCCATTGTTGATTGTTGGAAAAACCCATCTGGTTCACTGATGTCCTTTAGGGAAGGAAACTACCATCCTTTCCTGGTCTGGCCGACATGTGACTCCAGACCCATAGCAATGATTTTGACTCTTAACTGTCATCTGGGCAATTAGGGATGGGCAATGAATGCTGCCTAGCCAGCAATGATCTCATCCCTTGAATGAATAAAGGAAACAAAAAGATGGAATGGTCTGCTTTCAGTACATTTTATGAGTATGGATAATTCAGTCAAAGTGAAGGAGCTGCTTTCACATTTGTGCATTTTATAACACTTAAAGGCCATATTTAGAGATTCAGATTGCTGACAGAAACCTTTTGCATTATCATCTTTAAATCTCATCACCAATTGCTACTTAAAAATACTGATCCCTCAACAGTCTTTGGCAATTCCATTTGAAAGATGTCTGGAATGAGTTTCATTTTGCACAAGTAATGTTTTTGATAATTCCAACTGTGAAGAGGTACAAATTCACTTACAACCCAACCATCAAATTTCTGGACAATGGGATTTTTCAAACTGATTAATAAAAAGTTGAAAAGAATCACTACGCGCAAAATAGCAACTATTAAATTAAGACCAAAGTATCCTTCAGCCTCACTTTAAAGGCAAAGGTTACTGAATATTACGTTTTACATGAATAATCCATTTAATATAGTCAGAGAATGAATTACGCGTGTGCATTTCAATATATGATATAGAACATTTTTCACTAATGCACCACTAGACTGTGACAAAGCTGACCTTGGAACGCTTCGCTTGTCAGTAATGGCCTGTATATCATGAATATTTGGTTTCTGCCTCATGAATATTACTGAGTTGAGTATTCCTTTTTAACATTAATTTCATTTTTAAATGAATCATCTTTTAACTTGGAAGGGGAATAATTTCCACTCTTTTGAGCAAACCAAGGAAAAGATTTTAACAAAATAGAGGATAATTAATGGGCATAAAACTAACAGCTATTCAAGCCTTTGAGCTGTAATCGACACCACAGGGAGTGTTGTGGAGAATGACACTGGACCATTGTTGTTCCTTCAGGAACCAATAAAAGCGAAATCCCTTTGATTAAATTGAACCATAATTTTCTAAATAATTTCCTGAAATGTGGTGCCTTCACAGTAGAGCATCTATGGCCAAGCCATGAAGACATTAAGTGAGTTATGTCAGTTTTTTTAATTTCCTGGGACCATTCAGCCAAGTTCCAGTTAAAAGATCATTATAAAAGCTCTGCCATTCATCAAAATCAATGATGATTGTAAATTTACTCAAATAAAAGGTACTTCTTAGAACATCACAGAATGGTGCTGGTAGGTTCAGCATTCAATTTGTCATCCTTATCTATTTAAAACCTATACTTTCTGATTTGGACTGGACCAAATTTGCTAATGTTACAAAAGATAGGTAGGAAATCAAGCTGTGAGGAGGGGACACAAGGAATATAGATAGGTAACATGAGATGGTAGAAATTTGACAGATGGAATGTCAGAACATGAGAGGTTGCCCACTTAGACAGGAAGAATAAAAAAGTGGAATGGAGACAGATGACAAAATGCAGCAGCACAATGGGATTGATGTCCTTGTACATGTATCACAGAATATATGTATGCAGGTAAAGAAAGTAATGAGGAAGGCAAATGCAATGTCCTTTATTGCAAAGGGGGTAATGCATAAAAGTAGGAATGCCTTGCTACAGGTTAATAGTGTATTGCTGTGATTGTAATATTGTGTACAGTTTGATTACGTTGTTAAAGGAGGGATATGCTTATATTGTAGTCTGTATGGAGGTGGTCCCATAGGTCAATTAAATAGGAACAGGAGTAGGCCATTCAGCCCCTCAAGTCTGTTCCATAATTCAATGAAATCTTGGCTGATCCGTGGCCTAACCCCATATACCAACCTTTGACACATATCCTTTAATGGGCCTGCTTAACAAAAATTTATGTCAGATTTAAAATTAACTGATCTAGCATGAAGTACCATTTACGGAAAAGAGTTCTAAACTTCTACCAACCACTGTGTAGAAGTGCTTACTGATATCTCTTCTGAACAGTCTAGCCCTAACGTTTAGACTATGTCCCCTAGTTCTAGAACCTCCAACCAGTGGAAATAATTTATTTTTATCTACCCTGTCTTTTCCTGCTAATATCATGAAGATTTCGATCAGCTCGTACCTTAATTTCTAAATTCTGGAAAAAAACAGGCCTAATTTGTATAATGCCACCTCATTACCCCTGAAGTCCAGGTATCATTCTTGTAAACCTACGTTGTACTCCTTCCAAAGCCAAAATATCCTTTAAGGTGTGGTGCTTAGATCTGCTCACAGTACTTCAAGTGGGGTTTAACCAGGGTTTTGAGTAACTACAGCATAACACTTCAGCATCCTTATCCCCCTGTCCTCCAGATACAAAGGCCAGCATTCCATTAACCTTGATTCTAGCATCAAAGTGTTTCCTTATGACGAAAGCTTGACCTATACCCATTAGCATTTAGAAACATGAGAGGTGATCTTCTTGAAGTTTCTAAGATTCTAAAGGGGGTAGGGGCAGAGCGGATCTTTTCTCTCACATATTAATATAGTACTAGAAGACATGGTTTCACAAGAGGGGATCTCCCATTTAAAATAGAGGGTGTTCAATCTTCATAATTCTCTATCCTAAGAGCAGTGGAGGCTGAGTTGTTAAATATAAGCAAGGTTCAGATAGACAAATTCTTGATCTATAGGGCAAGTTGAGGGTTATGGAGAACAGACAGGAAAAGTGATGTTGTGTCAAGATCTAATCAATTATGATCTTATTAAATTGAAGAGTAGGTTAAAGGGACTCAATGGCCTGTTCATGATCTCATTTCTAAAGTTCTTGCATCAAGTGACTGGTACTGCTACTGATAATTGACATTTAATTAATTGATGTATTAAGGTGATTGACAGTTGATTTTACAGAAATGTTCATAATTATTTTCTGCAGCAGCACTGGATTGCTTTACCTATGTTACAGTATAAAATGCTGGGTGCAAAGTTTTCACTAGTCACACTAATAACAAATTGGCAGCATGCTTACACTGCACACAATTTTTCTTTCCATTGAACCTGAAGAAAATTGGGCACAAAATGAAACAAGCCTATTTTTCTACAAATCCATTTACCTTAGTAGAGAAGATCACGGCTTTCCCCCAGGAGGTTGGTAAATCCCTGTTTGGAAATAACCTGATTCTCAGCTCTCTAATAAAATCCTAAACTTTATCCTTTCTCTGTTATTGCAACTCAAGTAGTAAATTCCCACTAATCCTTGCAGCTCAAAAACTGTATTTACTTAAACTGGGACAAGGTAATTCCATTTTGGAGGATGGAAGCACAATTTTTATTATTTGGCTGGATCATTGAAGCATGTTTCTGTTCAGCTCCATTAAAAGATTGACTTCAATGAATAATAGAAGGCTTTCCAGTTTAATTTTCACGCAGCTTTTCTGGCTTCTGTCAGTCATTGATGATTCTGGAGACCTGAACATATTCTGGACAACCCTCTGCTGTAGAGAAATCTCCCTACTGCACAAATGGTAACATTTTCCTCCAGTTTGCCTTCTGTGGGAGAAATGGCACATCATCAGAAGTATCACAAGATTGGGGAGCATCTTCTTATCCACATCATGGAGTCTTATTCCTAATTTGTTAGAAGAAAACTTGGAAACTTTCTCAAAGGTCGCTTTAATCTACAACTTCCTCGATTGCATGAAGACTAAGTTTACGCAAATAAATGAAACTTTTCCCACAGTCCCTGTAATGCCAGAGTTCCAAGGAAATTTCTTAAATTTTTATCAGTTTACCAGTTTACAATAAAATTTCCGTTCAAGTTCAAAGATGCCTACTTGTTGGTATCTAAGTGATCCTTCAATTACTAATGGATTAGGAAGAAGCAATAGCTTCCACTTGAGACCAGGAAAATGAAATAGAGTTTGAATGGAGTGCCACAATGCACTGGTCTTCAGATAAAGGAAATCCTTCACATTATGAAATGCCAAGGGGAAAATGGTTCCATAGTGGTTTCCCATATCGGCTTATCAGAGACAACTCTTTGCTCCTTCTATTTCCCTCTTGCCAACTAGCCCAAATAACAGCTTGGTTAGCAAATGGAATGGAACACCAGTCATAAAGGATTGCAGCTGAAGATCCTTAGGGGTGGTTCTCTTCAATCAAGAAGGTGGGAAAGAAAGAAGTCACAACAAGTTGGGTGAGGGGGAAACAGGCAACTATTGTAGGCCAGTTAGTGTTGGTGGGGGAAGCTAGAAAGAGAGGTGGCAGTCAGGATCACTCAGGCCGTTCAAAAATAGTGACTGGAATCACAGCTCGGGGACTGGGGGGGGGGGGGGGGGGGGTTGAAGATTCTTTGAGGAGCTGGGGATAGGGGGAGGGGGTCTAGGTGTGGAATTGTCCTGGCTCAAAACTGTGCTGACCTAGCATATTAGTTTTGTGGAGCTGGTAGCTTTGGTCTTCCTTTCACTGTTGGGATTCCCAGACCCTGTGAACCCTATGTAGCAACAGTCCATTTTAAAATTAGGCTTTATTGAAATATGCTGATCAACTCCCCACCATTCACTGGGATGCCTCAATATATGCCATGAGAAAGATGTCAAGCCTGGTATGTTGGGGACACATGCATCCTATTGAAGTTCTCCTCATCAGTCACCCTGTTCCCCTACCAGCCTTCATGCAGGCTGGGAGATTTAAACGAGATCAAATTTATTAATTACACATACAAATAAGTGCAAGCACCAACTTCTACACAATTTGATAGCATTATGAAATTGGAAGGTGAAACTTTGCCTTCCAATTGAATAAAATGAAGAAACGGACTCATCAGACAATACTTCATTATGATGGTGTGTCATTGAGGATCAATGCACTCAGTGTAGTTCACAAGCAACACCATTTTACCAACATGAATCAGCACATTTTGTAACTTTAATGACATTTGTGAAGCATCTGCATTATTGTCTAGCATTTTCTGCTGTTCTAAGCATCAAAATTGAGGGAATAACTGAGTGAAGATGCAATGATTCACACACTAGTTATTTTATCCACCACTTCAGAGCTTGGAATTCATAGCTCAGCAGACAAATTATAGGATTATGTGTATTTCTATCACTTCCTCAAAGCAAGCTAGTTTACCTTGAAGAAATAAATGCTACACAATTTAAATAATGTAGACAGTGAGAACCAAGCATTTTACCTTTGTCAACATTTATTCAGATAATGCAGCTTTCACTAGACAAAGAGAGAGAGCAAAGATTATTGCACTGTGTATCTTGTAGAATTGAAAAATCATCTTTATTATTCATAACCTCTCAGTTTCATAACCTGCTTTCTCAAGCCTTCTAATTTCATGCATTAAATCCACAAGAATGCTTAAAAGAAATGTGGAACAGATACATTTCTGTGCTAGTTAAATGAGAAATATTGCAGTGGGCAACAGTGGGCAGTCAGCAAAAAGGATTAAACATGCACTTATCCTTTATCATTAACTTTTATGTTCTTTGACAGAAAGTTACCCACTTTCTGAGAATTAATGAGGAAATGAGGTTAAAAAGAACAGAGAAATGTCAAGGTAATAATATGCAAGTTGGTCACTACTGACAAATGAGAGCCCTCCAATCAGTATCTAAGTGCTGCCCATAACTACCTAATGCAAACCATTAAAGGCTACAGCTAACCTATTCCCTTGCGCTAGTTTTCTTTCATTGGGAGTTCAGCTGTCACAATGAGAAATAACTACAGGGTTCAACTGTTTCTTTAGCTTTAATGATTAAGCAGAGCAATCACTTGTTAATTGGCTTGAGTTTTTAAGTGTCCTTGACTCGCAACAACAGCACAAGAATTCCACTGTAATTCATTAACTCAGTTTTGCACACTTTAGATGTCAATATTTTCTCATCTATAACTTGAATTTGAATGCAAGCCAGACGCAAGCCATTCAGATCCTTGAGCCAACAAGATACAGGTGAGATAGTTGCAGGTTGTAATGTTCCAAGTCTCTCCATTTTTAGGAATTGTGTCTTTAGATTAAAAAGTTGCAAGTGCCACTATTATTTCACAAGTGAGTGAGGGAAGAGTAAACTGCAAGCCAGTTGAACATCAGGTTTAGGAACATTACAGGAATCCATTCTCAAGCGCACAGTGGTTGAGCACTTTGCAAGTATGATCATATTGAAGGAAGTGAAAGGATGGATGGCGCGACTAGTTCATATTTGACAAACCTAGTTAAATTTCTGGACCTACAAATGGATGTTATCCACATTCATTTCCAACAGCATTTGTAAAAGTTCTATTCAAAATAATTATTCATGAAAAGAAAAGATGCAAAATTATAGGCAACTGTTGCACAAGATGTTAGAAATACAACATTAGCTAATCATTTCATCAAAACAAGCAAGTTTACCCTGAAGGGATAAAATCTACTTAATTTAAATAGTGTAGTGAGAACTAAATTTGTTGTGTTCATCAACATGTAACATCAGGTGCCGAGGAGTGTTAATTGCCATCCAGTAGCATGAGGCCATATCAACTTGGATGGGAGAACATCTCTGAATCTTGAAGGAGACAGACCTACCATCAAGTCCCCATGATAGTCTTTGAATCGATATCCTCCACTCCAATGTAGTTTGTACCTGACAGTTGGCGTACAGTAGAACACGTCTTGTTTTTTTTTAAAAAAAAAGCCTCTTCTCATTAGATAGCCTAACAGTTCTCCTCTCCCACATTAGATGATGTCGACCCTGTAGATCCCAACGTATACCTTCCTGTGATGAATAAACCAAATAGTTCATACAATATTCTGAACAATGGTGAGCATTCATCATACAATAGCAACAATAGATTCTAATTCGTTAGGAGGTAGAAGACAAGATATTACAGATAAAAAAACTCTAATTGCTTGTATGTACAAGCGATATTCTTCACAGATTTGAACTGGACTCTCAGTGAATAAGCAAAGGCAGATTTTTTTAGATGAACCCTTTACAGTAATATTCATAGAATAGGAAGACGACAAAATACCGAGATACCAAGATAACTTAAGTGAAGGAACTTACAGTATATAATGAAGAAAAATATAATGCTGAAGATAATGGGACTTAAAATAGACATTTTTAAGATATCATTCTTTCTACATCCAAGCATTAAGAGGAAATTGAAGTTGTACTTGTCATAATTTTCAAACATTGTGGATTTGGGAATTGTGCCTATATAGAGCAAAATTACAAATGTCATTGTTACTAAAATAATGACCGAAGAAGGAGACTACAAATGTGTCATTCTAAGTCAGTTATGGGGACATGTGATGGGCAATTCACTCTATGACATTGCAAAATAGCATCGTAGTGTGCTATTGTTAACATACTACACACAAAGCACGAACAAATCTTACATCAAACATGACCCACGCTAAATGAATGTCTCAAAAGGAATCATAGGAATGGAGAAAGTTCCAATACTGAGAAAGATTGCACTCTATCTTGTTTGTCCCAGAGAAAATTGGCTAAAATTAAATTTTGTTTTTACCTCAAAGTCATACCAATTCATCAGTATATTTCAAGGGAGAAGTTTGCTTTGCTATCACAGTCATAGAACAGAATTTTCCCATTTTCAGTTAGTGTTTTGTTGATTGAGATTCATGATACCCAGTTCACCATGGTTCAGGGCGAATTTCCTCACTCATCCTTCTACCTTTCACCCTATTAATTACACAATTGGGGACCTTTCCCAGGAAATTCATGACCAGAGAGAGGTCAAAGTGCTCACCGCTGCTGGCATTGTGTCACTGGGGCCATATTTAAAATCCAGTTGCACACCCCTCCACTTTGGCAAGCGAGAATCAGCTCTTCTCACTGTGGCTTTCAAGATCTGTGTTCAAGACATCACACAGATAAGTGGAAAGCTCGCACCTCACTTCAGGGACATTGACCTCGAGATATTAAGAGACAGGGTGATGGAGAGATGGGCAGTTTTTTATCCAGCTGACCACACCATCAAACACAGCCAGCTGGACACAGATTGCAGTCCAGGTTGATGCCATGTCCCATTTGAAGTTGGTCAGTCAGTAGCGCAGAGAGAACGTCACTGATCTTCTGGGTTCACAAGGGTAAGTGCCAGCATTTTCCCTCTCCTACCTCACACTCTCATGGCCACCATTCCCTCGAAATCTGCCACTGTACATACATCCCACTAAGGTTCATGGACTAGAACTTTCAGCATTGCCTGAATTATGTCCACCCTACAGCTCCTACCCAACTCATCATCTCAATATACTAACCTGCCTACCCTCTGTATTTCCCATTCACTAATTGTGGATATCTTTCCAGCTTTCCTGCCCGTCCATCATCATTAACTGTTCTTCCATCCATTTGAATCATAATAATGTCTTTAATAAAACAATGAGAGGGAAAGATTGGCTTAAACTCTTGGACTGACATCTCCATAACACCATGACTGACTACCTGTAATCCCTGGACAGGTTGCACTTGACCTGAAGGACTGACCATAACCAATCCACAAATTGCAAGAACACAATCTCCTAAACTCTGGGAGGATCAAGCAACTGGCTGACTGTGGCAACCCTGGAAACAGGAATCGGATGAGCCCTTAACTGACTGTGGTTGTACCCCCAACTAATCGTAGGCACACGTCATCCCACCAGGACTGCTCTCCTTTTACTTTCAGAAATGGCCATTTACTTGAAGCACATGTACTACATTTATACTGCGAGCACCTGTTGCAGTTGTGACATTGATGCAGCATAATGCTACATAATGCAATATGTCTATCCCCTGACAGCCTGTAACTATGCATGGAGCTGAGGGCCGGAGCAGAGTGGAATGGGGACAGTTGGAGCCTGGTGTGGGCAGTCAACAGCTTGCGAGCCCAGTAAGACCACAAGTAGAAGCCCTCTGCACTAAACTACTGCAATGTAATGTTTACCTGTAATCTCTTTACTGTTATTATTTCTTATTTTCTAACTTATACTATGAATCACTGTAAGGTAATTAACATAACATTTTTTTCTTTATTTTTCTAATTTGTACCTAATTACTTAGCACCGAAGGTGGCGCTGTGAGGGGCGACATTGTAAACTTTTCACTGTACTTGTGCACATGTGACAATAACCCTAATTCCAATTCTAAGGACCCTAATATGTTAAGAAATCAATGTGACTCATTAGAGACTGATTGATTGTAAATTGGCGCAGAAGGCAGTGAATACACACAAAGAAAATGAAGTACACAGAGGCTGATATCCTCCAAGTAGCGAACGAGCACTAAGAATGCAAGCTAAGAGCCATAAAATGCATCCTGTGTAGATGCACAAAACGTGTGTGTCCATGCACGCAAAGCAACCTGGCAGATGCATACAAGTCCTAGTTGTCCTTAAGCTCTAAAGTAAAGTGTTGAAGGGCTGAAGTGGTGTGTGAGTTGGCCTGATGATTTGAGGGCTGGAGGTTTAACAGGTCTGCCTTGAGTGGATGGAGGATCAAGGAGGATGGTGACCATGGAGCATACAGAGATATTCGTGATAAAAACATTGGATGATGACCCGAAAAAGCATTTGGAGAGCTGTGGACTCCAAGTATCCACCTTGGTTTACATGTCAGGAATTTGCGCTCTCTCCTTTCTGGCGTAATGAGAGGAAATTTGGAAGTGGCAGATAAATAAGGGGGTGAGTTGGAGCTTAAATGAGATGCCATGGGATACTTGCCTTCATTATTGGGATCATAGAATATAGGAGCAAGGAAGTCTTTTTACAACTTTACAAAACATTGGCGAGGCCACAGACGGAATTCTGTTTGTAGGTTGGGACGCCACACTATTGGAAGGATGTGATTGGACTGTAGAGGGTGCAGAGGAGATTCACCAGGATGCTGCCTGCATGAAAAGTTTTAATAATGAGGAGAGACTGGATAGGCTGTTTTTTTTTCCTTGGAGCAGAGGAGGCTGAGGGGGAGAGGGGGTTCTGACGGAGGTACACAAAATTATGAGACATAGTCAGGGTAGATTATGAGAATCTTTTCCCGATGGCAGACGTGTCTGACAACAGGGGCCACAGGTTTAAGGTGAAAAGTAAGTGGTTTAGAGGAGATCCCAGAAAAAATGTTTTCATCCAGATGGTGGTAGAAAAATGGAACGCACTGCCTGAGAGGGAGGTGGAGGCAGATACCTTGCAACATTTAGCAAGCATTTGGATGGGCACTTAAATTACCAGGGCATTGGTCCATAGCCTCCAAGTGCAGGTGAATGGGATTAGTGTAGTTTGGTGTTTGTTGCCAGCATAGGCCAAAGAGCCTGATTCTATGCTGCAAGTCTCTATGATTTAAAATAAGACAATCACCAATCAATGGATTCTGAAGTCAACACTTAAAGCTTGCAGTAAAAATAATTAAAAACGTTCCTGATAACAAGAATCCAAGTTTTTAATTCTTTCTGTATTTTCCTCCCATTCTCGCCATTAATCACACTCCGGGATGGGACAATACCAGATATTATTGAAATGAGAATGCATTTAAAAGTAATGACCCTGCCTGTTACATGCAATCTTTATCCATATTAATGGAAGATTAAATCTTATATTGCTTAAAATTCTTGGCAAATGTAATTAAAAAAATTCCCAGTGGAGAAAGTCAGAAACAAGATATACATAACTTCTCGCAGCAACAGATATAAAATATAGGGAAATGTATATATTGGGTTCATATATTGAATAACATACCATATATATTACCCAATACCCAGTTCATTTTTATTAAACTATCTATTTTGTTTAAAATAATTTTGCATTAATATGAAAATTACAGTTGACTGTGGAGGCCCTAATATTGAGTCACGGATATAAAAATACCTTGAACAGCACTTAGCTTATTGTTAAGAACAGTTAATCAATGGGGACGTTTCTGTAGAGATGAGTGCAAACTGCTTCTAATACTTGCTAATAAAGCTGCCAAACCTTCTCTTTTTCATTATCAAAATTGTAACTCATTTAACAGGAATTGAACTTTTGACCTGAATGCAGCAAGCTTATAAACTGTTTAAGCTACTGGGCTAATCTAGTAACTGTACAAAGACTTATTTTCTTGGTACTTTTAGATTGTTAAATTGGGCAAGCTCATTAATTCCTATATAGAGCAGGAATGCTACATGGAGTGAGTTCCTGTGTATAGAAGTATTGTCAGCCTGACTAACTGAGACCATTCAGCTCAAAGAAATCTATTTTGCTATTGAAAACCCAACTTACACTAATAGAGCAGAATGAATGATCTCACTTCACAATATTTGAAGCACTTCTAGCACATCAACAAGCAATATCTTTTGCATTGCATCAGTCTTCAATATAAATGTTTAAAAACATGACATATCCCCACTCAGAACTGAAAGTCAACTTTGTGAAGTTCTTCTTAAAATTATGCTCTGGTACTTGCAAAATGTCTGTGCTAATGACTATTGTCAGTTACAGATCAATCTCTGCTTTGATTGCAATATTTAGAGAAATACAGCAGCAATAGATGTTATCTGCTCCTTATCTGCCAGAATTTATAAATACACCACAACATTTAACAGGCAGAAACCAAATGAGAAACGTGAGCATCACTGTTAACAACATTAATTGCCAACAGGAAAGGGAAAACAAGACATGTACCAACAGCAAGTTAGGTTTGTTTACCTTACATAACATATTTAAATGTGAGATAACA
>NC_063357.1:17680233-17708441 GCF_021869965.1 Rhincodon typus | reverse complement strand
CTCAGATTCTCCAGCATCAGCAATTCCTACTATCTCTGAACATATTTAAATGTACTGTGTTACCCATTTTTGTCTATTTCTTTATACTTAGGCTCCCTTGCATTCAGTGAAGCAAGCTGGCTCTAAACTTTTGCCCATGTCTTATCGGTGGTCAGGACGCACAAGTTAGTGTGGGCATTTTGAGTCTTTTTATACTCTGGCCTGCCTAAGAATCTGATGTTGACTATAGCACAGTTACTGGCCTCTGAGTCAGAGGGCTCATTGGAACATATAAACATTCTCGTTGAAACACATAACATTCTGACAAGCAAAAACAGGAATTGCTGGAAAAGCTTAACAGGTCTGGCAACATTTGTGAAGAGAAATCAGAGTTAACATTTCGGATCTGGTGACCCTTCCTCAGAACACTGGATCCAAAATGTTAATTCTGCTTTCTCTTCACAAATGCTGCCAGACCTGCTGAGCTTTTCCAGCAATTTTTCTGTTTTTGTTCCTGATTTTTACAACATCCTCAGATCTTTCAGCTTTTAACATTCTGACAAGGCGAGTCAAAATTAATACAGGGATGTTATTTCCTCCTGTTTTGGGGAGGGGTGGGGATCAGAACAAGAGGTCATGGTTTCAGGATATGGGGTAAGCCATTTCTGATTGAGATGAATAGACAATTAGTCAGTCAGAGGATGGCGAATTCTCTAACTCAGAAGGCTGTCGTGGTCAAAACATTGAATAAATTCAAGAAAGTGAAATTGGGCCTGACTAATTTATTGGGCGTTCTCTAAGGAAGTCGCAACCAGTGTGGATAGAGGGGAACCAGTAGATGCTTTGCATTTGGACTTCCAGAAGGCATTTCACAAAGGGGCTTCACAAAATATTTAGTCAAAAGATAAGAGCCCATAGTATCAAGCCCACATCTCAAGTACTGAGAGCAGTTTTCGTCCCCTTATTTAAGTAAAGATATTTTCATCAGAGCAGTTCAGCAAAGATTCACAAGGATGATCCCTGATATGGAGGGATCATCTTATGAACAAAGACTACACAGGTTGGGACTTTACTCACTGTAGTTTAGAAGATGAGAGGTGATATAATCGAAACATATATGTTAAGGCAGTGGATACAACTTCCATTTCTGAAACAAAACAGTTATGAGGAACGGTCAGTGGACTTGGAACATTAACTCTGCTTTTTCTCCACAAATGCTGCCAGACCTGCTGAATTTCTCCAGCAATTTCAATCATTACTGCTTGTAGAACTTTGTGCACGAATTGGTTGCCCATCCTCCCATTTCCTATATCACAACAGCAATGAGATTTTCAAAAGTACTCCATTAGTTATCACATGTTTTGGAATATCTTGCTGTCAGCAAAGGCACAGTGTGAATACAAACTCATCTTTCTTTGAGAATGTAACTCTGTTCAATATCTGAATGGAGTTAATTTCGTGGAAAAAACATGCTGTTTCAATGCACAGTCCCGCAGACTGGTACATTCATGTGTTGCGTTGCGGAATCTTACCTTCACAGATCTTTTTCATTCTTTATTTACTCAACTTATTTAGTATCTCCTACAACAAACTCCACATCAATGTACAAGGTATTAGAAATGATTACAACTTTAAAGTACATGCCAGTTGAATGGTACATCCATTGGAATAGGATTATATTATGACATAAAAGAAAGTGACTTTTGATGCAAGCAGGACTTATGCAAGTCATTATTTCTCTCAAAATTTTGTGCAATGCTACTGCTACCATTACAAAGTGTATTTAACACAGTCATCATTGCTCTGCTCCTCATTCCCCTTCACCCATTAATTCCAAAGGCAATATTCAATTCAATTTCCTGAAGGACCACGTTTGCTCGCAATTACCAATCGTGCTGGTAATTAATGGCATTGGTGACCTCTCAGGTTGTGATTCACAAGAGAAGAAATACCCAGCAATGAGAGACAGAAACCTTTACCCCTTAAAATAATAGATGGCTGAAATAACTGCACAAAGGCCAGAATCCTGTCATCAAGTCATCCTTTATTTACATGTGTACAGTGCACCGGCTTGGCCAGCCAGCTCAGAGTCAGTCCCCTGAAGTGAGGAGATTCTGAATCTCCTGTTTCTATCTGTTGCCCAGGGACCCCTGATTGTCCCAGGTTAACAACCCCTATCAAGGACCTCATAGTCATTAAGATCAACCTGGTTCCAATCACTACATCAGCAAATATTGAAATCACAACAGGAAATGAAAAGTGCCTTTAATAATTAACTGCAGTTATTGGATTCTAGGACAGATAAAAAGAAAATAAAAGAACAAATCACTGAGTCAAGATTTCTTCCCTCAATGTTCAAAAGTATCCAATAACCACAAGGTAAATATTGTGCAACTGACTGGTGAAGTCTGCAGAGTAATATAAATGATCATTTTTGTAAAGCAGACCTACATTGTTCACTCTAATATTTATTGTGACTACCTAAAGGAGTGGAATAACCATCATAGTTTGGAATTTTTCATTTCTATAATAATATTATTTAGACAGTTGTCAACTAAAACAGATGCATATTAGGTGAAACTGTGTGTTTTATAAAGTTTGCCATCTGTTGATAGACAGGACAATTTTTAGATTCAAAATCTTCTACCTATTTATGCTGCAGTTAGCTTAAAGAAAATTGATGGAGGCAAGGGAGATAAACAACAAGTGCATTTATCACCTTAAAATTTATACTATTTATGACTACAGTACCTGAAGAGCACACAAAATATGACTTCTCTGGTACACTTGGGACTAATTAGTAGGATCTTGGTACTGTTACATTTACAGGGTGTCAGAACTGTGGCATAGCTGGAAACACAGAATGCCCTGGGGAACTCGCACTGCAATATTAATTAGATCAGATTCCCCAAAATAATAAAGTTCTAGTCTCTATCGCTCTCTCTCTCTCTCTGACGAGTTCCAGGTGAAGGCAGGTCACAGTGATGCCATTGACAAAAGACATATTCACTGACATTTTGCATGAACCTTTGGATTGTTAGTAAGTGTAGAGATGCAATTTCATCAATTTTGATCCTCTAGCATACAATAATGAGTTCTAAATATTGGTACTCTAACCTTAGTGAATAAAGACTGATGGAAATGATCATATTCAATCTTTGTTTTGACCATTGATTCAGTCTGCCCAGTTCGTAAGTTATACACCATTTATTTGGCATAGTCCAATTGTTTCTACATGTTCAGGATTGATTTAGCTGGTACCTTTCCAACAAATCATATTGTAATGCTTGGGTGATGTGACCAGTGAAGGGTTTACAACTGTTGAGGACTCTGACCAAGAGATCAGGCGCACATGTCCCGCATTCAGCACGTCTAGCTTTTGGCAAACGAATCTTTTCATTGTGGTTTTTCATGTTTGGTTAGTGACTGGATTATCTCAAAAATTCATAACACTTTTTTATTCAAGTTAAGAAGTATAGCACCTAAAGTAGAGTGATTATGGTATTCTCATGAAAGTCAGAATAGTCCTGTACCCATAACTGTGCCTTCCTATATAACTGGTAAACATGTTTGAAAATGTCAACAGGAAGAGAGAAAAGGAGACAGGGAAACAAAAATATCAGAGCAAATGGGATGGGAACGTAAAGCGAAGGGATGTCATGAATGAAAGATGATGCTTGCCACTTTCTAGCCTGTTTATGTTTTTGTGGTGATTTGGCACATCAATTAGGCTGTGACTTATTATCTTGTATCTGGTAATTAGTCAAGGTGTACGGCTATGAGTTATAGTGTTTTAAGGGGAGTCTGTGAACTGGTAATCCAGAGGTTCAGGCTAAACTCTCTAGAAAGTGGCAGAGGTTTAAGATTTCTTGTTTGGAAACTACATAGATTGTTAACATTGTACAAAACATCATACAAACTGAATTACAAGTTAAGACCCACAGGTTTTGACTAAATCTTGTAATTTCATGCATTTTGAGTCACAATTTCTCTCATGTATGAAAATAATTAACACAGGAGATTCTTCTCCTGTTTAATTAGGAAAAAAAAATGAAAGCCAAATAAACTTTCCCTTTTGATATTTAATCTCCCTTTATACTTTACTGCATACGCAGTGTGCTGCATTTGATGACAACCTATTCAAAGCATCAAATGGCAAATCTCAATTGTTGGAAACATTTCCTTTCAAAAAACATATTCTCTAAGCAGGGAGAACATGGTATGTTTATTCCAGCCATCAAATTCACTTCTAAAACAAAATGCTGAACTTACTACACTTAATAAGAAAAGAAAGGCTGTTATCTGCATTATATCAAAATCTCTAAGGAATTATTGGATTGGGTACTACCATTGACATCCACCATGATCTATAAACAAAGCCAACAATCTCAATGATCCAAATTCTATTTTAGTTCCACATCAGCCAAAGCTCTCCATCATTTTACTCTCCCCTCCACAAACCTACAGCAGTCCAATAGAGCTTTGTCATGGAGTAAAAACAAAGTTGCTGGAAAAGCTCAGCAGGTCTGGCAGCATCTGTAGAGGAAAAAACAGAGTTAACGTTTCGGGGCCGGTGACCTTTCCTCAGAAGGGTTAGTTATAAAATAGCACTTCCCAAACCTTTCCCCCCCAGTGGCATCGTTTTGAGGCTTGAAAATTGTTGCAAGCCCTCTGTGAGGGCTGAGACAGTGAGGGCCTGTTAGACCAGGAGTACAACTGTTCTAACTTGGACAGGGTATCTTCTATTGAGCCTCAGAACTCTCCAATCCAAAATTTCAGCTCATGACCCCTCTTGGGGTTCTGTAACCTACACAACTGCTTCAAAGTTCCACGTAGGGTGATCTGCTTCAGCACACACCTTTTGTCGCATTGACTTCCTCTTCCAGGAGGTGGCACAACCAGAAACAAAATTAGACAGAATGCTGATTCTAATCATTGTTTTTGGGGAGTTCTGCTTTAAGAGGTGTAACTGAAAGGAGGGCGGAGAGATTGTAGGATGGAGACGTTTAAGGAGGGAAATCCAGAACTTAGTCTCAGCAGCTGAAGACACAATGAACAACAAAATATTATTTACATTTTCCAGAATCCAAGGAATTGTTTGACATGGGAACCCAGGAGCTAAGCTTTACATCAAGATAATTTGGTGGGGAATATGTAATGGAGTGCCAAGATAAATCTGAGCAATCTCAACTGGCTAGTGGGTAAAACAAAAAGGAACAATTTGTTCAATGAAAGGATAACAACCTATCAATCTTCATTATAACATTTTTGACTATGTTTATTTTTTGCCAACAGCAAACATCTAGATTGTGACTGAAAATCTCAGCAAAAATTTAAATGAAATTAGGCATATTCCTGTACAAGGGTATTTTATCTGCAATAAATGGGAAACAGTACAAAGTCAAAAGCAATTTGGCAAGATTGTATCATTCATCACTTTTCTTTTCATACATGTTCTCCTTTAAAAGGTACTTAGCTAGTGAACAGAAAATAACACAAACAGAATTTGATAATCACAGATCAAGTCCACTACAATGAAAATTGACCTTGTGCAGAGGTTTTCCGTGATGTAGCCTCACCCCTTCTGATTTCTAACCTTTTCCAGCCCTGTCACCCATTCAGATACCTCATACATGCGCTTCTTTAACTATGGCCTCTTGTGCATCCACCTTTACATAGAATTATATAGGCGATGCTGCACAAAAACATGCCATTTGGCCAAACCAATCCATCCCAATATTTATGCTCCAATCAAACTTAGTCCCATCTTTCCTCATCTAAATCTATCTTTCTAACTTTCCATTCCCTTCTTCCTCAAATGGTTCTTGGACTTACCCTTAAATACACACATACTATTCATTTCAAGCACTCCCTGTACTAGCAAGTTCTAATTTTTAACTGACCTTAGGTAAAGAAATTTCTACTATATCTCGTGGTGATTATTGATTGTCTTCAGTTATGTCCTTTCCCACCAGGGGAAACATTGGCTATTCACTACATCAAAATCTTTCATAATTCTAAAGCAAACTTCTTATAATTTCAGAGGTTGTGGAAGACACTACTTGAAACTTTTCTGCTTGATCAAGTATTTGGTCATGTATCCTTATATTTCCTGAGGAGGTTTGGCAACACAATTTTTGCCTGTGAAGAGATGTGGGATTTTTCATGATGTTAAAAGGTGCTCTAAGTTGTTTCATGCACTGAGCAGCTGACTGGAAACGAATACATGCTTTCGTGCTAGTTGTCCAATAAAAAGCTCACCTTCACTGTCCTGATCACAGGCACCAATTAGCATCAGAAGCTACCAAATTAGCAAATATACATCCAAAAGGAACATATAAAAATACAGTATAGATGTGCAGCAAGAGTCAAAATGCTTAGTTTCAAAATACAAAATTTATTTATATCCAATTTGCTCAGTTGGACTTGATCCATTTTTCTTGCATCCTCAGCAAAATTCATGAATTTGCAGGTTTTTGAGCCCTGAAAGCATTAGAGCACTTAAATTTTGCTTTAACACAGATGAAACCGGTTAATGCTAATCCCTCACGCCACAGTAATCTGTAATTTATAACTGCACAGAAGATTGCCATTTTATACCAGACAATGATCAGAAGGGGGAAGAGAAAATGAAAATCTAATACAAATCAGATGCTGGTTTTTAAAACCCGAGAGTCTCAAAACACTGCTGACGTATGAAGGATGAGCAAAGTCAAGAGTCTAGACACCTTGCATTACAACTAATCACAGTGGTTTGAACAGTTGAGTAACTTATCTGACTCTTTGGGAAAATATTGAACCTATTATCCAATGGCTCATTGATTTCCTCAAGAATGGTGCAGTTGATTCTGAGAGCACTGGAAATAACTTCCTCGTCTGCGGCTTAAACAAAGTCAGGCTATTGCAAAGGCCCAATGGACAAGGGAAGCAGTTCTGATCATTCACTTTGTCTTAAATCTTTTTGACATAAAACACTCTGACCTTGTGAGCAGCCCAATTCCACCGTTCCACCATGCAATGCCATCGTACACAGTTCCTTAATGGGACATCCATTCACGGAAACCTGAACAGGTTACAAGCTGGAAAGGTTTCTTCGAAAAAGGAGCAAATAAAATATCACCCATTTCGTCAGCATTCAGATCAAAATTTACACTCGAATCTTGTCAATTCTGCTCACTTATTCAAAATGATAGAGAGTACACTCGGACTCTGCTTCATGCCATATTGCAACTGTAAACTGAAAACTAAATAATCCTCCTCCAAGAAGGAGCTTCTAATGCAGTCACTTTCATCACCCATGTTTTGA
The DNA here is from genome assembly GCF_021869965.1 of Rhincodon typus. Taxonomy (NCBI): domain Eukaryota; kingdom Metazoa; phylum Chordata; class Chondrichthyes; order Orectolobiformes; family Rhincodontidae; genus Rhincodon; species Rhincodon typus. The sequence continues at coordinate 17,701,156 of NC_063357.1, read as the reverse complement.
TAACAATGGAAATCAACTGAGTGACAAAGTGACAATAGTGCAGTTCAATTTCGACAGCTAGACACATCATAATCACTTGAAACAGTGCCACAACCTTGAACAAACAGTTGGGACGCAGCACAGTTGTGTCATGCCAAGTTATCAGTATCAGAGGATGAGAGGAAAAAAACCTGAAAGGAATTAGGATATCAGCCAAAGGGAAATATATGCATGTTAAGGTGCAAAATATATGGTTATTAAGTTGAATTCATCTCCCAAGTAAAAGAAAATGCTTCAGCATTCCAGATATATGAACGAAAAGGCTGGAGAAACTCAATGGTACAGGCAGCATCTGTAAAGAAAAACAGAGTTAATGGCTGTGATTTCATGCTTTCTTTCACTAAGCATGGAGCTAGACCCCCTTAACATGGGCTAGCTATGGGCTGTCAGAGGCAATTACCCCCTCCCCCTATAACGTCCCCAACTTCCCCAAGATTGGAGCAGGAAAGCAGTCCATTTTCTTGCCTGCCAGTAAGGCAAGTAATCGTGTCCCTGGTGGGTCCAGGCTCTTGAATGCTTGTTATTCAATCACTTAAGGGCCTTAATTGGTGGGGCATCACGAGGGTCACCCATGGACCTTCCCACCCAGAAATGATTGCTGAGGTGGCAGGAAGGAGACAGGTACCTCTCCGGTGCCAAGCTGCCCTGCAACCTTCTGCCTAGCATGGCAACATACAGCCCAATATTTTTGATCCATGACTGAATCAGGACTGAGGAGAAGGAAAAGTTTAAAGATTTTTAAACTAGTGAAAGGGGAAAGAGGGCAAGGGGAACAAAGTTACAATGGTCAGCAAGAGAGCAATAAGGAGAATTAAAATGACAAGTGAGTGTAATGTGGACCCCAGTGCAGAGGAGACTACATGTGGGCAGTGAATACACAACACCAAACTAAAAGCAGTACACCTAAATCACTGTTTCACTTGGAAGGAGTATTTAGGCTCTTGGACCACGAGACAGAAGGAGGTTCAAGGTCAGGCGTCAGACCTTCTACACTGGCATGGAAAGGTGCGAAGAAAATGAAAAGGATTTTGGGAAGTGGATTAATATTTCATGGAGGAAACGGTTCCTTCGGAGTGCTGGAACAGAAGGGCAGGGGAAGGTGCATTTTCCAGTTGCATGGATATTTGTCTCTGGACTGTTACACTGCTCCAGTGAAGTTCAATGCAAGCATGAGAAACAACAACTTATCTTGCAAAAATTCATATTGGACTCAAAATGTTAACCTTGTTTCTCTCCAGATATGTTGCCTAGCCTGCTGAGTTTATTGATACTTTCAATTCTTATTTTTTGATTTTAACTTTCATCTTTGCATTCTACAGCCTTCTGAAATCAATAATAACTTCAATAGCATCAGATTATGGCCTCTGCTTCCATTTTGTTCTCTGCATTTTTGTTTCTTTTGTTTTGCTGGCTTGACCTTCATCTTGTTTCTTCCTTTGTCCTCATACTGCATTCAGATGGTTCTTATGTAGCAATTCAGAGCTCAACTGGACACAGCCGTTGTTTCTTCACTGTATCCATGACTACTCTTTGTTGCATCGTTAAATCTTTTGCTGCTCTCCTCTCCACAACCTCCAGCCTATCACAGAACAGCTTAGTTCTTCCTGCCCCATTTCCAATGTCAAAAAAACTAAAATATTTTCTTCTCTTCACCTCTGATGAAAACTTATCAACCTACATGCTACTTGATTGGCTGAGTTTATCCAGCCTTTTGTAGTTGAGATTTCCAGCATGTGCTGTATTTCACTTTGTTTCACTATTCCAGAAAATGGAAAGTTGATAGATGCATTCAAATTATTAAATTACAACCTATTACCAAGTATTAGATTGAAGTTGATGATGTGATACTTCTTACTACATAAATCAGAGCCGTTTAAAAATAATCACCAGAATAAATGATAATTTAGATCTAGTAATAAACACTGACAAAATGATGAACTTTTGCTTCATTTATCAACTTTTCTTTTGCACCTTTCTCATTTTTCGTTTTCTCTCATTTATTTCACATGTACTCTACTCTATATATGGTTTCTCATTTCATTTCCCATGCACTGCCTTAGCAAATGATGCAAGTTCATGGTACTCTCTCACAGGTGCACTTTCTTGGGTTTTACAGTATTTCTGCTTTTCTATATATAAAAAAAAACAGCCTGCTATGATATAAAAAGTACGATTTTTAATATCATTTATTATAAGTTTGGGTCTCTGGTTTTTGAGTTAGTGGCCTATGGGTCTTTTTTGTATCTGGAGTTAATATTTAACTTTAAGTTATTTCCCATAGCTTAGAGAGGGAGACTTTTGGTTTCAGTTTTACTTTGAATTTTGGGCAGTCCTGTGAAGTCCTAGAATAGGATGGCTGTATCGACCAAAACTTTCAAAAAGGGAAGGATATATATAATGAACTATGCTGCCTTAACGCGAAGAGTTAGTGTTAGTCGCAGACCAAAAGTGTTAGGATAAAACTCTAAAGAGGTTACTTAAAGCTGAGCACATTTAAGACCAAGTACTCCAGAATAATAGCTCCAGGAAAAAGGCTATCTGCAGTGCCAATCTAAGAGCTGCTAGACACAGGGGTCTGGTGATGTATTTCTGAGTGGTATTTTGGGTACTTAAACTTATATGTTTAAACAACCTTGAATTTCTATTATAAACAGATCGTTTGATTTACTGTATTTTATCTTCATTTCTTTTGTTAATAAACTTCTGTTTTATTTTTAAATCAAAATTTGCAGCATTGCATGTTTATGTTTCAATGAGAGAGTACTTAACTAAAACCAGAACAAAGCCAGATCTTCCAAGTTGGATTTCAATCTGGGATCTGACTTGTCTAGTAATAACATCAGCTGTAATAACATCAGTATTACAGGGAATGTAATACGGTGCTTTTGCATCTTTAACTTGCATCTTTTTAAAATTAATTCATAGTATATGGGATCACTGGCTAAGGCCAAAATTTACTGAACAGGCTATTGCCCCTTAGAAGATAGTAGAGCGGCAACTTCTTGATAAGCAGCAGTCTATGTGGTGTAGGTACACCCAAAAGGCTGTGAGAAAGTGGTTCCACGATTTTGATCCAGCAACAATAATAGAATGGCATGAAGTTCCAAGTAAGTTTCATGTTTGACTTGGATGGCAACTTGCAGGCAGTGGTGCCACAACACATCTGCTACCCTTGTCCTTTGGGTGGTAGAGGTCATGGTTTTGAGGCATGCTGCTGAAGGAGCCTTGAGGAGTTGTTGTCATGCATCTTTTAGATGGTATACACTGCTGCCAATAGCTGCCAGTGGTGGAGGGAGAGAATGTCTAAAATGTGCTGGAAGACAGGGTATAATTAGGTGGTCTGGTGTGATTTGTTGTGGGGAGGTAGGAGTTGAAGTATTTGCCACAGAATACCCAGCCTCTGAACTGCTGTAGCCACAGTATTTATTTTTCAGAATGTGTCTCTGTGTCGCTGCTTCAGTTGTTTGATTTTAAAGTTATTTTCTAAAATAAGTGAGCCCTTACTGATTTCAAACTTCAATACACCAGCCTCTTTCTGAATAGAGGCATTCGAATCTCACAAACAACTGTCTTCCTTTCAAAACAACTAAGCTGATATCATTGCTAACTTAGGACTATGAATAATATTTATAATTCATCCACTACAAAAATATTAAGCGTAATGCTACAAATTAAAAAGTAAGGATGGTTTGGCATTTAACAAGTGATAGGTCACGTTACAGCAAAGATCTCTGTTGCAGTAATACAAACTGAATAACTTTACTCTTACTCCAAACAGAGCTAAAAGCTGCAACTTACACTTCAATTAATGATTTTGCCACTTTAGCACATTGATCACATTTATATCACCACTAGTTAATTTCTGTATTACTGCTGCAGAAAAATAGATGTCTAGACTTTTCCATCTGATGTGAAAACCCTGAGAAATTAATACACCCTTTCAATGAGAAAAGTTCAAGAAAGAAAATTAATAGAAAATAAGACACAGGATGGGAAATACAACAGGAACTGAAAAATATGTATTTAAAATAGATTTGTTTGATGTCTATTATGCAAAAAAAACTAATAAGCATCTTCACACCATTTACAATAAAAATCAATGAAAACTGAAAGCATAAATTTATACAGCAGATTGTTATGTTGCTCAGAAATGTCTTAAAGTGCGCAACTGAAAAAATATGGCAACTAGTTTGTACATAGATATGTTCTCACCAACAGCAGGGTGCACAACCAGTTAATCTACTTTGGCGAAGAACTAGGAAAGCTGTTGTCATTCTACAAATCAAGCCATGAGGCCAATGTACAACTCCAAGCAGCATGGCTGTGCAGCAATCTGGTCCTCTCCATGCAGGTCACACAGAAGTTGGAACTGTCAAGTTACCAATTAGGTGCAGCTGTACAAAACACATTTTAGAGAAGGCAGTTCACCACCATATGAAAGGCAACTAGCAATGTGTAATAAATGCTGGCCCAGCCAGCGATGCCCACAAGTGAATGAAAGAATATTAAAGGGGCCATGCCCCTTAGACAAGTCACCTGTGCACAAAAATAACAGCAACATTAGAAGGTGTTCTATGGGAATTCCGGCCTGTTGGGAATCAGAACGACAGAATCTCAACCAATGTGTAAAACCAAGGATCACAAAGCCAACAGTTCAATCACCACCATCAACATTGCTGGTAACCTCTAAGCAACGTTCAAATATCTGCTCTTCATGAACAATGCAGATACTGATCTGTATATCTATATTTTTTTGAAAACCTTCTACCTATTTGGTCTCACCTCTTCTTTTCAATCTATGCGTATTTAGGTTGCGTCAGTATTTCTTCTAGTATGTAGTAATTAGTAAACTCACATTGTTTGCTCATTCCAGAAAGTCTGGTTAAATTGGCTCCTTTTAAAACACGAGATGATTTGGGTCTGGGAGAAAAGTATCCACAAGGGAAATGGTCCTTGTGAGTGAATAAGGAAGGGCAGCCGGTTCATTCCTCCTTGCCCCGAGCTTACCAAGGGAATGAGACTGAATAGATTGTCACACAGAGAGCCAGCATGAAGTTGATGGATCAAATGGCTTCCTCTGTGATGTAATGGCTCAAATACTCATCATCTAATTGATTCTTCTTGAGCTGAAAATTTACCTTAAAAGGGAAAACATTTTGTCTTCAGGAAAACACCGAGGAAGTTCTGCTTTGTGGAAGGTCTTTCACAATAAGGTGTTAAACCATCTGCCTCCTTGTCCTGTTAAACTATTTGAAGAAAAGCAATGAAGCCCTGGCCAATATTTATCTCACAATCAACATTAGGAAAATAACTGATCACCTGGTCTTTGACATTCTGCTGTTTTTGGGAGTTCACTGAACACTTATTAGCTGCAATATTCCCTACCTTACAACTGTTACTACACTTCAAGTGGTGCTCCATTAACTTGTAAAGCACTTTGAGACAACTTATTGTGAAAAGCACGACATAAGTGCAAATTTTTTTACCATTCATTATCAGTGTGCACCAGTTTAACAGGAGAAGAATTCCAACACTGAAATCAACTTCACGTGTAAGATTAGAGATTTAAGGTTTCTCTTTGTATATGTTGTACCAAACAGTAAAGCAGCTCTTCCATTCAGGAAGCAGAACAGCTATAAAGCCCCTGAAGCAGATACACCGTATTGATTATGTTTTACAGTATCTAGATCATTGACATTGGTAACTGAGCCAATACAAATTAGCAGAGTTTATCAATAATTGACCTAATTAGATGAAACTTCTCATCTGGGGTTTGAGTACAACAGAGCTCTGTGCTCTAATACAAATACCAATGTTTTAAAGGCTGTCGAGGCAATCATTTTACCAAACATATACAGACACACACACAACTGCAACACTGTTTCTTGCTTTGAGAGAGATTTAACAATTTTTATCAGATAATGACACCACTCCCCAGGAAATAAATCTGGACCAAAACTCAGCAGCAGCTGTCCCACAACTCAAAGATGAGGTCTACTTGGGATCACGGATTTCTGCAATGGGTTTTCACGTGGCTGCAAAGGCAAATTCTTGACAATTAGTTATTTGGGCGTATGGAGCAGGGTATACCTCAAGGTAGTGAGATCCAGAGTGTAGGATCTGTTTCTTTTCCTTTTCTTTCCTGCTGCTGCTGTGCCTCATCGCAGTTACTCAAAATATGATGCAGCTTGATGAACAAATTGTTGCAATTAGGAGTACGTGGCAGCAAACTCCTCCCAGTCCTTAACAGCAATGCTGCTGTGCTTCAAGGGAACCTCAAAAGGCACTAGTATATTGATAGTGGCATACTGATTACAGCTGAGCTGCAAGTAAAGGATCTTGAATCTTTCAGTGGGGAACTCTGGCAGTGCAGCCATGACCCTATCACGAATGGCAAATCAACACCATGGACATGGGAGTCATTGTTAACCTTTCTTTTTCAGTAGAAAGGTATGACTTGCTTGTACCTTCAGCTGGCCCTTCTCAGGAAGGCGGGTCTTTCTGTAATGAGGGCGGCAGCACTACTTTCTGATACAACTGCAAATCTTTCTTGCTCTTGAGATTACACACAAATTAGGCTAAATTTGGAACAATAGTGGGACGCCATTTTTAGTGCATCTTTGCTAGCACCCTCCATTGTCCTGGTATCTGAAAGAGGACTGCTCACTCACAGATGCTGCTACCCAAAGTTGCCTCATCCTAACACAACAAATCGAATGACCTTCACGCAAGTGCCACCTGCATTCAGATTCTTGACTGGTTTGACAGCCATAATCTCATCCCCAATTCTCCAATGCCACAGGGCTGGGCAAATGGACCTTGGCAGAAGCCTGTGTGTGACTTTGTTTAATGTAAGGACCATGGGCTGTTGTGTGCATGCACACGATCTTGGTGGTCAGCTTCCGATGATGTGTCAAATGAAGATAACCAAAACCACTCTGCTGCGACAGATTTTTTCTGCCTTTGTAGTCAATAAAAGTGCATAGACTTCCTTTGTCTGTTCTGCCACTGATGACATTTTGGACCACACTGTCTGGTACATCCCATGGATCTTGCTGCAATGGATGGTCCTGCCAGAAGCAAGAAACTCCCAACACCATCAGGGCACACAAACCCCTCGGTCACATCAAAGTGGTGATTCAGAGAGGACAAAAAAATGGATAAACCAAGAATAGCAATATTTCTAATATGGGGAACCCAAATTTGCAATTGCAGAATTATTATAAAAAGTTAATGGTTGAAATGAGTTTTACACATGCATCTATCCATATTGCACAATTGTATTTTTAATGTGGTCCTGATGTCTAAAGTTCCATCCAGTCCTGCAAAAAAAAAATGTGTTTGGGAAGTGTAGAAAGAAAAGAAAAATGCTGCATCAATGTGAAGTATTGATTTATCTGGGTATTCCTTCTCCTCTGTACAAATCAGATAAAAGATGTGGCTCATTTACTGGTGTGCACCAAAAGTACTGTCTAAGGAACAATAAATGGCTTTACAGATGAAGCAGAAAGATTCTGACATCACATTAACTAGATGCAGCAAAACCTGTCAAAAAGGTCCATGTGGAATATTTACACATTCTCAGCTCTTATTCAACAGATTCCATTGCTATTAATCTGACAGTCCCGACCATGTATGATCCTACCACATTTTGACATTTCCCACATTGGTCAATGGAAAGATAGGCAGTTTTACTTGACAGTAATGTTTGGCTCATTTGATCTACTGTCTGGCCCACTTGCTGTGTGGGTAAAAGAGAGCTATTCACTGTTAAATTTTCACACAATTTTAAGAAAGTGAAACAATATCTCAAATATTATTGAAATTAGGTCACATATACATAAATATATTACTCATTTTACAATGATAGAATTCTGTCTTTAGTTTCACACAGTAGCAAATGAATGCATTTATAGAAGGTAGTCATTACTCCAGTTTGGAAATGACTGGGGGCAATGAGGGGTTATTTTCTGCTTTTGAAAGCTGAGCTATTAATTTTACTTTTTTTGCTGCTTATTTTATCAGCAATAGCTATACAGGTGTAAGGATTTCTTTATCTTTTGCGGCAGAAAGTTGGCCAATTGTGAGCTGCCTAAGATAACAAGCAATTGTTTAACTAGTTAACTAATGACCATTGATGTTAATCCAACATTGATGAGCAGAAAAATGAAGAAACTAAGCAAAAGGGTCAATATGATTGGCAATCAAGTTTGGATTTCGAAAAGCTGATACAAAGCCAACCGCAAGAACTTAAAATATTTCCTCTTGTGCATATCTTCAATTCCTAACTTTTCAAATCACCAAGTATAAACGAGTTTAGGCATCAAATATTCAATATATATGGAATGTGTGAAGGTAATAATTAAAATTAATTCATCAGACCTAGCCATCTTTCTATTTGAAAGCACTTAAACATCCAATCCAGGCAATTTCTAATTTTCCAAGAAGGGAAATCATCGAGACAGAAATGACTCTTTAATGGCTTACTGCTCATCTTTTTAAATCTGTCACCAGATCCTCAGAGAGGCTGAGGATCTGGCAGTCAGAAGGAACGATGTTTCATATCGGATGCAGCCCACACTCCCAGGCATCCCCTTTCTGCTAATGCCAATACTAACACTGAAAATGCAAAAATTGCCGATAATTCCCTACAGGACAGACTTATTGCTCATGCCAATAAATTACAAGTTAATTGTCAGGATAAAATCCATCTAGCTTTTTTAATTTTTCCCATTTCAAAGAAAGTCAGACATTTAAACAACAGTGACGTTCATGTCGAAAAGTACTTGACACCTGGAGACAGTAACACTGTGATAAAGTTACAAGAGTAGAAATGTAGAGATCTGGACTAATGCTCTCGAGACAGGAGTTCAAATTAAGGTTGCCGACTTTCCTGGAAAGGCCAGGAGATTATCAGAATCACCATCAGTCTCCTGGGGGTCAAAGAAAGCATTCCAGGAGACTAGAACACACCTCCTTCCTTTTTTGCCAGTAATCATTCTGCACATGCTCACAATTATGTTCCACATTGTTACGTCAGCGGCAAATGGAGCAGGGAGAAACAAGAATCACCTTGTTTATCATCACCACAGCTGATAACTGGCAGAGGTCAGGGTAGAGTCAGCGATGAGACTGTTGTTTAAACGTCTGACTTTCTTTGAAATGGGAGAAATTAAAATAGCCAGATGGAGGTTATCCTGATGATTAACTTGTAATTTATTGGCATGAGCAAAAAGTCTGTCCTGTAGGGAATTATCGGCAATTGTTGCATTTAGGGAGGCTCCGTAAGCTCTTTGCAAAGGACATATATCAAGAAGCACAAGACAGCATTTTAAGATGGCTGACCTTCTCCTTGTTAATATCAAGTATTTTGGTAAAGGAGGGAAAAGTTCAGTTCACTACCATTGGTGCAAAATCAGAGGGAGAGGGGCTTTTGAACTTGTTCGTGTCATACCACTGCCTTTCCAGGACAACACTTTCTGCAGTAGCTTCTAAAATAATTCCAACTCAAGTTTGCAACCCTAGTAGAAATCCTACAATGGCAGCTGTGAAATTTATACTTAATGAATTCATAAACCTGGAATAAAATCTAATCTCAGTAATAACTGCAATGAAATGACTCATTTGTCATAAAATTCAGCTGTTTTCTGTCTGCCATTCCTACACGCTCTGGCCTTCACACTTCCAAACCCACAGCAATGTAGTTAGCTCTTAACTACCTCTGAGATGGCCCAGCCTGGCACCCCATTGTACCATACCAAAGATTTACTTTTGAAAAAGACCCACTTATAATGTCAGTAGCCAAACTGCAGAAAGAAGGATCCAAAACATGGCAAATAAGTTAAATAACCAACTTATCCAACTTTGATCATGCTAGTTCAGGCTAAACATTGGCCTGAGGTCATGTAACTTTTATATCCATTTTAAACAGAGGTTATGTCTGTCTTTTAATGTTTCACCCACTCCAGCAGAGCAGCTTTCTCTCAGGAGGGTCAGGCTGGGTCATGCGCTCAGCATGGTTCTGTGGTTTAATGCACTGTTGAAATATCTTGACACTTAACAGCTTTCATGAAGCAAGGATTGATTCGTTAAAACAAAAAGACAATTTTAAACCCTTTCTCATTTGACAGTTTTAATCTGATCTTTTGAGAGGTCTAAACAGAAAATATGGGCAATGACTTTTTTTTAAAAAAAAGTTTCAACTAGGCTTCAACTGAACTCCCCCATTTGATTACTACATGTTGAGAGACATCATCCATTGTTTCAAAGCAACAGTGATATTTATCCAGATGGGCAGAAATAAGATGATACCTTCAATTGAAGTTTATTTTGTTGCTTCTGCCCATCTGGGTAAATATCACTTCAGAGATAGTAGGAACTGCAGATGCTGGTGAATCTGAGATAACAAGGTGTAGAGCCGGATGAACACAGCAGGCCAAGCAGCATTAGAGGAGCAGGAAAGCTGACGTTTCAGGTCTGGGTCCTTCTTCAGAAATAGGGGAGGGGAAGGGGATTCTGAAATAAATAGAGAGAGTTGGGGGGAGGCAGATGGAAGATGGATAAAGGAGCAGATAGGTGGAGAGGAGACGGATAGGTCAAGGAGGCGGGATAGAGCCAGTAAAGGTGAGCGTAGGTGGGGAGTTAGGGTGGGGTTTGGTCCGTTCCCAAGCTTCAAAATTTCCCCTCCCCCGACCGCATCCCAAAACCAGCCCAGCTCGTCCCCGCCTCCCTAACCTGTCTTTTCTTCTTCCAACTATCCCCTCCTCCCACTTCAAACCCCACTCCACCTCCTACCTACCAGCCTCATTCCCGGCTCCTTGACCTGTCCATCTTCCCTGGACTGACCAACCCCCACCCTAACTCCCTACCTACACTCACCTTTACTGGCTCCATCCCCGCCCCCTTGACCTGACCTCCTCTTCACCTATCTGCTCCTTTATCCATCTTCCATCCGCCTCCCCATCTCTCTCCATTTATTTCAGAATCCCCTTCCCCTCCCCCATCTCTGAAGAAGGGTCTAGGCCCAAAACGTCAGCTTTCCTGCTCCTCTGATGCTACTTGGCCTGCTGTGTTCATCCAGCTCTCCACCTTGTTATCTCTGGATAAATATCACTGCTGCTTTGAGACAAAAAAATGGTGTATCTCAACATGCAGTAAACATCTGGGGGCCTTCAGAAGAATATCTTACTTAGGCTGGAAGAAGATATGATGAGACAGGCACAGGATGGAGACACGTATTGGTAACAAGCCATAAAGATAGAGAACCAGTTACTGTCTAATTGATACCAAAGTCTTTTTTTTAACAACTAATACATCATGGGACACATCATCCTATTATTGAAGTGGAGCTATTGTCTGTAGTACAATTCTTTTCTCTTTATAAATCAATATATCCTGAGTAACACCACAGGAGATTTGTTAAAATGAAAATAAAAATATGTTTGATCTGCACCATCCAACTTTAGAGGTCTGTTTTCTTTAGAAACCTAGAACTTGAGATTGTCTAATTTTTAACCAGAAAAGATCTCAACACTATTCAGAGAGCAGCGGTGAGTTCTTCAAGCATTTTGATTAATATTCAATAATGACCACTCACTTACAAAGTGGTCAACTGGTTGTTTCTTTCATTTGCTGTTTGTAAGATTTTACAACATATGAATTGCCTGTTTTGTTTTCCCTTATAACAAAAATGACTGCATTTCAAAAGTAACCAAAATGACCCTATTAAAATGTGGCATACAAATGTAAGTTGCATTATGAAGAAATTGACATTCTCTCTTTCTGGTGGTATGTTTATAAAAATAAAGCAATCCTTTGGGCGTTGGTATTTATGGATCAACGTTTTGATTCTGATCATACTCATGATTATGCTGCTTTGTGGACATGTTTAACAATCTAATGTTTAAGTACTGAGGAATGCAATGCTTCCTATTTTATTATGTACAAGTCCGTACTATTATCCAAATACAGTACCTCACCAGCATAGCCTTCAAGCTGATGAAACATATTGTTTCCATTTCCAGTTCTTCTCTCATGATATTTCAAGGTAAATAGCACCAAATTATTGTGAACAGTGCTGGACTTTAGGGGTTGTATTATATAGTAGACTGATGTCTATGGAGAACGAAAGAAGCACTGTTTATTTCACTCAATCAACAAACAGATTTTTGCGTGATGCTGTACAATCTGCACAGCTTTTATCCAATATTTAGAACATTTTTCAAAGTAGTTTTATACAAAATCTGCAATTACTAAGATTGCTAACTCACTTCCTTCCCTAATAGGGCAATCAGAAAGGTCTTAGAATTTGACTTAGCCCAATTGGCTCAGTGGACATGAAATACAATTTTGATGATTGCTGACATTTTCACTATTGATTCTGCCTGAAAAAAAAACAACCTATCCAATAACTTTTGCATACAAAGTGTCCTAATGGTTGAGAAAATCATTTCACACTGTGTCACAATGAAATTAACCTGTGCAATTCATTTCAGTTTAACAGTATAGAATTAAGTTGCTCTCCAACTGTTTCATGCTAGTCCAGCTTGCTTATTTTGTGTGTTTGTGGAAATGTGAAAATACAACATGTTTTTATTCACAGTGTCCGCAAAGGAGAACTGTACTGGTCTGCAACATAGATACCCACAGTATCTTCCTATTTGAAAACATGGAAGTCAAACACTGCAACTGTGTCCTATATTCTGAGGTGATCAAATGACAGCCTCAGATCCTATTTGGCTGCACTGTAATGAGGTTTCCAAGAGAGGAGCCAAACCTTTAATGAAACATAGCAACATCTATTTATCCAATCCACTTTGATTAATTCTGGGGGCCTTGAAATGCTACAAATATTAACTCTGTTAGTTAGAACAGACAATCTCAGGATATTATATCATGGCAAGCCCAATGCTAAAAACAATGAAGTGGTTTTATCATTTTTTTTAAATAAAGTGCTAAGGTTAACCAGGCATATTGTCATTAAGGAGTCTATTTTTTTTCCCTGAAAATTAAAATCAGTGATACAAAGATATAGTGAGCTGTCCATTCTACATAAAGTATAGGATGATCTGGCACAGGGACTATTATTTTAAGAAGCAAAAGCAAATGATTGTTTGAAGCAGATGATGATACAGAGCCTAGCGAGATAGAGGGCAGCTGGTTTTGTTGCTCGCGAGGGATTGGCCTAGCAAGGAAATAGCCAAGAAGACAGACAATGGCTTCTTTCTGTGCTGTAATCTTGTTTATGGTTCTCTGGAATGTCCACTTGATCAATGGACACAGGTCAACATTATTGAGAACTCACACTGTAAACCGACATCTTCAGAATACTCAAAACAGGCCCCTCCATGGAAAACAGTAGAAGGTAAAAGGAACCACAGTTTAAGGGAATTTTTACAGCAATTTTTGCGACCAATTCATGTATTGAAAGGAAATATGCTCAGACCACAAGTCAAGCAGGAAAAATTCAATTGAACATTTAAGTGTTAAGCAACCTACTGCTTTCAGACAACATAGCTGTAACAATACATTAGAAACTTATTCAGTTTCAAAATGCTGGCCGAGGCAGTGAAGTACATATCCCTTGCGTGAATAAAGGATTTGAGGGTGATGGTGTCATCGTGATATTGTCACTAGTCTAGTCACTCTCAGGCCCAGACTAATGCTCTGAAGAGAAATGTTAAAATCCCATCATGGCTACTGCAGCATTTAAATACAACGAATTAAAAATTTGGCATTGAAAGCTGGTCTCAGTAATATTGACCTTGAAACTTCCATTGTTTGCCATACAAACCCATCTGATTCACAGAGATCCTTCAGGGAAGGAAATCTTCTGTCCTTACATGGCCTAATCTACATGTAAGTGCAGACTCCACAGAAATGAGATTGACTCTTAAATACCCTCTGAAATGACCAAGCAAGCCACTTGATTCAAGACGAATTATGAATGGGTAGCAAATGCAGGCTTTGATCCCCACATCCCATGAACGAACAAAGAAAAAAAAATGCATGTTAAATTCTGCAGCACATTTAATGTAATAAAACATTCCAAGACTACTCGCAAAAGTGTTACGAAGCAAAATGTGACAGAGACAATATTGGGACAAATGGCTAAAGCATAGTCAAAGAATTGGGTTTTATGGAAAGTCTTAAAGGAGAAGAAGAGTACAGAAGGGTAGAATTTAGGGTAGTACAGGGGATTCTAGAGCTTGGCGGATGAAGGCATGGCTCATAAGACATAGGAGCAGAATTAGGCTATTTGGTCCATCGAGTCTTCTGCGCTATTCGATAATGGCTGATATGTTTCTCAACCCCATTCTCTTGCCTTCTCCCCGTAACCCTTGATCTCCTTCCTAATCAAGAACCTATCTCTGTCTTAAATACATTCAACGACTTGCCCTCCATAGGCTTCTGCAGCAGTGAGTTACAGATTTACCACCCTGTGGCTGAAGAAATTCCTCATCATCCCAGTTTGAAAGGGTCATCTCTTCACACTGAGGCTGTGCCCTTGGATCTTAATCTCTCCTTCTAATGAAAACATAATTTCCATACCCACTCTGTCCAGGCCTCTCAGTATTCTGTAAGTTTCAATGAGGTCACCCTCATCTTTCTAAACTCCATCGACTATAGACCCAGAGTCCTCAACTGCTCCTCATATGACAAGCCCTTCATCCCCAGGATCATTTTTGTAAACCTCCTCTGGACCCCTCCAATACTAGCACATCCTTTCTTAGATACAAGGCCCAAAACTGCACACAATATTCCAAATGCGATATGACCACAGTCTTGTACAGCTTCAGCAGTACATTTCTGCTATTATATACTAGCCTTCATGAATGGTAATGAATGGTAATGTTGCATCTGCCTTCCTAACTACCAACTGAACCTGCATCTTAACTTTAAGAGCAGCCTGAATTAGGACTCCCAAGTTCCTTTGTGCTTCATATTTCCCAAGCCTTTCCCAATTTAGAAAATAATCTACCTCTCTGTTCCTACTTATAATTTCCAACATTGTATTCCATCTGCCACTTTTGCCCACTCTCCTAGCTCATCCAAGCCCTTCTGCAGCTTCCCCACTTCCTCAGCACCACCTGTCCCTCGACCCACCTTTTTGTCAAATGCAAATTTAGCAATAATGCCCTGAGTTCCTGCGACTAGATCATTAATGTATAACATGAATAGTAGTGGTTCCAACACAGACTCTTGCAAAACTCCACTAGTCACCAGCTACCAGCGTGAAAAAGATTCCTGTATCCCCACTCTCTGCCTTCTTCCAGTCAGCCAATCCTCAGTCTATGCCAGTACCTTGCCCCTAACACCAGGGGCTCTTACCTGATTCAGCAGCCTCCTGTGCCGCACCTTGTCAAAGACCTCTGGAAATCCAAATAGATCAAGTCTACTGGCTCTCCTTTGTCTAACTTGTTTGTTACCTCTTCAAAGAATTCTGATAGATTTCAACAGCATGACCAAGCACGAAGTAGACAGTTTTAGTAGTGGTATGGATTTGTGGCTGAAAGCTCATCTCAAGGATCAAATTATCCCACAAAGATTGTGAACAAGCTAGGTCAGCCCACTCTTTTGCTAATAAAATATTATTCTGTAACAGGAGTGAATGAAACAATATTACTTCCAGGTGTATTCTAGTAGCTGACTCCAATAGGGCAAAGACCCATGGGCAAAAAGCAACTGTCAAAATGGTAACAGGGCAAAAACATTCACAAAAAAAAAAAATGCCTTTCAACCTCTTTCATTAAAATAGCAGCAGAAAGTGGACTCTCATTTGTCAGATCATCTTTATTATGTTTATTAGGAATGCTTAAGAGCACATGGGCATTCCCTTTTCCTGCAGAGATGAATGAAACACCACATGCTATATTGTTTAACTATAGTTCTAACAGGAGTGCCGTCATTGGAACCTATTGAGTTACCAGCACCAGAGAACAATAAGTAAAGGATAATGTAAACAAAAATAAATTCTGGACATATTGGATCCATGGCTCATTAATTTTAACTTTGGGGATCTAGCAATTAATGTTAGCTCAAATTTCTCAATAGAATCAAATGATTTTCTAGATTTTAACAGAGCAAATTCCATTGAAAACAATGTTCTCGGAGACAAATATTGGCAACAATGGCAAGTTTACATCTTCCTTTCTTTCACATGGCGGGCTTAGGAAAAGGCACAAATTACATTCCTGGAATAGAAGATATCCAAAGGGCTGATAACAACTGACAGGTCCGCATTTTACCAGGTTGGAATATTTGAGAAACCTGAAATATTCATATCCATTTTATCACTATACAAGAATTTTACAAATGCATTCTCTGCCTGATTTAACATTTGTAACTTTGTTTTATAAATTCCTATGTCCACATCCAGAACTGGCTTTCCTCTGTAAAGTTTATCACATTGTTCCTATGCTCTTTTCCCCCAACAGTGGTCCTGTAGCACCTTAAATTTTGCATTTCCCATTCCTCAAACGACATCACACAGCCATTTCATTCTGCTCCTCTCATCTGATTCTCCATCTCCTAAATCACCATACTTTGCTATTTAACTCTAATATAAAACTCATATACCATATACCATAAAGCATTAAAGCAATAAAAAAAATCCAAAGAACTATTCTTAAAAATTATTTGGAATGAACACTAAATTATATCAGTAATTTTGGATTTGACCTTCACTAACATAAAACCCTCTTCCCTCCCCTATCTCCTTTAAAGCCTAGCTTTAACTAAGACCGCATCTGTTCTTCACCACACAAGTAATTTATTGTTCTACTCTAAGAGGAACAGAAAGGACACATTGATGATAATTTCCTCTGGTCTTAGTTGTCACTAGGAGTCTTGTTTGGTTATCTACCTTTCCTATCATCACTGAATCACAAACACAAATGCCTGCATAGTCAACTAAAAATTACTAGTAGATAGCAAGAACTGCAGATGCTGGAGTCAGAGTCAATAGTGTGGAGCTGGAGGAACACAGCAGGTCAGGCAGCATCAGAAGTAGGAGAGTAGACATTTTGGGCCTAGACCCTTCATCAGGACTAAATAACAAAGTCCTGATGAAGGGTTTAGGCCGAAATGTCGACTCTCCTACTCCTCTGACGCTACCTGACCTGCTGTGTTCCTCCAGCTCCAAACTGTATCGACTAAAAATTACTAGTGCATAGGTTACTGCAAATCCCTGACAGTTCTACCATTTACTTGTTAGAGAGATGAAACTTAAGTGTTTTTGTTTTCTCGCTTCTGTTTAGTATTTCTTTATGAATGATGGATCTATGAAGATGCAACTTCTTAGCAGTCAGGAGTAAATCAGTAAGCAAGCACTTTTCACAAATGAATGTTTAAAAACAAAACACATTCAAACTATTCTCAAATCATCCTGAAATGTCTACAAAACAGTTCATTACATGGAGGTCTCAGAATCTTTGGATACCATGGTTTTTTGCTTTTCAAAAAAAAACAAACATTCAAATGATTAAATAAAATCCAACTTATTTAATTATGGGAAATACACATGATTTAGGAAGTCAAATTTAACAATCTCAACTATGACGTGACACAGAAAACTAACATTCACTGTCAATTAGTATATTCATTACAATAAAAGTTGTCAAATAGACGCAACGGCTTTTCAAGTCTAAATTTAAGTCTAACATCATAATTTTAAGGAAAGGTTCTTTGTTGCCAGCATGAACTTTTATCATTAATTTGCTACAAGTATCCTTCTGTGATGAAAAACAATTCTGTGACATTTAATTGTTATCGCTATCTACCTCAGTAACTTCAAATGTCAAGGGATTGACTCAGTTTTCTACGAAAACAAATCAATTTTGTAGCTGAATGTCTTGTATTATGTGGTAAGCAGCCTAACAAATGAGCTCATTTTAGATTTGAACTTTGGGTGTTTCAGGTTCTAATTCCAGGCACCATAATTTCTCTACGTGACCAGTCAAAAATGAGAAAAAAAGATTCTCCTAATTGCTGCAAAGTGGAAATAGCTAACTATGTAACGTTGAGGTCAGGGTTGGATAATTTCCACAAGCAACACCCTGGAAAGCCTAAATAAAAACCAAAAGAACTGCGGATGCTGTAAATCAGAAACAAAAACAGAAGTTGCTGGAAAAGCTCAGCAGGTCCGGCAGCATCTGTGAAGGAAAAAACAGAGTTAACATTTCCAGTCCGGTGACACTTCCTCAGGATCTGGAAAGCCTTGCTGATTGTTATAAAGGGTCATAATTGAGGGCCAGCAATTGCTTAAGGTGAGGTGGGAAGAACAGAGAACAGGAGGAAATAAAAGAAAATAAAGAACTGTGGATGCTGGAAATCTGAAACAAAAAGCAGAAAGTGCTTCAGAAATCAGCATGTCTTGCAGCATCTGTACAGAGAAGAAGAATAAATGCTTTGGAGTTCAAATGGTACATCTGTTTTTCTTTCTAGAGATACTGCCAGACACAGTTTCTTCAGTACATAAAAGAATATGATGTCAAACTTTAATCACAGTTTTGATGGTCAAACAAGAGACATTAGCACCTTGAAATAGATTGAATAAGAGTCATACGGGACAAAATGTTCTGTCTGCTTCCCTCTCCACAGATGCTGCTGGACCTGCTGAGTTTCTCCAATACTTTTTTTTATTACACAACAGTAGTTCCATAGTTTGTAGGATAATGCAAGGGCACCTCTTTATTTCAATGAGATACTTTGGACACACCTGCCCATGTTGACAAGAAACTCTGGCACCTGTCATGGAGATGGTGGTTTGTCCAGTGCAGAAGCAGTAATCAAGAGAAAAGGCCATTGTTTAAAGGGATAAGGCTTCCAATCAGGATAATTGAACTCGTGGTCCATACATGGGCTTCATTCCACTAAATTGAAGCTACCATCATTGTTTCACTGTAAAATTGCATTTGACATTTCAGTCTAAAGTCTATCTATTATGCTTAGAACCTGTCACACGTATTATGACAGTCGTACGTGCATATTCAGGATGCTGAACCATAAAATTCCAGCTGAAAGTTTGATTACAGTACTTAACATGTTCCTGTTAAAAGCATTTCTTTTTAAAAAAGAAAGAAAGATGGGTACCTGCCACCAGAATAAAGTGATTTCAATCAATCAGTTTGATATTTTGCAACTCATAGGTTTCAATTGAAACCTCCCTGCAGCAGTTTGGTCAACTTAGAGGTAATTCTCACCTCAGTGTAACAATGATGAATTGCATGCTGAACTGTGTGCTGTTTCTTTCCCCTCTGTGTACCTTTAGAAAGCAACAATGGCCATCATCAGACATTTTACTTCATTTAGAATCAAGAAAAATGACACAATTTTAGCTGAAATGCAAAGTTTTGACCTTGCCAAGTCTCTCACTTCCAACTTCCGAATAGCAGGTGTTTGCACAGTAGTAGGGACAAAGGGAACGGGGAGAAGGGGAAAAAAAAACAGGCAGTGCACAGTAATCAATTTTTTTCTTCTATTTAAAGATAATGGACAGATTGAAAATCAGATAGCAAATAATTAGGGCATCCTTTTTCAATTCAGCAGAATTGAGTAGCAAAGTATTAAAAGACTAAAAAGAAACCGATATTTTGTAATAATGAGAATATTTCATCAAAATCAATAGGAGTTTCAGATTATTTGTCATTGTTATGCAAATTGAATGCAGTTCTGTCACCAGTATTCCAATTACATTTGGCTCAGTGCTGGAGCACCGTATGTAAATTTGAGTCCTGAAATAAATTGTTCTGCAAAGGTAATTTTTCTTCTTCCAAATTGCCAAGACAAATGATAAGAGGTTACAGCATGAATGGCAGATAGAAGGCAAGTAGAATTAAAGAGTTGAAAACTGCCTTGTATTTTCTGTTCTCATCTAACAATTCTTTTAACTTCCTTTCCTATTGTTAATACTCTCACCCTTCATCATAAATAATAATTTTCAATCTCTCTGCAAGCTAAGCCTTTTTTTGGTGAAAACTTAATTTTAAATTCCATCATCTAACAAGGGAATTAATGCAATCTAAAGAATATAGGAATAATTTTACAAGTGTGTACTCCCAGCAAAGAACCACACACATCAGGAGCACATAATAAAATTTGGTCACTGACTGACCCTGATTATTTAACAAATTTACAGCAGTGCACATTGGCACTTCCATTATGAGTTCCCACAGTGAAAGATCCCCTGTCCAAAAAGAAATGCTGCTTTATTGTGATCAAAAGTGGAAATTTTGCCGAAGTGACTAATATTATTCTCAATTGTCCAAATGTTGTGTTGCTGCTTAAATTAGAATTTACAATTGGACTGTGTAATACTAACTGGCTAGAATATTTGAAATTATTCTCCCTCTTCTAATATGGAACTGAAAAACATTGCTTTGTATACAATACCAGGGGAGCCCTGCCTACAGAAAGTCAAAACATTAAGTTTCACTCAAAAGCATATTGGTGATGTTGTAGGCATCGACCATGGCTAAGTTGGTAGCACGTCGGCTTTAGCTTAGAAGGTTATGGATTCAATTCCCGATTCTGATAACAGCATACAAAATCCAAGCTGATATTTCAGTGCAGTACAAAGATATACTGTCAGAGATGCCATATTTCAAATAAGATCCTTAACCAAGGCCCTATATACCCCATAGTTGGGCACAACCAACCCTGTCACACTATTCCAAAGGGCAAGGCAACTCAGCTCCAGGTCCTAGTGAATGCTTGACTGTCAGCCAACATAAAAAAGGCAGATTATCTGGGTAGGATTATGTTACATTTTATGAGATATTCCTGTGTACAAATTAGTTGATCTATTACTTACATTAAAAAGCAACTACAGGTCAAAAGCATTTCCTTAGTGAAATCATGCCTAGTGGGGGGGGGGGGGGGGGGG